>NW_027518697.1:21690000-22890000 GCF_043159265.1 Tasmannia lanceolata | reverse complement strand
AGTTCTCCTACTCTATCAGTATTTTCACCTGTACCAATTACTTCTGTTTGATCAGTTTGTTATCGTAATACAAGTAATATCTTTAACATTCTTATGAAATGCTGAAATAAGTATGGTTGTATCTCTTTCTTTTCAGATGGAAAACTTGTGTTCGTATAATGTTGTCTAGAATTTGTTGAAGTTTTTTCTATGATTTTGTAACATTTTTTTTAGATATAACATCATCATTGTTTTGTAAGTTTTACACAAAACATAATTGGATAGATTTTTTTTGGGCTTGAATGAGCTGTGGGTACAGGGGTGATTCATTTCTTTACACAATGGGGATAGTTTGATGAATTCCTTTTATCCATTCAGAAATAGCTTATATTGTTTATATATTCTGATGTTCTTATATTTCTTGATAATATGCTTGTTTAAATAAGACAAAATGAATACCTATGCTAATGAGTACTGGGGTAATATGGCTTATAGTCGTATCTTGAATAACATTTTGCTATTGATATACTTCATGAGGAATATAAGGCATTTTGTTGGGAAATGCTTGGTAAGTTGAAAGTGTTTGGATTACACTCATGGAAATGTTTGGGAAACATTGGATAAACATGCCCTGTACTGTTGTTCATAATCCTTTGATGTGTTCTACCCTCTAGATAAGAGTGATTCTATTAAGTTCATTTTGAATTATTTTAGATGGTATTCATACTAATCACTTAATTATTTGAGTTTTAAAGCAAAGCAACATACTACTTTCAGCTCTGTAATTGTATGTTCAGAAAAATTGTAAGCCCAATGGTTCCCACCTTGGCATTCCCATCTTATTTTGATGGTTCCAATACACAAGTGATTTATATCACTAATGTGTTTGATTGTCTAAGTTGTAGATCATAATGGTGTTAAGACAAGATTGCTTGGATTGAGGCCAAGAAGCTCTCATTGGACCGCTTATGAAGGCCAAAGACATCGGAGATCCAAGACGAATGAAGACTTGAAGAATCAATTGAAGATCGAAGTCAAATTAGAATATATAAGATCCAATCTTAGTTTTAGATTTTAAGAGGTATAAATTAAGTAAATAAACACACACCCTAAATGTTCAAGTGATTGTCCTTGTGGTGTTCCAACACTTTGGAACCCTCATAATAATTCCAACTTGGTGTCAAGTTGGAAGCCCAAAAACAGAATTGAAAATCTGCTTGGCATAGGCTTCTCGGAGCTCCGAGCTCGGAACTCCGAGAAATCCTCGGAGCTCCGAGATTTGGTCCAGTAGCTTTTTTCCAACTTCTGTTTGTATTCCCGGAACTCCGAGATAATTTTCGGAACTCCGAGATCACTATAATGGGAAGAAAAATGTGACCGTTGGGAACTTTACCAGATTTACGACAATGCCCCTCAAACAGTCATATTGGGTTTTCTTATATATATGGGTATTCTAAACTTCTCAATTATCAATCCTAACACTCTAAAACTCTATTTGAATATCCCAAGAGTGAATCAAAGCTTGTTTATGCCTCTCATCCTCTAAGATTAGGATTTGGATCATTAGGCTCAAATTTGTACATCTTCTACAAATTGTAAACCCTTGTGAGGGATTTTTTGTTTCCTTCTTTCTTATTCTCAAGATTGTATTTGGGCGAGTGTTCGGAGAAGCAGAGCCCACTCTCCGTGGTGAGGATTGCCACCAAGGTTAAAGCAATTGGAATTGTAATCGGCACTGATCTTTGCCGGAGTTAAGAAGATCAAATAGTGAAGCCATCAACGGGTTTGGTTGGTGGAGTGGAGTAGGCCTCGCGTTTTGCCACTTTAAATCTCGGGTGCACTCTCTGTTAAACTCTTGCTCTTTATTTGCATTGCACATAGGATTTAACTTGTGTGCTTGAATTTCATTCTTGATCTCTTAATCTTCAAAATTGGGTTGGAAGTTTTCAAAAGGTTAAAACTTGTTAGCAACCTAATTTTCACTCATCATAAGTTGCCGTACTAGGGACCACCCTTGGAATTTCACTTGGTATCAGAGCCTTGGCTCTTAAAAGATTTTCTTTTCTAAAAATCTTTGAAATTTTTTTTAAAATTTCAACAAGGGAAAGATCATAAAATCTTTGGCAACTTTCTAATTATGAAATGGCAGACAAAAATGGAACCGGACTTCCGAAAGGCCATTCCACAACTAGACATCCTTTCTTTGATGGGTCCAACTATGGACATTGGAAGACAAGGATGCGCATCTATCTTCTTTCGATAGATGTGAAGCTTTGGCATATTGTTGAAAATGGATACATTTTGCCTTCCAAGCCATTTGAAGAATGGAATGCTGTAGAGAAAAGACATGCAAATTTAAATTACAAAGCTATAAATTCTTTGTTTTGCACCTTATCTACGGAGGAGTTTAATAGAGTAGCTCTTTTTTATTTCGCCAAGATTATTTTGGATACACTTGCAGTTACCCATGAGGGAACATCACAAGTCAAGGATTCCAAAATAAACTTGTTAAAGAGCAAATATGAAATGTTTAGAATGGGTCAGAATGAAAGTATTTCCGAAATGTATACCCAATTTTCTAAAATATCTAATGAATTAGCAAATCTTGGTAAATCTTATCCTACTGATGAGCTTGTGAGTAAGTTGCTTAGGTCACTTCCTCCTTATTGGGATCCAAAAGTCACAGCCATCCAAGAATCAAAAGATCTCAAGACACTAACTATGGAGGAGCTTGTAGGATCTCTTATCACTCATGAGATGCTCCTCACTAGCCGTCAAGAAGAGAAGAAGCCGAAAGAGAAAGAAAGAGAAAGTCGATCTCTAGCTCTAAAGGCCTCCACGACTCATCATCCTCAAGTGAAGCGGATAGTGATGAGGAAAAAGCGTTAAGAAAATTTAAAAGCTTATGGAGAAAGCAACATAAAAAGGATAAAAAGAAGAAGATAGAAGAAAGTGAAGTAGAAGGAGGAATAAGGTGTTACAATTGCAAGAAGACGGGACACAAAAGACCGGATTGTCCTCTTCTCAAGTCATCTTCCTCGAAGTACAAGGGAAAAAAGGATTGGAAGAAGAATAAGGCTCTTGTAGCCGGTTGGGATGCTTCTAGCACCTCGGGAAAGAGCTCAAGTGAAGGGGAAGATAAAAAAGATGGTCTTTGCTTCATGGCACTCACCCATGAAGATGAGGTAAATTCTAACCCCTCTTGTAATTCATCAAGTAGTGATAGTGGAAATATATCTTATGATGAATTGTGCAATACCTTGCATTCTCAAATTTATAAAAATAAAGTTCTTAAAAAATCTATTTCAAAATTAGAAAATGAACTTGATTTTTTGAAAAATGAGTCATCTTCTTCCATATCTAAATCTCAAGCACAAATTGAAAATTTTAAACTTGAGATTAAAACCCTTAAGAGTTGTTTGGATGAGAAAACTTGCCAAATTGTTAAACTTCAAGATGTGGCAAGCTCTTCCAAATCTTATGAAGATGACACTAATGATTTTTTAAATTAAATAACCCATCTTCATAATGATAATGAAAGGTTAAGATTATGTCTCCATGGATTCTTAAATGGTGATAAAATTATTGACATAATCTTGAAGAAGACTAGTCATAGACCTAATCATGCATTTTATGATAGGACTAGTCTATCTAACCCTCATGTTAGATGCCATTATTGTGGAATTAATGGTCATTACCAATTTCAATGTGCATCTAAGATTAGGGATTGTGATGGAACCAAGAAATCTTGGGTTCCCAAAGCCCCCATATGATTCTCTTCATATGTGCTTAGATTAGGGGCTTGTTGCTTAAAAATTTGTATATCTTTGAATTTTAAAATTCCCTCTTGTATTGAATTTGTTTTCTCAATAGGGGAGTTCTATGTTTGTCTTTTTCCTTGAAAAGGGGGAGCTTAAAAATTGAAAATTTTATCCCTTTGTTTTTCTTGTACCCCATCTTTTTGATAGATGCCAAAGGGGGAGAGAAATCTAGTGTAAGGGAATTAATGTGTGCTTTTATTGGAAAATCTCTTGTGCTTGTCATCATCAAAAAGGGGGAGATTGTAAGCCCAATGGTTCACACCTTGGCATTCCCATCTTATTTTGATGATTCCAATACACAAGTGATTTATATCACTAATGTGTTTGATTGTCTAAGTTGTAGATCATAATGGTGTAAAGACAAGATTGCTTGGATTGAGGCTAAGAAGCTCTCATTGGACCGCTTATGAAGGCCAAAGACATCGGAGATCCAAGACGAATGAAGACTTGAAGAATCAATTGAAGATCGAAGTCTAATTAGAGTGTATAAGATCCAATCTTAGTTTTAGATTTTAAGAGGCATAAATTAAGTAAATAAGCACACACCCTAAATGTTCAAGTGATTGTCCTTGTAGTGTTCCAACACTTTGGAACCCTCATAACAATTCCAACTTGGTGTAAAGTTGGAAGCCCAAAAACAGAATTGAAAATCTGCTTGACATAGGCTTCTCGGAACTCCGAGAGAATTCTCTAAACTTCCCAATTATCAATCCTAACACTCTAAAACTCTATTTGAATATCCCAAGAGTGAATCAAAGCTTGTTTATGCCTCTCATCCTCTAAGATTAGGATTTGGATCATTAGGCTCAAATTTGTACATCTTCAACAAATTGTAAACCCTTGTGAGGGATTTTTTGTTTCCTTCTTTCTTATTCTCAAGATTGTATTTGGGCGAGTGTTCGGAGAAGCAGAGCTCACTCTCCGTGGTGAGGATTGCCACCAAGGTTAAAGCAATTGGAATTGTAATCGGCACTGATCTTTGCCGGAGTTAAGAAGATCAAATAGTGAAGCCATCAACGGGTTTGGTTGGTGGAGTGGAGTAGGCCTCGCGTTTTGAGGACCGAACCACTTTAAATCTCGGGTGCACTCTCTCTTAAACTCTTGCTCTTTATTTGCATTGCACTTAGGATTTAACTTGTGTGCTTGAATTTCATTCTTGATCTCTTAATCTTCAAAATTGGGTTGGAAGTTTTCAAAAGGTTAAAACTTGTTAGCAACCTAATTTTCACTCATCATAAGTTGCCGTACTCGGGACCACCCTTGGAATTTCAAAAATAGAAGTGTGTTATATATTTGTTTTAATGAGTTTTGAAGTACGTATATGTTTTATGTGGCATTGGACTCACTTGTTGGCATCAATTTGTTAGAAGTAGTGACTAGGGATTGAATATGTGCATTTGGTTGCTATAAGTTGGGTAGATTCTATGGTGTTTATTGAAACTAAGTTCAAACTTTAGTAGACTCTTGCCCCATTTTGTAGAACCTGATTGTATTCATGAAGGAGTATGAACGTTGTAGATATTAGTTGACTCACTTCATAAGGTCGAACATGGTTACTTTTTTTTGGGAAGTTTGCAGGGGCCATGTGTTTAGCTAAAAGTTCATGACATCGCTCTTTCTATATGATATTGAGTTGATAAAATTAGTTTGTATTCTCGTCCAAGTGAATTTAAAATTTTGTATATGACCCTATTGAATTTGTATCCAAAATTTGAGATGAATGGGTTTTGGTTCATATATTTGGGCGATGCTTTTGGACGTATCTATTGAGTTTTTAGTCTTAGGCTTATAGTGTTTTGGTTATGAGCATGACTTCATAAAATTTTGTATTCATTTATTTGAAATGTTTTCTTTATTATTCACTTATTTTAATTTGTGGGTTAGATTTTATATTATTTTTCTAGTAATATAATTCTATTAAAATATGTATTCTTGAAAAGGTCTATTTTTCTTTTCGTTATATATTTGTGCAAAGCAATGCTTTTGAGTGTATCTAATCAATTTGTAGAATTTCAAAACTAGACTCATATAAAAAAAAGATATTTAGTTGTCAGCTGCATGAATATACTTGTTGATTTTTTTAAAAGGGGAACCCTGGGTTAATTAAATATCATCCCTTGATTGTAGAACCTGTTGCTCATAGCGGAAGATATGAGTTAGGTTGAGCTTATGTACTGAGGTGTACATGTCCTTGTTCTTGGCTTTCTTGCTTTCGGTTTTAAATTTGGTAGAGACAAAATAACAACATAGAATCAGTATATTAGCTTCATTTTAATTGTTGTCATTTTAAAAATTGTTAGATTTTCTATTGTTGTGAAAGTCATATGCTAAGTTCGTATGGAGGCTAGGGTATAACAGTGTTAATGACTCTTTACTATTGTATATTTAGGGAGTTGATGCCTTTATTTTGTTTCTTTCAAAATGAAGTAAATTAATTGTCATAATTAGACAGAATGAGTGTTTTCATGACTATGGGTAATAATCTCAGTATAGCTATGTATCATTACCACCTAGCCTTGGTTTGTTTTGTATTTGGAAGAGAATGACATTAGTTCAGTTGTGTATTGATAATTGTATCATTCACCTTGTCTTTTATTCTTAATTGGCTTGTAAACCTAATGTTTCTCTTTTTTATTTTAGTAGACTAACTTAGTCTTTTTAGTTGTCCTACCCTATCTATCATTGCAAGGGCAATGAAAGAGTCATCTAGAGCTCCCGTTATGAGACATGTTTTGTCTCACAAGGTAGTTCTTCTTTGGAGACAAGCCTTGTTTTATTAGCAAAACACTTTAGAAGACCAACTTGGTCTGTTAGTTGCCTATAACCCTATTTATCATTACAGGGGCAATGATAGGGATACTTAGAGCCCACCTCTGTATCTAAGAGACTTGTCTAGTCTTATTAGCACCTCATTTATCTCCTCTCTTTTTAGGAGACATTCATTGACCCCCTTTAAGGGTTGTTAGACATGTTTTGATTTATTTGCACCCCCTCTTTAGTGGTACTTATTTAGGAGTTTATCATCTTGTTTAGGAGTTTATCCTTTAGTTTAGGAGTTTATTCTTTAGTTTAAGAGTTTGCCTTTTAGCTAAGGTTTAGCCTTAGAGTGCTAGAGTTTACCTATTAGGTAGGAGTCTGTCTGTTAGTCATGACCCTCTTCTTTCTTTTTTAGACACTATCTCAGTCTTATTAGTTTTTACCTACTTGGGATCTTACCATGTTATTTATTTTCACGGACGCTAGCTTGCTTGTTTAGGGTTTCCCCTTTAGCCCTAGGGATTTTGCCATAGTGTGTTGTCTTTTATGTTCCCTTTGGCTAAAAGGGTGAAACTTTTATTTTGAAGATTCTAAAAAATAATGAAATACCTTGAAAATTCAAAAAACATTTAAAAATAAAAAACATTGAAACGTTAAAAGCTTAAAAGATTTTAGGAGCATACTAGGAAAGTTTGTTTCCGAACTACGACGGCTTGATCCTCTTCTACGTGTAGACACCCCATTTTGATCGTACCCTAAACCTCCCATGTTTGAGCAAAACCTAACCAAACCAATGTTTTAAAACTCAAAATTTCATCCCAAGCTAGTTTAGGGTCCCATCAAGGTCCCTGCAAAATTTCGTCAAGATCCGAGCATGTTTGCCTAGCAAACAAGCCGAGATAGTGTGCGTAGTGTAAACAGAAAAGGGGGGTGTGTTTATCCTGTGAGGGGCGCGAATTTATTCTGGAATAGTGCGATTTTTATCCGAATGGGACATGATTATGTCGCACGTTCATCAAAGTTTCGCGCAACCGCGCGCCAATCAAAAGTGGTAGTGCCAATATCATTTCCAAAAAATTTCTATAAAAAACGAAAATCAAAGCTTTTTAAAATAAAAAGAAAAAAATTCGCAGAGGAGAGAGAGAAAGCAGATCTGAGATTTCAAACCCTTTTCATTCGTATTCTTCTTCTCCGGTGATGTTTTTCCGGTCGGTTGTCTACAAAACTCTATTCATCTTCTCCAGTTTTCTTCTTCTCCCTCGGTTTCTCTGTGTTTCGACTTTAGATTTAGATCTTGAATCCCCAACCCTACCTTCTCCGACGGGATCTCCGGTGAGCTCTGATCCAAACCTCCGGCCGTGCCTCTATTCCTTCTATTATCTCCAGATCCGAACCTTTCATTTTCCTTTTCTCTCAGATCTGCTCATCCAAAAGCTCAGATCTGTAAAAAAAAAAGAAGAAATTATAGCATCAGAGAGCGAGAGAGAAAGAGAGAAAGAGAAAATCGATCTAGATCTCAAACCTTTTTTTTTTGTTTTTCCGTTCTTCTCTGATCAAGTTTCATCTTCTCCGGCGATCTCCGTCAAGATTCCGGCTACATTGTTACAACGATCTTGCAGAGAGAAAATACGAGAGAGAGGTAGGGGAAAATATAGCCTCAAGCCTTAACCATTTGTTTTCATCTTCTCCGGTGGAAATTGCCGGAATTTTAGCCGGAGCTCTTGCCGGATTGTTTCTATCTGAAATTTTCTAGACCGATTCTTCTCATTTTTACACATAAAAGTTCTGATCTCAGCCTTATTTCATTTTATCTGTCTTTAACCCTAAAAATTCAAGATCTGCTTCTTCTACATCTCTTAAAACCTTAGATCTATAGTTTCTGAGTCATGAAGCTTTAGATCCATTCTGTTTTAGCTCATCTGTTCATAGATCTGTTCATTTGTGATCCAAAAGAAGAAGAGCATTTTTTAAGAAGAAGAGGGGATCTTAGAGAGAGAGAGTATAGATCTGGCTATTCTTCACCTTCTCCGATCGAACTCCGCAAAGCTCCGGTAGAATTCCTTTGCGACAGCGTGGATTATACTTCAAATTGTTCTTTTCATCAGCTTTGCAAGGATCCGAAATTAAGCCTTGAGATTCCACATTGATAGTTCGGATCTGCCGAAGAAGAAAAGGAAGATCAATCCAGGTATTTTAGTGTCTAATATCATTTCAATTCTGAAATTTTACATCAGCTGGCACTGTTCCAGATGATTGCTCTGTTTTGCTACACATAATTGAATGATTTACTGGATTTCCGAAGCTTGTAGGATGTCATGTCTTATGATGAAGTAATCTACTCGATTTCTGATGCTTTGATGAGTTATTATGATCAAATGATTTATTTTTTTATGAGCTCAAACTGAAAATCATTATCACAATGAGATGTAAAAATTGGAACTAATCTGTGTGAATTCTTTTATGAGCGAAATTTGTTTGAATTTTCATTTATTTAAGAATACTTTGTTTAATAATTTTTTTAGGTGTTGATAGGCTTCATCAGTAGGTGAATAGTAGAATCTCTCAATCATCACTTGAATTGATTTTGCACATTTCCTTTGCATGATTAAGATTAGTTTATATTTATTTTTATCTACTGTAATGTAATAAATGCTTCAGAATTTGTTTCGTTGAAAGAATCAATTTTTATTGTCTTGTGATGGCCAGATCTATAGGAAACTTTAAACATAGTTTAAACTATAATTCATTTTATCTAAGCGTATTGTGAGCAATTGGGATTGATGTCCTCTTACTGTAATTCACTCGAGCTTTTACCCCCTTGTTAACCTCTTAGTTTAGGTTGGCCTAAAATCTGTGACAGATGATGTTTACAATGATAAAGATGCCATAATATTGTTAAAAGATTTTTTGTTGTTAAAAGATTTTTTTTTTTAGTCACTGAAAGGAAGATTTTTTTTTTAGTCACTGAAAGGATTTAGATGTTTGTCTTGACTAATTTGATTCTCTTTTTACTTTTAAATCCATGGTTGATTTTATGTGGTTAAATTAATAAGAGGTAAAGTTGATCCCTGACAGAATGTCCATTAATAGATTTTTTTTATGAGGAATGTTTTCTTTTAGGCTTGAATTCTTTGTCTATAGTTAAGAGTAGTTTGAGTTCAGATATTTGTTAATACGGTTTTGAAAATAACAGAAGGTTTAATAGCTTTGATGATTTATATGTTGGGTTGCATTGGAAATGACATTAAACATAGCTGAATGGTTTTGTTCTAGATTCTGTTTTAAAAAAAAAAAATCTTGTTAATAATGTAAGGAATGTTTGTAATGATGTCACTTCACTAAAGAAACCATGAGTAATAGTAACTGCATTATTATTGTTGAAATGTTGACACATGTCTAATATTTTGGTACATGATAATTGGATTTCATCCTTTATGGTAAACTCAAAATGCTACCTGTTTCTAATTTGGATCATATCAAAATAGGTTTAAAGCTTAGAAATGTGGGACTTATGGTAAGAGACAACTAAATATATTACTGGCTATTCAAATTTTTCATAATTCTTTAGGTTGCTTGAGAAACTTTGAATTCATATGATATAAAGGAGAGCAGGGCTCTCAGAATTCTTTTCATAAAATCTGATTCGGACATAGTTGTGAAAATAGAGATTGGATGCTCAAAAAAAAAAAACGTATTATGGAGTTCCTTATACTTGATGAGGCTTGAAATAAATGATTCAAAGATAATGGCCAGAACTTTATGCCCAGACGTTACCTAAGGAAAACTCATTCTGACAACCTGCTCCCCATTAGCCCAACAAATATCATCCTATTATTTGATGTCATGCAACCATGTTTTGATAATAGTATTCAATTGGTTTAGTGTTTGATGGATATTAATGGCGGCTCAAACATGTTTCGTGAAGTCCACAAATTCAGCTTGTTGAAACCATATAGCTTTTAGATTATATTGGATCCTCAAAACTGCTGTCCATTGCTTCATAACTGCTGTCCATTCATTGCAAAACTGCTGTCCTACAATTTTCTGTATTTCACAACTATGATTCACAGATGCTATCATATATCTTCCAACACTTTACTGTTATAAATTGTATTGATTGAAAAGTACATAACTGCTGTCCTTAGAGGTCTGTACAGATATTGGTCATGTTTCATTTTGCTTTTAAGTCCAAAGCTACTGTCCCATAAGTTCATATACTTTATATTTGTAATTTCGATTTGGTCAAAAGCCTATAGCTGCTGTCATACAGGTTTGACAATCTGTACTTATAATAAAGGTCAAAGGCATGTAGCTTTAGTCCCACCAATTTATACACTCTGTAGCTATGATATTTATTTGGTTTAAGGCATTCAGCTACAGTTTTATAGATATTTGCATTTTGTAATGGTGATATTTGTTTAGTTTAAAATATTTGGATGCTGTCCTACAGATTCCCAACCCTATGGGTATGTTTTGTAAGTCATTTATTGGTCTGTCCCATATATTTTTGTCCTCCATGGTTACGTTTTGCTATTCTATAATTTTTTTTTTAGTTATATTTTGGATATATTTCAAACTAGTTGTTGATTGGTTATTTTCAAAGATCAGGTACATTCGTTCATACTTGTTTAAGCTTTAATCAACTATATTCAGATTGTTTTTCGTTGATTTTGTTTGTTCTCTGTATACTTTAGAAACAAGAGGAGTTATATGTATGACAGTATAGACATCCATTAAATATTATTCAATTTTGTCTTTTCCATCATTTGAATTTAGGAACTGATATAAAAAATAATAATAATAGTATAATGTATACAAATGTGGTGCTGATATTTTGTTATCCTGGACTTGGATTGAAATGTTTCATTCTTATTGATTATATGAGTTAGATTTTTGGTGCAGGGAATTTGGTATTCAGGTTGAAAGTGATAAGGATTTATCTTGGTTTTGAGAATAAATTTGTTGCTCGTCAAGGATAAATATGTTGATTGATTTTATAATGTCTTATTAGGGAAAATGAAATGACTTAGATATGATAGAACAATTGAGAATGTATCATTGTTGATTTTTGTCAGCATTTCGTTATGTTTGGTATTACTTTCCTTCAATTTATTTGGGCATATTCTTAGTTGTCTATCTTTTCCTTCATTGCCAAGGGCGATGAAGGCGTTAGCCCAAGCCCATCTTTAGAGGGACTTACTTGATCATGGTGGTACCCTCTCTCTTCCTTCCCCTTCCTTAAGTAAGGATTTCTTAGCCTTTTGGGTATCCTCGAACATAGGTTTCCATTCATCTCAAGGGCGATGAAGGTGCTAGCCCAAGCCCATCATTAGGGGACTTGTTCAGTCCACGTAGCACTCCCCTCTTCTTTTCAAAAGACTTGATCAGTCTTTTATATGAGTATCCCCTAGATATTAGGTTTCCCTCTATCATTGCAAGGGCAATGAAAGAGAAATCTAGAGCCCCTGTTTAAGGAGACAGGCTATGTCTCGTGCAGAGAGTCATACTCTTTAAGAGACAAGCTTTGTCTCATTAGTGAGTCGCACGTAGGAGGCTTGCTTAGCCTCAACATTAGAAACTCCCTCATTAGTTGAGAATCAATTTGATCTGATAGTTCCCCTAACCTTTCATCATTGCAAGGGCAATGGTAAGGTTACTTGGAGCCCATCTTTATGTTTAGGAGACTTGCCCAGTCTCACTAACACCCTCTTTTATCTCCTTTTCTTTTAGGAGACTAGCTTAGTCTCATTTGCATTCCCTTTTTGGGGTCGTGCACTAGGAGTCACTTTGTCAGGAGTCTGTCTTATCATCATGGGGGTTAGATTTCTTTCCAACCTCTCATCAAATCATGTGATTTTTATCCGCTCCTGTAAGGTATAGGATGCTGTCCAACCCTTGCAGAGTTGTTATTCTGTCATTTTCCCCCGCAAAGCATAGGATGCTGTCCAACCTTTGCGGGATATTCAGGAGTTTATCTTACCCTTATGATGATAGGGATTTGTCCTCTTGTGTCAAAAACTCAAAAACATTCAAAAATTTCAAAAAACACTTGAAAATTCAAAAACATCTAAAAACCAAAAATCCTCAAAAATCTGAATCTCTTAAGAGTAGTTAGGAAATCTGTTTCGAACTACGTTGGCTTGATCCTCTTCCACGAGGTACGTAGTGCAGCTTGGGATTCATATCCCAAGTCCAGCCAAACTTTCAAAAATAAAACATTTCAAATCTTCCAAAAATACAAAAATTCTTCAAAACCTTTTCAAAAATATCTTCCCGTAAAGTTAGGAATCTGTCTTAGCTATTTGGGGTGTTTTAGAGTTAGGAGTCTGTCCTGATTTGTATTGATATAGTGTGTCATGTCGTGTGAGTGTCCTTAGAGTTAGGAGGCCTCAAGTTGATCGGTTAGACACCTAGTTGAACCGATGGCTAGACTAGGAAGCATATAGCCAGCCCATGGTTTTCTTTAGGATGCATAGCCTAATTACACATATGATATAGGGCCCACCTGCATTAGCTTAAGGTTAATCAACTTGCATTAGTTAGGGCATATAGAGAGTCCTAAAAATTACAATTCACATGAACTTAAGCAATTGTACAAAAAAGCTTTAAAAATCAGTCGAATCTAGTGGATCGAGTCTAGGATAGTGGTTCTAGATGGTTAGGCATAGTAGTTTAGAATAGGGCATCGAACTACGTTGACTCCGATTCTTCCCGAGGCCGGGATACGTAGAGCAGCTGGGATGGATGGCCATCTTGGTCCGAGTCAGGTCGCATTAGAGTTATGACTCATTTTGTCCAGTCATGTATAGAATTGAATTGTGTTGTGTGTTTTGCTGTGTTTTCTTACTTTCATGTACAGATCCTATACCTTTAGCTGTAGCATGCATGTGTTTGCACACCAGAACTCAGACACCAATTAGGTATGACACTCATAATCTAGCTATTATTAGGTGACACTTCTTTCATTTCTTTTATGTGAGCTTATTATTTTCATCTCCGAGACATGCATGATTAGATAGACGTCTTCTCGGAGATATTGATTCCCATTTCATATGACTTTCGCCCAAAACTCTTCAAAATCAATAATAAATGGCATAAGAGACCAGGTGCTTGCACTTGGGCGGACGAGGTGCTCTTTAGACCTTCCAAATTCGTAATCAGGCACGAACCTTTCTTTTATAATCTCTGGTTATCCGTTGTAACAGAGCATAGTATGGGATCCTTGGCCCACTTCCTTGGATGGCGACTCTTCTTTGTTTAAGGTACGCCTCGAATCTGGGCTAGTCCCCGAATCGAGAGGTATCTCACCTTTTGTATCGCCACTCATGCTGTGAGGGGCATTTCTTTCGAAAGTTCCTTAGTAGAGCTCTCCATTCACGTGGATGATCTTGAGACTCAGCGTGTGGGGCTCATCCCTCATCGCCTTGCTCGGATCGGGGTCCACACTATGATGTACGTAGGCAGCTTGAGATCTTCATCCCAAGTCCAGTCAAACCTTCAAAAAGAAATCATTCAAATCCTTTCAAACAAGATTTTGCAAACATTTTCGAAAATATCTTTCTTTAGAGTTAGGAGTTTGTCCTAGATGTCTAGAGTGTTATAGAGTTAGGAGTTTGTCCTAGAGTTGTGTGAGGCCTAGAGTTAGGAGCCTATGTGCGGTCAGTTTGACTATATAGCTTGGCGCATAGTCGGCTGATGGCTAGAATATGATTCACTTAGTTAGCCTATAGTTTGCCCTATGCGGTCAGTTTGACTATATAGAACAAGGCTCTTGTAGCCGGTTGGGATGCTACTAGCACCTGTAGACACCCCATTTTGACCGTGCCCTAAACCTTCCAATTTTGTGAAAACCCCATCAAATGAATGAATTAGGGTCCCAAAATTAAGTGAAATCCAAAAATCAAATGGAGGTCTTGAGATATGAATCCCAAAATCGAGCCCCGAGTGAAAAGAGCCTGAACCCGAAAAGTGTCCCTTTGAAGAATATTTGGAAGCCTTCACAGAGCCTAAGTGATCTCCATAACCCTGTTAGAAACCTCCATTTCGAAAATGTACGAAAAATCATGAAATGCCCTTGTATTCTTGGTATTGGCACTCCTAATTCGTACCCCTAAGCTTCAATGCTTGATCGCAACTGCATATTGATATTTTCGCTAACTCGTCTTGTGTATTCGCACGCCAAGTATTACCAAGGTGTTCTTACTACTCCCAGGAATATGCTCGCAAAATTTCAGAGGGAACGGGCAAGAAATGACAGTAAAGACGAGACCGATTAGTGTAATAATCAAAACATCATTGTGCAAATATTATTTTCGCAAAGGGGAGGGCCGAATATATTATTTTCCTAATCAAGAGGAGCGGGGTGAATTGGAAAAGGTGGTGTAGTTATCATTTGCAAGATAGGAGAAAGAAAGGGGGAAAGGACAGCAAGGTTATGAGTTGTACCCATATAATTTCTCACGTCAATAAAGGTGGAAGAAAACACAAGTCAAGTTGGTGTTTTATTAAAATAGGATTGTGTCAACATCATCCCCATTGTATTTGCTAATAAAAAAGAGCTAGAGCAAGTTGGGTTATTCCAACGTTAAAACATAGTGGGGCCAATTTCATTTCCCTTGTAATAAATAATAATAATAATAAAGTTTTTTTTTTTTATTATTTTGAGCCACTCCTTTAATGTATTAAATACACTAAAGGGTGCTGTTCAGGGGGACAAGATGAGAGGGAGGGCTGATTTTTTTATGGGACAGAGAGAAAAGGGGGAAAGAAATCAGAGTCTTTCCAAAAAAAAAAAAAAATTCGCAGAGAGAGGGAGGGACCCACCTCCTCCGGCCAGCCAACCACCTTCTCCGGCCACTCCCCCTCGCCGCCGGCCGACCATCTTCTCCACCTCTTCTTCCCCCATTTCTCACACCTCTCCAACCCTCCACCTTCTTCCCCTTCTCCAACCCCTAACCTCCATTACATCCCTCACAAAACCCATTCAAAAAACAAAAAAAAAAAAAGAAGGCAGCACCATCTTCTCCAGCAAGCTTGCCGGAATCCGGCAAGTCTGTCAGTCTTCCACCCCTCCATCCTCCTCCACCATATCCTTCTTCCATCCTCCACCACCATCGGCCACGATCCCCATCTCCTTCTTCACCTCAACCTCCACCGCAACCCACCCATTTCCACCATCAAACCCCTTCTCTGCAACCTCCACCGCCGGCCTCATCTCCGGCCCCCACCCCTGCAACTTCCGACCAACTCCGGCCAGCCACCCCCTCTGCCGCCGGATCCCTCATTGCCGGCAAGCTTCTCCCCTCTTTACAAACCCCTTTCCACTCATAACCACCCAAACCCACTTCGATTATCACTTCTCTGCAAATCCCATTTTTTCCCAAACCATCAAACCTCCTTCTCATCTCCCAATCCCACTTTTACCTCCGGCCAACCACATTTCCGACCGGCCTTTGCCCATTTCCACCACAGCCATCTCCATCTTCTCCTTCCATTTATTTTTAAGCTACCATCATCAGCCACCTCTCCAATATCCGGCCACCATTTCCGTCCACCTTCACCGGAGCCCTGATTTTCGGAGTCTCTCACCAACATCACCATCTCCACCACGATCTCCTTCTTCTCCGACGAACCCCCAAGATCCGAAACCCCATTCTCTGCACTACAAACCCATTCCCCTCACTACCCCCTGTTTTTCACTTGAAACCCACTTCTGTGCAAATCTCCCACCAGTCACCTCCATCATTAACCCCTCTTCTCTGACCGGCTGTGCCGGAATCCGGCCCCAACTCCGACCAACCATCAACTCTGCCCAAACCCATTTCATTTTCACTTCAACCACCATCACCTTCCTTCCACCTTCACTTCTAACCCAAAATCAGCATTTTCCATTATCTCCATCTCCGGCAAATTGACCGGAGGTCCGATCGTCATCATCGTTCTTCCTCCTATTTTCAACCCATTTTGAGAATTTTGCAAAGATCAGCTGCTTGAAGCTAAAAGAGAAATCAAAGGGGATCAAAAGCATCAATCGATCAGGATTCAATCTAAGGTAAAGCTGCACCTAGTCTCAGATCTCGCTTTGGCATGCTGCTCTTAAATCTGTCTGTAAATTTCCATCTCTGTTTACCATTTGCCGCACTTGTCTATTGGTCAATGGTTGTGGGTTCTCTAGGCAGATGTGGGACCCGCTTGTGTGGGGCCTGCTGATGTGGGACCCGCTGATGTGGGACCCGCTTGTGTGGGGCCCACTGATATGGGACCCGCTTGTGTGGGGCCCGCTGATGTGGGACCCGCTTGTGTGGGGCCCACTGATGTGGGACCCACTGATGTGGAGCCTGCTGATGTAGGACCCGCTGGTGTGGGGCCCGCTGATGTATGAATAGTACTTGGTGGGTCCTACTGTGAACAGTAATTATAAATAGTAATTATAACAGTCTTCAGCACAGGAGTCAGTCCTTCAGTCTTTCCGAAGCTTGTCCTATCATCATAGGGGTTAGGATTCTGCCGAACCCCTCATCAAGTCATGTGATTTTATCCGCTCCTGCAAGGTATGGGATGCTGTCCGACCCTTGCAGAGCTGTAATTCTGTTCTTTCCCCCCCGCAAAGCATAGGATGCTGTCCAACCTTTGCGGGATATTCAGGAGTCTGCCGTACCCTTATGATGATAGGGTTGTGTCCTCTCGTGTCAAAAATTCCAAAAAAATATTTCAAAAATACTTAAAAATTCAAAAACATCTAAAAATCAAAAATCTCAAAATCTCGAGTCATTAGGAGTAGTCAAGTCCGAACTACGGATGGCTTGATCCCTAGCTGAGGGGTACGTAGGCAGCTCAGGCGTGCTGCTGGCATCCTGAGTGCAGTCACCATTTCTTTTCTTTTTTTTTTCTTTTTTTTTTCTCACCATTTTTACCCACATTTCTCACCTTTCCTTCCGAACTACGTTGGCTTGATCCCTTTCAACAGGGTACGTAGTGCAGCTTGGGATCCACATCCCAGGTCCAGCCAAACCTTTAAAAATAAACATTTCAAATATTCTCAAAATACAAAAAAACTTCAAAACCTTTTCAAAAAGATCTTCCCCTAGAGTTAGGAGTCTGTCCTAGATATTTAGGGTGTTTTAGAGTTAGGAGTCGGTCCTGATTTGTATTGATATGGTGTGTCCTGTCGTGTGAGTGTCCCTAGAGTTAGGAGGCCTCAAGTCGATCGGTTAGACATTTAGTCGAACCGATGGCTAGACTAGGAAGCATATAGTCAACCCATGGTTTTCCTTAGAATGCACAGCCTAGATACACATAGGATATAGGGCCCACCTGCATTAGCTTAAGGCTAATCAACTTGCATTAGTTAGGGCATATAGAGTCCTAAAAATTACAATCCACTTGAATTTAAGCAATCGCACAAAAAGCTTTAAAAACTAGTCGAGTCTAGTTGATCGAGTCTAGGATAGCGGTCCTAGAGTTTTAGGCATTGTGGTTTAGCATAGGACACCGAACTACGTTGGCTCTGATTCTTCCCGAGGCCGGGATACGTAGTGCAGCTAGGATGGATGGCCATCCTGGTCCGAGTCAAGTATTGCATTAGAGTCTAGGGTTTGTCGTGTCGGGTCGTGTGTCGAGTCGTGTTGTGTTGTGTGTTTTGCTGTGTTTTCTTATTTTTATGTACAGATCTTATACCTTTAGCTGTAACATGCATGTGCTTGTCCACCAGAACTTAGACACCAATTAGGCATGGCACTCATAACCTAGCTATTCTTAGGCGACATATCTTTCATTCCTTTTGTGTGTGCTTCTTATTCATCTCCGAGACATGCATGATTAGCTAGACGTTATCTCGGAGATATTCGTTCCCATTTCGCATGATTTTCGCCCAAAACTCTTCAAAATTAATAATAAATGGCATAAGAGACCAGGTGCTAGCACTTGGGCGAATTGGGGGCGCCTAATCCCTTCCCCATTCGTCATCAGGCACGAACTCTATTTTATATCTCTGGTTATCCGTTGCAACAGAGCACAGCATGGGATCCAGGGCCCACTTCCTTGGATGGCGACTCTTCTTTGTTTAAGGTACGCCTCGAATCTGGGCTAGTCCCCGAATCGAGAGGTATCTGTGGACCCCGATCCGAGAGAGGCGCAGCGGTGAGGGACGTGCCCCCACGTGCGAACAGTCTCTATGGATCATCCACGTGAATGGAGAGCTCTACCAAGGAACTCTCGAAAGAAAATGCCTCTCACAGCATGAGTGGCGATACAAAGGTGAGATACCTCTCGATTCAGGGACTAGCCCAGATTCGAGGCGTACCTTAAACAAAGAAGAGTCGCCATCCAAGGAAAAAGGCAAATGGGCCCTGGATCCCATACTATGCTCTGTTGCAACGGATAACCAGAGATATAAAATAAGGTTCGTGCCTGGTTACGAATTCGGAAGGTCTAAAGAGCACCTCATCCGCCCAAGTGCAAACACCTGGTCTCTTATGCCATTTACTTAATAATTTTGAAGAGTTTTGGACGAGAATCATATGAAATGGGAACACAAATCTCCGAGAAGACGTCTATCTAATCATGCATGTCTCGGAGGAAAAATAAACACACATAAAAGAAATAAAAGTGTCACCTGAGAATAACTAGGTTTTAAGTGACATGCCTAATGGGTGTCTAAGTTCTGGTGTGCAAACACATGCATGACATACCAAAAAAGTATAAGGTCTGCGCAATAAAGTAAGAAAACACTGCAAAACATAGAAGATGACTCGATACCATACGACCCTAAGACTCTAATCTATACCTAGGCCCGAGTCTTTAGATGATCTGATGTTCATCCAAAGAAGCCTACGTATCCCCGCCTCCACGAGAATCAAGGCAACGTAGTTCTTCGTACCTATTCTAAGCTATGATGCCTAAGACATCTAGACCTCTATCCTAGACTCGATCTAAAAGACCGGACTAGTTCTTAAAGCTTCTTGTGTGATTATTTAAATTCCAATGGATTGTAGATTTTAGGACACCCTATATGCCCTAACTAAATGCAGGTTAGTCCTAAGCTAATGCAGGTGATTCCTATAATCTAAGTGTAGCTAGGCTGTACGCCCTAAGGGAAACAATGGGATCACTAACGTATCCAAGACTTAATCATCAATCGGCGATATGAATCGCCAACTGACTGGACGGAGGCGCTCCTATAACTCTAGGACAAACTCCTAACTCTAACACAAACACAAACAAACCACACAACACATCAAAGACAAACTCAAAACTCTAAAACTCTTTAACTAGGACAAACTCCTAACTCTAGAGGAAGATCTTGTTGAAAACAAGGTTTTGAAGATTTTTGGTATTTTTTCTTAAAATGGGTAAATGATTTATTTACAAAGGTTTGGCTGGACCTGAGATAAGAATCTCAAGCTGCACTACGTACCTCGTGGAAGAGGATCAAGCCAACGTAGTTCGAAACAGATTTCCTAACTACTCCTAATGACTCAAGATTTTTGGTTTTTTAGGTGTTTTTGTTGTTTTTAAGTGTTTTTGACTCGAGGGGAATAAATCCTATCATCATAAGGGGAGGACAGACTCCCGATATCCCGCAAAGGTTGGACAGCATCCTATGCTTTGCGGGGGAAAAGAACAGAAACACAGCTCTACAAGGGTTGGACAGCATCCTATACCTTGCAAGAGCGGATAGAAAAAACACAAGATTTGATGAGAGGTTGGATAAATCCTAACCCCTATGATGATAGGACTGACTCCTGAAAGAAAAACAGACTCTCTAGCTAAGGACAGACTCCTAGGCTAAGGACTGACTCTGAAAATAGGATTCTTAAGAAGGAGGTGCTAATGAGACAAAGCTTGTCTCCTAAAAGAAAAAGAGATAAAGAAGGGTGCTAGTGAGACTATCAAGCTGAGATAAAACTCACAAGTAATAAGGGAAGACCTTGTGCATATTTAGCAAAGGTAAAACATCCAGCCGGGCCGGACAGCTACCTAGCCCTAGGGTGCAACAAATGTGCAACCAGATACCCATATAGGATAGGGGTATGAAGCCAAGCCGAGTAGGGTGTTCTCCCAAAACCAAATGATACACAAAGAGGAGGTTTAGCAAGAAAATGAGACTAGGTAAGTCTCTTAGACACAGAGGTAGGATAGAGAAAATACTAACAAGGAAAAAGAGACCTTGTGCATATTTGGCAAAGGTAAAACACCCAGCCGGGCCGGACAGCTACCTAGCCCTAGGGTGCAACAAATGTGCAACCCAATACCTATAAGGTAAGGGGTATGATGCCAAGCCGAGTAAGGTGTTCTTCCAAAAACCAAGATACGCACAAAGATGAGATTTAGAAAGAAAAATAAGATTGTGAGAGACTCCTAAACAAAAAGATAAGCTCCAAGAGAGGTGCTGACGAGACACGGCATGTCTCCTAAGGATGAACTTACTAACGAGACAAAGCTTGTCTCTAAAGGATACAACTTTCTCTGTCTGAGACATAGCCTGTCTCCCTGAGAGGACTCTAGAGAACTCTTTCATTGCCCTTGCAATGAATGGATTTCTAATTTCTAGGGGATACACATCATAAAGACTTGGATAAGTCTTTAAATAAATGAGAGGAGTGCCATTTGGACTAAGCGAGTCCCCTAAGGATGGGCTTAGGCTAGCGCCTTCATTGCCCTTGCAACGAGAGGGATTCTAATATCTAAAGAATCTTAACAGAAATCTATAAGACTGTGTTAGTCTATCAAAAAGAGAAGAAAAGGCTATCAGATAATCGCAAATTTTATTCTAAAAATAAATCAATTGCTAAGCAAAGAAAAATATACAATCTAATAACAATCATAAAATGATAAATAACATTAATTAGTCCAGACCAGCCGCTGGATAGCCTAATAAAGTAAAAACAACATCAAACACTTCAAAACCATCCACAAACCCCAATACGGGGACTCCAATGAAATCAGATGATGCCAAAGTAATCATCTGATATCAAATACACATGATAATATTTCTAATCCCGCCTTGAGATCAGACAGTACTCATGTCGATGATATCGAATAGAGTAGTCATCTGATCTCCTCCTTCCTATTAACAATTCATTTAAATAATAAAGAATGAATATAATAAGCTTTGAGATAATCTCACCTGAACAGTCCATTTATTACCGTCTTCGAACCCTAACTCAAAGTTTAGTATGAAAGAGAAGTAGTAAATTTCCAACAGATTATAGAAACACATTAAATAATATTTTCAATTTGTACAAATTTTAATACATAACAGGGAGGAAGCAAAATAGAGACAGAATACGTGCTAAACAGTGAAGGTGAAACGTGAACAAATCTGATGGGATTATGACAATTCAAACAACAAATTCTAAAATCCAAGTGAAAGAATAACACTATAGCTATTTTGACATTTTTCAACTAAAACCCCTTTGTGTTTTATAGTTCAGTAGGTTATTTCTATAAGGAAACATGAAGAAAGGAACACACCTTTTCACAAAAATTCTCAACAAAATATCAAAAAGGCCTACAAAGATGTCCTCCAACATCATCTTATTTTACATTAGCCTTAAAATAATAAAGAGCTGTGGATCAATATAAAATCCCAATCCATGAAATGAAAGCTTTAAAAGTACCCTGTCTATTCAAATCTATGAAATGAATTTGCTTTTAGACAAGCACACCCTTAGTTCATCAGAACCATTTTGAGTTAAAATGCCAATATTCTAACCAATAGTACAAACATGAGCACCACTATTGTAAGAAGATTTCTACAAAGGACAGTACCTTTGGATCCTAAAAAATAAAATAAAATAAAATAATTCTACAAAGTTTTAAATGATATGTAATATAAGGGTGAATGTGTGCGAAATGCGATCAGATGTAATTGATAATAATGGTAGTGATGAAGATCACAGACACTTTCTTCACATATTAATAAAAAATGAACTTAATTAACAAAATTTCAAATTGTCTTGGACACATCTGCATATGCCTATTTTGTTACTCTTGTTTAATCTATATTTTAAATGAACAAATAAGAAACATCAACCTAAAGTAAATAGAAGGCACGAGAAGGAATATTTAACTTATCCAAATCTCAGGTCAGTGAGGAAGAAAGAGATTTGTATGTGTATTACATTATCTAATTTCCCTCTTTCCCAAAATGTAACAACATCTGTGTTTTCAAATAGAGTACTATTGGATAAGAATTGCTATGAGGAAATGCCTATCCATTATAGAATCTGATAATATATACTAGCAATAGTGTTTCTAAAAATACAAATAATAATAATAATAATAAAAAATCACGCAAATAACAAGAGATAAATATTCTTGTGCTAATTCAAATTATGAATAAGGAATTTTAAGACATCTCAATCCACAGATCTGCTCCAGATTCATACATAATTTACAGATTTTAACAATAATGCTTAAAGTCTAAACATATTAGCTTATATTAACTTAAATTATGAAGAGCAATATAAAAAAACAATCTAATCCAAGCATGTTAATATCCAAATATTGATAATAATTAACATAATCATAGATGATTAAAGATAAATGTGCTTTGAGGGAAAATAACTAAATTTGTGAAAAATGCACATACCTAAGATTTGAAATTCTCTCTCTGAATATCTTCGTTTGCTCCTCTCTTTCTTCGCAAGCTCCTTGAATTACCTCTTTTTTTTATATTCTCCCTTCTACTTGTTGAAAATCATGTAAAACACAAAAACTCTTCAAAATTGATTGATAATCTTCAAAACTTATAGAGGAAAGAGGCTGCTAAAGATCAGATCTGAGGCTTAGTAAGTGAGAATATGAGGGGCTTAACAATCTCTAGGCTAGAAATCTACAGATCTAGGGATCTAGGGTTTAAGGTTTAGCTAGGGTTCCGAACGAGAAATTAAGATCCACTTGAAGCTGAGATAAGAATAGATGGAAAAGATGATCAGAAGTTGTAAATTCTGTTAGAGCTCCGGTGAATCTCGCCGGAGAAAATCGATCGGAGAGGAATAATGAAATCCGGTAGACTTTGCCGGAGAGGACAAATTGCAGATCTCTCTCTCTCTCTCTCTCTCTCTCTCTCTGCGAGAATCGAAGGAAAGATCGGAGGAGAAATACGTCAGACGGAGCTCCGATGAGCTCACCGGAGAAGGTGACCGGAGAAAATGGGTTTCAACCGGATCTTTCTGTGAATTCTTTCTTCTCCCTTTTCTTTTTTATCTGCGCAGATCTTGGATCTATACGAGAAAAGGCCGGGAAAATTTACTCCTCGCCGGAGAAGATGATTGGATCTGCTCGGGGAAGACGAAGTTCGTCGGAACTCAGATCCGCCAGAAAATAGAAATCTGCCGGAGAAGGAAGCCGGAAAATGAGGATCTTGATCAGAATCCCTGGATCTCGCTCATAAAACGAAGATCCTTGAAGCTACAAACTTCTCAGAACCGAATCTATCCTTGATCGGCCACTGACCGGAGCTTTGCCGGAGACTAGCCGGTGATCGATCGGAGATTTGAGGAATTGGCCAGAGAAGAAGGTAAACATGAAGGTTCGAAATTGGGGATCTCTCTCTCTTAGATTTTCTCTCTAAAAATGCTTTTCTATGAAAATGAAAAATCTTTTCCTTTGTAACGAAAAACCTGCTTTATATAGGAAAATACCAAATTTGCACCTCTTCTATTACCTTGGACAGCCCCTTCTAGGATAATCCACCTCCCTTTCGGTTTACACTAAGGACATTCTCCCATCTTGTTCGCTGGGCAAACGCGCTCGAAATTCGACGAAATTTTGCAGGGAGCTAGCTGGGACTCTAAGCTAGCTTAGGGTGAAATTTAGGACCCTAACTCAATCATTTGATGAGGTTTTACACAAAATTGGAGTGCTTAGGGCACGGTCAAAATGGGGTGTCTACAGATGCCCCTCTTTGGCAGAGCGTGCTTGTCGCGCGAATGTCAAAGCTGAACAGACAACACATTTTGACTGGCCCAAAATTAAAGAGTTTAATTTTTTTTGATTTTTGATTTTTGAAAATGATACACACAAGATAACACGGTGTAATAGCCTTTCGCCGGACTCTGACTCTGCAAACGCTGGTGAGATAGCCTCTCTCCAACTCTTAACTCAGTACATATTGACGAGATAGCCTCTCTTGCAAAACATTAAAGGATAGATTTGGATTGTGAATGATCTTGAAATTTGAAGAGAAAAATGAATCTGGATGCCGTGTGAAAACGGTCTTGAATGCCGCTTGGAAACGGACTTTGAATGCCATGTGAAAATGGACTTGAATACCTTGAAAACATTTTTTTAACTTTTAAAATCTTTCAAATGGTGAGAGAAATGATCAAACTCCAAATCGCGGAGCCATTGGCAAAAAAACATCTTTTAAAATCTTTCAAATGGTGAAATAAATGACCAAACTCCAAATCACGGAGCCATTGGCGAAAACAGCTTTTAAAATCTTTCAAATGGTGAAAGAAATGACCAAACTCCAAATCGCGGAGCCATTGGCGAAAACAGCTTTTAAAATCTTTCAAATGGTGAAAGAAAAGACCAAACTCCAAATCGCGGAGCCATTGGCGAAAACAACTTTTAAAATCTTTCAAATGGTGAAAGAAAGGACCAAACTCCAAATCGCGGAGCCATTGGCGAAAACAACTTTTAAAATCTTTCAAATGGTGAAAGAAATGAGCAAACTCCAAATCGCGGAGCCATTGGCAAAAACAGCTTTTAAAATCTTTCAAATGGTGAAAGAAAAGACCAAACTCCAAATCGCGGAGCCATTGGCGGAAACAACTTTTAAAATCTTTCAAATGGTGAAAGAAATGAGCAAACTCCAAATCGCGGAGCCATTGGCAAAAACAGCTTTTAAAATCTTTCAAATGGTGAAAGAAAAGACCAAACTCCAAATCGCGGAGCCATTGGCGGAAACAACTTTTAAAATCTTTCAAATGGTGAAAGAAATGACCAAACTCCAAATCGCGGAGCCATTGGCGAAAACAGCTTTTAAAATCTTT
This sequence comes from Tasmannia lanceolata, assembly GCF_043159265.1. NCBI lineage: Eukaryota > Viridiplantae > Streptophyta > Magnoliopsida > Canellales > Winteraceae > Tasmannia > Tasmannia lanceolata. The sequence goes on along the minus strand of NW_027518697.1, from coordinate 22,864,439 downwards.
CAAATGGTGAAAGAAAAGACCAAACTCCAAATCGCGGAGCCATTGGCGGACATATATTTTTATTATATTTTTTTGGTGAATGAAAGGAAAATTCATTGAAATGATTGAAGAAATGACCAACTTTGATCGATTTCACAAGGTAAATAAGTCATTCTTTGCCAAGAATGATTGAAAATGCATGATCTTTGCTGAAGATAAAACTCAAGGAACTTGAAGAAAATTTCAGGTATTAACCCTTTTAAAATGAGTGAAAAGCATTTTGCTGAGGGTTTGACGATTGCAGGAGTAAATTCTAAACTCCACTAGGGATAAAATTTTCTGAAAACTGGACTTCAAAAGAAAACAATTTGATTGAAGAGCCTGACTCAAAGATTATGCTCAAGCTTCTCTGGTTTTCATTTGCTGAGAATAGTTATCCCAGTTATCATCACGTTTGATATCTTTTATGACGTAAGTCATAAAAGATGCCCCTAGTATGAAATACTTCCATGACAGATTCGTAAGAGAGCAAAACACAGGGAAATGGTCAAAAAATTTTATTTCATTGAATATCTGAGGTTACAAAGCTTTCAAGTTTATAACAGGCTGCATCTGCCCGACAATTGCCTTTCAATTCTGACGATCTCTGCCATTTCATATGGGTTTGAAAGCCTGCCATATGGACTTGAGAATCAATCATCTTCTGAACTTCACTCTGCTGCGCATCACCCTTGAGGGGATACAAATTCATCATTTTTTTTCATCACCCCAGCCTTGGGAGGAATATTAACCACACAGGACTCTGGAATTTGACCTTGACTCGACATATAAAAAGACCTGGACAACCAGCAAATGAGAACTTCGATGGGCACAATGACTTAAACTCTAAGAGAGACTGAATCTGCTTCTTAGTTTGATAAGTATTTTTAAAATGGTACAGTCTACCACTCTTAAAATCTTTTGAAAACCATATTTAAAGGTGTTTCATTCCTTTTTCCGGTATTTCCATCATGGTTATTATTCCCTTGGATTGCTTAGTCTTAACCCCCTTAGCCTTGAGAGTGTCAGAAGAATTTCTGCCGGTGCTTACTCAGACTTTGAAGTAGTGCTGCCGAAGAAATGAAAGTCTTGCTGGCTTCCAGAGGTTCTGTCCTTTATGAAGTCACTGCCATGACCAAATTGCCTTTTCAGGTTTTCGATTTGGCGGACCACATGCCTTAATTTTTGCCTAAGCCGCCCTTTCAGGTTTTCAGCTTAGCGGGCAAATGACCCTAACTTTTGCCTAGACCGCCCTTGCGGGTTTTCAGTCTAGCGGGTCTAAGACTCCATTATATTTTTTTATTTTCTTTCTATTTCTCTACAAACCTGGGCCTAAGTACACCAGAAGGACTTTTAGGTAGGCTTGGGTTCAAACAGGTTAACATTTGGTAAGTTTTCATGTATTTGACCGAATCTGGCCCTCCAGACTGCCTACGTATCCCCAAAGAAATGAGAATCAGGTCCGCGTAGTTCGCCCATTTGGGTTTCAAAAATTGTTTATTTTGTTCTTTCTTTCCTTCTTTTTTTTTAAGGATTTGAAAAGTTTGAAGGATTTGACCGAACCCGAATTGATCAGGCTACCTACGTACCCTGGAGAGAGGGATCAGGTCATGACGTAGTTCAGGTTATTATCTTTTATGACGCAAGTCATAAAAGATGCCCCTGGTTTGAGTTTATCAAAGAATGAAAGTGTTTTTTTTTTTTTTTTATTTAGGCCCAAAGTGTTTGCAAATGGTTTTTTTTTTGACTTTGAGGTTGTTGGCTTTTGAGCTCTGATCGATCAAAGACGGCCTCCTGGTGTATCTAAGCATAGTACTTTTTTAGTTGGTCCAGGTTTGTAGGTTCTGTTAATTTTTCTCCATTTTCATTGAGGAGTCTTACGGCTTTTCCAGGCAGGACTTCATCAACAATGTAAGGACCAGACCAATTTGGTCTGAACTTCCCTCTGGGGTCAAACACCGGTGCTCGATAAGATTTCAAGACGAGATCTCCTGGTTTCAGATCTCGGACCTTGACTTTCTTGTTGAAGGCTCTTTCGATTCTTCTCTGATACCCTTGGATGTGATACAAGGCTCTCAACCTCTTTTCATCAATCATCTGTAATTCCTGATGTCTGGCTTTGGCCCACTCAGACTCGGGCAGATTTGCTTCCATCATAATTCTTAGAGACGGGATTCTCACTTCAACAGGGAGGACTGCTTCCATTCCATACACTAGAGAGTATGGAGTTACACCTGTAGAGGATCTGATCGATGTCCTGTAAGCCCATAAAGCAAAAGGAAGCTTGTTCGACCAGTCCTTATAAGTCTCGGTCATCTTACTGATTATGACCTTGATATTCTTATTCGCTGCTTCTACAGCCCCGTTTGTCTCCGGTCTGTAAGGAGATGACTTGTGATGCTTGATTTTAAACTCTTCGCACAGGTGCACTACTTCTTTCTTGAAATGAGATCCATTATCAGAAATCAGTTCATGAGGTACTCCATATCTGCAAATGATGTTCGCACGGATGAACTTCGCAACTGTATTGGAAGTTATGGAAGCATATGAAGCAGCTTCTATCCACTTCGTGAAATAATCAATGGCCACCAAGATGTACTCGTGCCCACTTGACGATTTGGGATAGACTTTGCCAATGATATCAATTCCCCATACTGAGAATGGCCATGGCGAGGTCATAGAATGCAGCTCTGACGGAGGCACATGAATAAGATTCGCATAGACTTGACATTTATGACATTTCTTCACGAATGCGAAACAATCTGTTTCCATTGAGGGCCAATAGAAACCAAGTCTAAGGATTTTCCTTGACAGCATCTTACCATTCATGTGAGGACCACAAACACCTTCATGTGTTTGCTCTATGAGCTCTGCAGCCTGATCTTCATCAACACACAGAAGCTGTATCCCATCAAACGACCTTCTGTACAATTCTTCACCACAGATGATGAAGTTGGCAGCGAACCTCTGAAGAGTTTTCCTCTCTTTGCTGGAAGCTTCAGGCGGATGCCCCTTGCCTGAAATGAAATTTCTGATATCTGTATACCATGGCTTTCCATCTGGACACCTGGCAGATATTTCAATGGCATTCACATGTGCTGGAGCCCATTGCAACCTTACAGCTAAAGGTTGAACCTCCATTGTAGCAGAAATGTCCAACATTGATGCCAGAGTAGCCAGAGCATCAGCAAAGTGATTTCTTGTCCTCGACAGATGAGTGAAGGTGACATTCCTGAACTTTTTGACCAGAGATTCGAGATAAGTATGATATGAGATCAACCTCGCCTCTTTTGTCTTCCAATCCCCATTTATTTGACAAATGATCAGGATTGAATCTCCAAATACATCGATGTCTTGAATTCGCAAAGCCAAAGCTGCCTCAAGTCCTGCGATGCATGCTTCATATTCTGCCATGTTATTGGTGCACTCAAATTGCAACTTGATGGATAACGGAATGTACTCCTTCTTTGGAGATACCAAAACAGCCCCTATTCCTTGACCGTGATTATTGACAGCTCCGTCAAAATACATAAGCCACTTGGAACTCGGAGTCTCTTCTTCAATGTCCATGATCTCCTCATCAGGAAAATCAGCCTTCAGAAAAGCATTCTCTTCAATAGGAGCATCAGCTAGCTGCTCAGCGATGACCCGCCCCTTAATTGATTTCTGAGTAACATAAGTGATGTCAAACTCAGACAGCAATAGCAACCATCTGGCTGTTCTTCCAGCAAGAGCGGGTTTTTCGAACAAATACTTCAACGGATCCATCCGTGAGAGCAAAAATATCTTGTTCGACAGAAGATAATGTCTAAGCCTTTGAGTCGCCCAGACCAATGCTAAACACGTCTTTTCCAAGACAGTGTATTTGATTTCATATTCCAACATTTTCTTACTGATGTAGTAGATGGGCTTTTCTTTCTTAGACCCTGCCTCCTGCTGAGCAAGCATACAACCCATTGCTGTATCCGTGATGGACAAATACATCAACAACGGTTGACCAGGAATGACTGGGGATAAGACAGGAGGCAAAGACAAACACTGCTTGACCTTTTCAAACGCTTCCTGACATTCTTCATTCCATTTCTTGGAGGAATTCTTTTTTAATAACTTGAAGATTGGTTCACATGTCATAGTTAAATGAGATATGAATCTCCTCAAGTATTGCACTTTACCAAGAAATCCACGAATCTGCTTTTCTGTTTTTGGTGGTTGCATTTCTTGGATAGCCTTGATCTTCTGAGGGTCCACTTCGATTCCTCTTTCACTGACCATGAATCCAAGCAACTTCCCTGACGTGACTCCAAATACACATTTATTAGGGTTCAAGCGAAGCTGAAACTTCCGGATTCGCTCAAAGAACTTTCTCAAAGCGACTGTATGCTCTGGCCGAGTCCTGCCTTTGACAATCATGTCATCTACATAGACCTCGACCTCCTTATGAATCATGTCATGAAGAAGAGTAGTCGCGGCCCTCTGATAGGTGGCACCAGCATTCTTGAGACCAAATGGCATCACTCTGTAGCAATATGTTCCCCACTGAGTAATAAATGCCGTCTTCATCATGTCCTCAGGCGCCATTTTGATCTGGTTATACCCTGAGAATCCATCCATAAAGGATAAGAGTGCATGTCCAGCAGTATTGTCAACCAGGAGATCAATATTCGGAAGCGGAAAATCATCTTTTGGACTTGCCTTGTTCAGATCTCTGAAATCGACACACATCCTGACTTTTCCATCTTTCTTGGGCACAGGTACAATATTTGCAAGCCATTCAGGGTACTCGACTACTTCAATGAATTTCACTTCGAGTAGTTTCTTAACCTCGTCATGAACTTTCAACTCCCATTCTGTTTTAAGCTTCCGGAGTTTTTGCTTCTTAGGCTTGATGCCAGGGATTAGAGGTAATTTGTGTTGGACAATGTCCTCACTCAATCCTGGCATGTCGTCGTAAGACCAAGCAAAAACCTCCTTAAACTCTTTTAGCAAGGTGATTAATTCTTCACGCTCCTCAGGAGATAAAATTTTGCCAATTCGTATTTCCCGAATTAAGGTTTCATCACCTATATTTACGGTTTCAATTTCCTCTTCAAGTGGTTTAGCGCGGCGACTCTCCTCTTGTTGAATCATATGCTTGATTTCAAGGGGAGTTTCGTCGACTACCTCATTAGAGGGGGAGTCTTGATTATCATTATTAGTTACTTGATCAGGTTTAGAAGCAGGATCAGTAGAAGAGACAAGTACAGGAATGTAAGCAAAAGAATCTTTTATTTCATCAGAATGAATGATTACATCAGATGACTTGCCCACATCAGGCGTTACAGATTTTGAAACAGAATGAAAAAATAAGCCGACATCAGTATCGACGTGATGAGAAACATGTACAGCCAAAGAATCAATGAATACGCCCTCAGACTCAGACTCGACACCACCAAGGACAGACTCGTCACCCATTCCAGAGGTAGACCCGACTTCTACAGTACCTGCATCAAAAGAAAAGTTAGAAATGACAGACTCTGGGATGGACTCAGAAACTGACACATACTTTGAAATAACTGACTCTTTTGAAGGGACTGGAATGTACTGAGGGATTACTTGGGGTATAACCTGTGAGGTCCAGTTATCCAGAGGTCCCTCGGCTGGGGTGATATAGTCCTCTGGGTTCAGAAAAGGTGCATCTCTTCCAATCATAGCAATGACTGGTGCCTCGGTCTGAAACAAAGAATTCAAGAGTTCCGGTTCGAAGTTTTCAACCCAGTCTGAGCCTGGTTCCTCTGTCACTACTGCCTCTACAATCTGCTCACTGTAAAATTCTGCTGGCAGCTCATCTGCGAAGAAGATCTCAAGACCAGGCAGCTTTAGCCCGCTCTCATCATACCACGGCTCTGAAAAACCGTAATAAGGGCAATCAGCTCCTTCTTTCCGGAATCTGCCATTCATGATCATACTGAAGGGTCCCATTGGAAATTCCAAACCCTTGCGGCGACACTCAGCCCATTTGAACATGTAAGCTCTCATTTCTTGCATCTCCTTGCGAGTTGGCTTGTATCCCAACCCAAATAATCCGTCAACCGCTTTCAACTCAGGCCGCTCAGTCGGACCCTGCATATTCTTCCCTAAACCTGCCCCTGGGAGATATCCAAATCGGCGCATCATTTTGACTACCCGAGTATTGGTGCTAGAGAGAAACATAATTTCTTCACTCATAGCCTCTTTCATGGTGATAGCCGAAACCTCCACTGAAAATCCTGTCAGACTGATATCTCTTGTGTTTTCAGTAACAAGCTCTTGAGATATTTGTCCGACTTCTGGCTCGGGATCTCCCTTGACTGTGATCACCCGGTTGCTTCGAATGAATTTCAGTTTTTGATGAAGTGTGGAAGGGATAACTCCAACCTTATGCAACCAAGGTCGACCAAGCAAGAGACAAAAGGAAGTCTTGATATCTAACACCTGAAATTCAATGTCAAAGGTTTCTCCTCCAATGACAATCTCAGTAGCCAATGTTCCAATAACATCTCTTCGAGTCCCATCATATGCCAGTATGCCTTGCTCAGACGGAATAAAGTCTTCAGGCCCAAAACCCAGAGTAGTGGCAGTGCTCAAAGGACACACGTTCAAAGCTGACCCATTGTCTACCAGTACTTCGGAGACTTTCTTCTGGTTGCAAAGCAGGGTAATTTTGAGAGGACGAGTATGGTCCTTCCCTTCTGACGGCAAATCTTCGTCTGAGAAAGACAAAGCTTTTGAAGCTTTGGTCATGGCTACCAGGCCGACTAACTCATCTGGAGTAATTTCAACAGATACTTGGGACGAGTTCAGCTCACGAAGTACAACCTGTCTGTGCTTCGGCGATGCCATCAATAAACCCCAAATGGACACATTAGCTTGTGTCTTCTTGAGCTGATTCAACAAATTGTCTTCTTCTTCCTCAAGCCTCTGTTTCTGTTTCTGATTGTCAACCCCTCTTGCAACTTCAGCGGGATTATCAACTCTGAGTTCAGCTGGCTTAAAGACTCGTCCACCCCGTGTGACGTGGCGGAGCTCATCACATTGATCGTTTAAGAGTAACAGATCTTCATCATCTATCTTAAGGATGTATGGGGTTTGTATTTCTTCTTCCTCATCATCACTCACCCTTAAGACATACAGAGATTCGCTTTCTTTCTTTTCATCCTCGCACTGGAGAATATAGGATTGGTTTGATGGCCCAGCCACATCAGGGTCATTCCAGGATAAGACATAGGGTTTTTCAGATTCTGAACACTGATCTTCTTCTTCAAATTTCCAAACATAGGGTTCTTCGGATTCCACAGCACATATGAAGGAAGCCGGATCAATGACAGACTCCTCGGCGCAAATGACATTGACCGAGGATGGAGGCGGCATCGCATGCGTAGGAAGGGGGTTTCTAGTTACATTTGGTAACTGGATTGACAGTTCCTTCCTATCGATCATGTTCTGAATTTGGTGTTTCAAAGCTAAACACCTGTCAGTGATATGGCCAGTGTTACGGTGGTAATCACAGAATTGATCTTCTCTCCAGGTTCTTGGCAACGGGTTGGGAGGAGGTTTAATGTCAGGCAACTTGATCTTCTTGTCCTTCAATAGCTTCTTCAAAGCTACGGACAAAGAATACGGAAGGGGATCGAAATGACGAAGAGGCTTCTGCTCCATTGTCGGCCTTCTTACTTCAGTAACTACTCTGGGTGGGGGCGGCCTGACATAATTGACATTATGGACCTCTTTCGGCGCCATCACAGGTCGCTTCCCTTCTCTGCCATCAGATGGAATTCTTGATTTCAAGCCTTTAGCCAATGCATCTTCTATCTGAGTCCCAGTCTTAATGAGATGATTGAAATCGAGGAAATACTGAATAGCCATATGGTGATAATATTGTGGTGACAGATTTTTCACCACAATCTTGATTTGATCCTCATCTGACAGACGATGAGTCATCTGGGCGGCTTTCCTTCTCCATCTACGGATGAAGGAAGTGAAGGTTTCATTATGGCCCTGTTTCAAAGCCTTCAAATCTCTCTTAGTCACGTCGATTCCCTCCTCCATGGAGAACTGCTCGACGAACCTATTTGCAATATTCTCTAGAGTTCGGATCTCCTCTGACTTTAAGCTCAAGAACCACTTTTTAGCCACTCCGACCAAAGATCTGGGAAATAAAAGAGCAACTTGCTCCGGAGATAGACCATGCTGTTGTAAAAGCGGAAGAACTGACATTAGATGGCTTCGAGGACACCCGGTCCCATCGTATTTATCCATGTCCGGAACTTTGAATCTAGGAGGCAATGTGACTCCCGGATACAACATAAAATCGGCCATGTTCAACTTTTTCGGGCCTTGAAATTTTATGTTTTCCATCTCTTGGGCCAGCCTATCCATTCTGTCTGCCATCGCTCTGTCCTCATTGGCTCTATTCAGATTAGGATGACGATTTTCTTCTTCATACTGCTCATTATCAAGATCGTCTTCGACGTTCAAGACCGCAGGCCCGGCCATTGCAGGAGGGGGAGGAGGTATAACTGATGGGTGCTGAGCTACATGCTCTCTGGAAGTAGACTCTCTGTCATTTTTCAGACGGGCTATCTCTTCATTCATATTATTCATCTGTTGAAGCATAGCCTTCATCATCTCACTCATCTCAGCTATAGCGTTTCCAGAGTCAGCCATCTGTGCAATAGGAAATTGGACAGGCGAAGGGATTTCCTGGATATTGGAGAAAGGTAATGCAGGGGAGGTAAAAGAAATTGGTGAGGAAGAAAAACGACTCAGCCTGGAATCAGCGGACTGACGGGACCAGGTTGATTTTGAAACGAGGATTTTCTTAGGAGCAATGGCTGCTCAATCAAGAATCCTGATATGGAAATATAAACACTAGATTAAAAAAATTTAATAATTGAGATAAACTATTCTCATCAAATAATGACAAGAGAAACAGAAAACACACTTTCATTGATAGAAATTTGGGATTACAATTGATGAAAACATCAGTCTTTGACTTCAATTAGATAAACAAATGGTAATTGAAGAAATCTATACGACAAAAATATGATAAGGTCTTCAAGGTCTTTCGATACGGGCTCTCTTTCCCTCGGGTTCTTCTGAAAAATCATTCCGCCCGATTTTAGACGATAGAGCAAATCTCTGACTGATGACTTTGTTTCTCCAGGCAGTTACAATAGACTGGATGAGATCAGGAGTAAGTTTCTCGCAAAGAGGAGGAGTTACGATTCTGGGAGGATATGGCTTTCCCGTAATCTGGTAAAGCAAACGCATGGGTGCGTAGAAGGTTGATTTTTCCAAACCCATAAGATATACAAAGGAATATGGGTAAGTACTAGTAATGACCTGAAGGCATGAATGACTCACCATGTGAAGTTTGTCATGGTCTACATGCTGCAACCAATGGTGCCATTCGTCAATGGATTGGGGTTGGTTGGCCATTGATTGCCATGACGAATGATCCTTAAGGGTATACTTAATGGAATTTTGTGGCTTAAGAATAGTAAGCTTTTCACAAAGCCACAAATAAAGCAGTTTAGCACACCCATAGAAACTATTTTGGACTTTTGAAGGATCAATACGATCTAGTCCTAAGATAGTTTCTGCCAACATAGTAGGAATAGGATTTCTTCCTTTGTTAATCTGGTCTACTATGCCCAACAAAGCCAATGGGGCAACACGGGGGTCGCCACGAATGATATGGCGAGCAAAAACTCCAAAGATTAAGGCACTACGCCGACAGCTTTGGAAACGGGAGTTAGTAGGGTCAATGTTTTTAGAAAAAATTTCAATAAGGATATGGACCTCTACATGCGTGCCTTTGAAGCAAGGTAAGGCATCAACGATATCATTTTTGAATAACCCGCAAAAGAGGAAATTAGGAGAGCTTATGTTTGCAGGTTGAATCCAGAGTCCTTCAGATGTGATCTCTAGCAAGGCGCACCAATCTTCAAAGATTGGGCAAAGTTCAAAAGAACCGAATCGAAACACATGAAGAATGGGATCCCAAAACTTTGCAACTGCCTGAAGAAATTTCCAATTTATACCAGATACGCTCAAGTAATTGAACGTGCTTATGAACCGATCGATCATGCTTCGCTCATGCTCACGCGGAAGGGTTCTGATGACTTCACTTATCCAAATCTTCAACATATTATTCGACATGATTGAACCTGACATTCAGATAAGATAGAGATTACGAAGGAATAAGAAGGACCTTGCAAATGATAAGAATAATTTGACAATCATTTATATAGGAAGGATACGATTGGTGACAATGGATTTTTCATCTATGATCAGAATGATCAACAGATCAGAAGATAGAACACAGTCATGGAATGACAGAAGTAGGTCATAGGCTGGATCTAAATCTGCGATGAATATTAACTTTACGATCAAGGAGATCAAGATGATAGATCATGGTCATGAGGATAACAAAGAAGCCATCGGCCAGATCTCAAAACGAAACAGGTAGACAACAAATATATGCACAAATTGAATCTATGATACAACACAAGAATGGTTATCCTCCAAAAAAAAAAGATAACAAAATAGATTATGACCAACAATGACATGTATGGGTCACTGACGAAAGAACGTGAACGCAATTGATCAAATCAGAGATTCCCATTAAGAGTGAAATTTTAAGCTAACTGATACATGAAAATGGGAATCGAAACAATGCAAACTGACTCTAAAGACTAGCAGTCATGCTCAAAAATGATTTGGATAAAATCCGGCAGCATAACGGCTATACAGGGAGGTCAGGGTAAAGTAAACTCATGAGGCAATGATAAGATAGGCTCATGGTTATCTAACTCTATCACAAAAGGTTCTAGGTAAAATTTGACAGCATAACGGTGCTACGAAGGGTATATGGGTAAAAAGAAACAGTAATGTAGCACTCTGAACAAGAATACTAATCATCTCGAAATGACAGTGTTACGAAAAGAAAGTAATTGGATAAAATTTGACCAAAGTTGAGTCTATGTGACACAGGGTCTAATCCAATAGCCGAAAGATCGAATAACAGATCATGACGATGATAATGGACAAATAAGAGTCAAAGACTAGATCTGAGACTGGATAATAAGTGGAGATAACCTACTGAAATGAATAAGGATCCCTAACTAAAGGGAGAGAGGAGAACCCTAATCTAACAATCAAAATATACATATATATATATATATATACATATATATATCCTAACCAGGGGCACCAGCCCTAAATATATCCAAACAGAGTCAAGATACTTGACTCAAGACAGACATGTGAGTGTACTAGGACCGCATTGTAACCACATAAGGTGAGTTACAATAATCTATACACAGGACAAGGCTCCTAAATCTAGGCTCCAACATGTGTAAGCAACACATGTTCGCTCCTATATGAATAAAATACATATATTAGTACAAGCAAGTCCTAATTGGGTTTTTACTAGGTTAGCAAATATACTCATGTACATAATATATGTGAAAGGAAAGTAGAGCTCCGGACTCAATTAGGTACTATGCATATGATCCATACTTAGTATGTATAACACAAGTGCACCGAGTGCTATACATAGTATGCTTCATTGCTCATCGGCTGCTGTAAACACAAGTGCACCGAGTGTTTACGGGTGCAGCACGAGCGCATAGCTTGGAAATAGATACAACAGCACCAATAGGGTAATGACATCCCATGTGGCACGCATTGTTTCTATCCCGTGGAGCCAATTATAATAAAATCAATAAAAGAAAATAAAGAACAAAATGATGTATGTCTCTGTGCAGTGTGTGAATCCTTTGTTTTAAACACCTATTTGGTGCCCCTGGATTCTAATCGATTAAATTCCCATTGATAATGACTTTAGTTCAAAATTCTTCAAAATTAATAAAAATGGCATTTTAACAGAGTTAGGCAATATCTCGAAAGAATTCCCCAGCAGAGTCGCCAGCCTGTGGACCCGATCCGAGAGAGGCGCAGCGGTGAGGGACGTGCCCCCACGTGCGAACAGTCTCTATGGATCATCCACGTGAATGGAGAGCTCTACCAAGGAACTCTCGAAAGAAAATGCCTCTCACAGCATGAGTGGCGATACAAAGGTGAGATACCTCTCGATTCAGGGACTAGCCCAGATTCGAGGCGTACCTTAAACAAAGAAGAGTCGCCATCCAAGGAAAAAGGCAAATGGGCCCTGGATCCCATACTATGCTCTGTTGCAACGGATAACCAGAGATATAAAATAAGGTTCGTGCCTGGTTACGAATTCGGAAGGTCTAAAGAGCACCTCATCCGCCCAAGTGCAAACACCTGGTCTCTTATGCCATTTACTTAATAATTTTGAAGAGTTTTGGACGAGAATCATATGAAATGGGAACACAAATCTCCGAGAAGACGTCTATCTAATCATGCATGTCTCGGAGGAAAAATAAACACACATAAAAGAAATAAAAGTGTCACCTGAGAATAACTAGGTTTTAAGTGACATGCCTAATGGGTGTCTAAGTTCTGGTGTGCAAACACATGCATGACATACCAAAAAAGTATAAGGTCTGCGCAATAAAGTAAGAAAACACTGCAAAACATAGAAGATGACTCGATACCATACGACCCTAAGACTCTAATCTATACCTAGGCCCGAGTCTTTAGATGATCTGATGTTCATCCAAAGAAGCCTACGTATCCCCGCCTCCACGAGAATCAAGGCAACGTAGTTCTTCGTACCTATTCTAAGCTATGATGCCTAAGACATCTAGACCTCTATCCTAGACTCGATCTAAAAGACCGGACTAGTTCTTAAAGCTTCTTGTGTGATTATTTAAATTCCAATGGATTGTAGATTTTAGGACACCCTATATGCCCTAACTAAATGCAGGTTAGTCCTAAGCTAATGCAGGTGATTCCTATAATCTAAGTGTAGCTAGGCTGTACGCCCTAAGGGAAACAATGGGATCACTAACGTATCCAAGACTTAATCATCAATCGGCGATATGAATCGCCAACTGACTGGACGGAGGCGCTCCTATAACTCTAGGACAAACTCCTAACTCTAACACAAACACAAACAAACCACACAACACATCAAAGACAAACTCAAAACTCTAAAACTCTTTAACTAGGACAAACTCCTAACTCTAGAGGAAGATCTTGTTGAAAACAAGGTTTTGAAGATTTTTGGTATTTTTTCTTAAAATGGGTAAATGATTTATTTACAAAGGTTTGGCTGGACCTGAGATAAGAATCTCAAGCTGCACTACGTACCTCGTGGAAGAGGATCAAGCCAACGTAGTTCGAAACAGATTTCCTAACTACTCCTAATGACTCAAGATTTTTGGTTTTTTAGGTGTTTTTGTTGTTTTTAAGTGTTTTTGACTCGAGGGGAATAAATCCTATCATCATAAGGGGAGGACAGACTCCCGATATCCCGCAAAGGTTGGACAGCATCCTATGCTTTGCGGGGGAAAAGAACAGAAACACAGCTCTACAAGGGTTGGACAGCATCCTATACCTTGCAAGAGCGGATAGAAAAAACACAAGATTTGATGAGAGGTTGGATAAATCCTAACCCCTATGATGATAGGACTGACTCCTGAAAGAAAAACAGACTCTCTAGCTAAGGACAGACTCCTAGGCTAAGGACTGACTCTGAAAATAGGATTCTTAAGAAGGAGGTGCTAATGAGACAAAGCTTGTCTCCTAAAAGAAAAAGAGATAAAGAAGGGTGCTAGTGAGACTATCAAGCTGAGATAAAACTCACAAGTAATAAGGGAAGACCTTGTGCATATTTAGCAAAGGTAAAACATCCAGCCGGGCCGGACAGCTACCTAGCCCTAGGGTGCAACAAATGTGCAACCAGATACCCATATAGGATAGGGGTATGAAGCCAAGCCGAGTAGGGTGTTCTCCCAAAACCAAATGATACACAAAGAGGAGGTTTAGCAAGAAAATGAGACTAGGTAAGTCTCTTAGACACAGAGGTAGGATAGAGAAAATACTAACAAGGAAAAAGAGACCTTGTGCATATTTGGCAAAGGTAAAACACCCAGCCGGGCCGGACAGCTACCTAGCCCTAGGGTGCAACAAATGTGCAACCCAATACCTATAAGGTAAGGGGTATGATGCCAAGCCGAGTAAGGTGTTCTTCCAAAAACCAAGATACGCACAAAGATGAGATTTAGAAAGAAAAATAAGATTGTGAGAGACTCCTAAACAAAAAGATAAGCTCCAAGAGAGGTGCTGACGAGACACGGCATGTCTCCTAAGGATGAACTTACTAACGAGACAAAGCTTGTCTCTAAAGGATACAACTTTCTCTGTCTGAGACATAGCCTGTCTCCCTGAGAGGACTCTAGAGAACTCTTTCATTGCCCTTGCAATGAATGGATTTCTAATTTCTAGGGGATACACATCATAAAGACTTGGATAAGTCTTTAAATAAATGAGAGGAGTGCCATTTGGACTAAGCGAGTCCCCTAAGGATGGGCTTAGGCTAGCGCCTTCATTGCCCTTGCAACGAGAGGGATTCTAATATCTAAAGAATCTTAACAGAAATCTATAAGACTGTGTTAGTCTATCAAAAAGAGAAGAAAAGGCTATCAGATAATCGCAAATTTTATTCTAAAAATAAATCAATTGCTAAGCAAAGAAAAATATACAATCTAATAACAATCATAAAATGATAAATAACATTAATTAGTCCAGACCAGCCGCTGGATAGCCTAATAAAGTAAAAACAACATCAAACACTTCAAAACCATCCACAAACCCCAATACGGGGACTCCAATGAAATCAGATGATGCCAAAGTAATCATCTGATATCAAATACACATGATAATATTTCTAATCCCGCCTTGAGATCAGACAGTACTCATGTCGATGATATCGAATAGAGTAGTCATCTGATCTCCTCCTTCCTATTAACAATTCATTTAAATAATAAAGAATGAATATAATAAGCTTTGAGATAATCTCACCTGAACAGTCCATTTATTACCGTCTTCGAACCCTAACTCAAAGTTTAGTATGAAAGAGAAGTAGTAAATTTCCAACAGATTATAGAAACACATTAAATAATATTTTCAATTTGTACAAATTTTAATACATAACAGGGAGGAAGCAAAATAGAGACAGAATACGTGCTAAACAGTGAAGGTGAAACGTGAACAAATCTGATGGGATTATGACAATTCAAACAACAAATTCTAAAATCCAAGTGAAAGAATAACACTATAGCTATTTTGACATTTTTCAACTAAAACCCCTTTGTGTTTTATAGTTCAGTAGGTTATTTCTATAAGGAAACATGAAGAAAGGAACACACCTTTTCACAAAAATTCTCAACAAAATATCAAAAAGGCCTACAAAGATGTCCTCCAACATCATCTTATTTTACATTAGCCTTAAAATAATAAAGAGCTGTGGATCAATATAAAATCCCAATCCATGAAATGAAAGCTTTAAAAGTACCCTGTCTATTCAAATCTATGAAATGAATTTGCTTTTAGACAAGCACACCCTTAGTTCATCAGAACCATTTTGAGTTAAAATGCCAATATTCTAACCAATAGTACAAACATGAGCACCACTATTGTAAGAAGATTTCTACAAAGGACAGTACCTTTGGATCCTAAAAAATAAAATAAAATAAAATAATTCTACAAAGTTTTAAATGATATGTAATATAAGGGTGAATGTGTGCGAAATGCGATCAGATGTAATTGATAATAATGGTAGTGATGAAGATCACAGACACTTTCTTCACATATTAATAAAAAATGAACTTAATTAACAAAATTTCAAATTGTCTTGGACACATCTGCATATGCCTATTTTGTTACTCTTGTTTAATCTATATTTTAAATGAACAAATAAGAAACATCAACCTAAAGTAAATAGAAGGCACGAGAAGGAATATTTAACTTATCCAAATCTCAGGTCAGTGAGGAAGAAAGAGATTTGTATGTGTATTACATTATCTAATTTCCCTCTTTCCCAAAATGTAACAACATCTGTGTTTTCAAATAGAGTACTATTGGATAAGAATTGCTATGAGGAAATGCCTATCCATTATAGAATCTGATAATATATACTAGCAATAGTGTTTCTAAAAATACAAATAATAATAATAATAATAAAAAATCACGCAAATAACAAGAGATAAATATTCTTGTGCTAATTCAAATTATGAATAAGGAATTTTAAGACATCTCAATCCACAGATCTGCTCCAGATTCATACATAATTTACAGATTTTAACAATAATGCTTAAAGTCTAAACATATTAGCTTATATTAACTTAAATTATGAAGAGCAATATAAAAAAACAATCTAATCCAAGCATGTTAATATCCAAATATTGATAATAATTAACATAATCATAGATGATTAAAGATAAATGTGCTTTGAGGGAAAATAACTAAATTTGTGAAAAATGCACATACCTAAGATTTGAAATTCTCTCTCTGAATATCTTCGTTTGCTCCTCTCTTTCTTCGCAAGCTCCTTGAATTACCTCTTTTTTTTATATTCTCCCTTCTACTTGTTGAAAATCATGTAAAACACAAAAACTCTTCAAAATTGATTGATAATCTTCAAAACTTATAGAGGAAAGAGGCTGCTAAAGATCAGATCTGAGGCTTAGTAAGTGAGAATATGAGGGGCTTAACAATCTCTAGGCTAGAAATCTACAGATCTAGGGATCTAGGGTTTAAGGTTTAGCTAGGGTTCCGAACGAGAAATTAAGATCCACTTGAAGCTGAGATAAGAATAGATGGAAAAGATGATCAGAAGTTGTAAATTCTGTTAGAGCTCCGGTGAATCTCGCCGGAGAAAATCGATCGGAGAAGAATAATGAAATCCGGTAGACTTTGCCGGAGAGGACAAATTGCAGATCTCTCTCTCTCTCTCTCTCTCTCTCTGCGAGAATCGAAGGAAAGATCGGAGGAGAAATACGTCAGACGGAGCTCCGATGAGCTCACCGGAGAAGGTGACCGGAGAAAATGGGTTTCAACCGGATCTTTCTGTGAATTCTTTCTTCTCCCTTTTCTTTTTTATCTGCGCAGATCTTGGATCTATACGAGAAAAGGCCGGGAAAATTTACTCCTCGCCGGAGAAGATGATTGGATCTGCTCGGGGAAGACGAAGTTCGTCGGAACTCAGATCCGCCAGAAAATAGAAATCTGCCGGAGAAGGAAGCCGGAAAATGAGGATCTTGATCAGAATCCCTGGATCTCGCTCATAAAACGAAGATCCTTGAAGCTACAAACTTCTCAGAACCGAATCTATCCTTGATCGGCCACTGACCGGAGCTTTGCCGGAGACTAGCCGGTGATCGATCGGAGATTTGAGGAATTGGCCAGAGAAGAAGGTAAACATGAAGGTTCGAAATTGGGGATCTCTCTCTCTTAGATTTTCTCTCTAAAAATGCTTTTCTATGAAAATGAAAAATCTTTTCCTTTGTAACGAAAAACCTGCTTTATATAGGAAAATACCAAATTTGCACCTCTTCTATTACCTTGGACAGCCCCTTCTAGGATAATCCACCTCCCTTTCGGTTTACACTAAGGACATTCTCCCATCTTGTTCGCTGGGCAAACGCGCTCGAAATTCGACGAAATTTTGCAGGGAGCTAGCTGGGACTCTAAGCTAGCTTAGGGTGAAATTTAGGACCCTAACTCAATCATTTGATGAGGTTTTACACAAAATTGGAGTGCTTAGGGCACGGTCAAAATGGGGTGTCTACAGTATCTCACTTTACATCGCCGCTCATGCTGTGAGGGGCACTCTTTCGAGAGTTCCTTGGTGGGGCTCTCCTTCACGTGGACGATCTAGAGAGACTAGCGCGCGGGGGCACGTCCCCACGCCGCCCCGTCTCGGATCGCGGTCCACAGACTGGCGACTCTGCTGGGGAAATTTTTGAAACATTGCCTAACTCTGTTAAAATGCCATTTTTAATTAATTTTGAGGAAATTTGGGTCAAAACCAAGTTAAATGGGAACTTTATCGTTAGAAATCCAGGGGCACCAAGTAGGTGCGTAAATAAAACAAGGGATTCACACACTGCACATCATGCATTGTCATATTCTTTATTTCTTTCATTATTTTCCTTATTGGCCTCAGGGAATAGATATGACGCGCACCAGATGGGAGCCGTTGTATCTATTTCCGAGCTATGCGCCGGAGCTGCAGCCGTAGACACTGGGTGTGCTGGTGTTCTACAGCAGTCGATGAGCAATGAACATACTCTGTATAATGCTGGGTGTGCTGGCGTTATTCATCAAGGGTATGGTCATAAGCATAGTACCCTGCAGAAATGCCTGGGCCCTACTTTCATTTCATTATATTATGTATATATATTAGTTGCTCCCTTTAGAACCAAAATTAGGGAACCCTTGCTAGGACACTATATATATGTACTCATATAGGACGAACATATGTTGCTTACACATGTGAAGCCTAGAGTTAGGAGCCTTGTCCAATTTGTAGACTAGGGTAGCTCACCTTGCGTGGCTACAGCGCGGTCCTAGTACACTCATCAGTCTGTCACGAGTCGAGACCTCCTTGGCTCCGCTAGATTAGACTAGGGTTGGTGCCCCTGGTTAGGATATATATGTATATATATGTACATGTTTGTTATTAGATTAGGGTTTACTTCCTAGTTAAGTTTTCCTTCATAATCTAATCAATTATTCTTCTCTATCCATTCTGTGGATTATCATAAGATTCTTGGCTCTCTTAGCCATGATCTATCTCCCATGAGTCTGATCCTTTGATTGATCCTGATCAGACCGTGTTCCACATGTCGATTGTGAGTCTATCTTGCCATTATCATTATCGGAGTGTGTGTTCTTGCTGAGAACCCTGCTTTATCTTGACCATGACGGCATACTCTTCATGTTTAGTTGCTGAGACCCTCCTAGTATAGCCGTCATGCTGCCAATTTTTTTTAGAACCCTTGAGCGTAATCATTATCCTTTTGGGTTCATTGACAAACCATGTGCTTACCTTACCACATCTCCTGGTATAGCCGTTATGCTGCCGAATTTTCTCCAAATACCTTGAGTGTGGTCATCATCCTTTTAGGCTTGTTGACAAACCATGTACTTGTCGTACCACATCTTCATGCACAACCGTTAAGCTGTCGGATTTTGATCCAAGGGAAGGATGTGTTGGCGCTACCTTTTGTCTCAACTTGCACATTACATTGCTATGGGATTAATTCTCATTGAGCCTAGTGTTTATGATGTCCATGACAGGAGTCTTAGTCACTCGTTTACCATCAACCCCAAAAAGCTTTCATCTCTAAACTCGCTTGGTCTAGCCCGCTATACCTTTTTCCTCTCACATTGCCCAGATGGCTGAGTATGCTGAAAGTCTCGTCTTGAGAGAAATGAGAGAGATGGTGATGACATCCATGACCTGATAGACGGGGATCCCCTCAGTCTTCTCGAACTCAAATGCTTCTGAGAACCCTGCACATAACCGTGTTGCACTTCTTTCACCCACCATGGGAACCACTCTACCCTTTCAACCCTTCATAGATCTCACCACCTTTACCTGTACCACTTCTGGGCTGGAAAATGATTAGGAAGGGAAAAGAAAAATGTCAGAGCTTGAACTCCTTGAAAACATTATACCAGAGAAAGCCTTGCCATTGTCAGGTGCTCAAGGACAATTTGAGCTGGATCAACAGAAACCAAAGAGGCCCTCTCTTCTGAGATTCTAACTCCAGGATTGCTCTCTCCAATCATTATCAATGAAGGCACGTTGTCCTTGAACTTTCAGCGCCAATCCGTTGCCTCCGATGAAGTGTCTCATCTTTGAAATTTGTTTGGAAGAGTGTATACCAACCCTCCTGTCAAAGTTGGTAAGCCTAACCATGTCAATATCAATTCTACGTACGTTGTGTTTATTGGTCTCTCTCATTGTGAACCAATGTCCAATCTTTTGTTGAAATTGATGGAGAGCCTATCGTGGCGCGTCAAAAATCAATGTATGTACTTCAAACATTCAATGCAACGAACATTTGATTCCAGTGTCGTCATTATTCTTGTATATGTTCACTCTTGGATCTAATGTTAATAAACAAATTAAGACACCCTCCTCAGACGAGGATGCCGATGAAATTCTCCTCGAGATTTGAAAGCTGATCAAACGAGGGGAAGAGCGTCGAGCAAAGCCACTCGAAGATGAAATCGATACCGTGGATAGTGGTATCCAAATCCGAAACTCGGGAAATAAGGATTGGCAAAATCTCCCGAAGAGCGCAAAGAATCGATAAACCTATTTAGAGGGTTCAAATAAGTGTTGCTTGGTCCTATGAGGATAAACCAGAAGCGTGCCTTGGCATTGTTCAACGTAAGTCACCCTCAGCTTCAGACATCGGGTCGAAAAAGCAAAAATTTCAAACGAAGAATACCAGATATCAAGTGAAGTTAATGAAAAATTGAGAGAAGACTTTCGGACAACAAAGTCATGAGCATAGAACATGAACCCCAAAAAGAATACTTGGGCTATACATTACGATGGAATTCTAAGTCAAAGTAATCAAAGGGTAAGGGCATTCCCGCATTTCAAATGAACAAAAAAAGAAAGATAGAATCCAGAGACGAAAGGAGAAGGGAGCATGCCCCACGTCAACTCCTTAGAAATATCAGAATCCCGAGAATTTGAGTCGGTTTTAAAGCATCTTCAGCATATAGAGAAGACCCTGAGTCTTAGAATACTGAGCATCAGTGCAAGATCCCAAAGACAAAGTGGGAATTCAATCAGTCAAGTTTGCGCAGTACAGATGAAGTCTTGCCAGGAAATGCCGCCAGACTCCTAAAAAAAAAAAGAGAAAAAAGTTCAAAGCCATTGAACCTTAGCCATTCAAAAAGCTTGTATGCCAAAACACCAGAAGGCCATCCTTGGACGCCTGCGCTTTAAACGCCAAAAATCCCAAGTTTGAAAAATCCTTTTGCAAACACCTTTGAGCCTCAACAAAATCAAACATTCTTTTCAAACACCCACAAACCAGGGGTAGTTCGTTTCGAACTACGTCTGACCTAATCCCTTTCTATAGGGTACGTAGGCAACCTGATCAATTCAGGTTCGGTCAACCTTTGGAATAAAAGTCAAATTATTCCCTTTCAACCTTTGGAATAAAAATCAAATTATTCCCTTTCAACTTTTGAGCTTAAAGCCAAATCATTGTGTTCCAAACCCCAGCAAACTACGCGGACCTGATCCTCCATTTTTGGGGTACTTAGGCAACCTGACCAATCCAGGTTCGGTTGAAACTTTGAAATCCAAAGGAAATATCCAACCCTTTTGAACCCAATCCCGCCTAGAAAGTCCTTCTGGTGAACAAGCAGAGGTTCAAAGTCAAAAAAAAAAAAAAAACGATGGAGTCTGAAGACCCGCTAGGCTGAAAACCCGAGAGGGCGGTCTAGGCAAAATTTAGGGTCATTCACCCGCTAAGTTGACAACTGAAAAGTCGGCTTAGGCAAAAATTAGGGTATCAAGCCCGTTGGATTGAAAACCCGAAAGGGCGAACCAGGCAAAAGTTAGGGCAAGCGGTCCATCAGATTGAAAACCTGAAAAGGCAATCTGGTCAATGGCAATGACTTCCAACGAAAAAGCGAATCATCAAGATGGAGAAACAGTCTTCAACCAGGGCAAAATCTCGGAGTCCAAGTAGTGCCAGCAAGATTACTTTAACATTCCTCTAAACTAGGGGCATTGAAACCGAGCAATCCGAAAGGGATAATAACCATGACGGAAACACCGAAAGAGGAGAGTAGTGCCTCTTGACATGGTCTTCGAAATACTCTAAGAGTGGCTAAGCCATACCCTTGAAAAATAACACATCAGATCCAAGAGTGAGTCGAAAGCGAGTCGAGTCCTTAAAGCAAAAAGAGTCTTCTTTGATTGAGTCCTTGGAAATCTGTTCCTCCTTCATATTTGTGTTCCCTTTCCTTGCAAAGTCCAAACTGTCGGGTGCTGGAAGAATGGGAGCGTGTCTTCCAAAATACAAAGAAAATTCAGAGTAAATCCTGGTTTAGGTATCAGAAGGGGCGAGAGACATCTTATTCAAACCTACCAGAGACCTTAAGCCTCCAAAAGTTAGCAATACGAAAGAAGGGATTCTCAGACTCGGCCATCATGGTGATTGTCCTACTCTCTCCATACAAAAAAAAAAAAAAAAACTGTGCAACCTCAAGCCTTCATGAAATGAAACATCTTTTCTTCAACCATCATTGTCCTGCCTCCTTAAAACTCCTGTCATGGAAACACAATATACTAGGGGCATCTTTTATGACTCGCGTCATAAAAGATGTCAAGCACACAAAGGCAATCAGTAATAAGGCCTCCAGCAAGTTAAGATAAGAGGGGTACGAGCACATCTCAAGCCAAACCTCTAAACTCCTCAGTTGATTCCACTCTTCAGAAGAGTCAATTCTCCAAGAAAATCAGTTTCCCTAGCGAAGTCTAGAATGTGCTCACGCAGCCTTCAATCTCCAGCAGAATTCAGTTCTCTCAGAAGAAGTGGTCAATACTCAGAACCTCAGCAGATCATGTGAGCCTGGTCCTCAGTAAAGAACTCGCACTCCCATTTTCTCGGCAAGAGACAAAATAATTTTCAAAGGAATCAATCTGAATCAATAAATCAATCAATCAAAATCAAAAGAAATATCCATCCCTTCCAAAGTCCCCTGAGGCATCCCATACGTGTAAGACCCCTGAGGCATTCCATCCGTGTAAGACCCCTGAGGCATCCCATCCGTGTAAGACCCCTGAGGCATCCCATCTGTGTAAGACCCCTGAGGCATCATCCGTGTAAGACCCCTGAGGCATCATCTGTGTAAGACCCCTGAGGCATCCTATCCGTGTAAGACCCCTGAGGCATCCCATCTGTGTAAGACCCCTGAGGCATCATCCGTGTAAGTCTCCCTGAGAGCATCCAACCAAAGTCTCCCTGAGAGCACCTCACTAAAGTCTCCCTGAGAGCATCCAACCAAAGTCTCCCTGAGAGCATCCAACCAAAGTCTCCCTGAGAGCACCCAACCAAAGCCTCCCTGAGAGCATCCAACCAAAGTCTCCCTGAGAGCACCCAACCAAAGTCTCCCTGAGAGCACCCAACCAAAGTCTCCCTGAGAGCACCCTCACCAAAGTCTCCCTGAGAGCACTTCACTAAAGTCTCCCTGAGAGCATCTAACCAAAGTCTCCCATGAGAGCACCCAACCAAAGTCTCCCTGAGAGCACCTCACTAAAGTCTCCCTGAGAGCACCTCACCAAAGTCTCCCTGAGAGCACCTCACTAAAGTCTCCCTGAGAGCACCCAACTAAAGTCTCCCTGAGAGCACCCAACCAAAGTCTCCCTGAGAGCACCCAACTAAAGTCTCCCTGAGAGCACCGCACTAAAGTCTCCCTGAGAGCATCCAACCAAAGTCTCCCTGAGAGCACCTCACTAAAGTCTCCCTGAGAGCACCCAACCAAAGTCTCCCTGAGAG
This sequence comes from Tasmannia lanceolata, assembly GCF_043159265.1. Classification (NCBI taxonomy): domain Eukaryota; kingdom Viridiplantae; phylum Streptophyta; class Magnoliopsida; order Canellales; family Winteraceae; genus Tasmannia; species Tasmannia lanceolata. Next base: position 22,840,929 of record NW_027518697.1, on the reverse strand, counting down.
CACCTCACTAAAGTCTCCCTGAGAGCACCCAACTAAAGTCTCCCTGAGAGCACCCAACCAAAGTCTCCCTGAGAGCACCCAACTAAAGTCTCCCTGAGAGCACCCAACCAAAGTCTCCCTGAGAGCACCCAACTAAAGTCTCCCTGAGAGCACCGCACTAAAGTCTCCCTGAGAGCACCCACCCAAAGTCTCCCTGAGAGCATCCAACCAAAGTCTCCCTGAGAGCACCTCACTAAAGTCTCCCTGAGAGCACCTCACCAAAGTCTCCCTGAGAGCACCCAACCAAAGTCTCCCTGAGAGCACCTCACTAAAGTCTCCCTTAGAGCACCCATTCCGCGTTGTTCATCTGTCAAGATGCTGTCTTTTCAGATCCCGATTTAGGTTTGATCATGATGCTGTCTAATCATTCCGCTATGTTCATCTGTCAAGATGCTGTCTTCTCAGATCCCAATTTCGGTTTGATCATGATGCTGTCTAATCATTCCGCTGTGTTCATCTGTCAAGATCCTGTCTTCTCAGATCCCAATTTAGGTTTGATCATGATGCTGTCTAATCATTCCGCTATATTCATCTGTCAAGATGCTGTCTTCTCAGATCCCGATTCAGGTTTGATCATGATGCTGTCTAATCATTCCGCTGTGTTCATCTGTCAAGATGCTGTCTTCTCAGATCCCGATTCAGGTTTGATCATGATGCTGTCTAATCATTCCGCTATGTTCATCTGTCAAGATGCTGTCTTCTCAGATCCCGATTTTGGTTTGATCATGATGCTGTCTAATCATTCCGCTGTGTTCATCTGTCAAGATCCTGTCTTCTCAGATCCCAATTTAGGTTTGATCATGATGCTGTCTAATCATTCCGCTATATTCATCTGTCAAGATGCTGTCTTTTCAGATCCCAATTCAGGTGTGATCATGATGCTGTCTAATCATTCTGCTGTGTTCATCTGTCAAGATGCTGTCTTCTCAGATCCCAATTCAGGTTTGATCATGATAACTGTCTAATCATTCCGCAACGTTCGTCTGTCAAGATGCTGTCTTCTCAGATCTCAATCCCGGTTTGATCATGATAACTGTCTAATCATTCCGCTTCGTTCATCTGTCAAGATGCTGTCTTCTCAGATCCCAGGTTTGATCATGATAACTGTCTAATCATTCCGCTTCGTTCATCTGTCAAGATGCTGTCTTCTCAGATCCCAATTCAGGTTTGATCATGATAACTGTCTAATCATTCCGCAACGTTCGTCTGTCAAGATGCTGTCTTCTCAGATCTCAATCCAGGTTTGATCATGATAACTGTCTAATCATTCCGCTTCGTTCATCTGTCGAGATGCTGTCTTCTCAGATCCCAGGTTTGATCATGATAACTGTCTAATCATTCCGCAACGTTCGTCTGTCAAGATGCTGTCTTCTCAAATCTCAATCCAGGTTTGATCATGATGCTGTCTAATCATTCCGCTGTGTTCATCTGTTAAGATGCTGTCTTCTCAGATCCCAATTCAGGATTGATCAAGATGCTGTCTAATCATTTCGCTTGTCCCAGATCCAAATTTAGGTTTGATCATGATGCTGTCTAATCATTCCGCTTTACAATCTCCAAATCCCTGAGTGGCTTAATTAGATGCTGTCTAATCATTCCATTCTGCAATTTGTGCGAATCTGTCTCACTCCCCCTTGAGAGTCCATCTCAGTTTTCTTTTCGAGATTCTGTCTTGTCAATCCATCTTATCATTCCCTCTCGATTAGAATCTGTCTAGTCGATCCATCTCGTCACCCCCTTGCATCCTTTCTGTTTGAAATCTTGGGCCAGTCAAAATGTGTTGTCTGTTCGGCTTTGGCTTTCGTGCGACAAGCACACTCGGCCAAAGAGGGGCATCTGTAGACACCCCATTTTGACCGTGCCCTAAACCTTCCAATTTTGTGAAAACCCCATCAAATGAATGAATTAGGGTCCCAAAATTAAGTGAAATCCAAAAATCAAATGGAGGTCTTGAGATATGAATCCCAAAATCGAGCCCCGAGTGAAAAGAGCCTGAACCCGAAAAGTGTCCCTTTGAAGAATATTTGGAAGCCTTCACAGAGCCTAAGTGATCTCCATAACCCTGTTAGAAACCTCCATTTCGAAAATGTACGAAAAATCATGAAATGCCCTTGTATTCTTGGTATTGGCACTCCTAATTCGTACCCCTAAGCTTCAATGCTTGATCGCAACTGCATATTGATATTTTCGCTAACTCGTCTTGTGTATTCGCACGCCAAGTATTACCAAGGTGTTCTTACTACTCCCAGGAATATGCTCGCAAAATTTCAGAGGGAACGGGCAAGAAATGACAGTAAAGACGAGACCGATTAGTGTAATAATCAAAACATCATTGTGCAAATATTATTTTCGCAAAGGGGAGGGCCGAATATATTATTTTCCTAATCAAGAGGAGCGGGGTGAATTGGAAAAGGTGGTGTAGTTATCATTTGCAAGATAGGAGAAAGAAAGGGGGAAAGGACAGCAAGGTTATGAGTTGTACCCATATAATTTCTCACGTCAATAAAGGTGGAAGAAAACACAAGTCAAGTTGGTGTTTTATTAAAATAGGATTGTGTCAACATCATCCCCATTGTATTTGCTAATAAAAAAGAGCTAGAGCAAGTTGGGTTATTCCAACGTTAAAACATAGTGGGGCCAATTTCATTTCCCTTGTAATAAATAATAATAATAATAAAGTTTTTTTTTTTTATTATTTTGAGCCACTCCTTTAATGTATTAAATACACTAAAGGGTGCTGTTCAGGGGGACAAGATGAGAGGGAGGGCTGATTTTTTTATGGGACAGAGAGAAAAGGGGGAAAGAAATCAGAGTCTTTCCAAAAAAAAAAAAAAATTCGCAGAGAGAGGGAGGGACCCACCTCCTCCGGCCAGCCAACCACCTTCTCCGGCCACTCCCCCTCGCCGCCGGCCGACCATCTTCTCCACCTCTTCTTCCCCCATTTCTCACACCTCTCCAACCCTCCACCTTCTTCCCCTTCTCCAACCCCTAACCTCCATTACATCCCTCACAAAACCCATTCAAAAAACAAAACAAAAAAAAGAAGGCAGCACCATCTTCTCCAGCAAGCTTGCCGGAATCCGGCAAGTCTGTCAGTCTTCCACCCCTCCATCCTCCTCCACCATATCCTTCTTCCATCCTCCACCACCATCGGCCACGATCCCCATCTCCTTCTTCACCTCAACCTCCACCGCAACCCACCCATTTCCACCATCAAACCCCTTCTCTGCAACCTCCACCGCCGGCCTCATCTCCGGCCCCCACCCCTGCAACTTCCGACCAACTCCGGCCAGCCACCCCCTCTGCCGCCGGATCCCTCATTGCCGGCAAGCTTCTCCCCTCTTTACAAACCCCTTTCCACTCATAACCACCCAAACCCACTTCGATTATCACTTCTCTGCAAATCCCATTTTTTCCCAAACCATCAAACCTCCTTCTCATCTCCCAATCCCACTTTTACCTCCGGCCAACCACATTTCCGACCGGCCTTTGCCCATTTCCACCACAGCCATCTCCATCTTCTCCTTCCATTTATTTTTAAGCTACCATCATCAGCCACCTCTCCAATATCCGGCCACCATTTCCGTCCACCTTCACCGGAGCCCTGATTTTCGGAGTCTCTCACCAACATCACCATCTCCACCACGATCTCCTTCTTCTCCGACGAACCCCCAAGATCCGAAACCCCATTCTCTGCACTACAAACCCATTCCCCTCACTACCCCCTGTTTTTCACTTGAAACCCACTTCTGTGCAAATCTCCCACCAGTCACCTCCATCATTAACCCCTCTTCTCTGACCGGCTGTGCCGGAATCCGGCCCCAACTCCGACCAACCATCAACTCTGCCCAAACCCATTTCATTTTCACTTCAACCACCATCACCTTCCTTCCACCTTCACTTCTAACCCAAAATCAGCATTTTCCATTATCTCCATCTCCGGCAAATTGACCGGAGGTCCGATCGTCATCATCGTTCTTCCTCCTATTTTCAACCCATTTTGAGAATTTTGCAAAGATCAGCTGCTTGAAGCTAAAAGAGAAATCAAAGGGGATCAAAAGCATCAATCGATCAGGATTCAATCTAAGGTAAAGCTGCACCTAGTCTCAGATCTCGCTTTGGCATGCTGCTCTTAAATCTGTCTGTAAATTTCCATCTCTGTTTACCATTTGCCGCACTTGTCTATTGGTCAATGGTTGTGGGTTCTCTAGGCAGATGTGGGACCCGCTTGTGTGGGGCCTGCTGATGTGGGACCCGCTGATGTGGGACCCGCTTGTGTGGGGCCCACTGATATGGGACCCGCTTGTGTGGGGCCCGCTGATGTGGGACCCGCTTGTGTGGGGCCCACTGATGTGGGACCCACTGATGTGGAGCCTGCTGATGTAGGACCCGCTGGTGTGGGGCCCGCTGATGTATGAATAGTACTTGGTGGGTCCTACTGTGAACAGTAATTATAAATAGTAATTATAACAGTCTTCAGCACAGGAGTCAGTCCTTCAGTCTTTCCGAAGCTTGTCCTATCATCATAGGGGTTAGGATTCTGCCGAACCCCTCATCAAGTCATGTGATTTTATCCGCTCCTGCAAGGTATGGGATGCTGTCCGACCCTTGCAGAGCTGTAATTCTGTTCTTTCCCCCCCGCAAAGCATAGGATGCTGTCCAACCTTTGCGGGATATTCAGGAGTCTGCCGTACCCTTATGATGATAGGGTTGTGTCCTCTCGTGTCAAAAATTCCAAAAAAATATTTCAAAAATACTTAAAAATTCAAAAACATCTAAAAATCAAAAATCTCAAAATCTCGAGTCATTAGGAGTAGTCAAGTCCGAACTACGGATGGCTTGATCCCTAGCTGAGGGGTACGTAGGCAGCTCAGGCGTGCTGCTGGCATCCTGAGTGCAGTCACCATTTCTTTTCTTTTTTTTTTCTTTTTTTTTTCTCACCATTTTTACCCACATTTCTCACCTTTCCTTCCGAACTACGTTGGCTTGATCCCTTTCAACAGGGTACGTAGTGCAGCTTGGGATCCACATCCCAGGTCCAGCCAAACCTTTAAAAATAAACATTTCAAATATTCTCAAAATACAAAAAAACTTCAAAACCTTTTCAAAAAGATCTTCCCCTAGAGTTAGGAGTCTGTCCTAGATATTTAGGGTGTTTTAGAGTTAGGAGTCGGTCCTGATTTGTATTGATATGGTGTGTCCTGTCGTGTGAGTGTCCCTAGAGTTAGGAGGCCTCAAGTCGATCGGTTAGACATTTAGTCGAACCGATGGCTAGACTAGGAAGCATATAGTCAACCCATGGTTTTCCTTAGAATGCACAGCCTAGATACACATAGGATATAGGGCCCACCTGCATTAGCTTAAGGCTAATCAACTTGCATTAGTTAGGGCATATAGAGTCCTAAAAATTACAATCCACTTGAATTTAAGCAATCGCACAAAAAGCTTTAAAAACTAGTCGAGTCTAGTTGATCGAGTCTAGGATAGCGGTCCTAGAGTTTTAGGCATTGTGGTTTAGCATAGGACACCGAACTACGTTGGCTCTGATTCTTCCCGAGGCCGGGATACGTAGTGCAGCTAGGATGGATGGCCATCCTGGTCCGAGTCAAGTATTGCATTAGAGTCTAGGGTTTGTCGTGTCGGGTCGTGTGTCGAGTCGTGTTGTGTTGTGTGTTTTGCTGTGTTTTCTTATTTTTATGTACAGATCTTATACCTTTAGCTGTAACATGCATGTGCTTGTCCACCAGAACTTAGACACCAATTAGGCATGGCACTCATAACCTAGCTATTCTTAGGCGACATATCTTTCATTCCTTTTGTGTGTGCTTCTTATTCATCTCCGAGACATGCATGATTAGCTAGACGTTATCTCGGAGATATTCGTTCCCATTTCGCATGATTTTCGCCCAAAACTCTTCAAAATTAATAATAAATGGCATAAGAGACCAGGTGCTAGCACTTGGGCGAATTGGGGGCGCCTAATCCCTTCCCCATTCGTCATCAGGCACGAACCCTATTTTATATCTCTGGTTATCCGTTGCAACAGAGCACAGCATGGGATCCAGGGCCCACTTCCTTGGATGGCGACTCTTCTTTGTTTAAGGTACGCCTCGAATCTAGGCTAGTCCCCGAATCGAGAGGTATCTCACTTTACATCGCCGCTCATGCTGTGAGGGGCACTCTTTCGAGAGTTCCTTGGTGGGGCTCTCCTTCACGTGGACGATCTAGAGAGACTAGCGCGCGGGGGCACGTCCCCACGCCGCCCCGTCTCGGATCGCGGTCCACAGCACCTCGGGTAAGAGCTCAATTGAAGGGGAAGATAATAAAGATGACCTTTGCCTCATGGCATTCTCCCCTGAAGAAGAGGTAAATTCTAACCCGTCTTGTAGTTCATCAAGTAGTGATAGTGAAAAAATATCTTATGATGAATTATGCTTAACCTTGCATTCTCAAATTTCTAAAAATAAAGTTCAAAAGAAATCTATTTCTAAATTAGAAAATGAACTTGATATTTTGATAAATGAATCTTCTTCTTCCATATCTCAAGCTAAAGTAAAAATTGAAAATTTTAAACTTAAGATTGAAACCCTTGAATGAGAAAACTTGCCAATTAGCACAATTTCAAAATATGGCAAGCTCCTCCAAATCTTATGAAGATGAATTTAATAATTCTTTAAATCAATTAACACATCTTCATAATGAAAATGAAAGGTTAAGATTATGTCTCCGTGGATTCCTAAATGGTGACAAAATTATTAACATAATCTTAAAGAAAGCTAGTCTTAGACCTAATCATACAATTTATGGTAGGACTAATCTATCTAACCCTCATGTTAGATGCCATTATTATGGAATAAATGGTCATTATCAATTCCAATGTGCATCTAAAATCAGGGATTGTGGTGGAACCAAGAAATCTTGGGTTCCCAAAGCCCCCATATGATTCTCTTCATATGTGCTTAGATTAGGGGCTTTTGCTTAAAATTGAATATCTTTTAATAATTAATTAAGTATCCCCTCTTGTATTGAATTTGTTTTCCAAATAAGGGGAGTTCTATGTTTGTCTTTTTCCTTGAAAAAGGGGGAGCTTAATATTATAAATTTTATCCCTTTAATTTTTCTTTTACCCCATCTTTTTGATAGATGCCAAAGGGGGAGAGAAATCTAATGTAAGGAAATATATGCATGCTTTTATTGAAAATCTCTTGTGCTTGTCATCATCAAAAAGGGGGAGATTGTAAGCCCAATGGTTCCCACCTTGGCATTCCCATCTTATTTTGATGATTCCAATACATAAGTGATTTAAGATCACTAATGTGTTTGAATGTCTAATTTGTAGATCATAATGGTGTTAAGTCAAGATTGCTTGGATTGAGGCCAAGAAGCTCTCATTGGACCACATTTGGAAGACCAAAGACATCGAAGATCCAAGACGATTGAAGGCATGAAGCATTGCATTGAAGATCAAAGTCTATTAGAATGTATAAGATCCAATCCTAGTTTAGGATTTTAAGAGGCATAAAATTAAGTTAATCTCACACACCCTAAATATTAATGTGTTTGTCCTTGTGGTGTTCCAACACTTTGGAACCCTCATTTACAATCCCAACTTGGTGTAAAGTTGGAAGCCCAAAAACAGAATTGAAAATCTGCTGCTGATAGGCTTCTCGGAGCTCCGAGATTTGGTCCAATAGAATTTTTCATCTTCTGTTTGTAATCCCGGAACTCCGAGAGAAATTCTCAGAACTCCGAAACAACTATAACGGGAAGAATTTTGACCGTTGGGAACTTTGCCAAATTTACGACAATGCCCCTCAAACGGTCATATTGGGTTTTCCTATATATATGGGTATTCCAAACTTCCAAATTATCAATCCTAACACTCTAAAACTCTATTTGAATATCTCAAGAGTGAATCAAAGCTTGTTTATGCCTCTCATCCTCTAAGATTAGGATTTGGATCATTAGGCTCAATTTGTACATCTTCTTCAAAAGTTGTAAACCCTTGTGAGGGATTTTTTATTCTTTCTTTCTTATTCAAGAAACTTGTATTGGGCGAGTGTTTGGAGAAGCAGAGCCCACTCTCCGTGGTGAAGATTGCCACTAAGGTTAAAGGCGATCGGAATTGTAATCGGCATTGATCTTCGCCGAAGTTAAGAAGATCACTTAGTGAAGCCATCAACGGGTTTGGTTGGTGGAGTGGAGTAGGCCTCGCGTTTGGAGGACCGAACCACTTTAAATCTCGGGTGCACTCTCTCTTAATCTTTTGCTTTACATTTGCATTGCACCTTTAGATTTAACTTGTATGCTTGAATTTCATTATTGATCTCTTAATCTTTAAAATTGGGTTTGAGTTTTCAAAAGGTTAAAACTTGTTAGGAACCTAATTTTTTATCTCCTCATTAGTTGCAAATTCGGGACCACCCTTGGAATTTTAATTTTCAAACCAAACCTAAACCTCGGACCACTGGCCAAGGCCCGGCCTGGCGCGCGAGCACGTGTGTGTTTTTTACTCATGGGCGTGTGCTCTTCTAAAAGCCTAGGATCCAACAAATTCTAAAGCCCCTTAAAGGCCCAAGCCTTTCTCTAACTCTCCATCTTACATGTATAAGAAATTTTTTCTTCCAAAGCAATGTGGAACTATTTGTTTTGCCTTTGGTTTAGAGATCACAACAAGCACACACACTTCAAGGTCTTGGGTTCAAGTCCCCATTCAAGCAAAAGATTTTTGCTTTCAAAACAAAGAGGGAAACCTTAATTTGAATCTTCCCTCCAATTTTTTAAAGTCTAGCAAAAGCAACTTTTATATTTGACTTTGTCTTTTAGCAAGACTTTGTCTTATCAAAGACTTTAAAAATCCAATAATCCCCCACAAGATTTAAAATACAGTTACAGTTTTAAAAACTGAAGTATCTGAGCACATTAGAAAAATAGAGTGAATTCATACCGATGTCTTTTAAACTTCAACCAATATTTAGGATAAACAGATTACGTTACAGAGTACGGGTAGAGTTAGACTCCTCCAACATTTCCTCGTAGGTGTAACCGACTAACCTGTCACCCACACCCTAGCTTTGATTCATTGGTAATTCATTCACAGTTTTGAAATATTTTGGCCTTGTTCCCCTCTTAGTTCTCATGAATGTTCTAGAGAATTACCCGTTAAATTCTCATAGGAAGCGGCATCACCTCCACATTCACTTAGGTCAGTCATCAAGTATGCACTGCAAGTAACATACCACCTAGTACAGGTTATGAACTGATCAAGAGTATACAACTCATCCTAACTCATTTGCAGTGAACACTATCTTTCATCATTTTGCATCTAGGAGTAGGGGGTGATAGTGTTAACAAACCATCCGGTGACTTAATAGTACATATTAAACCTAATTCCGGGGATCTCCTTTCACATAGGTTGGGTGTCCATCACTAATTGTTCATGCCACGGGCTTTAACCCCATTCCTTGCGACGCCTCATAAACCACCTTGCTTATTTGTGGCTTTGTCTGATGATCTGCCAGATTACTCTCTGACTTTACAAAGTCGGGTGCTATGATTCCCTCACTCAAGTATTGCTTTACCAAATTATGCCTCAGGCGAATATGCCTTCTTTTGGCATTATAGGTCTTACTTTTGGCTTTGGCTAAAGCAGCTTGGCAGTTACAGTGTAGAAACACCAAGGGAACTGGCCTTGGCCATAAAGGCACATCTGCCATAAAATTCCTGAGCCATTCGAATTCAACTCCTACTAGGGCTAAGGCTACAAATTCTGCTTCCATAGTGGAACTTGTATTACATGTTTATTTAACCGATTTCCAAGAAATCGCACCACCACCCAGGATGAATACATATCCACTGGTAGACACTGAATCCCTTGAGTCATAGATCCAATTCGCATCACTATAGCCTTCTAAGACAACAGGAAACTCCTTAAAGTGCAGTCCAAAGTTTATTGTACCCTTTAAGTACCTCAATAACCTAGTCAAAGCCTGCCAGTGTTCATGTCCTGGTCTATGTGTGTGTTGACTACGTTTTTCAACTGCTGGTGCTATGTCAAGTCTAGTACAGTTCATCAAATATGATACTAAACATATAATCCTTGAGTATTCCTTTTGAGATACCATCTCACCTTTGTTTTTCTTTAGATGAACTTGACAATCTAAAGGTGTCTTTACGGGTGAACTATCATATTGTCCAAATTTTCTTAGAATGTTCTCTACATAATGAGACCTAGACAATATTATTTCATTTTCTTTTCTGATAATTTTAATTCCTATAATTACATAAGCTTCACCCATATCTTTGGTTTCAAAGTTTGACATTAAGAATCTCTTAGTGAATTTTACAATGTCCAAACCAGTACTCATAATTAGTATATCATCTACATATACACAAAATATAGTACATTTATCACCATTAAACTTACTATAAACACATTTATCAGATTCATTTATCTTGTATCCATTTGTAATTAAGACACTATCAAACTTTTTATCCCATTTGTTTAGGTGCTTTTTTCAAGCTATACAGTGACTTAATTAGTTTATACACTTTATTTTCATGTCCAGATACAATGAATCATTCAGGTTGTTCAATGTAAATTTCTTCTTTTAAATCTTCATTTAAGAAGGCTATTTTTACATCCATTTGATGTATTATCAATTTATGAATAGAAGCTACAGCTAATAATGTCCTAATGGTGGACAATCTAGCAACAGGAGAATAAGTGTGAAAATAGTCTATCTCCTTTTTCTGTCTAAAGACCTTAGCTACTAGTCTTGCTTTAAACTTGTCAATTGACCCATCTGGTCTAAGCTTCTTTTTAAATATCAATTTGTTATCTAGTGCTTTAGTTCCAGGTGGAAGGTCAACCAATTCCCATGTGTGGTATTATAATATGAAATTTAATTCACTTTTAATAGCTTCTTTTCAAAATACAGCATCTGGAGATATTACAGCTTCAGTGTAGGTTACTGGATCTTTATTTATTAGATAGGTGAACATCCCTTCTCCTAAATTTGACTATAGTGTTGTATTCTATGATATTTTCAACTGATTTCAAGACTAGAAATTTATAGGCAGTACTATTTTGTGCATATCTTGTGAATACACAGTCACAAGTTTTAGGTTCCAGTTTTCTTTTCTTGGGTACAGGTATTCTAACCTTAGCCAAACAACCCCAAACTCTTAAGTGAGTCAAACTAGGCATTTTGTTATGCCACAGATCATATGGTGTTTGATCCTTCTTCTTTGGAGGTATCCTATTATATATATATATATATATATATATATATATATATATATATATAACAAGCCGAAAGAAGTGCTTCCCCCCACAAGTTTAAGGGTAAATCAGAACTTATCAACATAGAATTGAACATATCCTTTAAGGTTCTGTTCATCCGTTCTGCTACACCATTTGATTCAGGTTGATAAGGGGCTGTGGTTTCATGGATAATACCATTATCATCACATAACTTAGTTATAGAGTATTTTGTACCTCTATCTGTTCGAAGTCTTTTAATTCTTTTATCTAACTGGTTTTCCACTTCATTTATATATTTGATAAAGGCTTGTCCAGCCTCATCTTTTGATCTAAAGAGGTATACTTTAGTTACCTAGAGTAGTCATCTATAAAGGTTACATAGTACTTCTTACCTCCTCTAGCTTCAAGTGATTTGAAATCAGCTAGATCACTATGAATTAATTCTAATAATTCAGTTTTTCTTTCAACACTAAAGTGTGGTTTCTTAGTGAATTTAACTTCAACACATATTTCACACTTTTCTTTACTAGGTTCAATCTTTTTATTTATTAAACCAAAGTTGCAACGTCTTTTAATGTAAGGTGCACTCCTATGACCTAATCTACCATGACATATATCAAAAGACTCAACTATGTAACTGTAGACACCCCCCATTTTGCTACACTTTAAAAAGCAAAAGATTTGGTAATGTCATCAAGTCTTGAGTCGGTCTTCTGCATTTTTGTATTTTTAGGATAAGTTTCGTCTCATTATAGGAGTTTTGAAGTTGATTCGCGATCCTGAAAGTCTCTAGGGAATTCCATTAGTCTCCGGAAGATTAGAATTCAAGTTTTCAATCAAGTAAGAAAACCTGCTATTTTTGGAATTTCTCAGGGTTTTCCCTAATTTCATCAATTTTTGCACCACAGGGGTAATTTGGTAATTTTCAATGTATTTCATTTGACCCCCGGGTTGTGTCTGAAAAATCTTGAGTGATTCCATGAATTTTGAAAAGCCTGCTAAATTTAGACATCTTAGGGGTTTCGCTCGATTTGAAAATTTTGAGTGTTGAGGCCATTTTGGGCATTTTCAGGGAATGTCAAATGATCCTGTTTGATATTACCCACCAAAAGAAGCAAACTTAAAAACTTTCTATTTTTGAGGTTTGACCACAAAAACTTTTTATTTTTAACTTTCCCCTTTAAAAAATGAACCAATTTGAGGGTATTTTGGTCGCATTTTGGTGGGTAATGGTCAAATAAGGGTGTTTTGGTCCAAAAAAATTATTTCTTTAAAGGGGATAGTTCAACCATATGTTAGGGGTGCACTATAAAGGTCACATGGGTTAGGTCCATCCATAAAATATTGAATTTAAAAGAGTTTTATTAAATTTTTATGAAAAAAACCTAAAACCCATGTGAGAAGGCCCATTGGGCTAAAGTCCACAAGGTCGGGGTCCATGTGGACCCGCCCATGAGGGTGGGCCACATAAGTGGGTGCCCCACATGAGGATGCCACATGCAAAAACGTCCAACATGAGATGGGGTGGTTGGTGACATCATATTTGTTTTGAAAAAATAATAAAGAAAAGAAGAGTTATAATTAGAAATGGCTTGTAAGGTCAGGTTAGTAAAATAGCCATAACTTTTTATCTTCTCGTCCAAAAAATTTGTAGTTATATTTTTTTCGAACGTTTCGAAAAGATCTACAACTTTCTAGTTTATGACTTTTCCTGAATCAGCCTCTAAATAGGTCAAACGTCGGGCAGCCCATTTTGGACCAAAATCATTCATAAAATCTAGTTTCCTATGTGAGAATGCTTCTAGATTGATCTTGAAGGATCTCCATTGTGTAATTTAGCATTGCTTGGCTTGCAAGAAATTAATATTAGAAGTAAATCCAATTTAGAAGGTAAGGGAAAAGCAAGCCATATGTGATAATTGAAAACTAACTAAAGGTAGGAGTCCTCACATTGGAAACTTCTAAATCCAATCTAACCCTAACTTTTTCTATAAAAACAAAGAAAGCACACCCTTTGGCTTCTCTCTAGAAAATTCATCTCTTTCTCTCTTCCTCCTTCGAATTCATTCCTCTCTTTTGTTGCTTTGGTGTTCATCTCTCTCTCAAGTGTTCTTCACAAAAGGGATTCTTAAATTCCTTCTTCTTCTCTAAGGCATCACACAATCAAGGATTATTGAAGTGTTCTTTGGATCTTTTTTAGCGCATAAAAGGGTTGGACAAAGCGTATATCTTGGATCACCAACCCTGGAGACAAGCATCGCGATCAACGGTAAGAATTCTCTCTTTGCGAATTAGAAAAACATGCTAGGGTTTTATTTTTTTGGAGCATCAAATCTATGAATTTTCTTTTAAAATTCCAGTATGATATAACATAGAATATAAGTTTTTGAAATCAAAAATTTCGCCCAAAAATTAGTTTTCCTCCATTCAAAGATCGATTTTCTTTCTTTTCTTTTCGGTATGATTTTAAACGAGATTTACAAAGCAAGTGTTTGAAAATAGGATCCTTTTCAAAAACCAATTTTTTTTAGGGTTTTAAAAATTTCAAAACTACTGGAAATCATGATCTTGGACCATGGTTTGACCGTCTCGGTTTCCGTTCAATTTTTCGTAAGGTAACCCAACAAAGGGTTATTTTTTAAAGAATAAAATGGAAAACGGGTCAAATCAGGTTCAAAGTTGATAAACTTTTGACCCAAAACCGATTTTTGAATTTCCAGTTCACCCAAAAATTTTAGAAATTCTTTTAATCTTTTTAGTGGGATTTTCAATTATTTTAGATTTCAGCCATTTTTAATAAATATCAAAAGGTTTTCAAAATTCATGAAACTCTCCAAAATTAATGTTCCATAATAAATTGAATTTCGCATGAAAAAAACGTTTCGAAAAAAATGTTTTTTGATCCATTTTCTAATCGATTCTTCGTTTTACGTGTTGTAATTCTTTTTTATATTAAATTAATGAAATTTCGAATCTTTTTCCTACAAACCACTAGTTTAGGCCATTAGAAAGTTAGTGAAAATTTTTCAAAAGATTTTACAAAGTTTTAATATGATTCTTTTAAAAAACGGGTTTTAATTCCTATGAAACGAATTCCCCTTTTTTATTCAAAAATCGATTTTAAGGAGGATCATTGATTTTTAGGTCTTGATATTTTGACAGTAAATCATATAAACTATTTTATATCTACTGGAAATTTTACATGATTTTATATCTACAGTAAATCATATAAATATACGTTTTAATTGATTCATTGATTTTATCTGAATTGTATGTGAATTGTAATTGAGATCAAATCTTGATAAAAACCATTGAAATTTTTACAGTAGTCTAATACCATGATTCTATCTATACTGTAAAGGTTTTACTTGATTTAAGATTTGTATGATATGAGTTGAGTTGTTAATTTGTAATCTGACCTAAATTTTGGAAATTCAGAAATTGCTAACAAAACTTGTTCTAAATTCATGAAACTCTTCCAGTAGTCTAAAATCATTCATATCTGGTTACTGAAAAAGTTTCAATGAATTTGGAGTTTGACTGCTTACGGTTACTGTGTAATCCTAGCAATCTGGTCTTAATGTCAATAAATCACAATTTAATGGCAAATCAACACAAAAGTCAGTAAAAATCTCCAAAAAAACTTAACTTTTCATCGTGAATTCAATCCCTAACTTGTTTGAAACAGAAACCTTAAGGTTCAGAGATCTCCCATGTAAATTCGCTATATCGCGATAGTTTAACTGCCGAGATCGCAACCGTAATCGTATACTAATTGCGATCGATCCTGCATAATTGGAGTGCGTAAATTATAGTATGTTATTGGCTCCGAGGTCCACTGTCCACGGAAATCCTGAAAAACATGCCAGGCAATAAGATACTATAACTTACGTGCTAAATTATACAAGGGTTGAGAGCATGATTCCCATCCATGGTTGCGATTCGAGGCCGAAACTGGCAATCCATAGAACCTTTGGTATCCCTTAGATATTTAGGAATCGAAAATCCTTGAAAATTAAAAATCAGTCAATCTAGAATCACCAATATCAACAAATTGAATTAACTTAATCAAAGTCTTAGGAGTCGTTGGATTGCGGTCTCCTATCGTATGAACCTTTTAGGGTCCCTTAGGAACACTTATGTCAAGTTGTGTCCTAGGTTTTAGGGAGTCCTAGAGTTAGGAGTCCAGCCTCATCATGGCTGTTTGATATGAATAGCAACCGTGCCATAGATCTAGTTACACTAGTCACCCAATTTTTCCCTACGACAAACCTAGTTACCTAGGATGTAGGTTAACCTGCATTAGTCTAAGGGACGACTTGCACTTAGATATGACCATATAGCATCTTAGATGAAGTCTTAGGATAATAAAATCTTCAACTTGAATTAAATAATTTCTCTTAAACTGTTAAAACAGTCAATCCAGTCTAAATCAGTGTCCTAGATGAGTTAGGCATAAGTAGCTTAGTTCAGGTGCACCGAACTACGATCGACTCTGATTCCAGTGAGGCTGGGATACGTAGGCAACTTGGATACTTGTGTGGCATACCAAGCCCGAGTCGGCTCCACACATAAGCGGTGGGGTTTTGTATATTAATCCTTAAATTAAAAGTAATTAAATCACTTAGGACTTTTCATGAAATTAGGATTTTAGGAGAACTTTCACTTAGATTGAATTCAAACAAATTAAGAAAATCAAGATACACATTTATAAATTACATTAAAATTGGATTTTAGGATGCATGTCACGTAGTTCACATATTAATATAGAGTTAAGTGAGCAATTTAAAAGAAATCCAAAAGAGTTAACTTTTGGAATTGAAGACCGATTATCGGACAAGAATGGTGCATGTGGTGGTAACTCCCCATACCTTTCATTCTCGTAACCAGGTAACGAGTCTAGATTTCTGGTCAATTATGGGTCCTAGAACCCTCATCTAGGTAGTGACTCTGTCACTCTCTTTTGCGTGGAATTCGGATTGCCTTAGTGATCCCAAGTTCACGGAAAGGATGAATTACATCACACCTTGCTAGGCTCGGCGGCTTACCTCTGCCCTTATGGGTACTGGATTGCACGTTTGTTTGCACCCTATAGCCTGGTTGCTGCCTGCTTGGTTGGGTAATTACGATCAACAATAAAAAAGCACACGCCATTCGCGTGGGTACGAGAGACCAAGAGAAGAGAGCGTGGCGGCTAGCGCCAAGCCCCTCTCGCGTGATCTGGACCCACAGTAAGCAGAAGATGGTTTTTCATTCATGATTTCAAGTACATTTAGTACTATGGACCCCGATCTGAGAAGGCGGCGAGGAACGAGTCCCCGTCGGTCATTTGGATCTCCACATGTGAAGGACTCTCAAAACAAAACGTCTTATGACGATATAAGAGATATCTCTTGATTCGAAGACAAAAGCCTCGAAACCAAGACGTACCTAAACAATGAAAGAGTCGTAATCCATGGATAGGCCATGGAACAAAAAACAAATGCTCTGTTTGCAACGGATAACCAGAGAATAAATGGTACGTGCCTGATTATGAGTTGGGAAGGTGTTAGGCACCCTACTCGCCCGAGTACACTAGGTCTCTTATGCCATTTATTTATTATTTTCAAAGAATTTTGGGCGAAAATCATGTGAAATGGGAACGGATATCCCTGAGAAAATGTCTACCTAAACATGGATGACCCGGGGATGGGTAAAAGAAAAATAAAAATATCAGTGTCACCCGACATTGGATTGAACACTACAATCCGTCATCTCTAAAAGAGGCAAAGAAGACTAGAGTTTATCCAATATCAAATAACCCTGCTATCTATCTCTACACATCACATCTAGATCCATGTCTAAAGAGAATTAGAACCAGTATCATTTGTCATTAGAATGAACTAATCCTCTGTCTCTAAAAGAGGTAGAGAAGACTAGAGTTTATCCAATACCAGATAACCATGTTACCTATCTCCAAGCATCCCATCTAATCCTAACTCATCACATCTAGTAAAGCGGTAAACATACTCATGCACATCTACAGCTAAACAAGTAATGGCAATAATAATGAGGAGATGTGATAGGATAGAATAAGCAGGAAAGCAGTAAATAAACTACAGCTAAACAGATAATCAAGAGATAATAAAATAAGTAAACAATAAAGAGCTACAGCTAGACAGGTAATCAAGAGATAATCAATAAATGAACAATAAAGAACTACAACTTAACATGTGAAGCTACAGTTGAACAAGTATATGATAAACAAGTAAAAGTTATAACTAAGCACGTGAAGAAGCAAGTAAAACTGCACAAGAAATATATCAAAATAAAACAAACACTAAAGCGAAAGTAAGAAAATGCACTAACATGTACCTATTCAATAAACAATGACTAGAAACAGACCACAGACTCCTAAAAACTCTAAAATAAAAATGTGCAACAGTATTCACCTGGACTTGGATGACCAGTCATCCAAACTGCCTATGTATCCAAGCCTCTTTTTGGAATCAAGGCTTACGTAGTTCTGTGGCCTATTCTAAGCTACAATGCATCTTTGTGCCTAGACCACTAAACTAGACTCGACCTAAAGGACTGGACTGATTTTTAAAGCTTCTTGAATGCAATTATTTAGCTTAAAGTAAATTGTGAATTTTAGGACTCCCTATATGTCCTAACTAAATGCAAATTTTAAACCTTAAACTAATGTAGGTGGTTCCTACATCCTATGTGCAACTAGGCTATATACCTAAGGAAAACAATAGGCCCGCTAAGTGCATCCTAGATCTAGCCATCAGCCGACTACGCGACACTACATAATCAAAACTGACCGCACAGGGGCTCCTAACTCTAGGACTCTCCAATACACTAAGAGAAACTCCTAATTCTAAAACAAACACATACAAAACACTTGACACATCTAGGACAAACTCCTAACTCTAGAGAAAGTTCTTTTCGAAAACAATTAAAACTATTTGTTCAAAAGGTTTTAAATGATTTCTTTTTAAAAGTTTGACTGGACTTAGGATAAAGATCTCAAGCTGCCTACGTACCTCGTAGAAGATGATCAAGTCAACGTAGTTCGAAAACAAACTTCCTAACTACACTCATAAAATTATGAAATTTTCTAGTTTTTCAATGTTTTTAAGTTTCAAATTTCTATTTTTTGAAATTTTAAGATATTCAAGTGTTTTTTAGATTTTTAAAATATTTTCACCATTGTGATCAAAAACCAAAGGGAACATACAAAGCAACACCCTCAGGCAAAACCTTAGGGCTAAGAAGGGAAACCCCTAAACAAGTAAACTAGTGTCCCAAGAACATGAAAATGATCTAAGATCCCAAGCAAGTAAAGCTCTAGTAAGACTGAGTTAGTCTCTAACCAAGATGAGTGGTAACCATCTAGATGTGATTTGATTTTATTAAGCTTAAGACCCTATGTGACCATGAGATCTAAGTTATATAAGCTCAATTTCAAGTCTCTATTGCAGCCTCATAACATCTTTTAGTTAATCATTTCCACATCTTTTATTTTAGTTTTAATTTCCACTTGCATGCATTTAATATTTTTGCATCACAAAGCATTACATAAAGCATGAAATTCAAGGCATCCAAACATAGCAAGACTCAAAACAATTAACTTAAGCATGAGTGAAAGCATATAACATGTATAATATCAGAAACTAAACTCAAAACATTCAAAGCATTTCATCTCATCTATCACAAACTAGGCTAAGCATGAATCAAGCATCAAAAGCATGCATTTACATTCTACATGTAAGCTAAAATTTTGTATTAAAAATTACACTATCCAAATGGCACAAATAGTAAAAGTGATACACATCAAAGTTGTAGGGGACACATCAGGGCACATTTGATTAGTTATGAACTACGGCCGGTTCTCCCTGAAAGCGGCCGAAAATAGCCATCTTTGGGATGATTTCATATTTCATTTATGCAGTTTTGTTTTAAAAAATTCAAATTTTGTTTCGCAAAACAGAGAAACCAAAACACATTTTTAGGAAAAGTGTTCAACACCAAAGTTTCAGAAAATTCATTGAGGAAAACTTTCTGAGTTGACAACTCCTGCTAGATTTGACCGGGAGTGGCCGGGAAACGGCCATCTCCGGTCAAGTCGCAAGCTGGAAATAGAGTGTTTTTTACTGAAATCTTTAAAATGTTATAATTTTTTCATTCCTTGGCCAAATTAGGGCTATAATATATCAAATTGAAGGTTTTTGAGTGCTCTACAACTCTGTGTAATCCATTCCTTTCAGATTGGACCAAAAATTATTAAAAAATGATGAAAAATAAATCTGGACAACATTTAATTTTAAGGTTTTTCAAGACATTTCAAAGCCAAAATTCACATATAAGAAGCCTAGCTCTGAACCTTTGCATTACATATATTTCCAGACTTGAATTAATGAATAATAGGCTCAAATTCCAAGCTTAAGATATGATAGAAACGAAAAAAAATAAAAGAGATTTTCCATTTGAGCCTTTGAAAATGGCTGAAATAGTAAAATTGCCATAACATTTTTCATTTTTAACCCGATTTTAGCTTAAAATATGTCAAATCGAATGTCTTGAAAAGCTCTACAACTTTTACACGTATCACTTTTGTAAATTTTAACCAGAATTTAGCAAAAAAGCACAAATACAAATTCGGACAGCATGTATTTCAACATTTTCATTATCTTACAAAAGCATTTCACATCAAAATCCTAGATCTATCATGGATTTCACTAGATATTCACATCACACACATATTAACACATATTTTTGAATTCAAAAGCTTAACACATCAGATCTAAAGATTTTTACAAAAATCATCCAAGAATTCACCATTTTAACCTAAAATTTCAGCTGAAATCTTAAAATTAGCATAACTTTTTTATGTTTTGACCAATTTTGGGCCATAATATGTCAAATCGAAGATTTCAGAATTCTCTACGACCTATCATGAAACATTTCACTCAAATCTGGTCGAGAATTGATGAAAACGAACAAAAACTATGCTGGACAGCATGTAATTTCACCATTATTACATCAAAATTCTACCAAAACTTAAAATATGTGGAGAATTCTCTTAAATCTTATTCTTGGACATGATTTTAGACATAATTTTAGATATGTTTTGATGAATTTTAACCGTAGGTTGTTAGATCTAACCATTTTCATGCATATTTAGCTTAGATTTGTCATTTTAGGCCAATTTTCAAGAGAAAACTTAAAACAAACTCAAGATCTACCAACCTTGTGTGAGAAACTTCAAATTCTAGCAACTTTTGAGTAGCTTTAAACCTCTTCTTGAAGAATTCTAGCAGCTCTTGGACTCTTCTCTTGGATCTCTCCTCGAAAGCTTATTCTCCTCCTTTCTCTCTCTAAAACTGTTTCTCACTCTAGAATTCTCTCTCTCTAAAGCTCTCTTTCTCCCTCTCTAGAAAGCTCTCTCTCTTAAGCACAAACCCTAGATCTAAGAGAGAGATCCCCAAATGAGGACCCTTGATCTCTTATTTATAGAAAAATGTATTAATTTTTTACCCCCACAAGTTTTTTAAACAACACTCTTTTATGTATATTTTGTACTTTGACTAAAAATTAGGTAATTTCAAGTAAAATTCTTCATGGGCGAATTTACAGGAATAATACACCCCATTTTTGTTCTAATGTAAAAATTGGCTGTCTTACTGGATATTTCACTCATCTGCTGCTACACTATACGTACACTACACTACTTACTATGATCGTTTGCTAGACAAACCTCAACGGATTTCGACAAAATTTTAGAGGAACCTAACTCGGATCCTAACCTACCTTAGGATAAAATTTGGGACTCTAATTCTATTATTTAAAGGAAAACTATTCAAACCAAGTAGTTTAGGGTTCGGCCAAAATGGGGTGTCTACAAGTACAAATAGTTCATTGGCATTATAGCCCTTTCCTACAAATACATTATTCTTGCTAAGGATAGCCTTATCTGCTTCAAAAGTGAGCTTCAGTCCATTCTTGTTGAGGAGTGCGCTAGGCACCAAGTTTCGCCCTATATCCGGCACATACAGCACATCCTGAAGTGCAATTATCTTTCCTGAAGTTAACATCAGTAGGACCTTGCCTTTGCCCATGACTTTTGAGGTCTGTGAGTTGCCCGTACAGACCTGATCTCCTCCATCAACTATAGTGAAGTTGTAGAAGGAACTTCGGTCTCCACATATGTGCTTGGTAGCACCTGTATCCAACACCCACTCTTTTGGATTTTTCCCCAAGTTCACATCAGTCACTACCGATGTAATCACATCTGCCTCGGTTAGATTAACCTTAGCACTTAATGAACCAGTCTTTCGGTGTCAACAATCCTTCTTGTAGTGTCCAGGTTTTCCACACTCGTAACAGACTCCTTTCTTCTTTGCTCCAGATTTCTTGAAGTTCTTTTCCTTCTGTGGTTTCAAGCCTTTAGACCCATCACTCCTGGTTTCAACTTTGTTTGCCTTAGAGGTATACTCTTTGGCTTTCTGTTGCTTATCCTTAAGTCTGTTTTTCTCTTCAATCTTAACCTGAACCACTACTTGGTCTAAGGTCCATTCTTTTGTCTTGCGTTTCATTCTGATCTTAAAATCTTTCCAAGACAATGACAATTTCTCAATGAGAGAACCAGCTACGAATGTATCAGGTAACTTCATACCTTTCTTAGCCAATTCACCCACAAGAAACTGATACTCATCTATTTGGGCAGAAATAGGTTTTCCATCATCCATAGCAAAGTCTAGAAATTTTCCTATGACATATTTCCTATTTCCAGCATCTTCTAACTCATATTTGGTTACTAATGCATTCCAAAGATCAACAGCATGTTCATAGGAATAGCATACGTTATAAAGTTCATTTGACAACTCATTTAACAGATGCTTTTTGTAGATATAACTGGCACTATTCCAATTTGCAAAATCAGCATCATCTTCATTTGGTTTTGGTTGAGTAAGAACAAAAGCAGCATCAGTTTGTTGCAGGGCAAACAAGATCTGTTGTTTCCACCATTTATAATTCAAACCAGTAAAGCGTTCGATTTTAGAAAAATCAGGAATAGTGTTGAGAATTCTGTTCACAACAGGGGTGCGAACAACCGAACTTGGATTGGAATTCTCAACAGAGATTGGAACAACAGAACTTGGATTTGGATTATCATAAGCCATAGGATCATATCTGAAATATGATTCTTAATATTGTTGGAAAATAGATTAGGTGAGGGGTCTGATCTATGACTTAGTTGAACCCAAAAACATGCAACTCAAAGCCAAAAACTGTTACTTGAATCGAAATCTATTTTCTGTTGGAAATCAAAATCAAAATAAGAAAAACTATACTTATCTCTTTTGGAGAAAACCTTTTCTGAAATCTGATTGAAGAGGAGAAGGCTGCGTCGTGCCACTTGGTCACTCTCCTTAAGAATCGTATCCGCCCCCTACCGGTACAACCGGGATCCGCAAATCAACGCTCCAAGATTAAATAGCCAAATATGGCTCCAGTCCACGTGCACTCGCTGACTGGTCCACCTAGAATCATCGTAGAACTGTGCTCAAATGGGAACAGAACGGAGGAAGAAGATGAAAAGCATAATAGAACAGAAACTCTTGCTATATAATAGACGAGAAAGTGCAAAAACCTGTTGAAATTTTCTGTGTCTAAAAAATCCATCTCATCCCCTTTTATAGACCAAAAGATGTCTGTTGGGAAGAGCCACCACTAAATGTTTTTCTCCCAACAATCATTTTTGTGACTGTTGAGATTTGAAATGATTCTTTGCAATTAAGGGGGTGTGTCCATACCAGAAAACATGTGGTAAAAATTAAAACCGTTTTGGGTAATAAAAAGATCATTTTTATTTTCAAACCCGGATCCGGACTATGGGCCACGGCCCTGCCCGACGCGCACGTGTGTGTTTTTTACTCATGGGCTTGTGCTCTTCTAAAAGCCTGGGATCCAACAAATTATAAAGCCCCTTGAAGGCCGAAGCCTTTCTCCAACTCTCCATCTTATATGAATGATAATTTTTTTCTTCTAAAGCAATGTGGAACTATTTGTTTTGCCTTTGGTTTAGAGAGCACAACAAGCACACACACTTCAAGGTCTTGGGTTCAAGTCCTCATTCAAGCAAAAGATTCTTGCTTTCAAAATAAGAAGGGAAACTTTAATTTGAATCTTCCCTCCAAATTTTAAAGTATAGCAAAAGCAACTTTTAGCAAGACTTTTTCTTATTCAAAGACTTTAAAAATCCAACAGAGTGACATGGCAGTTATCATTTGAAGGAAGATGGGCAGGGGCTGAGGCACATATAGCATGAGGGGGGCCATGGCCCCCCCAATGACCAATGCAGCCAAGTGTAAATTAGTCTGACCCTCCCAAGTGTAAATTCCTGGCTCCGCCCTGAAGATGGGGTGACCACCACCTAGAAGGAAGGAGAACATGCAAGTAATGAAGCCTAGAGTAGGGTGTTATCACAAGTTCCCTCCTTGAGAACATGGGGCAGTAGGGAATGGTTACTCGAATAACGTTATAAAAGGAGATGTCTGTCTCCAAGAAAGAGGTCCCATAACCAAATCAAAGCATGTCTTAGATTTAAATTTTTATCTTTTACTTTTTGTACTGTCTATTACTTTTCCTATTTGTAGCTGTTTGGAATCGGATTAAGCAATAAATTCATCTTCTCCATGTAAGTCTTTCTCTTTAATTCATTATATCTCGCACTTGTGTCTGTTTGCATCGTTTCGTTAGCCAGTTGATCAGATAGTTTGCCAACCCTGATAGTCGTTTGCATTCTGTGTGCATTGACGGTGTCGTTTGCGTTCTGCGATCATTGATGTTTTTTCCCGCAAGTCGTTCACATTCTGCATGTATCGACATCTCCATATTTGTCATCGTGTCGTGCTGATAAAAGTTCCATCTGTGTAAAGGCAGTAGAGCCCAGCGAAGAAGGGACGTTCCCCTCTACTTCTCAATCGCCTGAAATCCAATCTCAGGGGATGGAAACGTTTCGGTCATTGACCCCTCGAATTGAATTTCAATCAGGAGACTGGCCCGTCCACACATTCACCTCACACACGTCCACTCACACCTAAACAGGTGCATTGCCCCGCATTGCCCGATCATGTGGGACGATTATATACCAAACAAGAGTAAAAGGAGAGAGACTCCTGAATATTTGAATCATCGCCGGTGTTTGCCATGTGTTGAACTCAAAAATTCTCTTTTCATTCATGTGAAATTTGTTGCAAACACCATGGCAAGAGGTATATAGGAAGGTTTTTCAACTTTGAATAGCTAAGATTGGGGGTGTTGAGCCGTTGTTCATGATCTAATGGCTCACAAGAACACCCTACGAATGCAAAACTATGTGAATTCAAGTCTGACATCCAATCCATTTGTGATCCGGTTGAGAAATTTCGACCTATTTACCAGAGGTTGAACTAACCCAAACTAAAGTCTGGTTCGCTCAGTCAGTCTCGAGTTGGGACCCCACACGGTTGCAACCTTAGCTAATGTTGGTTGCACCCGTAGCTGCAAATGCACACCAAATTATCACGAGGGAAATGATATGTCCGCACCTGTCTCCCTCGGGTCACCCCCTTGTAGTGTAAAAAGAGAAGTCAAATAAAGTAGAGGGGTGGCCCGGGGAAGAAAATGGGGCGAATATATCACTTCCCTAATAGGATTGTCAGATTTTTAAGCCATTCAAATGAAGGATTCAAATCGATCAACAGTGAGATTACCAACAAGGTATGGGGGAGTCGTAACTAGATAAAAAAAGACTGAAGCACTAGGGAGAGGAAGAGATGTATCTTTGGGTGGATTGCATGTGAGGATATCCACCCTCACAACTCAACAAATTAAACAAATCACTCAACAAATTAAACAAATCAAATCTCTTTCGTCCTATTTAACTCCCACTCTTAGCTTTTAAAATTTCTTAACCCTATTCTTTGGATGCTTTAAGAGAGAGAGAGACCCACACCTAGGGGTGCGTGGGCCCGCCGGTCTCAACATGAACCTGACGAGTTTAATCCAATTATGGTTCGGGTTGGGTTTGCCTTCCCTTGGGTAGCTAGGTTGAGTAGGGTAAGGAGTGGGAATAGCCAACCCGGTTTACTTCTAAGTTGGGTTAGGGTTGGCTTTCCCAACCTGATTTAATTCTGGTTTAAGTTGGGGTTGAGGCCCCCAACCCAACCTAAACATAATTACGTCCTCCTAACCCAATATCTTTTTCTTTTCTTTTCTTTATTGTTTTTTTTTTTTTCTCTTTTTCGCCCTGGACCAACATAAACCCAACCCGACCCAATTTGAAAAGTCAGTAGGTGGGTTGAGGTAGGGTTGAGAGATTTAAATGAGGGTTGTTTTAGGGTTGGCCCTCCTCGACCTGAGGTTTGGGTTGGGTCGACTTATGGTGTAGGTATTGCTACCCTGAGTTGGGTTAGGGTTGGTCTCAATCCCACCAACCCGGCCGAGTGGCACCCCTACCCACAAACCAGACTCGTTCAACTGCATCATTACAACTCCAACCCCACACATCCTTATATGATTACAATATGCCAGAGTAGTTGAGAAAGATTGGAAAAAATTATGATGGGATTAGTACGAAAGAGGGATTTGAATTTGGTTTTAGGTGTCTAGGTTTTGTTTGGTTTGATTTAGTTGAGAGAGAGAGAGAGAGAGAGAGAGAGAGGTGGGGCATCAGTCATCACATCATATGAAAATAAATAAAGATTAAAGATAGTGCAAGTAATATATTTGCCCTTTTTTTTTACTTGGAACAGCTCCTGTGGTGTATTGTATATTTGTATTTATGAATTATGACTACTATTTAACACTAGAGGGGGTTGCCCAAGTAAAAAGGCCAAATATATCATTTCCCTTTAAAGATACCTTCCTCACATTTGTCATTGATATCCATAAAATTAGGAAACACACCACCATGTTATAGTACATGGTTGCTAAGGAGAATGAAAAAGTAGAGAAGAAAATGCATAGTAGCATAGCACTAGGCTACTCATGTTTGCACTACCATGTTTTGATAACGACACAAAAGCCATGTTTTGGCAACCATGAATATTTTTTCCATGGAATATTAGTGGCTAAGTGAGGAGATGATGCTGAATGTCTGAAAAAGTAAGGAAAACAAAAACCCTATTTCTTCTCGCTCTCTCTTCACTGGTGCACTCTCATTTCTCTTGTTTTCCCACCCCCCTTTTGCCTCTCCCACCACTTGATAAACCAAATATTCCAAGGAAAAACTTCCATGGCTGCCAAACAATGCCAAACTCATCTTGTCTTTTCCATTTCAATAGGCTGTTTAGGGCATTGTGGGAATTGAAATAGCTTCTCACAGCTGATTAAACAATAAAAGATAACGTGAGTATGTCTCATTATCAAAACATGGTAGCGGGAGTCTAAGTAACTCTCTTATAATAAATAGATAGAAAGAGGATATGGGTGGAAATATCAACATACAGTAGTACTCTCACTCTTTGCCTTTTTTTGAAAAAGCTGTTTCTTATGAATGAACCAACCACCATCCTTGATAACCACACGCTAAGGACCCACAACAGAAAAAGGTGGAAAAAAACTAAAAAAGCCTCCCTAAAATCAAACTAAAAAAAGCCTCCCTAAAATCCGTTACACAATATTTTAAGACTAATAGACTATGACAAATCAGCAACCCCTAAATATACACCCGAACCAAACCGGGCCTAAATGTCCCATTTTTCTTTCTAGACTTCAAAATGTTGGACCGGCCTTAAACCGGGGTCCGGTTCAACAACCTCCTTGTTCCGGCGAATGTCGAGCACTTTCCGATGACTGTTAGAATGAACGTCGGACATAAAAGTAGGACTACCGGCGGGACGATATTCCGGCAAGAGCCGACCGGACTTATAACGGACCCCACAAGCATTGCATAGGGTTTTCGGTCCAAGTGGGCCCGTTCTCCATTGTGGGGTCTTTTGAACTAGGCAATGGGTACACCTACGTTGGGTTTGGGTTTGGATTTGGGTTTGGGTTTGAGTTTGAGCATTTAAATTCAGTGGTCTAGCTTTTTTCTTTTCCTTGTTTGGTTTGGACTTTTTTGGTGGGTTTCCAAGAAAGTAGAAAGGGTCAGGGTTTTGGCCGGTATTTGTGAAGATAAGACAAGAGGGCGATGAGGACGAGGATGAAGAGGGAGAGGATTCGTGGACTGCGGGATCACTGAATGACCAGACTCGCCCACCTGTTCTTGAACGTTTGCTTCTTAACTTGGTGCAGTTCATGGTTTCGTTGTGGCTCGAGTTCTTTTGGTTAATGTTTTGGTTTGGATTGTCTTTGTGGTATGGGAGAGAGGGGAATTCTGTGAAAGAATCGTCTACAAAATGAGACAACCATTCAAGGTCTGCTAAATCATCTGTCTGTAAAAAGAACACACAATTTCAAAATTGTCAAGAACCCAGATAAGGAATTCAAACATCTAAAGAAACCCAGATAAGAAGGGCCTAAAAAAATAAAAACCCTAAGTTTAAAATTTTCAAGAACCCAGACAGGAAAAACACACACACACAAAAATCCAAAAATTCAAAAATTTCAAGAACAAAGAAAAAAAAACAAAAACCTAAATATTCAAAAATTTCAAGACACCCAAAAATTTAAAAATCTAAAGAAACCCATATAGAAAAACGCAAAAAAAAAAAAAAAAAAACCCAAAAATTTCGAGAAACCCAGATAAGAGAAACGCAAAAAAAAAAAAAAAAAAAAAAAAAAACCAAAAACCAAAAACCAAATATTCAAATATTTCTACAAACCGGGATAAGAAAAACAGAAAAACCAAAAAATAAAAATAAAAAATAACAGGAAAATTTCAAGAAACCCATATAAGAAAAACCCAACAATTAAAATATCCCAATAAACCCAGATAAGAAAAACCCAACAATTAAAAAATCCCAATAAACAAAGATAAGAAAACCCCAAAAATTCAAAACAAAGAAAAAACAGACGAGAAAAATGCAATTTTTGAGTAGAAAAATCGCTTACCGGAATGCCAAGTTCAGACCCAAATTCCTCTTTGACAGAAACACTAGAGTTAGAGTTTTCCTCCACAGTTTCTCTCAGAGACCCACAAAAACCCTTTTCTTCTTCTTCTTCTTCCTTTTCTTCTCCTCTAATAAACCCTTTAACATCTTCATTAGAAAAATCAAGAAGCTCATCAACAAATAACTCATCCCCCTCACCATTCCCACAAACCCAACTCTCATCACCCAAAAGAGGCTGAGCCGGTTTCACAACCGCCATTTCCGGTCTCAAAAAACTGCTCTTCAGTGCTGCTAATTCCATTTCTTTAACTTGAAAGGAAGAAGAAAAGAGGGGTTTTGAAGAGGAAAGAAAAGGGTGGAAATGGAAAACAGTGGGGAGAGTTTGGTAGGACATTGAATGAAGGCTGGGAAGCGTAAAACAAGTGCCCGTTAATAATTAAAGAGCGGGTTTAATCAAATAAAAAAACCGCTGATTTTCAACCCCCCCTTTTTTTACTATCGTCACCCCTCGGACTGGTCCGAGTCTGTGGTTGATAGGCCGGCCTGGCCGCCAGCTCAGACCGGGTCTGCAGTCTAAAGGGTTTGGAAAAGAAGGATGATAAATTCGCACCACGGAAGGATAATGCACCACTTGAAACGTCAAAAAAGCGATCAAGTTTGCTACATATCCTCCTTTACGGGTGTGTGAATTATCTTGTAGGGGGTGCGGATTTATCAATGCCCTTTGAAAAAACTAACACAACTGATTAACCCACGAAACCGCCACCCTTACGTTTTCAAATTTTGCCTCTTTCTCCATTCTTAGCCTCCAGTTTTGTCTAAATTAACGAAATGGCTACACGTTTCCGTGGTTGGCGCTCGCCCGCATAGGAAAATGCTACGAAGACACTCCACTGTCAGATTGTCCAAAACAGCCATCTTAATTTTGCCATGTGTACAAGCACGTGCAGCCCCAAAAAAACAGTGGGGTCCAGAATTTTTGGGTGATCCAACCTTGGATCACCCAAAAAATAGATGACATGGTATAAAACCCTCCACGGATGGAGAAGATTTTCTGGGCACACCTTATCTACACCAGGGCCCGACAAATGAATGGTTTGATCACCCAACACAATGTAGGGCCCACTGTATTTTTGGGCTGTGCACTGCCTTCCACCATATAAATTCTCATAATTATCATTTTTATGAAAGATATTGATTATTTTTATCATTAAAAAATAGAAATTTTGATAGATAATTTATTAATGCCCCGCAACGTAAATAGTTTGTGCTCCCAAAATTATTTCCATAGGATGGACGCAACCCTATGATCTATAGAGGTTTCATAATATGCAGTTTCTCTTCACTTCGGAGAGCTATATAGGATCATCATGTGGAAATGAGTGTTTGGGGGCACAACCTATTTACGATGTGGCGCATTAAGTAATGGGCGTAGTGGTGGATTGATTTGAGGCAGCAAAAACAAGCAGCAGCAGATGGCTTGTTGTAGAGATACCAGCAGGAGGCTCTCTCATAGAAGGTCAAAAGGGCAACAGGTGGCTCTAGTGGACGTTCTCTAAAAAGCAACAATCGGCAACCAAATTTTATTCCAATAATCATCAAAACGTTTTACAATGATGCCTATTTATAGGCTTTTGAAAAGACCCTAATCCTAATCATATGTTAAGTAATTTCCTACTCTAAAGAAACTTCCCAAAACAATAAAACTCCTAACTTCAATCAAATTCCTAATAATCCTCTAACTAAATCTATATAAAAGTGAAACTATTAACTAATTCATTTTCTTGGACGTCACATTTAAAGAAAATTGCTAAAATTACTTAAAGCATTGCTAAAATTACTTAAAACAAATCTTAAATAAAATCAAACTAAAATAGGACTCTCTTGAAGATTAGTAATCAACGTGGACCGTTGATTTGGGCACCGCATAATATCTTCTAATTAGAGGGATTCTGATGGTCCGATCAAGTTTCTAATGATCTTGATCGTTGATCTTCTTGAGTTCGCAAGATGCACCTGCATCAGACCCCCTTTCTTGAAAAGAACTCGACCACGAGTTCAGATTAAAGGATATGTTAGCACTCTTTGCTTTAACTTGGAATTGGAGGCCTTTCCAACATATTAGATACTTCCACCTGGTGGCACGTGCAGGCAAACAATGGAATTTGATTTGAGTGGAAAGCTTGCCCTCGCTATGTTCATCTAACCTTGTTTGCGAAGGAAGAAAGTAGCTCTTGGCTTTGTCGGAATCAAGGGCTTTGAACTCGGTTTCAATCAATTCTTCATCAGCATCCTTATTGATTTTGTCTTCTTCCTCTAAGGAATCCTCAAGGAGCGGTGCTTCTGGCATCTGTGAATCTTCAGGGATAGATGGAGATTGTGCCTTGCTCAAACTATGTTCACCAACACGCTGGTCTAATCTATCAACTATCGCCTTGACTTGCTCAGTAAGGGTGTCGATCTGAGTCTGAAACTTTTCATCGCGAACCCGCTGTTCTTCATCTCGAGCCCATTGTCCTTCTTCCATATCACTTATAATTTTAAACATCTTGGCGATTATATCCGCTCGTGATAAAGACATGGTGACCACTAATATTTTTCTGACCCAAGATTACAAAGGAGATGGAATCCTTTGTTCCCTAAGCTTTAATACCAAATAACGCAGGGGCGTAGTGGTGGATTGAATTGAGGCGGCAAAAACAAGCAGCAGATGGCTTGTTGTAGAGATAGCAGCAGGTGGCTCTCTCATAGACGGTCAAAAGAGCAACAGGTGGCTCTAGTGGACGTTCTGTAAAAAGCAACAATAGGCAACCAAATTTTATTCTAATAATCATCAAAACGTTTTACAATGATGCCTATTTATAGGCTTTTGAAAAGACCCTAATTCTAATCATACGTTAATTAATTTCCTACTCTAAAGAAACTTCCCAAAACAATAAAACTCCTAACCTCATTCAAATTCCTAATAATCCTCTAACTAAATCTATATAAAAGTGAAACTATTAACTAATTCATTTTCTTGGATGTCACATCTAAAGAAAATTGCTAAAATTACTTAAAGCATTGCTAAAATTACTTAAAGCAAATCTTAAATAAAATCAAACTAAAATAAGACTCTCTTGAAGATTAGTAATCAACGTGGACCGTTGATTTAGGCACCACATAATATCTTCTGATTAGAGGGATTCTGACGGTCCAATCAAGTTTCTAATGATCTTGACCGTTGATCTTCTTGAGTGCGCAAGATGCACCTGCATCACCCATCAAATGGACAGTTTGGATCATCCTATGGTGTGGGCCGTACAGTTAGGACTGTCAATCGGGCCGAGCTTGGGCGGGCCTGAGGTGCTCAAGCTCAGCCCATGTCTATACAACGGGCTTCGGGCCGAGTTCGGGCCTGACAAAATCAGAAAATTTGCTTGCCCAAACTCCACAACGGGCTTCGGGCCGAGTTTTGGCTTGCCCATCACCTCATTTTTTCTGCACCAGAAAAGACTATAAGGCAAGCATAGAAAAGCCAATTTTATAGAAAGCCATTAAACTTGCTGGCTTTTGCATGTGAGAAAAGCCACACCGATTGATTTTTTGCCAGATTTTGTCTTATTTATTTAAAAAATCTGAGGTTGAAATATAGCCTATAGGATATGATGATTCAAACCGTTCATATGGAGTGGGCTGAAGAGGGGCCCAATTTGTATACTTCAACGGTTTGGATCATCATATTAAATGGGCTAAAGAGGGGCAAAATAAAGAAATAAAAAAAACCTATTTAATGTCGAACTATAACTTATAAGATATTAATGTTTAAGTGACCTATTTAATTAATATCTACTGATTTTTAAGGGCATAAAAAATCTTGAAAAATTATATAGTAAATATATTATCGGGCCCGAGCCTATAACGGGCTGGATGACCTTTGATCAAGCTCAGCCCAAATTAGAGTTCGGGCTTCAACTTTTGACCAAGCTTGGTTTGGCTTGTTCTCATTTTAATTATGGGAGGGCTTTTAGCGGGCTTCGAGCTTGCCCATCCCGATTGATAGTCCTAAGTACGGTTCATTTTGAAAAACATGCTTGGAGCCTACCTTACTCAAAGCTTTCAACAAACTAATTGTTGGGCCGACCAACGGTTCTGTGTTGGAGAGAGAGGCCGGTTGGAGTAGTATTGTAGCGGTTGTGGACTCGGGGATATCACTGCCCTTCTCTAATTGGCACTTATTTTCTCTCAATATTAATCTAAGGGGAGAGAGAGATAGTTTAATCAAACAAGATGAGAGAGAAAGAGAGAGAGAGAGAGTTTTATCAAACAAGGGTTATCTTGGCTGATAGATTCCAAATTTGGATTTATCGGAATTGTCCACAACAGAACTATCAAAACCTTGACAAGATGATTAGCTATAATTCCGACTACGCCAACAGTCATTTCTAATCATCAACTTTTGGATCCCATGTGGAGACCACTGATCTTCTTCAGCCGTGTCTCAAGGAGGCACAATTGAATATGGAAAACACTTCAAAAAATGGAACCTCGTTTAAAACAATTCAAGTTATCTTCCTTGTATTCTTGCGCATGTGTAGTGAAAGACAGGCCCGTCTTTTTCTTCAAAAAGGATTTCCGTTTTGCTAGCAGACCTCATTGAATATGGTTATCATAAGAAATTTTCTTACGATAAATCTTTTCTTGGTAGAAACCTAGACAAGGCTTTATAACTCAAGGGACTAAAGATCTAAGGAAAATGAATTTTACGTGGTTTGACTCACACATTTTTCGCGGAAAAATATTTTCAATATAAGAAATTTTCTGATTTTGGGGGATAAATTTCAACTCCATAAGACTTTGGAAATTTTTATTTTCTACAGATCAAATACCATGTCAATGATGTCGATCAATATGGAGTGCCACATTATCATATCTTGACAACATGCCTGTGGAGTGGGGCCCACTTCATAAGACGATCCAACCCTTTCATTTTCTGGACCAAAACGTTGATGGGCTGTACCTAAAAATCATCTCCATAGGATGACCCTAACCCTCCCATCTGTAAAGGGAGGGTTAGGATCATGGATGTTGCCGGAAATGGAGGGTTAGGATCGTCCAATGGAGATGACATTTGGGTCTAGCCGATGTAGTATATACGTTGTCTTTCAACAGATGAACAGTTTGGATCATACTATGAAGTGGGCTCACTATACTTTTTTGAAAGATATGTAGATGTCCTTGCCAACACCATGTAAAAAACTCTGAGATCTAAGATGGATGATTTGGGCCAGCCTTTGTCGGAATGGAACCAAAAAGAAATGACTCATATGTGTATGCCTGCATTAGTTTTTGAAAGTAAGCATAGGGATACTTAAAATGTATGATTACTTCCTC
Source organism: Tasmannia lanceolata (assembly GCF_043159265.1). Classification (NCBI taxonomy): domain Eukaryota; kingdom Viridiplantae; phylum Streptophyta; class Magnoliopsida; order Canellales; family Winteraceae; genus Tasmannia; species Tasmannia lanceolata. Next base: position 22,807,224 of record NW_027518697.1, on the reverse strand, counting down.
TGAAATCGGGATTCTTTTGGAAGGGAAATGATTTTTCCATGCCCTTGCTCAGTATGTCCACCACATTTTGTTTCCATTTTCAGGATAAACAAAAGGGATGAAGTGAAGGAAAGGGGGTGGAGATATCCATTATCCTGTTTTTGAAAAAATAGGGGTTATTTGAGTCTTTTTTATTTCTAAAATGAGGGTTCATTTGAGAGACTAATTACCCTAACCCGTTTGGTTGGCTGGAAACCGGTGGATAGAAAAACCTTTTCCAAACCGGATAGAAAAACCTTTTCCAAATTTTCACCACTTGCTGGGTTTTTTTTTTTTTCCTAGGATTTATGTGAGAGAATATTTAGTGGTCACATCAGCTTTTTCTTGCTAACATCAGCAAAATCTTGTCTTGAAAATGGTGGTCTCTCTTTCTCTCTCTTCCCTCTCTCTCCACTCATCATAATATCTTTCCCTAATTAATGCTTGTCTCCTCTTTTGTCTCCTACCTTTACCCACATAAATCCCAGGAAAAGAAAAAAACCCGGCAAAGAGTTTTCCAAGATGTCAAGGTATGTCTAAAGTTTTCTATCTTAAAACCTCGGACGCGGCTTGGAAAGAAATATCAAACAACATTCGCACATGTGGGGTTTATTGACTTGTTACATTTGATGTCGGCTCCCCTATCTTTTGACCATTATGCTTTCTATGTGGGTTCCATTGTTTTTTGACAATTATGCCCTCTATGTTGTCCCATTAGCATGTACCTCATTACCACACATGTGGGTCCCATTAGTTTAACTCATTAATAGGCACATTATATTTTCGACCATTGGGCCCTATATGTAGGCCCCACTAGTATATAACTAATTAGTACTCACCATACATTTGAGTCTCATTGCTAGTACCATTAGTTTTTGGATGTTTTTTTGGTAGGTAAGCTGGGATTGAACCTCCAACCTCCAGAACCATTGAGCTAGAGGCTCAATCCCTAGTTTTTGAATGTTGGTCCTCTAACTTAGCTTACTAGAATGTCATTGACTAATATACATGTAAGGTTCATTATATTCTGACATTAGTCCCTCTATTGGCCCCACTAATATGTAACTCATTAGCATATATATGGGCACAGTTAACCATAGTACATCATTGAATATAATTAAATGAAATTTTAATTTTAATTTTTCAAGTAACAACCATCCAAAGAGGAGAAATACTTTTTTTGTGGGAAAAAGCTCTCCATTTCTTACTTACTGAACAAAACGAATCAAATAAATTTTCAAGGAAAGTAACAGTAAAGATCATGATTTCCAAGGAAAGCCCTTTCTATGTGAAAAAGACCTTTCCTTCCAACCAAATAGACCCTAAATAAAAGATTTTATCTTATAAAGTTGTTCGACAAGTGGTGGATAACTTATATCTTGGAATAAGTCGTATCTAATATAGCATATCCTACAATCAAATAGCCCAATATAAAATTGCAGAGGGCGAGCCTTGGCGCAACGGTAAGGTTGCTTCATTGTGGGGTAGTCACGGGTTCTAGTCACGGAAACAGCCTCTCTGCAGAATAAGGGTCAGGCTAAGTACATCTAGCCCTCCCGGACCCCGCAATGGCGGGAGCCTCGTGCACTTGGCCACTTGTAGTTTTCCTCGGGTAAAATCTACACAATCATTGATAATTTAGAGGGTTTATGTGGCCATGTGTCAAAGAAAACATTCTCATTGGTCTTGTATTTGAATATTTGGTGATACTATTGTTGATCTGATGGACCATCACTTGTAGTTGTACCCAAGTGAGTCTAGGTGTTGTACGAAGGGTAAAGTATGGGCTAAGAAATAATCACCATTCAACGGTCGAATTTGTAAAAAATTTAGTGCCAACTCACAAGAAACACGTTAATACGTACGCCCAATACAAGCACACTTCACACGAAGACACAACATAACACACATACCCCAAGTCACTGTAAATAATACAAACAAAGTCAGTTTCACACTATGAGCGGTGATAGATCAATGTCCTTCAAGAAACTAACAAAGAAGATAATTTACATGTCACACAAGGATGTTAGTCGAAATCTAATAGTTATAGGGCACCCAATACAACTGGGAGCAAGTCCAATGTACAGTAATCCTATAAAAATCAACTTTCCAAAAAGGAAAGACAAGTTGATATAGAAAAAGAAAAGAATCGGTATGTAAAGTCTAGGCCTTAGGAAACTAGAGATCCCAGGACTGGTTGAGTGGCCATTCTAATCAGAACCGGAACAATGCTAATTCTTGGTCTCGCTAACTGTAGTAATAAGGGATTTTATTGGGAAAATTTTTAAAGAAATTTGAATCAGGATAAAGCATGATACTTGATGTCTGATTAAATTAAATTCTATAAATTAGAGACTTATGAGTGAAATTTTCTTTTTATTAGGTAGAATAGAAAGATTGACCAGTATACTAGTCAGATGATGTTAACACTAATCGACTGACTACTTACACACAGAATTTTGATGGCTGCTTCTATAATTAACATTGGACGTGAACGTTAGCTTCAATATTTGGGGCCCACAAACCTAATCAAGGAAGGAGAGTTTGTCATTTGGAGGAAAAGTATAGACGCATCCAACGCTCTCAATCAATTTTCTTTCTAAAGTCTTCTACATCGAATAAAGAAAGGAGATAATAAATTCACACCCCCCTAAGGATAATTCACACCCCTTTAAAGGAGCATACTATGTGGGAGACTTTAACGTTTTTTAACGTCCAAGCGCTGCTAATTATCCTACAGGGGTACGACTTTATCTTCTTCTTCTTTCTTTTTTTTTTGGTATCATAGGGTATCCCCACCCCACTTCGTGGGGCGGACTAGTCCCTAGGGATGCATGCAGGCACCCGGTAGACCTCGCGCATCGGTTGAACAAGGGGGGATTCGAACGCTCGTCGCTGGGGAGCAAACCCATGACTTTACGCCAAAGAGCCACACCCTCCCGGGTTTTTTTTATTTTAAATAGGTTGCCCGGCGAGGGCTACCTGTTGGTACGACTTTATCTTTGCCCTAAAGAAAGCGTGATTTGAAGAGATGAGTGCTATTATCAGAACGAGGGACCCGTGGATTTGTTATTGCCGGCTTGATTTGTTTTTTCTTGTTGACAAGAGGGTGCAAGATGCCGCCGGGGGTGCGGGGGGAGCCAGGTGGCACGTACACGTGTCGTTTGACTATTGGATAAGAGCTGAAGGCCATGCAACAAGCAAAGCGGGTGTGATTTCAAATTTCAAAACCTGGGGAACAATCTCTTTTTTTTATCCTGTCCGCAAATGACGAAAATACCCTTTAAGTTTCAAGGGTACGGAATATGATAGTATTATACTGCTCAAAATTTCAAATATTTTGTTTGGTGCTTAGTACTGTTTGGTCTCAAGTAAATACCTAGTAGAATAGTGGCGTAAGTAGTCAATAGGGAAGAGACAAGTGTTAAATAGGGAGATTTTATAGGGGTGTAAGCCCATATAGTCCCTTATTTTTCAAAAAGTACTGTATGTACCAAACAATAGGATGATCCAAGCAACAACGTAAATAGATAGTGCCCAAAAAAATCATTTCTATAGGATGATCCCAACCCTCGGATCTATAGTGGAACTGCATATTATGGAAACTTCTATAGATCGGAGGGCTAGGATCATCCTAGGGAAATGATTTTTGGGAACTACTTATTTACGTTGTGTTCTATCACATAGACGGTTTGGATCATCATATGATGTGGTCTGTACAGTACATTTTAAAAAATACAGGACTATAAGGGCTTACAGCATATAAAAACTCTAGTATTTAGTTGTCAACCTTCTAATGAAAAACCATTTTTTTCTAGTTTTTGGCTGATTTTAGTAGGAGGAGACAAGGGTGACACATTGAGAATGACTATGCACATAGGTCACAGATCAATGGTGATGAATAGGATCTGATACGGGCACATGTGCATGCAATCGAGAGACCGTTGATCTTGTTGAACATCTTGAGGGGCCCACGTAATCTGGGTCTTACAGGGAACGGAAGATCGAGAACTACAAAAATCTACATTTTAGCTTTGTCAGGAAAACCCTAAAAACGCTTAATTACGTAGGCTTTGCACAAGCAAGGCCTAGAGAGTGTTTATTAGGAATGATCCGAATAACCACATCTATGTAGCTTTTTTTATATGATACAACGATATATATGAATGGATAGAAGTACAACCGGGGGCCTACTTGTGTAATAATCCAAACCTTGTATCTGTTAGGGCTTACTAAGGATGTGTTGATTGCCTATTGAATTTAAGATCACTTTTTATGCTTAGCACATGAATTTCAGTATTTTTCAAAAATTACTATGGGGCCAACATCTAAAGATGATCCTAACCGTTAATTTGTTGGGCCACAACATAAATACGATGTACCCCGTAAATCATCTCCATAGGATGATCAGATCATCCTGTGGATTTACGGGGTACAACCTATTTACATTGTGGCCCAAAATGAATGGTTTGGACCATCCTATAAAGTGCACCCAACTACTTTTTGAAAAATAATGGACCTCTCTCTCTCTCTCTCTCTCTCTCTCTCTCTCTCTCTCTCTCTCTCTCTCAATGACCAAAGCAATCAAGATCATAGTTAACAAAACATGATTCGGCGAAAAAACAGGACGGAAAAATTCGAGTTTAATATGGTATGGTTAAAAACAGAGGATTCTAGACTGAAGGGAGCCCTTGTAAAAAAGAGGTGAAAGGGCTCTCCTATTGGCTACACATCACCATCATGCATTAATAACGGCTGACAATTCAAATATGATGGTGATGTGCAGCCAATGGGGGAGCCCTTTCACCTCTTTTTTGCAAGGGCTCCCTTCAGTTTTGACTTCCTCTAAAAAACATTGTAAAAAGAATGGAACAGAAGAAAATGCATTTAAATTTTTTTATTCACCAAATATAGTTGGGGTAAAGTTGGAAATTTGACGAAAAAAATGCATTTAATACATTTTAAATGTTTTCCTCAAAGTTTATTACTGTAAAAGTTTTAAACAGAGTATCAAATGGCAAACCGATAAAACACATTTTTTTCAAAAAAATTATTGTTTAAAATGGCGTTTTGCTAACTATGATCAAGACAACATCATTCTCCATAATAACATGCCATCGTCTTTTTTAGTTTGATTGTTTCCCTATGCTTATATTTTTCCATTCTTACTAAGAGTTTCTAATCAAAGAAACTGTTCTAATTCTTACCAATATTTTATAATTTAAGAAACTCTTTGTATTAGGCAATATATGAATAAATTTGAGATGAGGAGACCATAAGCTGGTCTACATTCTTATGGAACCAGAGCAATAAATTTGAGAGTCTTCTTCTCTTCTTTTCGTACACGGCAAACTCTGTAGTAACATCAACACTACTCGAGCCTTCAACATCAAGCTCTTCAATGAGTTTGTAAGAAATGGCTCTCAAGGAACTTGGTATTCTGTAAGAAATGACTGCGAGAGCAAACTCTTGATTTCACAGATATACACTCCTGCACTTGCACGCATCAACTACTTGGAGAGACTTTTTCATCTTTTGCATTCCCAATATGATTTATCGTTTAATTATATTCATTATTAGACCAAAGGCAAAGATCAAGCCCCCTTGCTTTCATCAATCATAACATGCCCAACTAAGATAACTGCCCTCTCATACTAGGTAAGATATTTGTCAACCACCTGATGTGTCACATCCACTAAGTTTAGTCATCAAGTGATATGTTAGACTCATCCACTACCAAAGTCCCCAAAGACCATGCCATGTATTAAATAATAGCACTCATTTGAAATTTTATTTTTATAGAAATCAATGCATGTAGGTTTGTGTAATATGTGCAAGGTTTTGAATTTCGACCAAAATCCAAAATTTCATAACAAAATTTCGGGTCTCGGTAGAGGACGAAACCGAAATTTGGTATACCCAAAACGGTATAAAATTTCGATCGAAATTTCGTTTCCCCCAAAATTTCACCCAAAAAAAAAAGAGTTTTTCAGCAAAAAAAATACTTTCCCGAAATTATCGTAATTTTAGTCAAAATTTTCTATGGAATTCCGACCTAAAATTTCAGTTTCGATGAGGACCGAAATCACCCCCGAAACTGAAATTTAAAACCTTGAATATGTGTCTATGGTTTGTCACGTGAGGATCTTCATCAATGTCCACAAGCATATCATCACATAACTCAAATCAAGGGTTGATGGCTACATGATTCAACATTTTTCACTCGAAATCACCTCTCAATCCCATGAATGCATGCCAAATAAAGACATAATTTCCAACAGGTTTTATCAGTCGGTCGACGATCAATTCTTGGGGGTAGATTTCCAACTGATTATCTCCTTCTTTTACTTGCATATATATATATATATATATATATATATATATATATATATATATATATATATAGACACACACACACACACACATACTCAAACACAGTTACCGGATTCGCCATCCGCCCTCCGACCCGCGATCCGGAGTCGCACGATCCCAAACGTGGTTCACTAACGACCTGGATTGCCAAAAATGACGACCCGCGGGAGAGAAAGAGAGAGAGATGCATATAGGCTAAGTGAGAGATGGAAAGAGAGCTACAAATTTTATATATTTTTGGCTAGATTGGAACTAGAGCTTTCTTTTTGAAAAAAATATGTAGGGCATACATGAGGTTTTTTTATTTTGTTTTTTAAATGGATGTAGTACGGACTATGGAAGGATATTCATATATTTCAACAGGAACTTTCTTTTTGAAAAAATATGTATGACATAAATGAGGTTTTTATATTTTGTGTATTAAATGTATGTAGTGTGTACTATGGAATGATATTGATGTAAAAATATATGAAATTATATATATATATATATATATATATATAGGGGGCATGGTTTCTGAGCTAGAGATCAAGCTGAGCTAGAGCTTATAATACACCATCTCCCATAGTAGTTTGACTCATCCAACCCATTCATTTTATACCACCTCACATAGATAGGGTGTTCCTAACAAACCAGCTCCAGACCATAATCCTAACCATCCAATCTATAGCATCATAATTTCTAGCCATCCATTTTAAACCTCCACAAATCATAACCCATAATCCTAACCATAACCATAACCATAATCCTAACTATAACCTATAGAATGAATGGGTTGGATGACTCAAACAATAATGGGAGATGTGGTTTGTGAGCTCTAGCTCAGGCTGAATTCGAGCTCAGAAACCATTTCTCTGTGTGTGTGTGTGTGAGAGAGAAAAGGGTTCCTACACACTTGTGTAGATAAGTTATCTACACACTAGCTTAAAATACAGTGGGGCCCACATTGTTTGGGTGATCCAAACGTTTCATTTGAAAGGCCCTCACATAGATAGGGTGTCCACGAAAAATCAGATCCATAGGATCATCCTAACCATTCGAACTGTGGAGACAAAAAATGGACTAATTTGTGAAGGCTAATACACTTCCATTTTACCTCCACAAATCGTAGGGTTGGGATGATCCTATCCTATGGATCTGATTTTTCGTGGACACCCTATCTATATGAGGTCCTTTCAAATGAATGGTTTGGATCACCCAAACAATGTGGGCCCCCACTATATTTTAAGCTAGTGTGCAAATAACTAGTTTAAAATACAATGGAGGCCCACATTGTTTGGGTGATCCAAACCATTCATTTGATTGGCCCTCACATAGATAAGGTGTCCAGAAAAAATCAGCTCCATAGGATCGTCCTAACCCTTCGAACCGTGGAGACAAAAAATGGACAAATTTGTGAAGGTTTATACACGTCCATTTTACCTCCACAAATCGTAGGGTTGGGATGATCCTATGGAGCTGATTTTTTATGGACACCCTATCTATGTGAGGGCCAATCAAATGAATGGTTTGGATCACCAAAACAATATGCCCTCCACTGTATTTTAAGCTTGTGTGTAGATAACTTATCTACACGTGTAGAAACCGTTCTCTAGATAACTTATCTACACGTGAAGAAACCGTTCTCTCTCTCTCTCTCTCTCTCTCTCTCTCTCTCTCTCTCTCTATATATATATATATATATATATATATATATATATATATATATATATATAGAGAGAGAGAGAGAGAGAGAGCGAGAGGAAACTGTTGGTGCGCTTAAGTTCACCAAACTTATGGTGAGCTTAAGCACCCAATCACATGGGGGCCCACTTTGTTAGGATGATCCAAAGCATTCATTTTAAAGTCCCTTACATAGATAGGGGGTGTACCAAAATCAGCTCCATAGGATCATCCTAACCCCTCCATTTGTGGAGGACAAAAATGGACAGACACAAATCTGCCCATTTTTGAAAAATGAATGGTTTGGACCATCAAATAAAGTGCACCCAACTACTTTTTGAAAAATAATGGACCTCTCTCTCTCTCTCTCTCTCTCTCTCTCTCTCTCTCTCTCTTAATGACCAAAGCAATCAAGATCATAGTTTCCAAAACATGATTCGGCGAAAAAACAGGACGGAAAATTCGAGTTTAATATGGTATGGTTAAAAAACAGAGGAATTCTAGACTGAAGGGAGCCCTTGCAAAAAAAAGAGGTGAAAGGGCTCTCCTATTTGCTGCACATCACCATCATGCATTAATAACGGCTGAAAAGTCAAACATGATGGTGATGTGTAGCCAATGGGGGAGCCCTTTCACCTCTTTTTTGCGAGGGCTCCCTTCAGTTTAGACTTCCTCTAAAAAACATTGTTAAAAGAATGGTACAGAAGAAAATGCATTTAAATTTTGTTATTCACCAAATATAGTTGGGGTAAAGTTGGAAATTTGACGAAAAAAATGCATTTAATACATTTTAAATGTTTTCCTCAAAGTTTATTACTGTAAAAGTTTTAAACAGAGTATCAAATGGCAAACCGATAAAACACATTTTTTTTCAAAAAAAATTATTGTTTAAAATGGCGTTTTGCCAACTATGATCAAGACAACATCATTCTCCATAATAACATGCCATCGTCTTTTTTAGTTTGATTGTTTCCCTATGCTTATATTTTTCCATTCTTACTAAGAGTTTCTAATCAAAGAAACTGTTCTAATTCTTACCAATATTTTATAATTTAAGAAACTCTTTGTATTAGGCAATATATGAATAAATTTGAGATGAGGAGACCATAAGCTGGTCTACATTCTTATGGAACCAGAGCAATAAATTTGAGTCTTCTTCTCTTGTTTTCGTACACGGCAAACTCTCTAGTTACATCAACACTACTCGGGCCTTCAACATCAAGCTCTTCAATGAGTTTGTAAGAAATGGCTCTCAAGGAACTTGGTATTCTGTAAGAAATGACTGCGCGGGCAAACTCTTGATTTCACAGATATACACTCCTGGTGGCACTGCACTTGCACACATCAACTACTTGGAGAGACTTTTTCATCTTTTGCATTCCCAATTTGATTTATCGTTTAATTATATTCATTATTATATCAAAGGCAAATTTCAAGCCCCCTTGCTTTCACCAATCATAACATGCCCAGCTAAGATAACTGCCCTCTCATACTAGGTAAGATATTTGTCAACCACCTGATGTGTCACATCCACTAAGTTTAGTCATCAAGTGATATGTTAGACTCATCCTCTACCAAAGTCCCCAAAGAACATGCCATGTATTAAATAATAACACTCATTTGAAATTTTATTTTTATAGAAATCAATGCATGTAGGTTTGTGCAATATGTGCAAGGTTTTGAATTTCGACCAAAATCCGAAATTTCAGAACAAAATTTCGGGTTTCGGTAGAGGATGAAACCGAAATTTGGTATACCCAAAACCATATAAAATTTCGATCAAAATTTCACCCAAAAAAAGAGTTTTTCGGCAAAAAAAATACTTTCCCGAAATTATCGTAATTTTAGTCAAAATTTTCTATGGAATAAAATATTGTTTTATTTGATTTCGTGGATTTCACCCGAAATTTTGGAATTCCGGCCTAAAATTTCAGTTTCGATGAGGACTGAAATCACCCCCGAAACCGAAATTTAAAACCTTGAATATGTGTCTGGTTTGTCACGTGAGGATCTTCATCAATGTCCACAAGCAATACATCACAGAACTCAAATCAAGGGTTGATGGCTACATGATTCAACATTTTCCACTCGAAATCACCTCTCAATCCCATGAATGCATGCCAAATAAAGACATAATTTCCAACAGGTTTTATCAGTCGGTCGACGATCAATTCTTGGGGGTCGATTTCCAACTGATTATCTCCTTCTTTTACTTGCATCTATATATATAGACACATACTCAAACACAGTTACCAGATTCGCCATCCGGAGTTGCACGATCCCAAACGTGGTTCACTAGCGACCTGGATCGCCAAAAATGACGACCCGCGGGAGAGAAAGAGAGAGATGCATATAGGCTAAGTGAGAGATGGAAAGAGAGCTACAAATTTTATATATTTTGGGCTAGATTGGAACTAGAGCTTTCTTTTTGAAAAAAATATGTAGGGCATACATGAGGTTTTTTTATTTTGTTTTTTAAATGGATGTAGTACGGACTATGGAAGGATATTCATATATTCCAACGGGAACTTTCTTTTTGAAAAAATATGTATGACATAAATGAGGTTTTTATATTTTGTGTATTAAATGTATGTAGTGTGTACTATGGAATAATATTGATGTAAATATATATGAAAAAAAAAAAATATATATATATATATATATATATATATATATATGAGGAAAAGGATTGTACGCTCGAGTGTACCTAACCTTAGGTACGCTCGAGTGCCAAATCACATGGGTCTCACATTTTTTTTGGTCATCTAAACCATTCATTTGCAAGGCCCCATCATAGATAGGGTGTGTACCAAAAATCAGCACCATTGAATCATCCTAACCCCTCCAAAACTGGAGTGCAAAATGGGCAGATTTGTGGACAAACAGTGTCTGTCCATTTTGACCTCCACAAATGGATGGATTAGGATGATCCTATGGAGCTGATTTTTGGTACACACCCTATCTATGATGGGGCCTTGCAAATGAATGGTTTAGATGACCAAAAAAAATGTGGGACCCATGTGATTTGGCACTCGAGCGTACCTAAGGTTAGGTACACTCGAGCGTACAATCATTTTCCTATATATATATAGGGGGGCCTGATTTCTGAGCTAGAGCTTAGAATACACCATCTCCCATAGTAGTTTGACTCATCCAACCCATTCATTTTATACTACCTCACATAGATAGGGTGTTCCTAACAAACCAGCTCCATACCATAATCCTAACCATCCAATCTATAGCATCGTAATTTCTAGCCATCCATTTTAAACCTCCACAAATCATAACCCATAATCCTAACCATAACCATAATCCTAACTATAACCTATAGAATGAATGGGTTGGATGACTCAAACAATAATGGGAGATGTGGTTTGTGAGCTCTAGCTCAGGCTGAATTCGAGCTCAGAAACCATTTCTCTATGTGTGTGTGTGTATATATATATATATATATATATATATATATATATATATATGAGAAAACGGTTCCTACACATATGTGTAAATAAATTATCTACACACTAGCTTAAAATACAGTGGGGCCCACATTATTTGGGTGATCCAAACCATTCATTTTTAAGGCCCTCACATAGATAGGGTGTCCACAAAAAATCAGATCCATAGGATCATCCTAACCATTCAAACTATGGAGGCAAAAAATGGACTAATTTGTGAAGGTTTATACACGTCCATTTTACCTCCACAAATCGTAGGGTTGGGATGATCCTATGGATCTGATTTTTTGTGGACACCCTATCTATGTGAGGACCATTCAAATGAATTGTTTGGATCACTCAAACAATGTGGGCCCCCACTGTATTTTAAGCTAGTGTGTAGGTAACTTACCTACACAAGTGTGTAGGAAATGTTCTCTCTCTCTCTCTCTCTCTCTCTCTCTCTCTATATATATATATATATATATATATATATATATATATATATATATATATATATATATATAGAGAGAGAGAGAGAGAGGAAAAGGAGTGTGCGGTCGAGGGCACCAAACTCATGTGGGCCCACTTTGTTAGGATGATCCAAAGCATTCATTTGAAATGCCCTTACATAGATGGGGTATGTACAAAAAATGAGCTCCGTAAGATCATCCTAACCCATCTAAAACTGGAGGGCAAAATGGACAGACACCGTTTGCCACAAATCTGCCCATTTTTTCCCTCCACTTTTGGAGGTGTTAGGATGATCCAATGGACCTGATTTTTTGTACACACCCTCTCTATGATGGGACCTTGCAAATGAATGGTTTTGATCAGCACAAAAAATTTGGGACCCATGTGGTTGGGCCCTCGACCGCACCTAAACTTAGTTGCAGTCGACCGCTCAATCTTATTCCTCATATATATATATATATATATATATATATATATATATGGAAAAGGTTTCTGAGCTCGAGCTCAGAAACCACATCTCCCATTGTTCTTTGAGTCATCCAACCCATTAGTTCTATAGGTTATAGTTAGGATTATGGTTATTGTTATGGTTAGGATTATGGGTTAGTGTTAGGGTTATGATTTGTGGATGTTTAAAATGGATGACTTGAAATTATGGTCCTATAGATCGGGTGGTTAGAATTATGGTATGGAGCTGGTTTGTTAGGAACACCCTATCTATGTGAGGTAGTATAAAATGAATGGGTTTGATGAGTCAAACTACTATGGGAGATGGTCTATTATAAGCTCTAGCTCAGGAACCACGCCCTATATAGGGCTGCACATTTAACCGCCTAAACCGATAAACCGAACCGAACTGGGCCTTTCGGTTCGGTTTTTAGTGGCATTGGTTCGGTCATGGTTTCGGTTTTCCATAAACCGTTTGGATAAGTTCGGTAACTGTTTCGGTTTTCCATAAACTGTTTGGATCGGTTCGGTCACGGTTTAGGAAAAATTTCAACCAGAAAAATCGAACCGAACCGATGGTATTTTTGCCATTTTTTTATTTTTTGTTATATATATATATATATATATATATATATATATATATATATATATGAGAGAAGTGTAGCTACACATACGTGTAGCTAACTTAGCTACACCGACGCCTTAAAATACAATGGGCCCCACATTGTTTCGGTGATGCAAACCATTCATTTGATGGACCCTCACATAGATAGGGTGTGCCCAAAAAATCAGCTCCGTAGGATCATCCCAACCCTACGATTTGTGGAGGCAAAAATGGACGTGTAAAAGCCTTCACAAATCTGTCCATTTTTGCCTCCACAGTTTGAAGGGTTGGGATCATCCGATGGAGCTGATTTTTTGGGCACACCCTATCAATGTGAGGGCCTATCAAATGAATGGTTTGGATCACCCAAATAATGTGGGCCCACTGTATTTTAAGCCGTCGGTGTAGCTAAGTTAGCTACACGTATGTGTAGCTTCACTTAACTCTATATATATATATATATATATATATATATATATATATATATATCATTTTTTTTTACTTGGCACACCCAAATCTAATGTATTTAACTGGAAAGAGAAGAGACCGACCAAAATTGGTGGTTCCAAGTAAATAAATGGGCTGAAATATAACACCAAAGACCAAAAGAATAACTTATTACACACTGAAAAGGGATAACCTCATAACCCTAGCTGACGGATTTTTCTCTCAAATCTCTACTCTATCTCCACTCTCTCTCGACCAAAACGGAAAAACCCTAGCCTAAGAAGGATTTTGTGCTTCTGATTCGCGAAAGAAGGATTTTGTGCATTTGATTCGGTAGCTGCACATTCGATCTGCGAAACGGCAAAACCCTAGCATTTGATTCGGACTTTTCTCTCAAATCTCTACTCTTTGAGGTATGCTTGAATATGCATCCCTTTTTCTTTGAGGTATGCTTGAATATGCATCCCTTTTTCTGCATTCGATATGCTTGAATATATCATTACCCCCTAAATCGTGTAAACTGAAGTAAAATTTCGTCAAAAATGTTTTTTCTTGTAATCCAAACAGGGCATAAAAGTAGCAGCAATCCAACTCAAGGAAATCGGATAAACCGTGAACCGAACCGAACCGATCCGGTCAAGATTGGTTTGGTTCGGTTCGGTTTGACCCCCAAACGGTTCGGTTACGGTTTGGAAATTTTCCAAACCGATGGCATCGGTTCGGTTCAAGAAATCCCCCAAAACCGAACCGGACCGAACCATGTGCAGCCCTATATATATATATATATATATATATATATATATATATATATATATATGTGAGGAAAATGATTGTGAGCTTGAAGCTCATATAGCTTATATGAGCTCGAGGGCCCAAACACATGGGTCCCACATTTTTTGTGGTGATCCAAACCATTCACTTGCAAGGCCACATCATAGATAGGGTGTGTACCAAAAGTCAACTCTATTGGATCATCCTAACCCCTCGAAAAGTGGAGGGCAAAAATGGGCAGATTTGTGACAAACGGTGTCTGTTCATTTTGCCATCCACTTTTGGATGGGTTAGGATGATCCAATGGAGCTGATTTTTTGTACACACCCTATCTATGTAAGGGCCTGTCAAATGAATGCTTTGGATCATCATAACAATGTGAGCCCACATGTATTTGGCCCTCAAGCTCATATAAGCTATATGAGCTTCAAGCTCACATCATTATCCTATATATATATATATATATATATATATATATATATAGAGAGAGAGAGAGAGAGAGAGAGAGAGAGAGAGAACGGTTCCTACACATATGTGTAGATAAGTTATCTACACATTAGCTTAAAATACAGTGGGGGCCACATTATTTGGGTGATCCAAACCATTCATTTTTAAGGCCCTCACATAGATAGGGTGTCCACAAAAAATCAGATCCATAGGATCATCCTAACCATTCGAACTGTGGAGGCAAAAGATGGACTAATTTGTGAAGGTTTAAAGACATCCATTTTACCTCCACAAATCGTAGGGTTGGGATGATCCTATGGATCTGATTTTTTGTAGACAGCCTATCTATGTGAGGGCCTTTAAAATGGATGGCTTGGATCACCCAAACAATGTGGGCCCCCACTGTATTTTAAGCTAGTGTGTAGAGAACTCTCTACACATGTGTAGGAACCGTTTTCTCATATATATATATATATATATATATATATATATATATATATGTGTGTGTGTGTGTGTGTGTGTGTGTGTGTGTGTGTGTGTGTGTGTAGAGAGAGAGAGTCCGAAATAGCTCTCCAAACTGACTACGACCCCAAATAGCGAACCAACATAGCATACCATCATCGTACCGCATACCGAGCTACCATCGTACCCCGTACCGGGACAAGCTGCGGTCCAGGTAACATTGACACACACACACACACACACACACATATATATATATATATATATATATATATATATAGATATATATATATATATATATATATAGAGAGAGAGAGAGAGAATAGAGTTCCTAAGGTGTCACCTCATATAGCTTATATGAGGTGGCGCTTAAAAACATAAGGGGCCCACTTTGTTTGGATGATCCAAAGCATTCATATGATAGGCCCTCACATAGATAGCGTGTGCCCAAAAAATCAACTTCATAGGATCATCCTAACCCTTCCATTTGTGGAGGTTGAAATGGATGGGTATAAACCTCCATAAATTTGCCCATTTTTAACCTCCATAAATGGAAGGGTTAGGATGATCCTATGGACCTGATTTTTTGTAGGCACCATATCCATCTAAGAGCCTTTCAACTGAGTGGTTTCGATCACCTCAAAAATGTGGGCCCCTTATGTTTTGTGAGCGCTACCTCATATAAGCTATATGAGGTGACACCTTAGGAACTGTATTCTCATACATATATATATATATGAGGAAAGTGTCTCTAGTCTCTCCCCTAGATAAGCTTATCTACTCCTCCCTTTAAAAAAACACAGTGGGCCCACGCTGTTTGGATGATCCAAAGCATTCATTTGATAGGTCCTAACATAGATAGGGTGTGCCCAAAAAATCAGCACCAAAGGGTCATCCTAGAACTTCATTTTGTTGGGCATACCGTGTCCAAAATGGACGCATATAAACGTGGACGTTTATATGTGTCCATTCTGGGTACCACAAGGCACCTTTATCTGATATATATATATATATACAAGCTTGCTCAGATAAAGCTATCTGAGGTATCGCTCAGAAACCTTTATCTGATATATATATATATATATATATATATCAGGAAAATGATTGTGAGCTTGAAGCTCATATAGCTTATATGAGCTTGAGGGCCCAAACACATGTGGGCCCACATTGTTAGGATGATCCAAAGCATTCATTTGAAAGGCCCTTACACTGATAGGGTGTGTACAAAAAATCAGCTCCATAGGATCACCCTAACCCATCCAAAAGTGGAGGGCAAAATGGACAGACACCATTTGCCACAAATCTGCCCATTTTTGCCCTCCGCGTTTGGAGGGGTTAGGATGATCCAATGGAGCTGATTTTTTGTGCACACCCTATCTATGATGAGGCCTTGCAAATGAATGGTTTGGATCACCATAAAAAATGTGGGACCCATGTGTTTGGGCCCTCAAGCTCATATAAGCTATATGAGCTTCAAGCTCACAATCATTTTCCTCTCTCTCTCTCTATATATATATATATATATATATATATATATATATATATATATATATATTCCTTTCGAGTCAATCTCACTGTTCTTTATGGTTGAGATTGTAGTTTCATTATCACAATGAACACTAATAGGATTGCTGGATATTGTCACAATTTTAAAGTCCCTGTAAAGTGTCTCAATGTGAATAAGATACAAGGATATTTGTTATAAATTCGTATGAATATGCTTCAATTGCAACAGTGTTTTGCCGAAATGTGAAATATTAAAGTATTTTTAAAGTTTCTTTACAGAATTAATTTTTTAAGAAAGATGGTTTTAAATATCTTTTCACAAATTTAAAACAGTACTCACAATAAGCACTTAAGTAACCACATGCGAACAAATCCTACTCGACCCATAACAAATCATAATCATAACAAATCATAATCTCCAAAAGATAAGTCATAATAAAAAAAAGGAAGAAACAAAGTAACAAGATAATGGTGTTGAACGTTAATAAGTTGACAGAAAATCAAAATCAACTGAAAAAGAAGCAAAGAAAGCCTTTCTTAGAAGGTTTGTCGTAGCTTCAAGGTCTCATCTACATGCGATTGACGGCAATTGGATTCTGATCCGGGTAAATTGCATTCGGATCCAATGGTGCGATTCAAAACAGACGATGAATGGGTTGGTGGAAAGAATGGTGCGATCGAAACGGCCGATAGAGTTTGTCGATACAAAAACAAGGGGGTGTTGTGATAGCAGCTACAAAATGGTTCACCTAGGCTCCCATGCTTTCGACATAAAATAGGCGTAAAATAAATTTTACACACATTTTTAAATGAAAAATGGGCGTAAATTTGGTTTTGCACTCATTTTCGAAAAAATCAGAGTCCTGGAGAAATAACCAAGGAGAAAACAAAATAGCACATACCTTCTTCAATAAAACCATACTAAAGAAAAATATCATCACTCAAACCATGATTGACAGAAAGTTAGATGAAAAATATTAAAATCTATCACAGATCAACAAGCAACATGTATGGTTCATAAACTCACCCTACCTCTCAGATATAAGCAAAATTCATCCTGTGCTTTCCCTCCCAATAGAGAGATTCTCTAGAACACTTCAGCCATCTTGCTCGCAAGAACACGTTCCCGTCTTTCAATGTATCCGAAAGGGAACCAACCAGCTTTCCCCTTGCATTCGCCTTCTGCCCAACCATTATTAGCTACCTGGAAGTAGTAGAAAAAAGATGAGGATGGTAAAGAAGGGTAACAAAAATTACTAAATTCTCTGTTTCTTTGGCCGTAAAATGGGTGTAAAACAAATTTTACACTCATTTTTGTAGAAGTTGTTTTACGCCCATTTTACATCGAAAGGAACCGAGACTAAAAAGCATTTCAGTGTCAAAAAAGCCAACGACTGAATCAAAGAGGGATGAATCAGAACAAGCCCACGAGACTCAACCATGGAGAAACATACTGATCATTCACAAGGAAAAGCCAAATGAGCAGTGTTACCAGCAGTCACAAATATGTATTGGGAATTTCTAGAGAAGGGTGTCTCGAGATTTTTTATTTTTTATTTTTTTTGGGGGGTGGGCGTGGGGCGGCGAGGGTTGTTTACATTGGGAAAAATCTGAGAAAAAAAATATTTAAAATAAATAAAAATATAAATTTTACGAACAAACTTAAGGCAACTAATAATATCGTGAATTTATTGGGATTTTTTCACGATAAAAAGAAAATATGAAGAATATCAGTAAAATTTAGGGAATTTGTCGTTTAATAAAAAAATCGCAAACTATCGTGATATTTTTGAAAATATTGGAGAAATTTCTGTGACTATGGTTACCAGCAACAGATGATGTTTAAAATGTGGAGTCAATATAGTCCTCGATGTACAAGCACTACAAAGGCAATCATAAGAAATGAAAGATAAGGTGATAAACAAACTTTCCAATCTATATTACTAGCTTTATATGAATTTGTAATTACGACAGATAAGCAAACCCTCCAATCTATATTACTACCACCACCCTAAGGTGTCGATTTTGTGTTGTTTCATCCAAGGTTTTAAATTTCGACCGAAATAACCTAAATCGAAATGGGTAGAAATCGAAACATTACTTTATTTTGATAGAAATTTCATATCCCGAAATTTCGTCCGAAATTTAAGGGATTTCACCCAAATATCTAGAGTCTTGATAATTATTTAATATTACCCCGAAATTTTGGAAATTCCGGGCGAAATTATGTAGGAGATAAAATAGGCGTTAAACGATTTCGTTAGATTTCGTTGAGTACCGAAACGCATTCCGAAACCGAAATTTAAAACCTTGGTTTCATCCAAATTGGATCAAAGTTATCAACAACTCGTATCGTTTAGGAAAAATGGTACAAAAACCAGTAACAAATCATACCGGTCGGAATTTCAATTCATGTGGGTGTGTTTCATCCTGATTCATCCGTGCCAGCCGAAACACGAGCCTGTTTCGTCTGAAACGCCATGTTTTGTCCGAAGCTATCTTTTTTAATTTATAGTTATACCATTCTAAAGGCTTTTTTATTTTCTTTTACTATTTTACCCACATTTTATGTCCATTTATACTATTTTATAGTTGTTTGACAGGTATTTTCATCTTTTTGCCTCCCCAAATGAAAATAAGGGCGTGTTCGGCAGCCATTATAAAATGAGGTTTTCATCGATTTTGTAGATGCGGAAACGAGAAAAGCGAGAAAATCTGGAGATTCTTGTTCGGGTGTGACAGACCGCTAAGCCCGTTTCAGTTATTTCTCCTTTTTGTACGAGTAGTTGATGAGATTCCATGTAGCGACTCAGAGTCGCTCTGCAGATTCTCATCAATCCATTTCTAACTGAATTTTTTGGCGAGAATGAAAAGTCTTCCCGAACACACCCTAAAAATCCTATATAAACCCCTCTAAGCCCCCATTTTCTTCACTTCTACATTCTATCTTTCCTAATTCCTTCAACCCATCTCTAGTCATATTGTGGATAGATTAGTAATTTTTTTTGTTTTTTCCACCTCCTAAGGGTGATTTTCTCCTTCCAAAGGCAGCATACTACATTTTTAGTTGCATTTCATGCTTTATTTCTATTTCAATTAAATTTAATAAACAAGATATATTCCGTAGCATTCTTAGCAGTTTGTATGATTAATTATTCTTACTTTCATTGATGTATTGCAATAATTTGATGTTTTAAGTAATAAAATGTATCTTTTTGTCAAATTTGGTTGGTATAATGATTTCCTATATATTTTCGGATAGTTTCTCATTTTTTGAATTTTTTAATATTTAACTATTACAAAGGGCGAGCCTCGGCGCAACGGTAAGGTTGCTCCATTGTGACCTGGTGGTCATGGGTTCGAGTCATGGAAACAGCCTCTCTGCAAAGCAGGCGTAAGGCTGTGTACATCTAGCCCTCCCCAGACCTCGAAATGGTGGGAGCCTCATGCACTGGGCGACCCTTTTAACTAAAAAAAAAAAAAATCTCTGGCAGTAGCAACTTTTCTGAAACGAAAACACCCAAAGGTTTCGTACGAGTGACCAAAACGAAACACCAAACAAAACGGTATTTACAACGAAGCCACCACCTCATGTCGGTTTTGCCCTCCTCGCCAGCTTCCGGAATTTGGAGGATTCCTGCTCCTCCTAGAGAGTGTGTTCCGCTTGACTACAACAACAACACGGCTAAGCCTTTGTCCCAAACGAATTGGGGTCGGCTAATGAATCCTTTAGAAAATTTTCATGAAGAAGGTGAAAGGATCTACCTGGCTCAAATTAACTAAATCTAATCCTAAAAGTAGTTGGGTTCGTCTACAAGGATCATTTTCTTTCATTCTATCCTATCCAAGGTTATGTTCTCTGTTATGTTCCTAGCCCTCAAGTCTTTCCTCACTGTTTCTACCCAAGTTGTTTTCGGTCTACCCCTACCTCTTTTTACCCCATCAACCTGGCACGAGTCACATCTACTCACTGGAGTATCTAAAGGCCTACGTTGGATATGCCGAAACTAAAGGAAGGTCATCCCCTTCCGGCAAGATCGCTATGCGCAGCGGAATAAAAATCGCATAAACTTTAAATTTTTCTTTTCGATCTTGCAATTGCCCAAGATCCTAGCGTCTAGATTAGTTAATTATGTTAATTAAACATAAAGCAATACCTCTTTGAAGAAAAAATCAATGAACCACTCTGCTTGATCTACTCTTCGAACGTTTGTGATTGTTCTGAACGTCGAGAACCCCGAAAGTTGAACCGATGGATTCTTTTTCTTTGCTCGAACTATTGTGGATGTGAATAACTCTTATTCACTTCTTTAAGGTCTGATCTAATCAGTACCTTTGTTGTAGAGAATAGAGAAACTGATTGGAAGCCTTTCTCTTTGAAACTATTTCAATTGGAAGAGAGATAGAGATAGATGGAAAACGATTTTCCAAAGAATGAAGCAAGGGAGGACGAATTTTGGAGTATTCCTCCTTCAAAATTCGTTCAGCCCTCTCTCATTTATAGAAAATAGAGTTTTGGTTTCATAAATCCTTGTTTCTCTCTCATAATTCCTATTCAATTGAGAAACCAACTTGAATTGAGACTCCTCGAGCCATTGGGACTCTCCCAAACATCCAAGGCTATGTGGGGACACTTAAGATACATGGGAGAACGTGTATGAAGTCTCTCTCCAGCCCTTGTTGCCTTATCTCATAAGAATTGGTGTTGGAAACAAATTGCTTGCTTTGTAGATACTACAATTTAGCAATTCTTATCCAACAAGGAGTCTGAGTGCAACTCAACGTCCTTGAGCAATTGAGACTCTTTTCCCTAGCTCTCCAACTGATTTTGGAGTGTGGTGGGCCTCACAAACCCTATCCAAATGTGTAGTCCAATTCCCAATTCCCAATTCCATTCCAATTCCGCAACTTTTGCAAAACTGGTTTGGGAATAACTATCCTCATTTGAATCACACATTATTATGCTTATTATTAATCAAATTAATAATACATAATAATGTATAATAATTAATTAACAAATTAATTAATTAATAACTCATATGGTTCATATCCAATGGGAGTTATTTCGGCTCCAATTTGTCTTCGAAAAATTCTCACTGTCTCTTATTACTTAACAAAGACATGTATATATACATATATCAACATATATATATATATATATATTTATTTATTTATTTACTTAATTAATATCCACATTAATCTAACGGATCATATCCGTCCGTGCAATTACATAAAATGCGGAACCCTGGTCCGTTTGGATGTTATCGGGTCATTCAAGTTATGAGTGGGATCGTCGCAGGGATCCGACGGTCAATCCTGCAAAACCCTATGGTGGGCCCCACTGCGATCTCGCTCTGTAGTTAACTACACTCACATTAGGTCAATGGCCTCCATCGAGACGTAACCCTGAAGATGACCGTCAAATCATCTTACCCCTAATCACATCATGTATGTGCAAGTCCTTTCTTCGTAATTACATCTACTGAGTTGAGTCATACGGGAGGTGGACACCATTTACCCCCTTGGCCCATTCTTGGTATACCATTTTGGTCAACCAGTGTTCGGCCTCCAAATGCATTTGTAAAATCCTTCGAAAACAATTCAATGCTTCATAAAACTTTCTGATAAGCATTTTATCAAATCCGCCAGGCCATGCTATTTAATAGGCCTACCGCTCTGATAAAATTATAGATATCAATCCCTAACTTTTAAGGCGAAGAATCCCTTGTTGAGTATCACTATTGGTCTCGAGGGTTTGCTCTAGGATATAACTCTATCCGAATGTGACTCTAAAATAGAATCACTATAAGATAGACTAAGACCCTAGAACGGGCCGACAGACCAATAAGATCCTTCAGGTCTAAGGGAATGTGAAGGGTCCTGACTGGAAGAAGAACTTTATACTTTCTTGTCCACAAGTTGTTCTTTGTTTATCCAGTTCGGTTGCGCGATCCAATTGTCGCACCCACTCTTCTTGCTTAGGGTCCACTACCCAGATGACCGAGATAAGTCACCTCACGACACGTGCATGTAGGCAAGACTGGTGCTAGTTGTATACAAAAAGAGATGTCCAGTCTCTTTCCCAACTAGGAACTATTAAGGCTTGCATAGAACCGAGATACCATATCTCCTTGCTCCCTTGGATATGTGAATCCTTTGAGCATGGCATTTCTACCATGCTACCTAAGGACGAACATGTGTCAATAAACAAGCACATCACATACATTCATTATTATAATTACCCATTTATGTCATGAAATAAATCTTTATTGATTAGAAAATGTCATTCTACCGGTTTTTCAGGGCATATAATCTAACACAAACCATCTTAAGCGGTGCTCTCTCATCTTCTCCTCAATTGGTGTCACCCCCACCTTTTTACGGATGTCTTCATTTTTAATTCGATCTAACCTTGTGTGGCCGCGCATCCATCTAAGCATTCGCATCTCCGCTACACTCATCTTATGCACATGCTGCTTCTTGGTGGCCCAACATTCTGAGCCGTACAGCATGGCTGGCCTCATAGCTGTCTTATAGAACTTTCCCTTCAACTTGGTTGGTATTTTACGGCCACACAAAACTTCTGAAGCATGCTTCCACTTCAACCAACCTGCTCTTATTTTGTGGTTAACATCCACTTCAATCTCTCCTTCCTTATGTAGGATTGAACCAAGATACCGAAAGATATCCCCCTAAAGTACCTCCTGTCCAGTCATATTTACTACATCCCCGCCCCGCCTCCTTACATTACTAAAGTTGCACTCCATATACTCTGTCTTAGTCCTGCTCAGTCTAAAACCTTTGGATTCCAAAGTAGTTCTACATAACTCTAACTTACCATTAACTCTTGCTTTGGTTTCGTCAATTAATACTATGTCATCTACAAATAAGATACACCACGGCACGTCGTCCTGGATACCCTCCGTAAGTTCATCCATAACTAGAAAAAAAAGATAAGGGCTTAGAGTTGATCCTTGGTGCAGTTCTATTGTAATTGGAAACTCACTAGACATGTCATCCGTAGTTCTGACACTAGTTACTACCCCATCGTACATATCCTTAATCATATCGACATATTTAGTAGGCACTTTTTTCCTTTCAAGGACCCACCACATAACACTCCTGGGAACCCTACCATACGCTTTCTCCAAATCAATGAAATACCAAATGAAGGTCATTTTTTTTTTTTTCTAAATCTCTCCATTAACCGCTTAATCAAGAAGATAGCTTCCATAGTCAATCGTCCGGGCATGAAGCCAAACTAATTCTCTGACACTTTAGTCTCTTTTCTTAGTCTATGCTCAATTACTCTCTCCCAAAGCTGGTGTGACTCATTAGCTTAATTCATCGGTAATTGATGCAACTCTGGATATCCCCTTTATTCTTATAAATAGGTACTAATGTACTCTTCCTCAACTCATCAAGCATCTTCTTAGTCTTCGAAATATTGTTAAATAATCTAGTTAACCAAACCAAACCCACATCACCCAAGCATCTCTAAGTCTCAATAAGAATACCGTCAAACCCCATAGCCTTACCTAATTTCATCTCCAAGTCTCAATAAGAATACCGTCAGACCCCATAGCCTTACCTAATTTCATCTTTTTCATAGCTGACCTTACCTTTGATGTTCGGATTCTACGGACAAACCTCTGGTTTGTATCATCAAAAGCGTTATCAAGTTCTCCCAAATTCGCTACGGGTTCTCCATTAAACAACTTATCGAAGTAACTTCTCCACCTCTCTTTAACCTCGTTTTCTTGTACTAACAATCTTTTATCCTCATCTTTGATGCATTTTATATGATTCAAGTCCATGCTCTTCCTTTCTCTCATCTTAGCAAGCTTGTAAACATCTTTTTCACCCTCTTTCGTCCCTAACCTGTGGTACAAATCCTCATAGGCCTTGCCTCTAGCTTCCCTTATTGCCTTCTTAGCTTCTTTTTTAGCCAATTTATACTTCTCATTGTTTTCCTTATTTCTACACTAATGGAAACATTTATAACACTCCATTTTAGACCTAATCGCCTTTTGGACCTCCTCATTCCACCACCACTTATCTTTAGACGGCGGCCCACTCCCTCTAGATTCTCCAAGTACCTCTCTAGACACATTCCTGATATAACTAGACATCTCATTCCACATAATATTAGTCCCTTCGTCACGACTCTAAGGTCTTTCTTTACGCAGTCTATCCTTAAACATATTTCGTTTTTCCCCTTTTAGATTCCACCACCCAGTCCTCCGATGTCTAACATCTCTATCTTTTCTCTTCCAACGTTTAATGCATATATCCAACACCACTAGCCTAGACTAAACACTCCTCGGGTATGACTTTACAATCTTAAGTGTGTTTCGCTTGACTACTACCCTTAATAAGATCATGATGGTTGATGAATGCAGAACAACAATGTTATCATTGTGGACCATTGTGCTTTAAACCTCCAGGCAAGAGAGTCTATTGATCAGTGTTTAAAAACGCGGATGTGACGTGAAACGCGGCCAAGGAAAATCCGTGTTGACTCGGCACGGACGCGGAACACGGTTGACGCGGTCATAACTCGGAAGAGTCAAAGAAGTTTTTATTGACTTTGTACGGAAAAACGCGGAGTGCGGATGTGGTGGAACGCTGAACGCGGCCAAGGTAAAAGGGAGCCAACTCGGGCGAGTTCCGAGTCGACTCAACGAGCTTTTAAACAATGCTATTGACTATATTTTCATTCATTACAGGATGGCTAGAGTTATATGGAGTTTTTGTTTAAACTTATTTGGAATTGCTTGGGTTTTACCTAATAGTTTAAATGATTTCCTTGTTGGTTGGAACCTCAAACTTGGCTTTTGAGGGGAAGAGCATTGTGGTCTCTATCACTGCAAGCAATTTGTTGGATTGTTTGGAAACAAAGAAAAAGATGAATTTTCAAGAGAGACTAAAGACCCTCTCTATTGTCAGCAGATTTTGTATCGATAATTGTCAGATGGGCTGCAGTTCTTCTTTAGGGAAATTTCGAATCGACTATACGTCGCACATGGATTGAGGTGCGCAACAGCAAAGTGGTGGCTAGCTCTCATGTTCCTAAGTGGACCCCACTCCCCTCTTAGTACTAGGCAGGCTAAGTTTAACTTCGATGGATCCATCTTAGAAACCTGAGGCCAACAGGAGTGCGGGTCGATAACAAATGTGTTACTAAATAGGCCTTTTTTGACCCTATTGGGATTAAAGATGCTGATGAGGCGAAAGTGTTTGCTCTTCAAATGGGATCCGGTTGGTGAATTACAAAGACTTCGATTTTTTTTTTACATGGAAATTTATTTTTTTTTTGAAATGGATTACAAAGACTTTGATAGTCTTATAATAATGGAAGGAGATTCGCATAATGCTATGAGGTGGCAGGGGAACCGTTAATCTGTGCATATTTACCGACTCAATTGAAGAGATCCTGGACTAGATAAAGGGTCATATAGTTAGATTTCAACATGTGAGGAGATCGACTAATAGTGAGGCTGATCACATTTCTCAGGCAGGAGTTAATACGCTCAACTTAGAGATGCCCGATCATCTTCCTCCATGATGAGTGTAACTTTTGCTTTCTTCTTTCTTTTGCTTTGGCTTGTATTATACCATCTCGGTCCATCGGGCTTTGCCCCTTTCCCTTTAAAAAATTCTATTGTCAAAAAAAAAAAATAAAAAAATTACATGTTCATGTTAGCTTCTAATTGTCTTGTATATGAGTTCTTGCCTAATCTAACGATTGACAACGTCAGATATTTTTCATTTCAACAAGTAATAAATTTATTTAGGGGAGTGATAAATCGCCGCATATACCTTAAATCGACCCCTTCTAACTTTAAACATTAGGAGGTGTGAGTTGTCCACCTATACGGCATTTAACGGCAGGTGGCAACTTTATTCAACGCCCTAACGTTTTACATTAAAAAGGGGTCGATTTAAGATATATGGGGGTCATGCGGACAAAAGAAGCCAAAAGCAAGGCGACAAAAAAGCTCCCTCCCTAGGGCTTCCGTCTAGGGAGGGAGGCGTTTTCTCCCTCTCGTCTCCCTCTTCTCATCCCCCTCTCTCTCGTCTCCCTCTCTCTCCCTCTCCCTCTTTCTTTCTCGTCTCCCTCTATCTCTTGCTCGTTCCCCCCTATCTCTCTCTCTTTTTGCAATCTCGCCCTCTCATCTCTCCCCATTGCTGCGTTTTCAGTCTCGCCCTCTTTTTCTTGTCTCTCCCATTGTTGGCAAAAGATGAGCCGTGGAGGCCAAATCGGGAACCATGGAGGCCGAATCGGGAACCCTGAAGGCCAGATTTGGAGCATGGCTTTTTCATGGTGGCTAGATCTAGGGCTGTGGAGGCACGATGTGGGGCCGTGGAGGCTGGATTGGGAGCCATGGAGGCCAGATCTGAAGCCATGGAGGCCATGAAGCTGGATCTGGAGCCGGAAAAACCATGGAGGTTGCCAGAGGCCATGAAAGGCCGTGAGGTGCTGGACTTGAAGCCGTGGAAGGCCAGCTATATGCGCTGCGAGGCTGTAGAGGCCATGGATTATCGGAGCTGGATGCCATGAGGGATATGGGAGGCTGTAGATCGACGGATTTAGCAATGGGGTGTTTGGGTTTGACTGTAGGAAGCTGTGGTCTTCGAAATCAAGATCGTGGGTGGCATGAGGACGAGTGTGATGGGGAGACATATCTGGAGCATGGCTCTGCCGTGGTGGTTAGATCTAAGGCTGTGGAGGCAGGATCTGGGGCCGTGGAGGCTGGATTGGGAGCCGTGGAGGCCGTGAAGCTTGATATGGAGCAGAGGAAAACCGTGGAGGTTGCCGGAGGCCGCAAAAGGCCGTAGGGTGCTGGACCTGGAGCCGTGGAAGGCCAACTATAGCTTGATGACGATGGTGATGGTTGAAACTCCCCTCGCGGAATTGACTTTTGTGGAATAGACGTAGAAGAGATTGGAGGATGACCCGCCGGATTTTGGTGGTGAAACAAGGTGGAGGCCGCCGGAGATCCGACGGTGTTGTTGGGTGGTCGGCTAACGTGCACAGTTAGGGGCGCACAATAGCTCTTGGCCTTCGAGCAAGATTTTTGAAAATCAAATTCGGAATTGTAGTGCCGAAGTCTGTGTGACGTGGCAAGTCACGGTTCTGACTTTGTGGGCCCCACAATAGGGCATTTTTGTTGGATTCGTTACAATGAAGGCTTGGGTAATGTAAGGGGTAGTATGAGGGGTAATGGGCTTTTTTTTGGGCCAAGGAGAATACTCCTAGGCAATTCATACTATGTAAATCTGGTGGGACTACTGGTTCCCATTGTAAATTTTGCTAGTATGAATATATTTGTCAATTTTTTAAAAAAAAAGATATATGGTGGTCGATTTATCACTCTCCTATATTTTATTTTATTTTTTTATTAGAAAATCATTTTAAAGTAGGAAAAAGTATATTTTTGAAAAACTTATTTTATACGCATGTTAGTTTCTAACTTTTCTTGCGCAATCTAGCAATAAATAGTCAGATTTATTATTTTAAAAATTAGTTATCTTATTTATTTGTGTTAGAAAATACTTTAAATTTCTATCAATATATTGTACTCCATTACACTATATTGTACTTTTTTTTATGGAATTAATGGATGGAGTGATTTTTTCTTATGTTTTGTGTTTATTTGAAGCAGGCATATATGTGGTTGTACACATTTTCAGTTGGAATGGACTTTACAGTTCTAAACATGTGTCACATGCATGACATAGGGTGTTTGACTATTTTTTAAACCAAATATGGATGGTTGTCTTGGTTATGTGATGGTTTAAGTGTGTATTTGTGCTTATTCTAGCATTTCTTGAAGTTTCATATTAAATTTCCATCATTTGCGTGCATTTCCATACACTTTCGAGGTTTACAGGATTTCCACTAAAACCCATGACCAAAACAGACTAGGACCGACATGCATATCGAAATTGACATTTAAAAACTTGCTATCAAAAACTATTTATGTCATTACACGTTTTTTTTTTTACGGAACATATGGCTCATAACCATGAAGTGCTAGCCCAAAGAGGCAAACACCTTCCTTTCCATCAATTTTATGAGTGTTTCAAGGCGGTCACTACTCTCTCCTGTGCAAGTGTAATCGCTATTGCTAAATGATGAACATGTTGGGATAAGCATTATAAAACATTAACAAATACTTTCAAGGCAAAGGAAACACATCACTGGAAATACATGCAAAGATACGTCAAACGGAAGCATCACAGTGAAGGAAGATACAAAAACCTTTCGGACAACAACATAGTCGCCAACTGATAAGCTCAGCTCCACATCTGACTCAGCTTGATATGAATGCATAGCCTGCTCCAAAAAGAAATGTAATGAAATAAAGAACACAGGAATGACATAAACATGAGGAGCCCTAAAATGAAGGGCACCCTTGCAAAAAAGTGATGGAAGGGAGCCCCCATTGGTTGTAAATCACCAAAGTGCATTTAATGTTCTTTGAAATTTCACCCCATTTAATGCACTTGGTGATTTACAACCAATGGGGGCACCCTTTCATCCCTTTTTTGCAAGGCGTCCTTCAGTATAAAACTCCTCCATAAACATATACAAGTAATTGTTTCAAAGTTTCATCAATGATTAAAAGAACAGATACCTCTCCTAAAAAGTATCCCATGTTGTCAGTTGATCCATCATGTGTTTGAGAAGCAAACACACCATTTGCTTCTTCATATGATGGAGGTGGCACAGAGTTGTCCACAGCTGGGGCAGGAGATGCTTCAATTCGTTGGCGCTCTGATACCATCTGCATCCATTAAAAAAACCAAAAAATAATAATAATAATCATCACATTCAGCAAAACAGGAAATTCGTCAAATCATTACACATTTCATATAAGAGTAATTACATGGTCTAGCTCTATGTCACAAATATCATTCTCGGGAATTTCTCGGCAAGGGAAAATCTCAGGACACATTAATTTTTATTTTTATTTTTATTTTTTCGGTTTTATAAAAGGAAAAACAATAAAATAAAACTATTAAAAAATATATAAAATTATATAAATTAAGAAATAAATATAAAATATAGTAAAAATATTGTGATATTATTGCGGTAAATAAAAATGTCGCTGTGTTTTTTAAATTCTCAGGATTTTTTTTGGAATTATGTCGTCTTATCAAAATATTGCGATAAAATCGCTATATTTTGAAAATATTGGAGATATTTGTGACATAGGTCTAGCCGCAACAATAGAAGGCAATCATGGTGGAAAAAGGACTCGGTGATGTGAGTATGTACCTCGCCTTCCAGCTGATCAAGGATCTGTAGGACTCTTTGATGATAAGTGCTTTCAGATTCAACCTTAAATGAAGGAAAAAAAACAATAAGAATATAGATATGTTCAAATGCCAATGCCTGAAAAAAACCTGTGAAATGAAAAGCTCTAAGACCTACACCACTTGAAGATGCAAAGTACATTACCATGGAAATAAGTCGCTGGAGCGTTAATCGTTGTTGTTGGGCTTCCACAGCAGCCATTGCTGCCGAAGCTTCCTTGCCCAGTACCACCATGTTTGACTTCAGCTCTTGCAACTTGGCTTCAGCAGCTTCCAGCTTTGAAGTGTTATCAGCATTACCTGTGGCTTCCCTCACTTTCGCTTGCCGTTTGGAAACTTCAATAGCCTGTCAAAGTTCCAAAATGTAATTTAACAGCAAGGTTGTAAGCCATGTCACAAATATTGTTCTCGGGAATTTCTCGGCAAGGAAAATCTCAGGATATTTTAATTTATTTATTTTTTTAGGGTTTATATTGGGAAAATAAAGGTTAAAATAAAATAATTCAAAAATATAAAGTATCAAATATTTATACACTTTTTAGCCTGAAAATAAGGTTAGGTCGAAGGTTTTAGGATGTTTGGGAGAGTTTTAGGGGCTGTTTGGATACGCGAATTTTAAAATCTTGGATTTCATCAAAATCATGAATGCGAGACAAGAGAAAAAGGAGATGGCCGTCGTTTTCTGATTTCTCGGCCTTCTTTCCGACAGTAAGAGAGCAGGCGATCGTCCCATGTTTCCAGGTTTTACAAATCTAAGGATGGCGAAGATATTTCTAAAACCTATATTTCTTACTTAAAATCCAAGAAACGATGTCAGGACAGCATACAACAGCTTGATCACGAATCCTCTTTTATACTGTTTTCAAACTAAAACCTGGATTCTAAAATCCGCGTATCCAAACGGCCCCTTAGAGTAAAATGAGAAGATCAAGATATTTTTTTAAAGTCAAGCCCCCAGTTTACCACGATAAAATTGTGATATATTCAATTTTGTCATGATAAATTCAATTTCTCATGAATTTCTCGTATTTTATTGTTTAGTCAAAATCTCGCAATTTTCTCGTGAGAAATTCAATTTCTCGGCGATATTTGTGACATAGGTTGTAAGAGGAAATCACAAGTTTGGCTGAAAAAAAAAACACAGAATATGGATGAAGAGAAGGTACACCACAGAATATTGCTTGATCAAACTCTAATAACAAACAAGAAAAATAGAGTCGTATGAAATTATGATTAGTGGTTATAGTCAAATAAGAATCACCACAGCAGTACACCCAATAAAGTAAACAGCTACACCCTATCGAGTACTTCAATTCATGTCCAAACGCACTTGTGCTTCAGCTTCTTGTCGCATTCTTTCGTAACGCTGAGCAAGATGTCTAGCATCCTCTAGCGGAGCTCCCATTACCATTGCTCGTAATGGCTCTGCAACCTAGGAAGTTCAAAACATTGAACACTACATGAGTTGATTGATAAAGAATATCCACAAAAGCAAAGATACTAGAGAGAAAATGTGAAGGAATTAAGAAATATATTCAAGATGGCGCAAACGAAAGGATGGTAAATACAAAATGGTAAGGAAAATGAAAAATAAATTCAAGATGTTACGACGTGTGAGATAATGTATAATCTCTGGCAAATAGAATCAACAAGGAAATAAGAGATATAGGGCCTTTGTCTCCATTGAAGGACCTCAACTATGCTACATAAGTAGAGATGACACATAAAATTATGGTCATAAAATGAATGGTGCATTGGGACCACCTATAACTCCACCACAAAAAAAACTTCTAAACTAGTTGACCAATCGTAGGAAAACAAGGAACCACCCGTCACACCCTGGGAATGGGTTTCGCACGAAGCATTGGACCAATGATCACCCATTCCTTGTGTGTACCACTAGTGCCACAAAGTGTCCCACATGTCAAGATGAAAAGGGCACTAGTTTCTGTTGTGTACTTGTGTCTGGTCATTTTCCATTGTCTCTCTGAAACCTCGGTCTCGGGGGCTTTTTCGTTCTTACAAAAATTGATCACCATTCAAAAATTTTGATATACATGCTAGAGGCAAGGTTTTAAATTTCGGGTTAGGCCACCACAGAAAGGGAAACATTTCAGTTTCGGTTGAAATTTCCAGTGGAAATATTGTACAATTAAAAATCGCCAAAACATATGGAAACATATGCAACTGATATAATTCTAAGATGAGTCCAAGAAATGCTCCAATAAGCACAAATACACACTTTGTAATCATCACATAAGCAAGATAACCATCCACAATGGTTTAATAAAATTGAACACATAGTGACATGGGTTGTCGCGCATGTCTGATAATTCATTACACACCACATTTCATTTGTACTTAATATAAATATTCATAAACAATATATACACCACATTTCACCTGCAATTCATCTAACTACAATTAAGTAATACGTACCGATATAGTACACAACTAATGCACTTACGGTGTTGATTTCGATATGCATTTTGGTTTCGATATCGTTTCGATGAGGATGGAAATGGAAACATTTCGGCCATTTCATTTCGATTTCAGTGGAAATTTAAAAACATGGCTAGAGGATGATAACAGCTAATGGAAACAGAACTACAAAAACATGAGCATGAATAAAGTAATGAAAAGTTTTCGAAGGAACTGGTATAAGCATAAAGTACGAATAATTAGATAAAGGTCATGAAACCAACTAAAAAAATGAGGGGCCAACACACACACATCCTGGTTTTGTGCTACCTGATGATCTCTAACTAACATATCCTTCGTATATCACAGATAGCTCCTGTTGACTATTAACTTTAAATTTAGAGTTTCATAAGTGCATATATTTTTAAAAGAAATTTAAAAAAATGCATATTCTTGAATTTAAGTACTAACTGAAATTATAATTTTGGACATGGTGTATGAAAGCCAACCCCAAAGCAAACCATATAACTAGAACAACAACTTTAGATAAAATTCCTGCTTGATTTTAATCTGCAATAAATTGTGAACCCTGCAAAAAATTAGCAAAACTCAAGTTCAAACCAAATCTAAGAAATCTGAACTCTAAGATAGTAAAAATAAAGAGGCACGGGATCTTTAACCACATTGCCTTAGTTCAAGGAAGAGTCATGGTGAATAGAAATTAGTTTCTTTGATTGTACCTTCTTACTATGTCCATCATACATTAGGATCTCAGCCGGTTGTTACAACGCATGGGTTTGGCCAAAGGAAGGTAAACAAGGTGGAACATTCTCACAAATGACACAGCAATGACTGAGGCATAATCTTTTCAAGTGCACCACCCCCCCCCCCCCCCGCGCCACAAAATGAGAGTAGGAACTAAAAAGAACCTTCTCTCAAATGAAATGAAGCAATTTTAGAAGAAGTTTTTTTTTCTTCTTCTGAAATGGGAATTGTAGAAGAAGTTAAACCCTCAAATGTATATTTTTGTTTTATGTTCTGGATGACAATACTTGTAGCCTATGTTTCATGAGTCTAGATCAGAGTGTAGGGATCCGGGACAGGTATCGTGTATCAGATTCGCATGTAAAATAGCTTGTAGCCCTTATGGGTTCCATAGTAACCAAGAAACTAAAGAAGCCACACATTGCAGATCTAAAATTTTTATTTTTTATTTTCAAAAAAGGAGCTAAGGAACTAAGGAGGAAACACATATAAAGAAGCAACTAAGGAAGACACACATGAAGAGATAGTAGATCTACAAAATTTACGAAAGATCTTCTAGCCTTTTATCCTCATCAAAACTCGGTCACAGACAAAATAAATATATCCCATCATGCATAGATAATTTTACCAGCTTGGAATATCGGATTGTGTACAACTAGATACCAATCCGAGCACATAAGAAAGGCACCCGACTATGTAATAATATAACTAGGAAACTGATACAGTATATTTTATGTTTTTTTTTTTTTTTTGAATGGCTAGTATATTTTATGTTATATTATACAAATATATAAAAATATATGAAGATAAGAAATAGTTAGCATATGAAAAGTGTGCATGTTAATATGTTCTAATTTTTTTAGCTCCTAACAATTCTTCAAGTTTATTTCAACTATAAACAGTATGACTAACACTAGGGCTCCCATTTGTCAAAAAAAAAAAACACACATATGACCATATCCGTGCCAAACTTTTTCAGAAAATGCCAAGCCGCACCAGCTTTTCAGTATCCTAATCCATGTATGAAGCAATTGACTTCAACAAAAAGAACTTCCAAACTACAAGGAAAGAAGAAGGGGGCTGATTTGGATTCCAATATAATAGAGGCTTCATTCAGATATGAGGACATATATCTAAGATTTTCCATTACTCAAAGCATGATATGCAGTATTGCCCAAAACAGCTAAATACATGTGATATACGTGTATAGTCAATGGGAGAAAGAATTAGAAATGGGGTTTGAAAAGACATTCACGCTTTTTTCAGTGCATGAGATGGAATAAGGTGGATTTTTCAGGTTTTTTTCAAGATCTTCAACAAAAAACTTCCTTTGATCTGATGATCCAAGGAATGAAAAAACAGGAAGTTGGTTTTAGCATTTTTTATTTTTCAGTTTTGAGGTAATTACCTAATTTTTTTCATGTACAGTTTATTTACTTGATAACGCTTGAATAACGTACAGATGTGTGTTTGCAGTGTGTTGTTGGGCTAGATCTATGAATGAATCAGTTACATATATCGTCACATTCAATCTTTCTTTTCTTTTTTATTAATTTTTTTCTCAAATTTCCTTTCAAAAGTATTGCTTTGTAATAACAGGATATGTTTGGATCTGTACCTTGCTTTTTTAGGCTTCTATAATGACATTATTTCTTTTGTTACTCTAGAATTGTAGTTTTTATAGCTGTCCACTACTTTGTAGTTAAGAGTTTGTGATGAAACTTACATTGCATTGCAGAATCATAGAAGCATGATTAATTCATAAATCACAATATAAAACTTGAAATATTTCGAGATATCTAACGAACTAAACAAGGCAGACAATTATGAGTCAATTACGAATATGCCAATCAGCCATGAATAACATGTCAAGGCAATATAATATTCCATAGATTTTACCCAATGTGTTCACATAATTTATAATAATTTGTTCATACTTTTCCAGATTTTCATGAGTTTTTAGAGTTCTTTAATTTACTTTCAAGAGGTCGGGTGAATCTCCCAAGACAAATTACATGTGGGTGAGTATTGCGGTGTCTGGTATGCATCCTAATGCAAATTGTAGGCCAAATAAGTGGCATATTTGCCCGTTAGGACTTTTAGGGATTTATTTCCGTATTATTTAGTTTCTAGTATTTTTATTTCCATGTTTTAGATTTAGAGATTTTATTTTCCATTGAATTTTATTTCCATCCCATTGCCTATATATAGGCTTCATTGTATTATGAATGATAACTTTGATGATTATTGATTATTGAGATTCTCTCCGGCAGAATTCTTCTTCTTCTATTTTCTCCCTAATTTTGTCTCTTCTCTACTTATTCTTCGTCCCCTATTCTTCTCTTCTTTTCTCATCTATTCTCTTCTTCTTCTCTTTATCCCCTTTCTTCTATTTCTATTCATAGTCCTACATCAAATTTGGTATCAGAGGGAAAGATCCAAGTCTTCCAAGAATTGTTCCCGCGGAAATCACAGCCGAAATTTCTCTCCAAGAATTATCCCTTTCCTTGTAGGTTTTGCATGCAGAAAGCCATCCCTTCTTAAGCTGATTCCTACTTTCTTTTAGCCCATCCAGCCACTTCTTGATTCGACCCAACCAATCCCATAA
Source organism: Tasmannia lanceolata (assembly GCF_043159265.1). NCBI lineage: Eukaryota > Viridiplantae > Streptophyta > Magnoliopsida > Canellales > Winteraceae > Tasmannia > Tasmannia lanceolata. Next base: position 22,771,460 of record NW_027518697.1, on the reverse strand, counting down.
TATTCCAGCCTTGCTATTAACACAGAGCCTCACCAGCCAACATCTAACAATCAACCCCCCAACCTGAGAAACCGAGCACCTATTGCAACCCTAAGGCCACCAAAACTGGCACTCATAATCCATTGTTTCAACCCCCAAAAATCCACGTGTTCTCAGCCACACAGAGAGGTCTGAGAAACACACCAGAAATACTTCTCAAAACAGCCCCTCTCTCCTCACAATCCACCTAATCATAACCCTAACCTAACCCTAAGCTTATATCCCTAACCTTCTTGCGCACAAGCACCAGATAAACCAGCCTCATAAACTAACAACCTTCTGTAAACCTCTTTAGCAACCCCAAGGAGAGCCTGATTATCTGTGCTGTGCCGGAAATCAAAAATTTTGAAGAACCCGCATGCTTCTCGGGCCACATTTTCGTGAGGCACCAGGAAACTCTCGTGAAAACTCTTGTCAGTTTCCTTCCTGAGCAGAACTCTCAATAAGGGAAGTTGTCTTACATAATCCAAGGTAACCCCACCCTATTGGTATCCAGTGGGGCTACGTGACTTGCACGTTTCCAACTGATAGGTACGTTTCTACTCTATAAAAATTACAAAAGTTGCTTCGTAGAGAAATTTATTTTCCCGTTCCCTTTAGAAACAGATTGCTTCTTATCAAAGTTACCTTTAGAAAAAGGTTAATTTTTGGAAAAAAAAAATGGTAATCTTTTCTCAATAGAAAAAGCAACTTACCTGTTACAGGTAACACAAGGAAATAGAAAGGAAAAGCAAGTTGGTCAAACTCTTAGAAAAAAATAAGGAGTTGGAAGGTGAGTATGATTCAAAAGAGGCAATAGTCAAAAGTAATTGTTACTTTGGGTAGCATAAGAGTGAAATAAAATTGGGTAACTTGGATAGTACGATCCCATTCAAGAAAGAAAACTTGCCTTTTTATACAAAAGAGGTAAAAGGTAATCTCCCCTTTCCTTTTGCGTCAGCGGTGGTAACGTGAACCACTACAAAAGGGATTACAAAAAAGAGTAAAGATTTACCCCCCCCCCTCCTTTTACCCAGACCACCCCCCTCCTTTATTTCAATTACATACCTTATAGTATAAGGTAATCAGCCCCCCTCAATTTACCTTTAGTGCACCCCCTCTTTAAGTAATATCTATCCCCCACGTTTTTACCATGGGCACCCCCCCCCCCCCAAACTCATTTCTCTCTACACAATTAACCCCCTCGCCTTCTACCTTTAGGCATCCCACCAAAAAACATCAGAAATAATAAAGAAAGAGAAAGAGAAATTCCCTCCCTCTCTCTCTCTCTCTCTCTCTCTCTCTCTCTCTCTCTCTCTCTCTCTCTCTCTCGCCATTTCTGCTCAAAATTGGGCTTCTCCATCAACACGAAAGTTGTTCGTGACAACTTTTCGAGTATATCCAACCTACTTTCAGTAGTTCACAACTAGTGAAAGCACTACAACAACCAACTTTGGTCGTCTGTCCGTTTTGGTCCGATCGCAGATGGCAGTCCGATTTGAGATCCGAGACAAGCGTTGTGTTCCTTTTGACATGACAGATAACAAGATGGTTGAATTCATTTTTCGATGCCGATCCCAATGGTTCCACCATATGTTCCATATTTTGACGGGTACGACGATCGATATTTTCAAAAGGACACTCCCTATAGCTACTTTGAAAATGCATGTTTACAGTGGATCGATGCTCTAGACGCATATCATGAATACTATTGCTATGATCACCGCGAGACTATCTCTCAAGCCAGGGATACTGTACAACGCCAAGCCCAGTTGTTCTAGCTAGAGATGGTGAGGGCGTACAACGCCAAGCCCAGTTGTTCAGGCTAGAGATGGTGAGGGCGCGTCGTATTGCAGGTGCATCTCCATTCAGTCAATGGGAGGAGATCCGTTCTGAGTTTATGAGAAATTATGCATATCAGTATGCACATAAATTGAAACGCGAGTGAACAGCATATAAACAAAAATTGATGCGTGAAGAAGCCGCTCGCCTAGAAGAAGCAGCTTGACTTGAACAAGAAGCTGAAGCACGAGAATTTTGAAGAGGATAGAGGTTCACTTGCATGAGATAAAGATTGACATCAACGGGATGAGGCTAGATATCCAATCAGCGAAGAAGAAAGTTGCTAGTACTGTTAACGAGACAGACACGGCCACAAATGATGCTAGCGGTCCGACAGATGATAATGTTGATGAGATTGACGTCGAGGAGCATGACGATTCAGAGATTTTCCCAGCACCAGTTGCCAAGCATCTAGAGAGACAGCTTCACACTTCCGAGACAGATATTGTCACAGGACCACGTGAGGCTGATCCATTGACAGAGTCGATCGAGCACCGTCATGAGTCAGAGGTGAGTGACCTGACTGTTGAGGCATTGCCAGATCATGCAGAGCCCGAGCAGTTCATTGAGGATACCGATTCCATATCATTACATGAGCACAAGGTTTTAAATCTCGGTTTCGGTTTCGGTTTCGGTACGAAATTTCGGCCGAAATCTTGTAAAAATTTCACCGAAATTTCGGGTGAAATTTTGTACTTCACCGAAACGTTTTACCGAAATTTCCGAAACGTTTCATCGAAATTTTACCGAAATGAAACGTTTTGGCCGAAATTTTCGAAACGTTTCGGCGAAATTTCGTACTTTTCCGACTCACTGTGAATTTCGTTTCGTTTTCCACCAAAACCGAAATATTTCGGCCGAAACGAAACGTTTCGGCCGAAATTTAAAACCATGCATGAGCACAGTGACATCATTGCTTCTCCAGTAGATGTCCCGATCGGGATGATTGTGGAGATTGAGACCGAGAATTTCAGTGCACATGATGATCATCAGAAAGATTGTCAACCTGACATCGCTGAGCCAGATACGGCTCTAGCAGTTGGCTTTGTTCCTGGTTTCATTGAGCCAGATTTGATACTAGCAGATGAAGACCTTATTGAGGTTGGTCATGGCTTGATGCTACCCATGGCCATCACTCCAGTCCAGGAGGAGTACGTTGCTATATTCCCTGCCGCATTACTTGTCAGGAAAGGTTCATTTCTTTATGGCCCTCCATGGATGATGACTTCTATATCACTACGCTCGCGCTCCATTCCACTTTCACAGATATCACGAGCATTATACGGCATTCGAGGCTATGGTAGATTGCGACTCATGTTGCTTGAGCGGGTTGTCTACGGATCACATCCAGGTGGACTCAACTCGAGGGCGAGTTCTTTTCAAGAGGGGGAGAATGATGCATATTGTAGGCCAAATAAGTGGCATATTTGCCCATTAGGACTTTTAGGGATTTATTTCCATGTTATTTAGTTTCTAGTATTTTTATTTTCATGTTTTAGTTTTAGGGATTTTATTTTCCATGGAATTTTATTTACATCCCATTGCCTATATATGGGCCTCATTGTATTAGGAATGATAAATTTGATGATTATTGATTATTGAGATTCTCTCCCTGCAGAATTCTTCTTCTTCTACTTCTCCGTAATTTTGTCTCTTCTTCTCTCTTCTTCTTCCCCTATTCTTCTTCTAATATTCTCTTCTTTTTCATCTATTCGCTTCTTCTTCTCTTTTATCCGCTTTCTTCTATTCCTATTCCTAGTCCTACATCACATCCAAAATACAATATTGTAAAGTATGTAGCAGCAAGTAAGAAGGATTTCACAAGCAAGCGTTCAAGAAATTAATCCGAGCAAAAGCTATAGAATGACTAGACAGAACATGAATATGGAGAGAACAAGAGCATTGGGGTGTTTTTGCTACAGAATATGTGTCTACATGAGAGGCATTTCCTTTATTTTCAGGGAAGTTGCGTGAAAATAACAGAAAAAACAAATCAAACCTGTGTGCCAAGGGCTTTTAGGAGATTCCCACGTTCCTTTTCCATTTGAGAGCGGGCACGTCCATAATTTAATGCAGCTTTTGATAATGTGTTGCTACTGGTGCAAGTATTTTCAGTACCATATTTTCTACTATCTTCGGACAATTTTGAACCTGTAGAAAAACTCCGTTTTTTTAAGTACATAGCATGTCCAGAAAGCAAATTAGAATACTCAAAAATGGTATTACAGTTCCTCTAATTTACCAATTTCAAATTGTTTCGATCCAGTAACAATAAAACCTTCTACGCCACGAACAATATCCCTTTGGAAATGCTAAAAGAAACAATGGATACAGCAATAAGAACTAGAAATGAAGCAAAATTACATATAAATTAAGAGGAATGATAGAATGGAAGGCACCCTAGAAAAAAACAGCTTCAAGGGCGTCCTTATTGGTTGATTTCAGCAAAGTGGCGCCGAAAAAGTGGATGGAGAAGTGAAAAGCGAAAACAGCTTTGACTTTTGCTGAAATCAACCAATAAGGGCGCCCTTGAAGCTGTTTTTTGCAAGGGCGCCCTTCATTCTATCATTCCTCATAAATTAAAGGAGAATGGATAACCTTGCCCGCACGGGTAGATATATATAGCTTCTCAAGCTTTTGATGCTGCTGAAATTCAGCCTCATCAGTGACTACACTATCTGAGCCTCCATATCCCCCACCACCAACAAATTGCTTTAGAACGGCCTGAAATTAAATTTGGCAGAAGTAAAGAGATTTTTCTGCAATGTAGAAATTAAAATAAATAGTATAAACATGACCCTCTCGTGATCACAACTAGAGAGGCCTTACATCTCAGATGTAACCCTAGTCTATTGGAAGATTCAAATGGAGCCTTGACCAAATTAAAACAAACCACCGTGCTTAGAGATGACCAACCAAAGATTTGGACTTTCTAATGCCTTTAGTGGGAGTAATGAATGATCTTACAAAAGAAATTATGCATGATATGAATGATTTAAGCATACAATATGCTAAGGGGCAACAGCTTTAGCCCTTCTAGCAGAAGATAAGTATGGCTACGCAATTTCCGAAAAGAGATATTTTCCCTTTATCATTTCCTTCCCCAAAAAAAGCTTCTCAATCCTTTCATCATCCGAACTTGGATTTTGAAAAACCACATAAAGTGATTCAAGAGATTGGAAAGAGAGGGCTTTAAAATGGGTACGCAGCCACCAAAACAGAAAAAAACTTTTCCACTCTGCAAGTTTCTTCTCCATCCTCTTGGTAATTGAGTTCCAAAGAGAACCAGAAGGATTACCAAAACCCTAAGGCAGCCACAAATACGACATGGAAAGCTCCATGGTGCTGCAACCACAATCCTCGTTCATGTGAAAATCACAGACGATTCCACATTATACCTGTTAGAACTCTTCCCCAAATTCACTTTCAAACCCGAAACCACTTCAAAACAAGGTTTCCAACATTGATTTTGGTATCCATTCAAATAGTGAAAATTTAAGGTGGAACTTCAGGAAATGCTAGAATAAGCACAAATACAGACTTTCGAAACCCATATAAGCAAGACAACCATTCATAATGGTTTAACAAGATCAAACACCTAGTGACATGCATTATCACGCATGTCTAGAATAGCAAGGCCCATTCTATACTAAATGTATAGAACCACATAAACATAAATGCCACATAGGCACAAAGTGTAGGAAGAAATCCATTCGATTCATTAATTCCATAAGGAGTATAATATAGTGAGGGGGTACAATATAGTGAAGGATAATACACTTTGTGGCATTTAAAGTAGTACAATATAATAACCAAAGCACCTTTCCCCAAGGACCCCAACCATATGTCACAAATCCATCATCTGTATCGCTGCCATGATGGTCACAGTGTGGTCCTCAATAAATATCCTCATCATATTTTTCCTGAAGAGGGCGAGCCTTGGTGCAACGGTAAGGTTGCTCCATTGTGGCCTGGTGGTCACGGGTTCGAGTCATGGAAACAGCCTCTCTGCAAAGCAGAGCTAAGGCTGTGTACATCTAGCCCTCCCCAGACCCCGCAATGGTGGGAGCCTCGTGCACTGGGCCGCCCTTTTTTATAGTTTTCCTAAACTCCTTAGGGGCTTTTCGGCATTGTTGCATGTTAGTAAAAAGTAAAAACCACCTGCAGTATGTTGTTTCAACCAAGGATTTAAATTTCGGTCATAGCCGTCTCCGAAATTTCAGCTGAAATTCGGTTTAAAAATATGCAAATTTCAGTAATGTACCGAAATTTTGGAAAAATAACTTAAAAATCACAGTTTCCCGAAATTTCGGATTTTGGTGATTTCGGTTTCGGTCCCAACCGAAATCCGAAATTTCGGTATTTCGGCCGAAATTTAAAACCATGGTTTCAACCACGCAAGACGTAACACCAAATGGCAATAAAATAATTTTTCTTTATTTTATTTTTCTATTTTAAATTAATATACAAAAAGGTGTTCATTTGAAGGAGATGAAGATAAAAAATATATACAATCCACCTCAGTCTTGTGGAGTCCCTCCCTTTCTAATAAACTTTTCACGGTTGAAAAATAAATACATAAAAATATTAAAAAAAGTTATAATAGTACAAAATATTGTATATAACAATACAATAGTATTAATTATGTAATTCTATTTTTTATTTTTAATAATTATTTTTTCTATTTTTAAAAGGTTTTCTAGTTGAAATGTGTGATTTTCTAGATTAAGAAAAAAATTCCAACCCCGTCAATCAATGGAATAGGCAAGAATAACTCACATTTAATAAAATCAGAAGATAACATCCATGCTTGACTAGTTAATTTTCGGAAATGAAAAATAATGACTAGCAAATAGTAGATCGGGCACCAACAACCACTTCTAGTGAGAAGACTTGAAGAAGAAGACTTCAAGCCTTGAGATCTCATCTTCTTCTCCATCGATCTTCAAGCTCAACCACTTCTAGTTTCTAGACTATGCTCTTTGATGTGATCTTCAACTAGCTTGCATACTTAAAACACATTCTACACATTAGTATAAATAACTAATATAATGTGTCAAATTGTGTTTGTAATCATTAAAACATAACTTAGAATATTGCCCAGGTAGAACCCTTGGGCTTCAATCTCCCCCATTTTTATGATGCCAAACACAAGACAATTTTCCCATTTAACTCACCCTAAATAATTGTTTTAAAGCAATTAAAACTACTCCTTAATATATGCTTTGCTTTAAAAACAATAATATATGCTTTGCTTTAAAAACAATCTTAACAATCGCAAAAGAGATCCAACTCCCCTTTTTCTATCTGTGAAGTGCCTCTCCAGCCTCTTTCCCTTACCTGAACATAGGGTGCAACTCGGGTCAGGTTCAACCCGAAAACAATTCAGGTCAGGTTGGGTGTCGTTCGGGTCAGGTTCAGGTTGGGTTTTCCTAACCCGGGTTGAGTTCGGTTCGGGTTGAAGGCTTGGGAAACCCGACCCAAGTGAAACCCGACATTTTTTTACCATTTTTTTAAGTTTTTAGTAAGCTTTAAAACTCGTGTTGGGTCGGGTTGGAACTCAGGTTCGGGTTGAGTAAATGGCTCCTTGGGTTGGGTTCGGATTGGAGTCAACCCGACCCGAGTACCCTACCTGAATATCAGTGCAAAGAAGCCCTCCTCCATCGTTTTAATCTCTGCGATCTCTCCCTGCGCCCCCATCCCCCCCCCCCCCCCCCCCTTCTCCTCTTCTTTGAAGGTAGAACCTCCTCTTTGGACACCCCATCTTTGGATTTTCCAATCACTCACTTCTACAGGAAAAGATGTCGCTCATGAGAATTTGCTTCCTCAACCACCGCCCTTCTTCTGTAAGCTTTCAAGATGCAGCAAAAAGTGCTGCCCTCACTAGGCCAGTGTGTCCCAAAGGTAGCCCACCTCCAAATACGAACATGTCTATAGGGGATTGGATTGAAGACCCCTATTCAAGGGATCATAACCACCGATCCTTCAGTTGTCTATCCACTCTTCGATTTGGGGGATCAGAGCCCCTGATTTTGACAAGAAGCAGTGAAGGAAAATTTCCGTCATAAAAAATTCAGATAAATATTAAATACAGTTGTTGCATCACTAGTCAAGGTGAACCCAACCTCTCTGCCAATCATCCAAGCGACTCCCTAGAATAACCTTTCACTTCATCCTAACTGTCATCCACTCCCTCTCATCTTCCGTCAGCCCAAAGAGAGATTCATCATTGCTTCGATCAACAAATAACATTGTCTCCCTAAAAGGCCGACACCGACCACAAAATCACAAGTAGCCGAAGTTTATGAACCCACAGTCACCACACTTCCAATCTCCCTCTCTCCATCCTTTTTTTGTAGGTAAGCTGGGATCGAACCTCCAACCTCAAGGTCGAAGGACAAAGCCCTTACCACTGAGCTAGAGGCTCAATCCCTTCTCCATCCTTGTTATGATGTCTACGACGCCCTCATTGCATTGTCTCACCATCCTCGTTGCTCTTTTTGTTTCTTGGAAAGGTAATAAAAATATCATGAGAAAAAAGAGAAACTTACAAGGAAACATCCGCGACAGCAACTGCCGAAAATACCATCCAGATCTTGCTACACCCAATTTCACGAGCTTATCAGACAGCTCGTTAGCACTCATTCAGAAAGAAGTGGTCAAAATCTACATTTTGACCCCGGCGTGCCTCCAAAATCTCAATCAAAGTCAATAGTGGGAACACGGCTACTGCCCAAACACATCCTCCAACTCTCTTCTTATGTCAATAATGCAAACACACGGCACATGGGCTCATGCTTTCTTAGATAACTTCTGTTTGAAATAACTCTCCAATATTCTTTGCATCTCCTCATGGCACTTGGGATTTATTTGATCACTAACTTTGGTTCGGTGAACTTCAACCTGAGAAGAGTACCTGTGAGGTTGGATATACCTCATGTAAGGCAATCCATCCAATAATCAACGAGTTTGATATTCAAAAAATCATATGTCAACGAGTCTAGTGTCTAAGGAGTAATATCTTCTTTAGCAACCACCAACACATAAATCGCCCACTCTCCTTGCTCTCATTTAGGAATTAACAGATAGAGAGAAATTCGGGTCCCTCCAATTTAGTAAGACTTGAGAGCATTTCCATCTACCATGACACCAAGTACCAATTCCGTGTCGTCTTTGTAGAACATGTAGGTGTTTTCTCATGGTTACGTGACTGTGCTTTCATTGTCTACCCAAAAAAATATGGCATGCATCCATCTCTGAATCATGATCGTTTTCCTTGATCAGCCCCATAGATGGTACCTTCCCCTCTTCATCCACATGATAACGTGGCGTCACCTTCAAGTGATCTTCTTTCGGGAATTCATGAAAATGGTCTTCAGTTTGTCACACTTGTAACAGTTGAATGGAAAGAATGTTCTTAATGCACACAAACATGATTTATAATTACCAACTGAGGGTAAATATCAGAGCTGGTACCCACATTTGAATTTTCTAGTAATTGGGCAGCATCATTCCATAAATACTTACAGTAATTTAGTTCTGTGAGTGAGCCTATTTATGCAAATACATGTCTTAGGAGGGATAAAGTTGGATAGAAATGTCAAGCAGACTCATGATTGTTGTGTACAATTTGCAACTCCAAGTGTGCAAAGTACATAGATGAGAAAATGAAAAATTAGATCTCATCCAGTTTTTAGCCTACAACGCAATCGAAACATTATAACACGGAAAGATCGTTATAAAGAGCACAGGAAATTAGCAAATAGCCCATCGATACAGCTCCGTCTAAAAGGCAATGAACAAGCGAAATCTTACAAGATAGGATATTACACGATGACCTAAGATGGAAATGTGCAAGATTCGCACATCCCTCAAAATGGCTATGCAAGCTGTAAATAGCAAGATTCTAAGGATAGAAATGTGCAAAACTTGCACATATATCAAAACAGAAATCAAGGCCAAGGAAAAATAAATAAAAATGGTGTAAATAGCAAGATATGGCTCTCTCAAAATAGCATGTGCATACATTTTGCACATTTATCAAAACAGAAATCAAGGCCAAAGAAAAATAAATAAAAATGGTGTAAATAGCAAGATATGGCTCTCTCAAAATAGCATGTGCATACATGCAATTCTCTCTCCTCCTTGTAAATGAATTCTTGTAATAGGCTAATCACCAAAATTATAGCCACTTTGGATTGTTAATAAATTTAGTCTCCAAGCCAGGTCAGGCTGTGTGGAGTCCTTTTTCTCATAAGTTTACCATTTCGGCAGAGGCAGATTATCATTTCATGGCTAAGCTTACATGTAATGTGAAGTTCAATGGCTCAAATACTTGGTTAGTGACCATGGTATTCCACATCACCAACCTATCATTTTACACTATGACAATCAAGCCGCCCTTCACATTGCAGATAGTCCGCTTTTTCATGAACGGGCCAAAGTGAGTCGCCAAACACATTGAACTCGATTGTCACCTTTTCAGAAAAAAGATTGAGAAAGGGTTGATTCAAGCAAGCTGTATTCCATTAAAACATCAGTTAGCCAACGTCTTCACCAAAGCTTTGGGCAAAGAGAATTTTCAGCTCATCATCACCAATCTGGGAATGATAAATTCCCATTCTCCACCTTGAGGGGGAGTATTACACGATTACCTAAGATGGAAATGAGCAAGATTCGCATATCCCTGAAAATGGCTATGCAAGCTCTAAATAGGCAAGATTCTAAGGATAAAAATGCGCAAATCTTGCACATCTATCAAAACTGAAATAAAGGTTGATTTGAAGGCGGGCGGAATGATCTAATCATTTTTTGAATGGCTAATTAAGATCTAATCATTGGATTACTTAGATGGTAGACTAGGCAGGTAGGGTAGATTAAGCAACTAGGATTGATTCGGATACTGGTTAAGATTAGGTTAATCTAGCAACTAGGATTGATTCGGATACTAGTTAAGATTAGGTTAATCTAGCAACTAGGATTGATTCGGATGCTAGTTAAGATTAGGTTAATCTTTATTTAGTTATTTCCATTCTTATCACAAGACCTTTCAAGATTTTTCTATGTTTATCTCTTGAGGCGTTTTATATAAACACTCCTTAGCTTCTTTGTAATGGAATGAATGAAGAAATTATCCCATAAATTGTGTCTTTGACTATCTTTAAAAAAAAAAAAAAAATTGTGTCTTTGAACACAAAGGAGGACCGACCCTTCCCTTTAAGTGGGTAAAGAGGCTGATCTTCTCTCTAAGAAGATCAATTCCATTACGAACCAAGTTGGGTTCGTAAGATTTGATGTAAATAGAATGATGTGGCTCTCTCAAAATAGCATACACTTACATGCAATTCTCTCTCCTACCTTGTAAACATATTCTTGCGGCCAAAACTATAGCCACTTTGGATTGTTATTAAATTTAGTCTCTCGAGCCAAGTTAGGCTGGGTGGAGCTCTTCTTCTCATAAGTTTATCATTTTGCATTGGGAATCTCGAAATACTGATACGTGCCAAACACGGATTCTCCAAAAACGGCTGGAAATCTTCCACAAATAAATCTCCTAGAGTTTTAGGCTTTAAATATTTTATTTGAGTCCTTTAGTGTTGTGTTTGTTATATGGAATCGTGGTTGTTATCACTTTTCCTTATTTTTTCTCTTCGTTAATTATCTTTAGGATTATGCTATTATCCATGCAACTGCAAAACGTGGGCTGTAGTTGCTCTATTTAAAGGGCATGTTTATCATTAATAAAGGAAGAAGAGAATTTACAGCAAAATAGAAACACTGTTTCCAGGAGAGTAATGGCTCCTCTCGAACCGAGCCGTTATGAGGTCCCGGTTGCCTCGAATCAACCATCCTCTTTCCTATTCTTCCTTTTTATTTTGTTTATTTGTGTCACGGCCGATTAGGCACCTAACAAATACTGTCCCAATGCCCTAGATAAATTGGAATTACATATGAAAAAATGCAGGCAAGTAATACAAGAAAAAAACCCATTTAGATGAACTCCATAGTACCCAATAATGCAGATAAAAGGGGATTAACCAAATCGACCTAGCTACATATACGGGTTCAAAGAAAAAAGAGGAAAGAGAAAAAAAAGTTGGAAAGGTGACATGGAAATTAAAAGGGAATCTGATAATGGGTCTGTGGAGGAAAGAATTTATGAAGGATTTGGAATCTGTAAAGAGATCTAAGGAGAGATAAATCAAAGGAGAAGGAGAAGAATAGAAGAATAGAATACCTGTTGTTGTTTTGCAACCTGTTCCCTTAGCTTGGTGGCCTGTTTTCTTATAGCATCCATTTACAGGAGGGAAAGCAAAATGAGGACCTGTATTTGAAAGGAGATTCTGGAGCTCAGAGAGAGAGAGAGAGAGAGAGAGGAAAACAAGGGGCTTTCAGGCAAAAAAAACGTATATACACTGGACAAAGAGTTTCGGTATAGACCCATTTTCCTTGGGAACTGATATCTGCACGACCGTGTTTTGATAACGAGAGAGATCACCAGTTTTACACTCTTTTACTGGTTGCAGTGCCGTGCTGCCTTAGCGGAGAAAAAATTATGATCTTACGAATTTGTACAAATCAATTTAGAAACGTTCCTATATTTATGGGATTTTTTATTGGAAAACTTTATTGCGTTAAATATTTATTTGAAAACTTTATTGAGTTAAATATTTATTTTGCAATTTAGATGAAATCAATTTAGAAAAGTTCCTATTTTTTTGGACTCCTTATTGGAAAACTTTATTGCTTTAAATGTTTATTGGACAAAGATATTTTATTAAGGTTTCGTGTGATAGAGGAAATACATATAGATATTTTTATAGAAAGAAATTTTGAAATTCCAAAAGTGTAAAACGGTGTGCAACATGGCGCCACTCCAGCTTACCACATTCAGCTCTATATACATAAATAGATTTGGCTATTGAGTGGGAATTGTAATTGTAACCATGGTTTCAAATTTCGATTTCGGAATGCATTTCGGTCCTCACCGAAACTGATATTTCGGCCGAAATTTTGAAATTTCAATCGAAATCCATTGAAATCAAATAAAGGTATATTTTATCTTATACAAATTTCGGCCAAAATTGCCACCGAAATTTCGGTAATTTAGGCTGAAATTTCGGGATAACATTAAGGGCCCATTTGGATACCTCCCATTTTATATTTGGATTTGGAATTAAGTTTTGAATACAAAATGAATAGATCCGCCAGCTAATGTTGAGGGAGACAAAGAGGGAAGGGGATACTTCCTAGTGGAGGGGAGAGATTGAGGAGCAAAAAGGGTGAAGGAAACTCCCAGATTTGTGGATTTCCAATTTCTTATTTCCACAGCAAATTTAGAAATCTGATTTTTTTCATTGTCAGCTGCTGAATTAGAAATCTAAGAATTTGATCTGATCCAAATTACAATGCAAAAAGGGTTGCCAAATGTGAGAAATCCAAATCAAAATCTTCTCGGCAGATTTTAGAATCCGGGGTTTCTTCAAAATTGTAGCTAAGAGACAAGAGAAGAAGCGGGCCAGCCTTCTTTTTTACTTCTTGCCCTTCTTTCCGTCAGCAAGAGAGTAGCAGATCCTTCCATATTTCCAGGTTTTAGAAATCTCAGGATGCAAGAGAGATTTTTAAAACCTGAATTTCTCACTTAAAATCCAAGAAATTCATGATAGCATATAGCAGCTTGATCATGAACCCTCGTTTACACTGTTTTCAAACTAAAAACCTGGATTCTAAAATTCACGTATCCAAACCGCCCCTAAATAAAAAATAAAAACTAGTTTTTTTGTTGAAATCCTTAAATTTCAGAGGAAATCCCAAAATTTCGGTCAAAATTTTATACTGTTTCAATTTTGGTTTTGTTCCCCACCAAAAACCAAAATTTTGGATTTGGGTTAAAATTTAAAACCATGATTGTAACTTCCAATTAGTTTTGAAAGCTAGTTAAAAGTGTAAAACATGATGATTCGTCGCATTATCAAAACATGGTCATAAATGTGACTTTCTTTGTACGGTGTTGGCAGATAAGTGCAATTACACCAAAATAATATAGTGGCATATTCAAAGTTTAAAAGAGATTTTATATGGTACCCTATCGTCATCTCTATTGTAAATGGTACGGTTGCAAAATCACCGTTGATCGACGATCCATCGGCTCAAACAACATAAGCAGCGAAACTACGCTTTCACCTTTCCTTCAAAACCCACCTCCAAAATCGGCAAAAACAAAGCTCCACATCTCTACATTTCAGCTTCCCATGTAAGGTTTTCTATTCTGCCTGCCCCTTTGTTTTATCTATTCGTATGTGTTGAGCTTCTTTTGATGTAATATGTTGTATTTCTGATATGGGATACTCATTTCTATAAACTACCCTAAAAAAATTGAGATTTTTCTATTTCAATCACTGATTACAGATTCTTCTATTGCTTTTTATTTATTTGTTTTTTTTCTTGCTTGGGTAATCATATGTTTGCCTTCTTTTTTTGGCTCGGACCAAGTTTTTTTAGTCATCACAGTATGTTGGGCAATCCTAAAATTGTGCTTTTCTGATTTTTTCAGAAAATAATTTCCTAACTTTTCTTAACTAGGCTAAAATTATTTAAAATAACACTTTCTAAGATTTTTTTTTTTTGCTAGAAAATTTTCAGGTCAAATATTTTTACCTTGGAAAAGTAATATTCTGAAATAATATATTTTTCCAAGAAAAAACGTTTCGGATGATAATGGTTTATGGTGAATGTTCTGTACTTTCCTTAATGTGCCTACTGTGAGGAAGGGAAATTTTTCTTCTTGGTTGGTAGTATGGAAACATCAAGCTCTCCAATTTTTTTAAGTTAAGTGGGACTACATTTATTTATTAGGGGAATAATATCTTAAGATCCTCCATATGTTTTGATTGGATGATAGCATCTAGCAGTGGGCAAGCTAATGTTAATTTAGAAATTTCTAATTCTCAACAATTTTACACTAGAAGATGTATTATTCCGGTGAAAAGAGATTTATTTATAGGAGACACTTATATAGGAATGAAATTTAATTCCATCGAAGAATCCTACATATTCTATAATAATTATGCTGGCCATACAGGTTTTGGTATCCGTAAGGGTACTTCTGAAAGGTCACAAATGGATAAGTCAGTTATAGCTAGAGGGTTTCATTGTTGCAAAGAAGTTGCCCGTGACAAAAAAAACATTCAGAAAGAGATGATAGGGTTTAACGAGAGAGAGAGATGAAACAAGGTCAGGATGTAAGGCATATTTGGAAATTAAGAAAAAAATTGAACAAGGAAATGAAATATGGCTCATCGATAGATTTGAGAAGAAGCATAGCCATGACTTACTAACTCCAACAAAAGTAAGTTCTCTTCGGTCTCATCGAGATATTAATGGAATACATAGTACTATCATTGAAAATATGGTAGCCGCAAACATCACTGGAGGAGGTATCTACCATTATGTTTCAAATCTGACACGAAGGGTGGAGAATGTAAGTTTTAATGATCGTGACCTATATAATCATATTTTTGTGTCTCAAAGAAGTGCCCTTGAACTAGGAGATACGCAAGCTGTGGTGAATTACTGTAATGATATGCAACGTAGTAATAAGAACCTTTTCTATTCCATTGAAGTGGATGAGGGTCATATCAGTCACTTCCTTGGGTTGGTGCTTGATCGATAATGGCGTACAAATATTTTGGAGATGTTGTATCCTTTAATACAACATATGGGAATGAACCACCACCGACAGACTCTGATGTTCTATGTTGTATTGCTCTGCGATGAGATAGAGGTATCATTCTGTTGGTATTTAGCACATGGCTTCGTGCAATGTTTGAAAAACCACCGATAGTTATCTTGACATATCAAGATCTTGCAATGGCTAAGGCAATTGCACGAGTTCTCCCAATAACTATGCATCACTTATGTAGGTGGCATATTTTTAAAAAGTTCAAGTAAATTGGGGCATGTATGGAAATTTGGAGGTGAATTTCAAAAATGTCATCGGGACACCTTAACGAGTGCTGAGTTTGAAATGGAATGGCATACACCCATTAATAAGAACTCTCTCCAAGATAATGTATGATTCAAATCGTTATACGAGATACGATATGAATGGATTCATGCTTGCACACGAGGGTATTTCACGACGGGAATGTCTACACCACAATGTAGTGAAAGTATAAAAGTATTTTTTGATAAGTATTTAAGAAGAAAAAGTTATTTACAAGAATTTGTTCATTGTTATGATGCAACTCTTGACCATAGATATCATCAAGAGACCAAGTTTGATTGTAAAAATCTAAATAGCAAGTCACCAATAAGAATGACAATGCCCATGCTTCAACAAGTTGCAGCTATACATACAGGAGCAAATTATTTGATATTCGAAAAGGAAATATAGCAATATTTTAATTATATGATTGATGAGATTCAAAGTGATGAATTTAACAAGTTGTATAGATTAAATAATGATACTAACAACAATAGTCGATATTATACTGTTACATTTTCAGAAAAATCTGAAGCAAAAGTAAGGTGTCCGTGTCGAAAATTTGAATCTGAAGGCATTCTATGTAGACATGCATTTAAAGTTCTTGGTCATAATAATGTCATAATCTTCCCTCGTAAATATATCTCATAAAGGTGGACGATGGATGTGAGAATCAAAGTTGTGATTGACTTTATTGGCATTCGCCTAAGATATGATTGGAGGAATTCAACAATGTTAGGATATAATGATTTCATGTTTCAAGCTCGTACACTTGCAGAAGAAGTGACAACACCTCTTGATATTTGCACTAAAACATGTAATATTATGCAGCGATGCTTAGATGAGATTGTTGATTTCAAAAAATCAGTTGCAAAAGAAAACAGTGTTAACATACCCTCTATGCTAGTGAAACAGTTAATCAAGCAACCATCGTATTGAATCCTCAAATCGCAAATACAAAAGGATGTAAGTGGATCTCTAGCTCAAGAATTGTAAGGCATTTAGAGAAGCGATCAAAGAAAAGTTGCAGCATTTGTCGAGGGCACGGTGACAATGCATGCATATGTCCTCCAGTTCAAGTAACAAGGTAAATGTACTTTGACCTTATATTTATCCTTAATTTTATTAGTTGAGTATTTGTGGTTCACTATCCATAATTTTATTTTTAAGGAGTATTCAATCATCCCAAAGTGTCCATCGTGCTAACATTGGGCACACCTTTTGAAGTTAAAAATTTAAGGTCATTCACCACGCATATCTTTCGTGTAATTTATAAGGTAATTTTTCATTATAGTTTCTTATTTCTTTATTCCCTTTCCAGGATATTACTTAACATGATTTGGAGAGATTTGACAAGAGATAACTCTCGGATAGATAAATATTTGCTCTAGTTTCATGCTACTCTGGGATGTATTCTTTTTTTAATAATATGATAGTGTATATTTCTATTGATTTGCTCACAAATACTTTGATGATGTACTTCCTGAAACAAAAATTAGTGAAGATGATGCTGAGAAGAAGATAAGAAAAAAGTTTCATTAGGATTTTGTATTCAAATCTTGAATGGGAAACCAATTTTGTGAAGTTTCATTAGGATTTTGTGCCTAACTTGAGGCTAATTTGTGCTTGGT
This sequence comes from Tasmannia lanceolata, assembly GCF_043159265.1. Lineage (NCBI taxonomy): Eukaryota > Viridiplantae > Streptophyta > Magnoliopsida > Canellales > Winteraceae > Tasmannia > Tasmannia lanceolata. The sequence goes on along the minus strand of NW_027518697.1, from coordinate 22,753,985 downwards.
TATTTAAATGTTGATGGTATTAATAGAGTTTCATTAGGATTTTATTCTCTCAATTTGAACTTAATAGAATAGAACTCAGACGAATTCTGTGTTATTGGCATTATGAGTAACACTCAGCTATGAACCCAGCAGGTTCATTGTATCTAGTTTAACTTGTTCTCTTGTTGGTAAATGGAGTAGCACTCACATGAATAATGTGTTGATGGCGTTACGAATTCTGCTTGGTTATTTAACTTGGTCTCATTTTGTTAAATGGTTGCAACTCATGTTAAATGGGGTTGGTTTCATTGCTGACAGTTAGCTCCATAACCCAACAAGTCCATTGGGTACCTCTCAACAAATAAAGTTTGACCCATATCATTGCCCCCTTGATGATTTTTTCTGTTATGTGACGTAGGAGATTACAAAATTGCTCAAGTACCAGTGTAGAGGAGCCATAAAAGATTACGCGCTCAAGTATCACAAGAGATTAGAAGTCTCTTAATTGTTCATTGAATCTGTTGAGCTTGAAACCTTATTTCATGTTATGGTAACCTTTTGAACAAAACTTCAACTGAGGAATGATTTTATGATTTACGGTATTTTAAGGTTTTGACTAGACCCAAAGCATTCACAGTAGAGCAGAATTATGCTCATACATTTCAGTTGCCAGTCTTCTTGGCACTAGAGTCCAAGCTTTAAGCTTTTACTTTGAATAATTCAGTCCACTTTCAAGACTGCGCTACTTAGTTGTTGGAGCATGGAGCGTAGTTTTATGATACCTCTAGTCACACTAACAGGAAGTGAAGTTTCAGTTTAAAAACTAACTGGCTTGTTCGTTTGTTGAAACAAGCCTAATATTGCCCCTACTATTTTGATTGTTTGATCATGGATAATAGTTGTGACTGATTGGAAGAACTCATGATAGTTTGAAAATCAATCTTCGAGTTTGGGAGCTCTTTTAACTACGAATGAAGAAGGTCCGAAGAGCATCCCCCATCCACTTGAGTGCAAGCATTTGGTCTATTATGTCATTTATTTATTAACTTTGAAGAGTTTTGGGCAAAAATCATGTTGAATGGGAAGATATATCCCCAAGAATACGTCTACCTAAGCATGCATGTCCTAACTCATCACACTAATAAAGAAAAATAAACATCAAAATCCTAACTCATCACACCTAGGAAAGCAGTAACAAACACATGCACAGCTACAGCTAAGCAGTATATAGCAAGAGCATGATAAGTTAAAAAATCAGTAAAGCAACAAAAGAGCTGCAACTAAGCAATATAATCAAGAGATAATAAACTGAAAAGCAGTAAAGAGCTACAGCTAAGCATGTGAATGAACAGTAAATGAAGCAATACAAGGAATAAAATACACTATAACTAAGTGTGTGTAAAAATGTGAGAGTGCGTAAAGAATAAGGATAATCAGAAGAGAGAAGTATACACACTAGCATGATCCTATGCAAGAAATAATAATAACCACAAACACAAACCCTAAGACTCTAATGTGAAATTTGACTCGAACCAGGATGACCATCCCGGCTACTCTACGTATCCTGGCATCGGGAAGAATCATAGTCAACGTAGTTCGGTGGCCTATTCTAAGCTACAATGCCTAAATGTGCCTAGACCACACTAGACTTGACACGGCATGACTCATGTTTAAGTTGTTTAAGTATTTTAGACACGCCTATATGGTCCTAAACTAATGCAAGTCAACCTAGTCTAATGCAGGTGGGCCCTACATCCTATGTGCGACTAGGCTGAGACCCTAGAAAGTGGGCTAACTAAGTGCATCGTAATCTAGCCATCGGCTTGACTAAGTGTCTAACCGATCACGACTCGAGGCCTCCTAACTCTAGAGACACTCACACAACAAGACACATCAAACAAGACCAGACAAGACTCTAGACAATCTAATCCACCTCACACCATCCTAGAATCTAAGGGGAAGAGCTTTTCGAAAGCATTTGATTTTTTATGAATTTTTCGGTTTTTTTAGGGTTTTGAATTTATTAGTGATTTTTAAGGATTTTTTGTTTATTTATTTACCAAATGGTGATTGGACCTGAGGTGAAGACCTCAAGCTGCCTACATACACCGTTGAAGGGGATCAAGTCAACGTAGTTCGGAAACAGACTCTCCCAACTACTTCCCTAAGGACTCATGACTTTTCAGATGCCTTTTTGAATTTTCATGTCTTTCAAGTGTTTTTGTTGTTTTTGACTCAAGAGGACAGATTCCTAAACTAATGGACAAACTCCTATACTGTGTAAGAGTAGGACAGACTCCTGAGGTTTGCAAAGGTTGGACAGAATCCTATACTTTGCAAGGGTTGGACAGAATCCCATGACTTGATGAAAGGTTGGACAGAATCCTAGCTCCTTATGATGATAGGACATACTCCTATAACTCTATGGCAGTAGGACAGACTCTTAAGGTAGGACAGACTCCTATGCTAATTGACTGACTCCTAAACTTTATATTCTAAGAGGGGGATGCTATCTAGACAAAGCATGTCTTCTAAAAGAAGGAGAGACAAATAAGGATGTTTGTGAGTTTGTGAGACCAGGCTGGTCTCCAAAAAGAGAAGACATCTATGACCAATGAGACAAATCATGTCTCCTATATAGGAAGAACAACATTGAATGTCTCCTATGGAGGGCTCCAAGTAACCTTGTCATTGCCCCTGCAATGAAAAATAGGAATAGGACAACTAAAAGGACTAAGTTAGTCTTTAACTTAAAAGGGATGTAACTTGTGAGACTCACTTATGAGACAAAGCCTGTCTCCAAAGGGTGTGACAACCTATTGAGACAAAGCATGTCTCCAAAGGATTTGACTTTTCTTCTGTGACATAGCTTGTCTCCCTAAAGGGGTGGGCTATAGATGACTCTTTCATTGCCCTTGCAATGAAGAAGGGGACCTAAAAGACTGAGAACTATACCTAAAGAAGAGGGAGGAAAAGGAAAGAGGGTACTACCATATCTAGTTATGTCCCTCTAAGGATGGGCTTGGGCTAACGCCTTCATCGCCCTTGCAATGATAGGCAAAAACTAAGGTACTATGTCTAAAAGTGTTAACAGGTCTTCTAAAGGAGACATGGGCACGCTACTGGGACTTGGCAAATCCCATAAAGAATCGGCTTCATGACAGTTAAACTATACACACATACCCTTAAAAGGACTACTGATACCTGCATAAAAATAGAAGAAACCTTTCTTTTACAGTTTACAGGTAAGATCAAATTTGAAGTATATCATCAACATATTCACTGGTAAGAAATGTAAACCGGAGTGGCACAAACAATAAATCCATGAATTCCCATCATTACAGAATCCTTTAATAAAGCCACAAGCAAATATTTCATATACCTACTTCTGTCATATACCAACAATAACAACCACCTTTTGTGAGATATTTGAGCATACCTTTTATATCAAATACTGTTATCCCAAAAATTTAATAAAACCAAGCTTTGAAATATATGATATCCTCGGTCATTTTATCAGGATATCCACCATACCATGGGTTTTCATGCAAATAACTGCCCCAGAGAGATTGCAAACACATGAAAGAATTGCATCAAGCAAATTTGAATCAAGCCAAAATATACGTATAGCAACTTGGAACTAAAACAAATCCTTCATAGATCAAATAAACAAAGAATGATCAAGTGATTCATGGCAGTTTTGTAGGCTCCCCATCTATTCTAAGCGATTACAATAGATAAATGTCATCACAACATTTGGCAATATGAGCTTCATTTCTCAAAAGATAAGAAGAGCAGAGAACAAGTAAAATAACATGAAACAACAAGTTTATCCGTTTGTAAGTGAATTTTAAATAAATCATGACCATGAGTTATGAAGCTGAGATGTTCTTAGTGAAGAAACTCAGGAATAAAACGGCTACTACCTGAGGAGGATCTAATTATCTTATATCATGTTCAAAGCTTCATTGTAAAGAAGGTAGGATAAGAGTGCAACAGAATAAGCTTCTAGCTGAGCATACCGGCAAGGCACATGAAGAAAACAATGATAGAAAGGACTACTAATACCTCCAATACCATACCTACATCTGAGGTAAACTCAACTTACATTTCCTGAAGCAAACCTTCAACACAAATGGACACAGGCAGTCATGCACTATCCTGTTTTAACAGCTACACCAAAATCAACTTGTCTTTCAAGATTCAAACATTTGTCCTTTTGGGAAATGAACTCATAAACTACAATCATTTTGCCACTTATTCCACTATAGTTAGCAGGATTTACTACAAATTCCAAAAATGAACTAAAGAGAGAAAATAAACAAAACAAAAGAAGATGAACCTTTTGGAACTCATACAATTTTGCAAGTAATGGAAAATATATATAGTTAAAATCAATCTAAAATTTGGCCACTAAGGCAACCCACAGAGGCAATAATGGTTAAGCTCCCATCAAAAATTAATTTCACTCATTTTCTATACAGTTAACTAAAGAGAACTGTACACAGAAATCATCAGTCACAAGTCATATGTAAAAAAAAAAAAAAAATCTTTGATAACCAAGATTACTACAACTTCTCCTTACTTATATTTTGGGATAAAACATATCACCATCACATTGAGTCTCAGAACCTCCCAGACCAAAACATGGATTTATGACTCATGATTTATATATTAGAACCAATCCGTGACATAGGACATGCCTTCTACCATACCTGCTTACTAATAAACATGATAGCACATAACTGACTGGGAACTTTCGTTTGACTAGAAATTAATCAAAATGTCATCTTTTGAGCTTTTGCCCACCTGGACTTTGAATTCGAGTTACATTTAACCCCTCTGCATGTCTAAATCTGTATGAAGACCTTCGGAATGAAGGAATAATGGAAAGGGCTGACCTTGTAACACAAAACACATGGACTGAACTATAAGTGGATGTGTTGACGTTTTGTCACATAAAACATGGGTTGAACCATACACAAAACATGCACCAAACTAAAAGTCAATGAGGTAATATAGAACACGAGCCGAACTAAAAATGAATGTGTTAATATGGAACAGACCTTTGGCACCACAAGTATTATGAAGAATTCACTTTACATAGTAATTGTGCCTCACAAAAATAAATGATATTGTACAAGCATCATTCAGTGAAAGGACATATTTCCAAGTATAAAACATAGAGCTACTTTAAATCAAAATTCATGGAAAACTATCCATAAACTGATATTAGAATTGAGCATGGGATCTGAACTAGGGGCTACCTTCACCTCACACACACACACACACACACACACACACACACACACACACACACACACACACACACACACACTCCCTCACACAAGCATACACTCGCATGCTCACAGACACACAAGTATATATACATACACACTCACACTCATATACTCTCACACACTTATAGACACATACAGATACACACCTCCGTATACTTTGAAACACACTTGTACATGGATACACATATACACACCTCCATATACAAAGACATACCTACACATATCAGTCACACTAGGTATTGAATATTCCTATTCAACTAATTCAACAGAAGGGGTCTCTCATAACATATGATTTGAATATTAGGTAAATTGTTCCAAACATGGTAAATAAGAGAAAATTTATTGAAATCATAATTTTCTTAAACACTCAAAGCTCTATGGGCAAGCAATTAACATTTGTTTTATCACATCTCAATGATGATACTACTACTGCACAGTGAACGATATTTCCAACAGAGTACTTTCATAACATGGTTTCTTCCAATTTTTTTAAAGGGAAAAGAATCTAATAGCAATAAAAATCTCAAAACTCAATGCCAATATCCATCCAACAACCTTGGTAATGTAAGGAAACTCAACGAGGACTTGTTTTGCAAGAAAATTACCACAGCAGTAATAGGATTCGTTAGTGTAACAGAGACTAATGCTTGGGTTGCTTGTTTTGCCTAAGTGGGGCTGATGTGTTCGAATTCCTCTAAAGAAAACCTTTGCAAACAAGCTAAAAAAAATTACATCAAGATCATGTAATCTTTTAAAAAAATAGTCAAAGAATCAATTGCAATATTTAAACCTATAGATTTAAAGATCTGCAAAAACTTTATGTTATCATTCAATTTAAATGAAAATAAAGCAAAGATACAACTGAGATTACTAATCAAATACTCAAAACCGTATATCATAAAATTATAAGCAGAAATATTACAACGATAGAATCATCTCTCCTCATCATCTCTAAACTATCATGCTGCTTCATGTTACACATAAGAAATCAAACTAGTAAAGCAACATATATGGAAGAAAATAAGGGTATGAGAAAATAGTGGAGTACCTGAGTAGATCAGAAACAAAAATCACCTTAATAAGACCAACAGTTCTGTATCAGAGTATTGATGATTCAACTCTTGAAAAAAGTTACCAGAGATTCATTTGATCCAATCGAGAAATCTTCAAATTTTCTTCAAATTCATCAGATTTGATGTTGCCTCCCAATCAGTTTGAAGGAACATGTTCAAACATAATACAGCTGAGTGAGGAAAAAAATCATGGCCAAAGCTCTAGCAAGAAGATCGGAGAAAAACAATCGAAGAAGAGGAAAAAGAATAGGATCGTTGTTAGGGTTTAATAAGAGGGAAAAAGTAATGGATCCGACATTCATGTGTTTAGCTAGGGTTTCATTAAAAGAGGCAAAGTAAACAGTAAAAAATGAGTAAGAAAATCAAAAGAACTTGCCGATCGGAGAAGAAGATGGCGTCCATGAGTAAATGATTGAGGCGTCAGACCAAGGATGCTTTGGCCATTGTCAGGTTGTCGATGGGCTCGTGGAGTGTAGCCACCGCGGGTAGAACCACATCCCCGACGGCCATGGTTCTGATTTGGTGGACGATTATGCTGGGCGACAAAGGCCGTGTTTTGAACGTTATCGATAGAGAGACCATTTGTTTGTTCGAGAAAGAGTTCATGACTAAGAAGAAGAGAGTGAAGCTCAGTGAAAGTGGGTAGAGGATTGCGGACCATGAGGGCGACAGAGAATGTAGCATATTAAGGTCCTAGACCACGGAGGGTATAGGTTACTAACTCTGAATCGATAATTGGTCGCTGAATGATGGAAAGGCATCAGCTATGCTCTTGGCTTTTTGGAGATATTCGGTGATAGAAAGAGTGCCTTTCTTTAGAGAGTAAAGGTCTTGCCGTAGTTGGACAATCCGTGCCGAAGAGTGGGCAGCGAAAGTGGATTCGAGAGTCGTCCAAAAGGCATGAGAAGTATCGAGAGTCACTACCTAAGAGAGAACAAGTTCTGTTAAGGTAGCGTTGATCCAACTTAGGATCGTCTGGTCCACATGTTCCCAGAGAGTGTAGTCCGGGTTAGGAACGTTGGTAGAGGAAGAGGAGGCGATAGATCAAGGTAGAGCAGGAAATGAGCCGTCAACGACGCGAAGGAGATTGTGGCTGAGGAGAACAGCGAGCAACTGGCTCCTCCATAGGAGAAAGTTATCTTGATCCAGCCGGATCCGGAGACAAGGTGAGTGATATTTGTGAGTGATGGTGGGTTGAAGGAAGGAATAGAAGACGAAGAGAGGGTTTGAGTGGTTTGTGTCTTAGCCATAGATTCAATGGTGGGATCAGTAGCATCCATTGAAAAAAAAGGAAAGGAGAGAGAGAGAGAGAGAGAGAGAGAGAGAGAGAGAGGAGTTTTGCTAAGAGCAGAGAAGGATCGTGATACTCCAAAGAGTATCCTCTGATACCATGAAAGAGAATGAATGCTAGAGAGAATGAGAGGAGGAATTATTTAGAGACATACACGTTAGGTTGGAAGAACTGCTTGCCTTGCAAAAGGCTGCATGGTTACCATTAAACAAAGTTTGAGCTGCTCTTATATTTTGGTAGTCCCAATCAAGGTAAATACACTCAATCAATTTACATCAATATCTTTACATAATGATAGTCAATAGGATCTCCTAATTATAGCAAGAAATTTCCTAAAGAAGAAGATTGCTAGAGGAGGAAATCATCAATCAAGATCCGTTGACAATTAGATCCAAGTCATCAAGTTGCAATTATTAGTCCTTTACTTTTACCTTTTTCATTGCTATTATAAATCCAATTTGATGATGTGGATCCAATGGGGGTGCTCTTGCCCATTGTTTTTGCAAGGGCACCCTTCAGTTTTACCATTCCTAAAAATAAGATGAACACTAAATGGATGGGTGCCCTTGCAAAAACCAGTGGCAAGGACACCCTTATTGGATCCCAAACCTTATTATATCTTGGTTAGAACACAATCCGGATAGCATGGCCTTTCGAGTAACTTTGAGTGGGATATAGTTACTCGAATGCTTTCACAAGGATTTGATCATGCTACATACAGCCCAATACATCATTTGAAAAGTTTATGCCTCAGTTATAGGCTTTACAAATCGTTTTGGGGTGGAGAAACAAAAACCCAAATCAATTTTCGGAATTAATTTCCTGAATTCCAGGAACTTATACTAAACTTTAAAAAATCATATCTCCTAAACCGCTCGTCGGATTTCGATGATTCTTGATGCGTTGGATTCGTATTCGAGTATACTTTCCAACCACGTAAAGAGATCAGTCCATAAATCCACCATGCGATTTAGTTTTGCCGTTTTCCGACAAACAGTCATTTATCTATTAAAACACACAAAGACTAGGAACTTTGGATAGCCAGGATAAACGTCCGGGCTCACATCGGATTACCACATGATCTATCTTTGGTTCGTTAGCCTCCTAATCTATTCCCTAGTTTGCTCTGATACCACTTGTTAGATTGGTTGTAAAATCTTGAGCAAAATCGCTACACATAGCGGAAGAATAAACCGTGTATAACAAAAAATTTACTCTAACCAAGGATTCGTAGGGACTAATTGATATTATTGTAATTTAATAAACCCAAATCTAAATACATTTAGTTACTGTAGAAAATAATTCGTCCGTTTGATCTACTCCTCAAAAATTCATCGACGATCTAATCGACGAGAAACCGCAAGTTGAATCAATGGATTCCTTTTGTTTCACAAAAAATCATGTGTGCAACCCTTTATTCACTTTATAATCTGATCTAAATCAGATCAGATTATAATGTGGGAATATGTATTTAGATCAATGGAGCTTCGTTGGATGTTTGTCTTTGATCTAGAAAGACAAAACTAGTTGATGGAATTGAAGGAGAAGAATAAAAGAAAGACTTTGGGGTGCTCTACCAATTTCCAGCACATGAAATTATCAAAGAGCTCTTGAAAACTCCAGCAATATGTCTTGTATTTATAGAATTTTCAATTTCCATATGCACAATCTAAAGTTTCTAGAGAAATTCCAAAAACTATGGAAACTAGCCACAATTGGAAGCTCCAAGTGGCAAAGCAAGCAACCCCATAATGGGAAACCCACATGGGATGTCCCCCAAAGGATTGATTGCTGCCCAAGCAACTCTTGGTTGCCCCATGTGGTTCCCAAGTTTTCAATTTTGTTTGTTCTTTCTTTATTTCTTTCTCTATCTTTCTAATTTCATCACATGTGTTGCTTTAATTTGAAAAACAAATCAAGCAATAATATTCTAAATATTATTTGAATTCCAAATTGATAATGTCACACCACATGGGACATGTGGCAATGGGTGCCACCTAGATTCGTCGCGTGTGGGTCCACTTATCCAATTCAAATTCGCATTGCATTCCACATTTAATCCCAATTAAATTAATGCAATCCAATCCTATCCAATAGGATTTAAGCTCCAACATATTTTATGATATTTCCAAAATACCCTTATGGTTAATACTTAACCATTTTGTATTCCCAGTGTATCCCATAGTGTATATACACTATATACATTGCGTATATCATTTCAATGTATCCAATGCCACGAAACTAGTTTGTGTGAGCAACCAAATAAATGCGGGACCTCTATCTAATAGATTATAATAGGTCAATCGAGTAGTGAGTGGGATCGTAGCAGGAGTTTAATGAAAGATCCTGCAGAACCTACAAGTAGGCCCCACTGCAATTATTGCTCCGTAGCTAACGTTACAATCGCATTGAGTCAGTTGTCTCCATCGAGACTTAGCCCTAAAGATAACCGTCAAATCATCATACCCCTAATCACATCAAATGTGCAAGTCCTTTATCCAAGTCCACATCTATCGAGCTGAGTCCTGCAGGGGGTGGCCATCAACTACCCCCTGGGGTCACTCATGGTATACCTTTCAGTCAAGTAGTGTCGGACCGCAAATGCATTTACTAAAACCATTTCTAAACTTATTTTGTAAAATCATTTTGATAAACACTTTATCAAATCCAACTGCCTAGGTATTTTCCTAAGCATACTGCTCTGACCAAAACCGTAGATGTTATCCTATAAAATAGGTGGAGAATTTCATGTCGGGTATCACTATTGACCTCGAAGGTTTGTCCAACACTCCAGTACTACCCTCTGGTGACTCTAAGAGAATCACGGTTAGATAGACAAAAAATGAAAGACTCGCTAACAGACCAATATGACCCCTCGGGTCAAAGGACATGTAAAGGGTCCTGTCTGGTAGAATAGGTCAACGTTCTCCTGTCCACAAGCTATTCTAATGTAATCATTTTCAGTACGCAATCTCATTGTCGTACCCATTCTATCTTGCTTAGGGTCTACTACCCAAGTGATTGAGATAAGTCACTCCACATCTCGTGCATGTAGGCAAGATAGATGCTAGTTATATACAAGAGGATGTGTCCAACCTCAACCCCAACTAGGAACTACTAAGGTCTACAAAAACCGTAATCCCATATCTCCTTGCTCTCTAGGATCTGTGAATCCATGAGCATGGGTTTCCCACTTTGCTACCTAATGACAAATACATGTCACTAACAAGTAACATCTCACACATATCTAACTTTTAGTACCCATTAATTGTCATGAAAAGAAACTTTTATTGATTAACATGCGAAATATACGAGGTTTTAGGGCACCAACTCTACCAGTCCTGACAACTTTTCTTGGATTTTAAGTAAGAAATCCAGGTTTTAGGAATCTCTTCCGCATCCTGAGATTCCTAAAACCTGGAAACATGGGATGATTTGCTACTCTGTTGCTGACAGAAAGAAGGGCAAGAAATAAGAAAACGACGGCTGGTCTGCTTCTTCTCTTGTCTCTCTTCTAAAATTTGAAGAAATCCCGGATTCTAAAATCCGCTTATCCAAACGGCCCCTTATCTTAGAATCTTGGATTTCCTCCAAATCGTCGTTGGGAGACAAGAGAAGGAGACAGTCTTCTTCACTTCTCTTTAGAATCTTGGATTTTAAGTAAGAAATCCAGGTTTTAGAAATCTTTCCTATATCCCGAGATTTCGGTATATGATGTTACAAACTAGTTGCCACTATAAAAGAAAAATAAAATAAAATAAAAAAATGATATTTACATCCCCTTTTGGTTTGGTATATGATGTTATGAATTAGTTGCTTGCTGCTGTTGAGAAAGAAGAAGCACTAGAGAGGGAGAGGGAGGAATTATCACGTTGCTATTCTTCATAATCTAAACAGAGATTATTTTATCTATAATTAAAGGTACAATAGGTAAAAGAAAATATAACTCTTATTTACTATTAAAAGAAACTCTTATTTAAGCCCAACAAAATTTTTTGGCCGTCCCAAGTAAAAAAGAGAGTAAATGTTATCAGCAAAACAATGTTTTGATATCTGCACTAACACATCTTATCCTTTATTATTTACCGTTCCCCAAAAGCCCTCACAAGCCAATTAAAAAAAAACAAAAGACAAGCTACATTTGTGCAATTATTAAAACATGGTGTGCTGATATCATTTCTAAAAAAGGGCAACTCTATCAAATAATAGTAAGGAAGATAGAGACAGTACAATAGCAGTAGGGCGTGTTTTAGCCCTCTCTCTCTCTCTCTCTCTCTCTCTCTCAAATAAAATGGGGAATGCTGAATGGAAGGACGCCCTTGCAAAAACATATGGCAAGCGCACCATATTAGATCCAAGTCATCAACTTGCAGTTATTATTCCTTTACTTTTACATTTTTCATTTCTATTATAAATCCACCTTGATTAGGTGGATCCAATGGGGACGTTCTTGCTAGCAAGTTTGATTAGCCTTTCCCTGCGCTAAGACCCAGAAGGCAGGGTCACACATCTGTTGATTCCATTCAGGGATCAGAGGAACTAGCGATTGCAATGAACCGAATTAGCTCTTCCGGGAGTTGGCTCGGCAGTACCATACGTGACATTTCGATCGGGCACTAGTCATTCTTTCGTGTACTTGTTTTTGGTGAGAGAGTCTTTATTTTATCCGTCTTGGCCAGGTGCACGAGTTTCCCCAAGGCATCTTAATGATTGCCCGCTGTAACCCTCCTAGTATATGAAAGAATGAAAAAGTGCGCTTTCGTTATAACGCGAATCACCGGATGTGATTCGATAAATGAATAGGCATTGATCACAGGCCATCCTCCCTTAATTGTCCGAAGGTTAAGGGCTTACTTCCGCTCAGGAGTTGCGTAAGATGCTTAAATCGGTCCGCGGGCATCGTGATAAGTCCTCTGTCCTACTACAGGTGCCGCGACAACATTTACCAAGTCCGAAAGATTGTTGACTCGCTCTGCTCAGGCGCTCCTTGCTCACGGAGCGGCATACTGGAAAACAAAAATGGACTCAAACTCAAAGGGAAGGGCTGCCTCCATCTCCTTCCCATACATCAGAGTGCCCCCTCCCTTTTCTTTCCCACCTCCAATACCTAACCAAAGAGCTACTGCGGTACCGATCAAAAAAACTGTTGTAGCCACTGGACGACGAAATGGATTATGGAATTTATTAACATTCTCCAAAAAGGGTCCTGTCAATAATCTTGTATTCAAAGGTTTTCGGGTCTATAGAATGACAGTCGCTTAGAACTTCGGTTTCTCAATTATAGGCCTCTCTGTCATTGTCTGATTTTTGGTTGTCTGATAACACTCGATCTGATGTATCTACTTATCGTATTTTTGCCCCTGCTCGGTAGTTCCATAGACGTAGGGATCCATATGTAAACATAGTATCTATTCACATACACTCGAATGACCCCTTTTCATAATGAGAATGTACATAACCCTATTCCGGTTTGGTTCGGTTTTTGCAAGGGCACCCTTCAGTTTAGCATTCCTAAAAACAAGATGAACGCAAAATGGATGGGCGCCCTTGCAAAAAACAGTGATTAGGGCACCCTTACTGGACCCAAGTCATCAGGGTGAGGGTGCAGTTATTATTCCTTTACTTTTACATTTTTATTACTATTATCAATGCACCTTAATGAGGTGGATCCAAAGGGGATGCCCTTGCCGTTTGCTTTTGCAAGGACGCCATTTAGTTTAGTATTCCTCAAAATAATAATTAGGAAAATAAGGGAAGTGATATACTCGTCCCTTTCGACCCCCTGCATTAAAACGAATCTACAAGAATCCCCCACAAGTTTTGTTAATTACCAGTATCCTTGTCCGGCACCTTTAATAACTTTTAAAAAATCTTTGCCAAATTTACCCTTATTTATATCTTGGTTAGAAGCTTAATGATAGCAGTAAGACAAATCCCTAAAATCTCCCCCTCATGAATACTATTATCGTCTTGAATAACTAATCTTTTTACCCTCCCCCTTCAAATCAAATCTCATATTTTTTGGTAGAATTATTGAAATATACAACTCTCTCTCCCTCTCCCTCTCTCTCACCTAATAGTATTTCTTTGTGCCACACTTTCATTGATGGCAACCACGATGAGAATCTTGAGTTTTTCGAAAACATGGAAAGTTATAGCAAAGTTAATAAATGGAGCGATGATTTTGAGTGGAAGAGAAGAGAAGGGTGGCAATTCCTCTTCCACTAAGTAGCATGCGCTTCCGAGTTAATTCCCAGTCACTGCATAGCTTGTTAATTATTTCCTTATAATGGAACATGATTGAGAGAAGGAGGTGTCAGCAAGGTAAGGCAATTAAACACTTCATGTTTCCTATATTTTAGCTAATGATTTTACGAAGGGAAATGATTTCAACGCTCCCATGTTCGATAAAGATGCGCGAGGCATCTTGTCGTGTAGCAATTAAAGGGTTGTCAGTAGAATATTACAGTTTTCAAAAAGCTTTTTAAGCCCTTTAAGTACTACACGACAAGATGCTTCGTGGATCTTTATCAAAATATTGGAGCGCGGAAATCATTTCCCTTTTATGATTAGTTGATGCTATAAAGGCAAACTATAGGGAAATGATGTTTGGTATATGATGTTACGGACTAGTTGGTGGTATAGAAGAAAGAAAATAAAATAAAGAAATGCTATTTCATCATTTTTTGGTTTGGTATATGATATTCCGAATTAGTTGCTTGCTAAAGAAGAAGCAGAGTGGGAGAGGGAGGAATTATCACGTTGCAATTCTTCATCATCTAAACAAAGGTAATTTTATCAATAATTAAAGGTACAATTGGTAAAAGAAAAAATAACTCTTATTTACCATTCAAAAAACTTAATCTCTTATTTAAGGCCCAACAAAAATTTTGGACGATTCTTGTATATACTTTTTGAAAAATAGAGTTTCTATAGTTTTCCCTTTTTTCACTTTGCGACGGTCCCTCTAGTGTTTGCCCTAAAGGGGCCGTCCCAAGTTTAAAAAAAAGAGTGAATGTTATCAGTACAACAATGTTTTGATATTTGCACTAACACATCTTGTCCTTTACGGTTCACCAAAAGCCCTCATAAGCCAATTAAAAAAATTAAACGACAGCTGCATTTGTGCAATTATCAAAATATGGTGTGCTGATATCATTTCTGAAAGGGCAAATATATATCTCAGAAAGTGTTATCAGCACTACTATATTTTGATGAGGAGCACTTTTTTAAAAGTACGGTATGGCCAGCACCATAGGATGATCCAAACCGTCCATCAGATGGACCACAGTGGCACAGTCTAAATAGGCTGTGCCCCAAAAATTATTTCCATAGGTTGATCCTAACCCTCTGATCTGAATGTTAGAGGGTTGATCCTAACCCTCTATAGATCGGAGGGTTAGGATCAACCTATGGAAATGATTTTTGGGGCACAACCTATTTAGACTGTGGCCCATCTAATGAACGGTTTGGATCATCCTATGGTGCGGGCCATACCGTGCTTTTAATAAACTGAGGAGTGCCCTCATCAAATACTGATAACATTTCCCTATATCAAATATAATAATAGTGAGGAAGATAGAGAAAGAACCGTAGCAGTAGGGCGTGTTTCAGCCCTTCTGCTGGACAAATTCCCACCGTTTCAAAAACTTCACCAAAGGGTCTCTCTCTCTCTCTCTCTCTCTGAGATGGGCGCTCTTACTCCCATTACCCAATGGATTCCTGAAGACGATCTCTTGTTGAAGAATGCGGTTGAGGTACCCTGTTCTTTTTTTCCCCTCTTCTTTCATTTCTAATAACCCGTGTCTTTTTTTTTCCTCCATATTGTTTTATTTCATCCTCTTCTAAGAAGATATGAATAGGTTTTTTGATATCTATATCTATCTATCTTTGATTTCAAGTTTAACCCACAAAAAAATTTGTACCCATAAAACAATTTCTTCATTCTTTTGTCATAAATATTTGAAAGACTATACACAACTTGCAACTCTAAATGCCATTGGGTTCTGGGTTTTTAACATCTATATCTATTTGTCTTAGATTGAAAGTCTACCCCGCAAAAAAATAAATAAAAATTGTATCCATATAACAATTTCTTCATTCTTTTGTCATAAATATTTGCAAGACTTTATACAAAGTACAACCCGAGATGCAATTGGGTTGCAGAACCAAATAGAGCCTATATGACATGTCTATTCTCACCACCTTAGTCTCCCCCCCCCCCCCCCCCCCCCCCCCAGAAATTTGCCGAAGTCGTTTGTAATCATGATGTTAAATTTCTAACGAAACCAACACGAAACGACCAAAATGTATAAACCAAAATTAGAAGTGTAATAACAGTATAGTATTTTAGTATGGAGTATATGTTACATAATATATTTATATGAATTGCATTCAAAATATGGCGTATGGATTATGTACATATATTTATATGAATTACATGTGAAATTTGATATGTACTAAATTATCAGACATGCGCAAAAATGCATGTCACTAGGCGTTCGATGTTTTTTAAATTATTATGGATGATTGTCTTCCTTATGTGGTTGTTTTGAACTGTGTATTTGTTTCTTATTTTAGTATTTCTTGAAGTTTCATCTTTAAAAACCGAAACCAAAACGTTTCCGTTTCCATTGCAACCGAAACCTAAGCCGAAACTGAAATTTAAAACCTTGTTTGTAACATGACACTAAGCAGCTCCAGTTATTGGAGACGCTTCCTTATATTGCAAAGTAAGTTATGTGAAGATACTAAACCTGTTTGGTGGTTTTTTTTTTTTAATTGTTTTTTTATTTGTATTTGCAATTCATACCCTTTTGCTAAACCTGGCTGGTGAATTTTTTTAATTGTATTTTTATTTGTATCTGCATTACATACCCTTTTGCCGGTCGAATTTCCATATCCCTGCTGTCTATTGCTTCCCTCTAGTATGCACTTTCATGTATACATTGTTTTTTCAGAGCCAAATTACAAAAAACTTTATCCCACTGCATAGAACATGAAGGTACAAGAGCTCAGGTAGGGGTGACTTGTCCAGTAACAGCACAAAAACTAAAAAAATCTGAAACTTAGATCAAATACATTGACATATAACGGGAATATGCCATCAATGATAAGTTCACTTTTATCAGATGCTCGCCTCGCCAACTAGTCTTCCATCTCATTTGTTGAACTTAGCATATGCTTAAAGATAGGGTCAATGAACCTGCTCATGTCAAGTACCCCCACTATAAATCTAGCTAGTTTCCATAGGGCCAGTTAGCCCACGAGATCACATTCCCAGAATCTCCTTCCATCATAAGATTGCCGGGCAACTCCTTGAAGATGCGAAGGCCGGTGAGTAGTCTTCTAATCTCTGCTTCATAAGATTGCTCTTCATAGTCGGTCTAGATGTTAGGTTAATTCAATTATTTGAGGTCTATGTCACTGGGAAATATAAGACACCATACCAAGATATGTTACTACTGTATACACCAGTCTCTTTGTCTTTGTCACCTGCATCGTGTGTGTGTAACAGACTTAGATTCCTGGGTTAACTGTTTATAATATATTTTGGTAATAAAAAATCTATATGTCATGTCCTAATGGCTATTTATAACATTGTTTAGTTGAATTATGCCATCTAACGCCTTTCTAGTTGCAGTTGGGGCTCTCATAATTAATGCTCCATAAATTTATAATCTCTTATATCCTATTGCTAGATCAGGAACTGACATTGTTCCTACGTTGGTAATTTATAATCTCTTATTTCTAATACTTAATAAAGAAAAACTAGAAAGAACTAGTGATATACGATATAAGAGAGTAACTTCTTATTAAATATTGTTCAAAGTACATGTACTTTACAGTATTATATGTAGCTTCATAGGAGAAGTAAGAGAAAAGAAAATAGAAAGGAAAAATGGTGACAGAATTCACAAATCCTCATCGCATTTCATACTACTAGCGTATTGACAGGATTGGAGGGTGTGTATATACATTGGAGGGTGTGTACATACAGTGTGTTTCTAACCAAATGACAAGAAGTATAAGACTCCTCATCTCTCTCTTCCCACTCTCCCTCTCTCTCAGTATTAGATGCTAAAAAAGAAATAAAATTTAAGGGGTAGTAAGATTACAAGAAAAATTGGGTGATAGACTTATTTCTAATACTTAATAGACTCTAATATTTTATATAAAATGATGCCACCGGGAATATAAAACATAAGAGCCCCGGCTGTATTCTCCTCAAATGCACCTTATCATCTGTGTAATACGTCAAATATTCTTATTTGTCAAACCATAGTTTTAAAAACTCCCCCAGACCATCATCGACTCCCTATAAAACTCTCCCGCGCTCTTGTCACAGTCCACATTTTGCCCTATAAAATAATTAAAACTCCTTTGACTCTCCCGATTCATGACCACGTCAACCGAGTACTCAGCCGTGTCGACCGAGTATTCGACCGTGTAGTGCCAAGTCGACTAGGATTTTCTTTGGCCGCGTTTTGACATGCATTCACGTTTTGAAACACTGTGTCAAACATCAATTTTGACAAAATCTAGCAAATGTGACCGTTGTCGTATCTTTATTGTGTTTAATGATTTCTGATATCATAAACCTGTTGATGGGATTTGATAGATTTCATCCCGAGACTCCATGCTCTTTAGACCTTTTGGTGGATCTTATGCCTGCCACTTGGACCTCACATTGCCAATTTTTGTGTATTTGCATCATATTTGGATCATTGGTTCTCACTATTTTAAGCAGAGTAGTACTGTAATATCAAAGACTCAGACTCTTTCTTTGATTCTTGGTCTGACATTCCTACACATGTTTTATAGGTTATTTAGACCACGTGATTTGATCTCTAATCCAAGGTAAATCTATCAACAAGTTTCTCCTCACAAAGTTCGAAAAGGCTAGTATGCTTGGGGAGATTCTGGATTCTCCGTTCTTCTCATGGCTGATTCTGATGACATTGAAAGCACCTTCTAAATACCACGGGTCAGACCATGAATTCCTCACATCTTCAAGTTCTCCACATCTCACCCTTTAAAGTTTCATTGTTTGGGCCGTAGATTATTGAAAAAGCTCAAATGAAGCTATCTTCCACACCAAGCTGCCATCCAATGTACTTTACTAAGTTCAGGCAACTCCATCCATTCCACAACTCTGCTTCGTAGAGGTGTATACACAAATGGGCTAAAATCTTCGATTTTAATTTCCTAGAATGTAACTATATTCATAGTTTAAAATTTCGGCCGAAATATTTCAGTTTCAGCCAAGGCCGAAACGAAATACACTGGAAACCAGACTTATATAAGATTTCGGCAAAATTTAGGTTGAAATTTTATTTTTACCCTTATTTACAAAGGAAATTTTATTTTTACCCTTATTTACTAACTTTCCATCAAAATTTTAAGATTTCCACAAAAAATTACGAAATTTCCACAGAAATTTTAGACATTTCGTAGGAAAATTTTAAAATACCGAAATTATTATCATAATTTTACATGATTTCGGCCTAAATTTCCACCGAAACCGACACCTAAACCGAAATTTAAATCCTTAGACCATATTTGCTCTTAGCAACCCATCCTCTCCTTAGCAGTCATGCTCTTCGCCTTGTTCCCTAGACCTCTAACATTCCAACTGATTATCTTCATGATAGAAAACATTTTCATCTTCATCACCCTTCAGTTTCTCAGTTACTGTTATCATCTCTCTCTGATTTTATGCCAACTTCTATTATCTATTTCTCTTGTACTTCTATGGATTTGTCTATTCACACTACCTTTCCCTGCTAGACTGTTTAGATCTCTCTCCCTTCTCTCCGTGAAATCAAATTATTGTACTGCTTCCTCTCTTCCTTCAAAAGATAGGCCTAAAATTTTGCTCACCTGCCAAATGGTGCTCTCCACCCACTGAAATGCCACCGCCTCGTAAATTTTGCTTGCTTATGGGACACCATCACATAACACAAGGTTTTAAATCTCGGTTTCGGTTTCGGTACGAAATTTCGGACAAAATCTCGGAAGAAATCTCGGTGAAATTTCGGAAATTTCCGAAACGTTTCACCGAAATTTCCGAAATTTCAGGTAAAATTTTGTACTTCACTGAAACGTTTCACCGAAATTTCCGAGCGAAACATTTCGGCTGAAATTTCCGAATCGTTTCGGCGAAGTTTGGTACTTTTCCAACTCATTGTGAATTTCGTTTCGTTTTCAAACCGAAATATTTCGGCCGAAACGTTTAAATTTAAAACCATGCAGATATGATGGCTACCGACTCAACTTTCAACTCATCTACTATAATTGTCTGTCGATCATGAGTCCATTTAGACTCACACTATGAGACCTTTTTCCTCATGTTGCTGCTCCAGATTGGGGCTTGCCATCTCATTCTCCCGGATGAATCTTGGCTTTTCCACTTCAATAGGTCAAGTGGTCCAATTCTGATGATCATCACCTCCCTCCTAACCTTACATTCTGAAATGCTTCTCTTCATACTCTTTCCCACTTGATGTCTTCGAGAGTCTTCTACATGCTTCTGAACACCATAATTTTCTACGTTCTTGGTGTTGATTGCTCTTGCAACATCGACTTATTTCCCTTTTGTTGTTGTATTTCAAAAGAGATTACACTTCGTACCTGGATTAGCGGCTACTTGTTGGATCCCCAACTCAGGATCACTTCATCTCTTTTTGTTGCTGTCTTACCCCTTCTTGCCTCCTCTCCCTTGCCAATTTCCGATTTTGCTAGCTCTCTTGACATTCCCCAATTTATCTTTTTGACTACTATTAAGTAAAACTTTCCTTGTTCCCCCTCAAGATTCTCATGATTTTGTTCTGTGTCCTCTAGCGTCCCTTGTTTTCGAAAATGCTTATGAAAGTATAGATTTATTAGCTTTTGTATTGGCTTTTTGCCTCATTTGTTTTAATGAAATTCACACATTTGAAGAAAAATAGGCTTGGATGGGAGACAAAACAAGTGGAAAGGGCATCAGGTCGGTAGGTGGGAAGAAACAGAGTTGCGAAGTCTTAATCTTGCAAAGGGATGGTTCCACCCTACTTGAAGGATCAACCCTTCCATACCTTCGTACCGTGTCTACTGCTTTCAAAGGAGATGTCTTCCCGCATTGCCACATCATCATCCGTGGGGTTTTCCATCTCTGGGTTGCCCACTCCAAGGATCAAACTTGTAGCCATGCTTAAGACAACATCTCATGTCCATTCTACCCTCCTCTACCTTTTGATCCACAATAACTATGGGTTCCTCATTCTTTAATGTCATCTCGGTATCTCCCACTAGGGCACTCTTGTAAGACACCCTGCTTAGATAAGGTTACATCCCCAACTTCTCTATCCCCTCCTCCATATCACCGTTCGGTTGACCCGACATCCCCCATTTCCTTGTATCCTTGTGCCCTTCTCCTTGTTCCTTCTCCTTCACATTTTAGAACATACTTTATACTTATGCCTGAATCTTTGAATCTTTAATTTGTGAAACTACATCTCGAACAAATCCAATAGCCTTGATTCTCCTCTCATATGGTCATCTCTATTCTCCCGCCCTACTTTAATTTTCCTTTCTTTGGTTCTTTGTTTCCGCCATTCCGTCACGCTTTGATTTTTTTTTTTTTTTTGGTTTATGTTATAAACAGGAATAAGGTTAGAGAGGATGGAGAGTCTCCACTAAGGAGTACTCCCATGTAAATGATGTATATATAAGCCCAAAGTAGGGCAACCTTGTACAAAGACTGTAATACCCTCCACACATACACATAATACCTAAACTACCTCAAGCTGGAGTTCCATAGTGTATATACTATGGAACTCCAGCTTGGTACAAAGAAAACTGCAATACCCATACAAACAACTATAAATCCTATACAACAAAAAAGATAATCATCTCATACACACAGCCAGTTTGGTATAACACTCCCCCTCAAGCTGGTGTGGTGAATGCATAGTGAAATACATAACAAAAAAGGGACAACGACCACAACGAGTACAACATTGAGATCAACAGCCACAAAAAACAACGAGCTCCCCCTGAATCAGCACTACCGTCAGAGCGATCACACAGAGCCTCCCCTGAATCAGAGCACGACTATCAAATGTGCGCACAAATAACGATGGAATGGAGGCACCTCGGCAGGAAAATAACAACGAAGCACGAACAAATTACGTACACCAAAGGTGCGCACACAAGCAACGACGAAGTACCACGAGCACATACATCCGTTGAGCAACACAACGCCAATAAAAGAAGAACTCCCACCACCAGAAAGGTGAGAGGAACTAACCACCAATGAACAAGCAGGGCGACATAAACTCAGCCTACAACAACAAGAATCAGGAACCAACCAACAAGGCGCTCAACAAACAGGTGCACAACAACCAACCAACGACGGCAAAACAACACGTCGCCTGGACAATAACAAGGCCGAAAGCAACGCCAACGACTGGGCATATAGCTACCACAAACAACAAGGCCGAAAGCAACGCTAACGACCGGGCATATAGCCACCAACAACGTTAATTGCAACGCAAACCACTACAACGACAACGAATGTGTAAAACTACGCAAGGAAACTACACACGTGTAGAAGCACCAACAAGGTGCGTTGCAACACAAACCACTACAACAACAAAGGCGTAAAACTACGCCAAACAACTACACTCACCATGTAGAAGCATCAACAAACATGATTCCCAAAGCAAGTCCACAACCATGATCAACCAAACCAACAAACCAACAACCACAATCAACCAACCAAAAACCAACCACAACAACGAGGATCACAACCATGATCAACCCAACCAACCAACCACAATCACAACCAACCCAACCAATGATGATCACAAACCAACAAACAACCAACCAACAAACAAAGCAACAACCAATAGAGCGCACAAACCACCAACCAAGCGCGAACAAGCTACCAACTAAACACCAACAAACAACCAACAAATCACCAACAAATCACCAACCAACCACTCACAAATCACCATCACCAACCAACCCACACATCAGTCGTGAAGAAGCCACCAACCGACCAACATATCACAACAAAGAAGGGTGAACAACATAAATGGAATCACACCAAGAAATTCCAAGCGTAAACTGAACCAACGAAGAACACGAAGAAGAAACCAACCAACCAATGAACTATCAACAAAGAAGACGAAACTACATCATGCATAAACCAAGACAACAACAAGACAACACTAAGGCTGCACTCCATCCTTGGAGCTACACGACAACACTCAGCCTCAACTTGCAACAAAAAGAAGAACTTTAAGGCACAACCTCCCTCTTAGACATTTCATCAAACAATTGGTGTGCACATTTGAGATCAAGACAAAGGCCATAGAATACAGGGAATACAGGGAATATATAGAGAGAAAACAAAGATTAGGATGGAGTGGATGGGGGTGAAACACAAAAAAGAAAGAAAGAAATGATTTAAACCATAAAGAAAGGGATTAAAGAACTAGAAAGAACTCAAAAGAACGAGATTTATGGTGAAAGAACAAAAAAAGGAACAAGAAAAGATGCTATGAATGGAGAAAAGAAAGGAAAAGAATGGATCTTTTTGTGGCTTTGTTTTGTTTTGGATGGATTTATTTACAAATGGTATTTACAAGAAAGGGTGTGGTTTAGGAACCCACAAGAAGGGAAGGGCTAGGGTTTCACGGATTTAGGGTGTGGCGTTCACTGATTTAGGGTTGAGGGTAATGGATGTAGAGATTAGGGTTTAGGGATGCAGTAGGCAGGATGAACCCAAAAAGGGTTGTGGGAAAATTAAGGAGGAGGGAGTCTCGTCTCGTCGCGTCTTTAGATGGCGGCGGCTCAGGATACCACGTAAGAATGAGAGAGAGAGAGAGAGAGAGAGAGAGAGAGAGAGAGAGAGAGAGAGAGAGAGAGAGAGAGAGAGAGAGAGAGAGAGAGATGGTGATGGGAAAACTCTTCTTTTTTTCCCCTTTCCGCTAGGGTCTTAGCTCTAACACCATGTTTGAAATGGGAATAAGGTTATAGAGGAAGAAGAAGAGGAATGGAGAGTCTCCACTAAGGGTTACTTCCATGTAAATGATGTATATATAGGCCCAAAGTAGGGCAACCTTGTACAAAGACTACAATACCCTCCACACACATAATACCTAAACTACCCTTACATACTCTTCAACAGTTTCCATCACGGGCTGTTTCAATTGCACATATTTATGACATAGCTAGCAAGAGATTCAAATATAATCATGTTTGATTTGTTATTTTTTTCTTTGTTGGTGTTCTCTCTGCCTTTTTATGTCTTGTTCAGTTTTGTTAGGTAATGCTAAATATTTCTTGGTTATCAGAACTTAGTAAGAGGCAACTATGCCTTCATATCTCAATCAAGTCATTACTAGCTGGGTCTAGCGAGAGTTTTTACACTTGGGTTTTGATCAGATTACAAGTCTATTGAGTCTTAATGGTTTTCCAGTTTCTGTTTTGGTATTGTTTATGTTTCAAGCCTAAGTTTTCAATGGCTCATACATAAACAGTGGGGAATATGATAGGCAAGTATCAGGTAAAAAAATAATTGCATGTACCACGAAAATCGTAATGTTGTCAGCAGGTGGATTAAACTATGTAGTTCTCTTTGCTTTGAGATTTTTGTTTCTCAATCAACATACCATTATTGTTATTATTATTTTTTTGAAAATGATAGCCAATAATATTAAAAAGACCGAGATGGTCAGAGTACATAAGGAAAAAAAGGACCAGGCAAATACAACAGAAGAAAATCAAGGAGGGAGAGAGTAAAAAAGGGCCAGAGATTCCTTGGACACTCCCTCTCTTACTAAGCTATCCGCCACCTTATTTGCAGATCGGCGAAAATGATGAAACACCACCACAATGGAACTCATCCAGTCCAACATTTCGTCAAACAACCTGTCAAATCTCCATGGCGGTTTAGGAGATCCTTTGAGCCAGCAAATGACATTCGATGAATCACCTTCTACCACCACATTGTTAATACCGTTTTTCTTGATTAGCTCCAAACCTTGATGAGGCGCATGCACCTCCGCGTCCGAGGCATCCGCCACCCCAATAGGACCCGCGTAGGCCCATAGAACCTCACCAGACTCATTTCTCAACATACCATTAATTTATATATAGGCTTTTCTTTGCATCTCATCATTACCCACTTCTCCAATATTTAATTAATTATTGCTTTATTTGTCCTTTTCTATTTTCCATTTTGTATTTTTAATGACTCATCCATATCATTCTGGATTAAGCTGAAGTATCTCTTGCATGTATTGATGCACTTAATCCCAAGATTTTCAATGTCGGTTTCGGTCACTACCGAAACTGAAATTTCGGCCAAAATCATGTAAAATTCGGTATATTTTAAACGTATTTTTTAAAATTTCTGTAGAAATTTGCAAAAATTCGGAAATTTCGGCCAAAATTTAAAACTATGCTTAATAGTGCCTTTTGTTTGACAGGCTGGCGCTTCCTTAGAATCACTTGCTAAAGGTGCCGTGTGCTTCTCCCGACGATTTACCATTCGAGAACTTCAGGATCGGTGGTACTCTCTCCTTTATGACTCGGTTACTTCAGCCGAAGCTTCTGCTCACATTCTCGAGATCGAACTTTCTGTTTCCAATCCTCCAAAATCCAACCAGTATTGCAATATCAAAGGAAAAGAATGCATACCCGGGAAAAGAAAAGTGGACACTGTTCGCAGCCATTACTATGCCATGCGAAAGAGAATTTGCAATGGACCTTATAACTCTGTTGATCTTAGTTTTATTTTTCCACCCAATGATCAAATTTGTGAAGGTGATTATCAGGAGCAACTAAAATTTAGTACTGGAAATCCAGCTGGAAGTTGCATGCTAGGAGCCTCGATCCCAAATTGTTTTGGTCTCCCAGAAACCGACTTTGATGTTTTGCATCATGCTTTTCCGCCAATGTTGAGGGTTGATGAGAGTGGTGCTACTAATGTGGATGCTACTAACCATGGGTTTCATACTGGTCAGGTGGACTCACATGAAAATGCTCTTCCAGATGGAATAATGGGTAAGGACCATAGTTAGCAAAACAGCGTTTTTTTTTTTTTTTTCAAAAACTACCGTTTGAAACTCGTTTTAATGCTTTGCCAGTTAAAACTCCGTTTAATACTTTTACAGTAAAAAAAACTCCAGTTTTTGAGAGTTTTTGAGAGTTTTTGAGGAAAACGTTTTAAACACGTTTAAAACATATTGAAAACGACCTTTCAAAAAAAAAAAAAACCTTTCAAAAAAACATATTGAACACGTTGTTTTGGCCAACTCCCCAACTTTACCCCTTCTATATTTTGTAAATTACAAAATTTTAAATGCATTTTTTTATGTTTCCATTTTTTGAGCCAAAGCCATATTAAACTCGAATTTTTGCCGTCCCATTTTATTGCCGAATCACATTTTGCTAACTATGGTAAGGATTGCTTATATGGATTTCCAGGAAATGTTTCGTCTGTGTCAGTAGGAAAATCAGTTGGAAATGACTGCTCATATGGGTTTGCAGGAAATGTTTCCTCAGTGGGAAAATCAGTTGGAAATGGCATTAGTCACTCTTTTGAGCACGATAATCTGCACAAAGATATTCCTCAGATTCTTGGAGAAAATCCATCTGTTTTTCCGAATTGCTCGGTTGTTCAAGAATTGGGCCTGCCACAAACGTTGCCCGTTAACAATCTATTTCAATCCACCGATTTAGAGGCAAGACCATTCTCTAACTTTAGCTCACCAGTTTCAGATTGTAGTGATTCATTTCATCAGTTGGAATATTCTTCTCCACTTCCTAAACTGCCATGGAGAGCAATGGAGGAAATTTCGACACCGGCTATGCCAGTTGAAACAAACCGTGAAGATAAAAAAGACATTGTAACAGATGTTCAGAAAATGAATTCACAAGATTATGATGTTGTTCACTCAGAGCCCAAATTGATTCACGGAATTCCTGGCGATGATGAATTAAATAGTTCCACCGAAGGTGATTTCATGGACCTGTCAAATGCCCTTTTGGACTTTTCAAATGACCTCCTTTATATTGATGTAGATGAGAAAGACATGATCGATAGGTCTCGCCTTGATGGTCTGAACTCCATTTTGTTGAGTTCTCCTAATGATGGT
Source organism: Tasmannia lanceolata (assembly GCF_043159265.1). Taxonomy (NCBI): domain Eukaryota; kingdom Viridiplantae; phylum Streptophyta; class Magnoliopsida; order Canellales; family Winteraceae; genus Tasmannia; species Tasmannia lanceolata. The sequence continues at coordinate 22,727,191 of NW_027518697.1, read as the reverse complement.
ATGCTGAACGCAAGTGTACCTGAAGCATCTAGTGGTGTGGACACGTGCCTCGTGATTCCCGAAAGTTCGTATCCTGAAGAGTTAAATGCCGTTCAAGACATAGTACAATGTGATTCAGAGTTCAATGTGCCATCTACTTCCTTTCAAAATCCTCATTCCTCTGAACTTATTGAAGGGTTCATTTTCTGCACGTTAAACACAGAGGACCCAGAAATCCCATGCAATGATGACGTGTTTTCGCCACCTGAGGTGCTTTGCCCGCTTGCTCAAGGCAGTTCTGAGACTAATACCTCAGTTTTGTCATTAACTAAACACTTTCATGATAAACAGAAGGCCAGTGGGCAGAGGCTTACTCTTGTTAGTGAAGGACAGGAAACACCTTCCCAACCCTTTGTAAAGTCACTAATAAGAGGGTCAGAGGTGTTGCCTGAAATGGGCCCACAACATCCAAGAAATGGTCATGGGTTGACAGTTGGGTTCCCTGAGAATGATGCCCTAATTGTAGCCTCAAAGAATATAGGTGTTGCGGGTGAAGACCGACTTATATGCACATCGGTATCTGTAACTCCACATTCTGTCCCAGATGTTATTCTGAAGGAAAATCTCATAAAACAAGAACCTGGGACCCACGACAACCTTGACAACTCTGTTGATTCATTTCTCGATAAGAAAGTTCAAGAATCTGATCTTACTAAATGCTATCACGAAAATGCTGTTGGTTTTTGTGCGCCAGTTGTACTACAAAACAATGTCACTCATGAAGAGCCAGGATCAGCAGAAATTGGGTTTCCAGAACCAGTGAAAAACATCTCAACATCAGATCATGAAGAGTTATTATCTGGGAGTGATGATGATGTACCTTATTTCTCTGATATTGAAGCAATGGTAATTCTTAAGCTTTGCCATTTGTTATTGTAGTTGTTGGCTTAAATAGCAGATAATGTATCTCTTCTAGCAATCTACTTTATGTACCACTTTCAAGGTTTAAAATTTCGGTTTTGGTATTGGTTTCGGCCATAGCTGAAACCAAAATTTGGCCGAAATATTTCGGCAGAAATTCGGTAAAAAAAATCATTAAAATCTGAATTTCGGTCGAAATTTTGGTAAAAATTTCAATTTCGAAAAAAAATATAAAATGCCGAAATTCCGAAATTTTGGCTGAAATCTGCGCAGACACCGAAATGTGTACTTTTGGTGTTGGCCCCTGCTGAAATCTGGAATTTCAACCGAAATTTCAGCATTTCGTCCGAAATTTAAAACCATGACCACTTTGGTGAAGCCTAATGTCACCATCAATCGTTTAATGTTCGATTGCAGATACTTGATATGGACTTGGGCCCATATGATGAGGAGTCGTGTTTCACTAGAGAAGGTAATTCCTGTAGGTTAACTTGATCTCAGTATATGAATATCCAGCTACTACTAATTATTTTGTTAAGAACTAGTTTGTTGGTAAAACAGACAGATTATTCTTGCCAAGTGTTACCCCACAAGTTCTTTGTAGTGCAATGATTTATGTAATTTGTTTGTAATTTTTTTTTCCTTATGATTAGGGTTGTGCTGTCTTCATACAGTCGCATAGTTGGGTTAGGCATCTTTGGCAACCTGCATCTGGAAAGGAATAGGATATGAAGCTTCATTATTCGCTATGACTGGCTTTGAGCCATTTCTGCATGGTTTAGGTGGGGGACGAAGGTCTCCTGATTGTGAATAATGAGGCACAAGGAAGGGCCAAGCTGTTAGTGAGATATCACTTTTGAAGTTATAGAGTTGTAACCAAGGTTTTAAATTTTGACCGAAAATTTCGAAAACCGAAATGCGGGAAACGTACTGAATTTCCGCCGAAATTTCAAATTTTATTTAAAATATTATTTTTTATTTGTTTACAGAATTTCAGCCGAAATTACCTTAATTTTGGCCCAAAAAACTGTCATTTCACGCCTTTCTACCAAATTTCTGGATTTCGGCTGAAATTTCGGTTTGGGTTAGGACCAAAATTCATTCCGAAACCGAAATTTAAAACCTTGGTTGTAACTTTGTGTTAGGGTTTGCATAGCAAGTGCCAGTCTCAAGTGGGCAGTTTTCATGGGCCACAGATTGCCCAACAAGTCATGGAGGTATCCACTGGTTTCTTCAGGCTTAGTAGAGATTGGCAGTTTGGCACTTGAGTGGAAATGTAGAAAGGGATCTTGATGTGATCTAGGGAGGGGAAAATAGAAAATAGAGTAGAAAAGAGAAGGAGAAGAGGAAGAGAAGAAGAATAGAAGAGGAGAAAGAGAAGAATAGAGGAGAAAGAGGGGAACAAAGGAGAAAGAGGAAGGGAGGAAGAGGAGAAATAGGGGAGAATCCTCAATTCATTAATTCATCAAAGTTCTGAAATCCCTAATACATGAGGGCCTTGTTCAGGCAATGAAAAGAAAACTTGGAAATAAAATAACATGGAAAATAAAAGCCCTAAAAACTAAAACATAGAAATAAAAATACTAGAAACTAAATGGCATGGAAATAAAATTCCTAAATGTTCTAATGGGCAAATATACCTCTTACTGGGCCTACGATCTGCATCAGATCTTCACTGTAAGACCATTAATTGTTCTGCTTCTATAAGGGCTACATGGAAAACTTGCTTTGAACCAATTTGAGACTCTTTATCATCATCGGGTGTTTCTCACCCTCACCTTCTTCTCATTGTCATCATTAGAATTATCAAACGAATTCACTAAAGCGGGAATCCAGACTATCAACAACATCCTCCCAAATTTTTTTATTATCTCTTTATTTTGCATCATCGAAATGTTTCCTCACGTCCAACCTCACTTTCCTAGGCACATGCTCACAAGGCATGATTTCCCGCCTTTTATTTGCCAAGTGTTGCTTCAAGCGTTTAATCCCTCCTCCCAATCACTTCCTTCCACAATAGTTATACTATGTAAAAAGCCTATTCCCCTCATTCTTCTCTCATTTCCACCCAATGTCTACTGCAGCAGGTTGTTGAGCTACATATCTTGTCACAATGGCATTTATTATTTTACACATCACACCTATATTCTACAATCTACAATGAACTATATGTATTAGAATATAAAAGAAAACAGAGAAGAACAAATCCATACATGTTTCTGCATTTTTGCATCCATATGTATAAAAATACCCCCAACAGAAAGTCTTTTTTGGGTAGATTTGGGCTGTTCAACATATTTTTGACACAAAAAAGTGAAAAAATAAATAATAATTGTACAATATAAGAACGAAATCGATGCATCTATAATTGTTTCATTATTTCTAATGTTTTTTTTGCTATTAATTAAAAATGGAGAAACAGAAATAACTATATAAATATGTCAAAAACTAAAAAAAAATAAACAAGAGTGATATCAGAACATGAGGGAAAGACTTGCATAAAGCTTAAATCTATGTTTCAAACTTAAATCATGCTATTTGAAGATGGATCCCAAAAAAGAAGTATAAGTAATATAAAAGTGATTTTAAAGGATATTCAAAGAGATCGCCATTCGCCCGTTCCTATTCAACAAGGTGATTGCCATCACTATCTCATGGGTGAGGACTTTACCTCCATTTAGGCTTGTGTCGGTCCACGACCTTTGGTATGGATGGAAGGAGATTTGCTTTGATTTAGAATGGGAATCCAAGATTGTAAAAGATGGGAAGCACCCTGCGCACGGGTACTTAAAGCTGAATTTTGATGGGTCTAGCATGGGGAATCCTAGTCCTTCAGGCATTGGGGGAGTGCTTAGGGGAAAGGTGTAGCATATTCCAATGAAGCTGAAGTGCGAGCTGTTCACCAAGGAATAAAGTTTCTTGATAAAGTCGATCTTGATAAAGTGGTGATTGAAGGGGACTCTCTTAATATGATTCGATGGCTTAGGGGCTCCCATCCGCATCCTTGGAGATTTGCTCTTTTCTCTGATGAGATCCCTGACATGGTGGGCGGAGCTAATTTATCTTTCTTTCATGTCCGGTGATCTCCCAATTGGGTGGCAGATAGATTAACTAGAGAGGGCGTCTTGCAGGCGGAGGTGGAGTTGTTTGACTTCCTCTCCCCTTGATTGTTTTCTTTCGTATTTGCCCCATGCGGGGATGCTTTTGTATTTTCTTTGTCCCTTTTTCTCATTGTTCCTTGTATAGACCTCCTTGGTCTTTTTCTTATTGGAATGAAATCTTTTACCATTGAATATATATATAAAATTGAAGTTGTAAGATCTAGCATTGTGCATGCATCAATATATCCCTACACACAATTGGCGTACTAAGTACTTAAAGAAAATGTTTGGAAAAAAATTTAGAAAAGATAAAAAATAAAGACACTAGATCTAGCATATTCATGTATATATCTAGTCTAAAAACACATTAAACATAAATCTATTCTTATTTAGGCACTTCAAACAAATTAGTTGTGAAAAACTAGAAGATTATATTGGCGGTAATGCCTTTGAAAGGCTAATAGCTTGACCATTAATGAAATCACTAATTCACAAAACCAGACAACTACGTCCTGCCCATGTTCCTTATCACCTGTTTTTTCTCTCTTTTTGTGCATCATTAAAAATTTCCTCATCTCCAACCTCAGTTCCCTAGGCACATGTTCGCAAGGCATGGTTTCCCCCTTGACTCTCCATGTGTTGCTTCTAGCATTTGAACCGTAAAAATTGCTGTTGACAGTAGCTAAAGAAATAAAAATTCGGGGACAATCAAACCAAACCTGAAAAAAGATTTCTTATTCCTTCAATTGATATCCATGCAGCGTATATAAGAGAACTCTAAATGTACCCCGGAGTCTTAACTCCTTTTTAGTTTTTTTTTTTTTTTTTTTGAATGGCAGCTAGATAACATTAAAAACAGAGGCAAGACCGAGATGGTCAGGCCAAGAAGCATACAAGAGAAATCAAAGGAAGAAAGAGAAGAAAAAAGAAAGCCATAAAATACAACTCAAGTGGGGAGCTAATCGAACATCTCCAACCCCTCTTTAGCTACACCTTCACTAGCAAGTATACCCGCCGCAGTATTGGCGGACCTTCTAATGTGCTTGAAGGTGATCGATGATCCTTCCACTAGGTCGTGGATTTCATAAAAAAGCTTGACGAATCTCTAGGTGGGGGACGAGAGAACCTCTTAGCCAACGGATGACATTAAGAGAATCTCCCCCCACTACTACCCAATCCAAGCAATCTTTATCCAAGCATTTTATCCCTTGATGAGCTGCTCTCATCTTTGCCTTGGTAGCATCTGACACTCCTATAGGCCCAGCAAAAGCCCATATGACTTCTCCCCTAGCGTCCCTTAGAACACCTCCAATTCGTGCAGGACCTGGATTGCCCAAGCTGGATCTGTCTAAATTGAGCTTTAAATTGCTTATGACCGGAGGTTCCCAAATTTGCACTACCACGGGCCGCTTCTCTATACTAAAGCAAAATCTCCTTCCACTCTTGTCATAGGTTAAATGCAGGTACAAACCTAAAGCAAGGGAGAATCCTCACCCAGGATATAGTCAGCACTGTCACTTTCACAAACAGGAAGGAAAGGGGATTTAGCGAGTCCTTCGAAGACTCTTGCATTCCTCTCTTTCCATAGCACCCAAATGGTTGCTAGAAGAGAGACATTCCAAATAATCTTTCCTTTTTCCTTCCTTGGGACCACCGTCTAACCCTCTAGAAGATATGGCAGATTAGAGGGAAAGACCCAAGACATCCCAAACCTGTTTAGTATGCGGCTCCACACCACTTTGGCAAATTTGCAATGAACGGATATGTGATTGACCTTTTCCCCATCATGTATCCACAGGGCGCAATGATCTACCATCAACATCTCCCGCTTCCATAGAAATCGACGATCTGAATCCGTCCAGGGATGGTGGTCCATCCAAAGGTGCAAACTCTGGGAGGTGCTTGGATCATCCACTCTAGCTACTTTGGAGAGCATAGGGCAAGGCACAAGCTGATGATAGAAGGATTAGACAGTGAAAACCCCAGTAGAATCCCAGATCCACACCCTCTTGTCCACCCTTGACTTCCTCACATAGCACCCTTCTAACGTCTCAAGAAGCCTAGTCACTGAGGGTAACTCTATCGACGAGATTTCTTCTAAATTCTAGCCTCCACAATACCCTATCACCATTCCTCTCAAACCAATCCTTTGGGAGATGGGATAAAGTTTTGGTATGATTAGTGGTGCGATGAGGCCCCCTTGAAGGAGGCATTCCTGGATATGTTTGTCGTGGTAATGGACAAGGAAGTCTATGTCAAAGATTGCTTTAAGTGGGAGGAGGGTAGGATCAGGGAAGCAGGATTCGTACCTGAGGGTGGGGATTCGCGATTCCCCGAATCGCGAATCGGAATCGTGATTCGATTCGATTCCCCGATTCTGGGGAATCCCGAATCAATTCCGTCGGAACCCCGATTCCCAATTTTGGGAACCCCGATTCACAATTTTGGGAACCCCGATTCCCACTTTATAGGAACCCTGATTCCCAGGCGATTTCCTGTGAATCCCCAGCGAATCCCAACTCCTCGGCGATTCCCCGGCGAATCTCCGGCGATTCCCAGCGATTCCCCAACGAATCCCCGACGAATCTCTGGCAAACCCACGATTCCCGCTTCCAACCATCCCAGGAGCCTTCGATTCCCGCTTTCGAATCCCGAATCGAATCCCGCCCTGGCAACCTTGGATAGGATTACATGGAAGCTAAACTTTAGACATACCTTCTTTGACATAGAATTGGACTGAGTTGGGAGACTACTAAAGAAATTAAAGGCTTGCTACTATAGAAAGTCGGGTAAAGATAAAAGGGTTTGGATCTGGTGCTCCTTTGGGTTTTCAGCGTCAAAATCATTCTGCCATCAAATTGCGCTTGACCCTCAAACTTCGCTTCAAGCCAGGGTGTGGAGTATACCTGCTCCTTTCAGGGTCTGCGCGTTCGGTTGGATCTCCTTGATAAAATTCTCACGGTAGACTATCTGCATAGCCGTCATATGATTATCTTTGACCATTGTGCACTATGTGTGGAGTCGGGTGAAATAGTGTATCACATGTTCCTCCACTGCGGCTTGGCCAAAGAAGTATGGGGCCGAATTTTTTCGAGATTCGGTATAGCTTGGGTATTTCTTGCTCGCCTTGGTGACTTATAAGAGTGCTGGTTCTCCACGCCATGTTGGAAGAAAGATAAGATTCTATGGAACATGACGTTATTAGCCACCATATGGGCCCTATCCTATGGAAGGAAAGGAATGCTCGGGTTTTCATAGGCCCAAATATATTTATACAAAGGTGAATGGTCTAACCATCTCTTGGGTAAAAATCCTTCCAAAATTTAGGTTCATATCAGCCTATGAACTGTGTATTGGGTGGAGAGATATATGTGCTAGTGGGACCGAGAGGTTGAGCCTCATTCCCTTCGGGGGGGGGGGGGGGGGGGGGGTGTACATGGTCCAGAAAAGGTGAAGCTGAACTCTTATGGGGAATCTTGACCCTGCAGGAGTAGGTCTTCTAAGGGATGAGAATGAGGCCACTAGACAGGCTTTCTCAGGCCCTATTGGGATTACAGACTCCAATGAAGCAGAAATGAGAGCTGTAGTACAAGGTATCATGTTACTAGAGAATTAAGACCTGGATAGATTGACCGTTGAAGGCGACTCACTCATTGTCATCAGGTGGTTATAGGACAGTCATCCTCTGCCATGGAAACTTGCTCAGTGGATGAATGAAATCTACGATATAGTAGTGGGGCATTCTATAGTTTACCAATATGTCAGGTGGGCTAATAGTGCTACAGATAGACTTGCACGATGGGGAGTTGATAGGTCATCATTAGAGATCTCTGACTTTTTGCCCCCTTGAGGGCTTGTATTTTTTTTTTGATTCCCCTCACCTCCTCTTTGTATCGGCCAGCTCTTTCTTTTCTATTCTTTACTTTATTAATATACTTTCTCCATTCAAAACAAATACTAGGAAGATGCCCTCTACTCTGTTCTCGATTCTATCTTTATCTCTTACCTTGCCACATACGTAAGATGGTTGCAATAGGAACATTATCATTCTTTCTTATATGTAGTTTTTGTTTTCTACTATGCTTGACTCTTTTCTTTTCTTGTCTATTCATTTGTCCTTTTGTCTCCACATGTTAAGAGTTGCACAGAAGAACATCTAAGTGCATATTCTCAAATATATCTAATCTTCATATTTCATATAATCTTATTATTTGTGGAAAATTGTGATAATTCTGAATCAAAATTGTCCTCTTTCCGATGTTCAGTTTCCAAGTATCAATATGAGGATACTAAGAAGGCAATCATAAGGTTGGAACAAGGTGCTCATTCTTATATGCAAAGAGCTATGACATCTCATGGAGCTTTTGCAATTTTTTATGGGCGCCATTTGAAGCATTATATTAAGAAACCTGAGGTATTTATTCTAGATTTGGGCCTTTGAAATTTTCTGTCAACTTTGTTTCATATATAATATTTATATGCTTGCATTGCAATTTATTTGTTTTTTTACCTTTTTGTTTTTCAGTTAAGAGGCCATGCCGCCAATATTGTAATATTTATTTGAGATTTAATTTCTATATTGCATTTTCCAGTTATATTTAGATGTCATAATGAATCAATTCCCATATATCATGGTTGTATTCTGCCAAGTGCGTATCATTTTCCGTCAACTCTGTTTCATATATAATATTTACATCCTTGCATTGCAATTTATTTGTTTTTTACCTTTTTTGTTTTTCAGTTAGAGAGGCCATGCCGCCAATATTGTAATATTTATTTGAGATTTAATTTCTATATTGCATTTTTCCAGTTATATTTAGATGTCATAATGAATCAATTCCCATATATCATGGTTGTATTCTGCCGAGGGCGAATCATTGTTGCCTAGTTCACTATGAAGTAATCTTAAATGATGTACATGTTAAAGAGTTTTTATGTGGTGGTTGCGTGTGTATTATTTGTGGAAGTACACATGCAGAAGAATGTATAGTGGGGCCCACCTCTTTGGATGGTCTAAACCATTTATTTACTGGTCCCTATCGTAGATAGGCCATGCCCTTAATATCTTCACCATAGCATGATCAGAACTGTCCAATATATTTGGTGTAAAATGGACAGCCTACAAAGTTAAAAGAATGGTGTAGACACCTCCACAAATTGAAGAGTTAGGATCATCCTATGGAGAAGCTTTTTGGGTCACGATCTGTCTACAGTTAGGACCAACAAATGAATGGGGACCATCCTTCATGAAAAAAAGAGATAGTTATGGAAGTAGGGATAGTTATGAAAGTGGGGTCAATTAGCAGTGCATTAAGGTTGTAACGACCCGAAACAATCAAGCCGCTATAAGCGCAATAAAACCACTGAAAAACACCATGAATATTTTTTTTAAAGACATAAGATAAACTAAATTATAACATTCTTAAACTTGCCACAACCACAAATCTTATTTCAATTTAAAACCCAAGTAAAAGTCGCAGTCTGAAAAATAAAACAAAAGTCTTACAATTTAAAAACATCCATAAACTTAAAAATTAAAGACGATGACATAACATGTCGTCGGAACTCAAGAACCAAATCTTCACTACGCACTCCTCTTCCATTTTTCCTTCTAGGTATCCTCATCAGCAAAAGTAGCATCACCCATATTTTCATTTCTTGAAATTTAAACAACGTAAGCAAGATCCTCCAGTGACTAAATTCAAGTATATCAAACAATATTGGTGCGTGGTAATGTAGAATGATCACATGAAGAATGAGTTATATAAAAAAAATGAAAATATAGAGATATGAAGAACAATATAATCCACAATCGGCAATAATTAAAGGAACATAAATCTTTAATGTACAAATTCTGTAAATGACATGCGACGGCTACACCCCGAGCTCATCTGGCATTTTTCCCCCTCTTCTTTTCTTTCATTTCTTTCTATCCAGGTGCCCTGCCACACGACTTATCCACTACCCCCGTCTAAAAGTAGTAGCGGTTTTGGACTTTTGATTACGGATGACAGACATCATGTCAAGCCGCCTTAGGGATTATTTCCCTTCGGTAAGATTATCAACACAAGGCTGCGCACTCTGATCGTGCTGACTTTTGACCTTTTTGGCCTAAGGACGACACAACGGCCTCCCTTATACCCCCATCTATATGCCATGACAAATCAGAGAATGATCCAATTCTTTTATTATTATTTTTTCTTTTGAACTACAACATGTGTATCGATAAGAATTTGGAATTGAAAACAACCGATTTATCATGTCACTTAACTAGATTAACAAATGAAAATATGAACTTAAACACGCAATTTATTCTAACATTACAAACCCATATTGAGAGATATACAGGAATAGTCTAACTGTCACTTGCCTTAACACTTCTGTCTGATGAGAGAAACCACGAAGTCCCTAAACAAGGGTAGAGGGGCGGCAAACCTAAAAGCGAGGCCAACATACAATTACGCTTGATTCACACCAGTTTACCATTTCTAAACAACGGTGGTTCGGGGTGTCAATTATCCTTCCTTTAATAATACTTATTATTATGATAATATATATTCATGTTGGTTCAAATTAGTGCTGAAATTTCAGATTTAATAAGTTCAAAATAGTGCTGAAATTTCAGATTTAATAGGTGTAAATAGTGTTGAAATTTCAGATTTAATGGGTTCAAAATATTGCTAAAATGTCAGATTTAATGGGTGTAAATAGTGCTGAAATTTCAGATTTAATGCTACTTTTTATACCCATAAAGTTACACTAATTTTTTTTTTACATACGTACACACACACACACACACACACACACACACATATATATATATATACGCTTAGTAATCTTAAATGTTATTTTCACCCTAAAAATCAAAATATACATACCGATATATTTAGTTAATATTAAATTCTAGATTTAATATTAATGTTTTTTATAAATATAAAGATTAGCCCAAAATTTCAGATTTAGTATTATTACGTTATTATTTTTCTTCATAAAATAAATATATTCGTAAATCTACAAAATTTTAAATTAGTTTACACAAGACTCGCTTGTATAATCGAAATCCAAATTGTTTAGATTCATGAGTATACATAAAGGAGGAAACCCTAAAGTTTTAGGTCTCGATCATGGGGTACAACCCTATGATCTCTTATTTTAAAGTCCTTAAAAATCTCTAGGTTATGAAAATACGGCACTTACTTGGAGTGGATCGAAGTTGGAACGGTTAGATCGTTCACTATCTTCTCTTTTTCTTCTCTTTTTTCTTCTTTTTCTCTCTTATTCTCTTCCCCTATATTTTTTTTCACACATAGGAGGGAAAAGATTAGTGCGCACATTTTTCAAGGAAGGGAAAAACGTGACCTACTATTTGGGTTTTTGATTTAAATGGTTTGTTTCTTTATTAATCTCTTTCTTAGGTGTCACTCCCTGATTTGTTGCTAATTTGAAACTCATAATATATGTAACTTGATTTGATTTTTGATTTTTAAACAAAGAGCAAGAGGAGCCCACAAAAAAGTTGCGCACAACGCTAGGGGAAGAGTTGTGCGCATGATTTTCAAGAAAGGGAAAAATCTTGCTATCTTCCCCAAATTAGTTAATTTAGATCCTATTTTATCTCATTCCATGTTTATCCTTTTTGACTTGCATATCTTTCTTTTCTTATTAATTATATTTTACCCTTAAGTAAGACCTTAGTATATTCATTAAGATTTTAGAGAGATCTTATCAAATATTAAAGATAAATAGGTGGACCCTCCAAACATGGGGGAACGTGTGCACGTTTTTCCCTTTTTCGGAAAACGTAGGTTACTTTTCAATTTCCACCAATTTGTCTTATTTTCTCAACTTTGGTAATTTTCACGAAAATAAATTTTCAAGGAAAGTTATTTATCATATTAAAGTTCTAAATACTTTAAACAAGGACCCTTGATCCATAGATCATCCGATCTAAGGTAATCGAGGGAAAAATAAAGGTCCAAATTCAAGATCCGACATCGATCCAAGATGGATTGATGATGTTGACTATTAATTTGAACACTAAAGACCAAAAATTAGATTTTTATAAAGATCAATAAGGGAGATTGAAAGAGTGGTCTTTACATTACATCCCCATAGAGAGGTTGACTTCACCTATAGGATGGCCCTTGCTGAACTAAAGGAACTGAAGGAGCAGTTGTCTGAGTTACTTGAGAAGGGATTCATCAGGCCATGTTCTTCGCCGTGGAGTGCTCCTGTTTGATTTGTTAAGAAGAAGGATGGCAGCCTCCGTCTATGTATTGATTATCGATAGCCAAACAAAGTCACCATCAAGAACCGTTATCCTTTGCCGAGGATTGACGATCTCTTTGATCAGTTGCAGGGGGCCTGCTACTTTTCCAAGATTGACCTCAGATCGGGGTATCATCAACTACGAGTCAGGGATGAGGACATTCCTAAGACTGCATTCAGGACCCGTTATGGCCATTTTGAATTTGTAGTGATGCTGTTTGGGTTGACAAATGCCCCGACGATATTCATGGATGTTATGAACAGAATCTTCAAGTCCTTGGAGCTGTTTGTAGTGGTGTTTATTGATGATATCCTCATCTATTCGAAGTCCAGGGAGGATCATGCAAATCATTTGAGACAGGCACTTGAGACTTTAAGGCAGAATCAGTTGTTTGCCAAGTTCTCCAAGTGCGAATTTTGGTTAGATAGTGTGACATTCTTAGGTCTTGTGGTCTCTAAGGAGGGTATCTCAGTCGACCCAGCAAAAATTGACTCAGTTACGCTGTGGAAGCAACCCACTAATGCGACTGAGATTAGGAGTTTCATGGTTTGGCAGGGTATTACAGAAAGTTTGTGGAAGGTTTCTCTTCACTGGCGGGTCCATTGACAAAGTTGACTAGAAAGAATACAAAGTTTGTCTGGAACGATGAATGTGAGCTCAGTTTTCAGGATTTGAAGAAGAAGTTAACTTCTGCGCCAGTTCTCATACTTCCTTTTGAAGGAGGGGAGTATGTTGTGTACAGTGATGCTTCCATCAAGGGATTGGGTTGTGTACTCATGCAGGCAGGAAGGGTGATCGCCTATGGGTCACGTCAACTGAAGAGGCACGAAGTAAACTATCCTACACTTGATTTGGAGCTAGCAGCAGTGGTTTTTACGCTCAGAATCTGGCGGCATTATTTGTATGGGGTAAAATTTGAGGTCTTCACAGATCACAAGAGCCTCAAGTACCTTTTTGATCAGAAAGAATTAAACATGCGCCAGAGGAGGTGGCTCGAGTTCCTGAAAGACTATGATTTCACCTTGATCTACCATCCTGGGAAGGCCAATGTTGTGGCAGATGCCCTTAGCAGGCAGGGTCGTGCTTCGATGGCTTGCTTGATGATGGAGGAATGGAGACTTCTGGAACAGTTCAGGGATCTATCACTGGGGACTTGTGAGATTGGTGAAAGTTCTTTCATAGCCGACCTACGAGTAGGCGTGGACATGGTTCCGGTTCGAACCGAGGAACCGAACCGAACCGGCACATTCGGTTCGGTTCGGTTCGGTTCCATTTCTATATGGTTCGGTTCCGGTTCAGAAATCCGGGAACTGGTGCAAATTCGGTTCGGTTCTGGGTTTGAGATTCCGGAACCGAGAACCGAACAGAGAACCGATCCTCACCTTAAGTGTCTCCTCCCACCCTCCTAACCCATCTCTCTCCACATTATAAACTAATATTTTATGGATAAAAAAAAATTATGGTTTCCAAACATGGCCTTATTCTATATCACCACAAGGTATAGAGTAAGTGAGATCAAGACCGTTGATCTTCTATATCACCACGAGGGAGCCCACATTGTCTTTCTCCCATGTTGAACAGAATAACCAAGTGTAATTCATTATTCATATATAAACAGGGCCATTGGTGAAGGTTGGGTAAACCCAGAAGCGAACCGAACCGATTATATATGGTTCTGGTTCGGTTCGGTTCCATACATATATGGTTCGGTTCTGGTTCCAATTTCAGGGAACCGATTATATATGGTTCGGTTCTGGGTTGAGCCCAAAACCGAACCGAACCGAACCGAACAATGTCCACCCCTACCTACGAGTACAGTCAGACTTGTTGGAGTCGATAAGATCGGCTCAAGCTGATGATACCGAGATTATTCAGTTGCGGACTGTTATAGATTCCAGGCCAGAATTATCTATTGGACCATATGATTGTCTTTACTTCAAAGGTCGGATTTGTGTACCGGCTAAGAAAGATCTCAGGAAGAGCATCTTAGATGAGGCTCATAAGTCTCGCTACAGCATCCATCCGGGTAACACTAAGATGTATCAAGACTTGAAGAGGAACTTCTGGTGGAGTGGAATGAAAAGAGAAGTGGCTGATTATGTTTCTAAATGATTGACTTGTCAGAAGATTAAAATCGAGCACCAGAAACCTAGGGGTACTCTTGAACCTTTGGAAATCCCTGAATGGAAGTGGGACAGTCTGTCTATGGATTTTGTCATGGATTGCCAAGAACTAAGCTTGGATTTGATAGCATCTGGGTGATCGTGGACCGCGTCACCAAGTCAGCACATTTCATTCCCATGAAGAAGACTTGGACTTTAGATAAGATGGCATAGGTTTATGTTGATCAAATCATCAGATTGCATGGTGTGCCTTCATCTATTGTATTAGATAGAGACACTAGATTTACCTCCAACTTTTGGCGTAAATTGCATGAGGCCTTGGGTTCGAAGTTGAACTTTAGCACTGCCTATCACCCTCAGACTGATGGCCAGACAGAGAGGGTAAATCAAATTATAGAGGATCTGTTGAGAGCTTGCATTCTTGATTTTGGAGGAGACTGGGAGCAGCACTTGCCCTTGGCTGAGTTCCGCTTATAACAATAGTTATCAGCAGAGCATGCCCCCTTCGAAGTATTGTATGACCGTCCTTGCAGATCCCTGTTGTGTTGGGTAGAAGTCAGAGAGAAGCAATTGCTTGGGCCAAAAATCGTGCAAGAAACTGCAAAGATGGTGACCTTGATTGAAGACAGCTAAGAGCACACAGAAAAGCTATGCCGATTAGCGGCGTAGAGAGCTCGAGTTTGCTGTGGGAGATAAAGTGTTTGTGAAGATCTCACCTTTCAAGGCAGTGATGAGATTCGAAAGGAAGGAAAATTAAGCCCTCGCTACATCGGACGGTATTGTATCTCTAAGCGAGTTGGAGTTCGAGCATATGAGCTGGAGTTGCCTCCAAACCTTGATCGGATGCATAATATTTTTTATGTGTCCATGCTTCGCTCATACCATCCCGACCCTTCTCACATTCTTGTGGATGGCGAAGTAGAGCTATAGGAAGATTGGTCTTTTTTCGAGGGGCCATTGCGCATTTTGGAGCGTGAGAGAGTCCTAAGGAACAAGACAATTCCCTTGGTCAAGGACTCAAGGTACTTTGGCGTCATCACGGCGTCGAAGAGGCTACTTGGGAGCATGAGTCGGAAGTTCAGAAAAACTTTCCGGAGCTCTTCTGAGGTAAAATTCCTTAGAATAGATTAATTATTCTTTTGCAAGTTATGTTAGTAGATAAGTGAATTATTACCCGTCTCTATCTCCAAAATTTTGACTTTATACTTGTGGAAGTTGAATTTCGAGGACGAAATTCCTTTAAGGGGGGTAGAATGTAAAGACCACCCTTTCAATCTCCCTTATGGATCTTTATAAAAATCTAATTTTTGGTCTTTAGTGTTCAAATTAATGGTCAAGATCATCGATCCATCTTGGATCGATGTCTGATCTTGAATTTGGACCTTTATTTTTCCCTCGATTACCTTAGATCGGATGATCTATGGATCAAGGGTCCTTGTTTAAAGTATTTAGAACTTTAATATGATAAATAACTTTCCTTGAAAATTTATTTTCGTGAAAATTACCAAAGTTGAGAAAATAAGACAAATTGGTGGAAATTGGGAAGTAACCCGCGTTTTCCCCAAGAAGAGGGAAACGTGCGCACGTTCCCCCATTTGGTGGGTCCACCTATTTATCTTTAATATTTGATAAGATCTCTCTAAAATCTTAATGAATATACTAAGGGCTTATTTAAGGGTAAAATATAATTAATAAGGAAAGAAAGATATGCAAGTCAAAAAGGATAAACATGGAATGAGATAAAATAGGATCTAAATTAACTAATTTGGTGAAGATAACAAGATTTTCCCCTTTCTTGGAAATCGTGCGCACAACTCTACCCAGAGGTTGTGCGCAACTTTTTTGTGGGCCCCTCTTGCTCTTTGTTTAAAAATTAAAAATCAAATCAAGTTACTTATATTATGAGTTTCAAATTAGCAACAAATAAAGGAGTGAAACCTAAGAAAGAGATTAATAAAGAAACAAACCATTTAAATCAAAAACCCAAATTGTAGGCCACGTTTTTCCCTTCCTTAAAAAACGTGAGCACAAATTTTTTCCCTCCCATGCGTGAAAAAAGAATATAGAGAATAAGAGAGAAAAAGAAGAAGAAAAAAGAGGAGGAAAAGAGAAGATAGTGAACGATCTAACCGTTCCAACTTCGATCCACTTCAAGTAAGTGCCATATTTTCATAACCTAAAGATTTTTAAGGACTTTAAAATAAGAGATCATAGGGTTGTACCCCTTGATCGAGACTTAAAACTTTTGGGTTTCCTTTTTTATGTATACTCATGAATCTAAAATTTTTGGATTAGGATTATACAAGCGAGTCTTGTGTAAACGAATTTAGAATTTTGTAGATTTATGACTATATGTATTTTATGAAGAAAAATAATACGGTAATAATACTAAATCTGAAATTTTGGGCCAATCTTTATATTTATAAAAAATAAATTTATTATTAAATTTGGAATTTAATATTAACTGAATATATCGGTATGTATATTTTGATTTTTGGGGTGAAAATAAAATTTAAGATTACTAAGTGTGTGTGTGTGTGTGTGTGTGTGTGTGTGTATATATATATATATTGTGTTGATGTGTATGTACATATGTAAAAAAAAAAAGAAAGAAAAAGTGTAAGTTTATGCGTATAAAAAGTAGCATTAAATCTGAAATTTCAGCACTATTTTGAACCTACATGAATATATATTATCATAATAATAAGTATTATTAAAGGAAGGATATTTGACACCTCGAACCACCGTTGTTTAGAAATAGTAAACTGGTGTGAATCTAGCGTAATTGTATGTTGGCCTCGGTTTCAGGTTGATCGCCCCTCTACCCTTGTTTAGGGACTTCGTGATTTCTATCATCAGACAGAAGTGTTAAGGCAAGTGACAGTTAGACTATTCCTGTATATCTCTCAATATGGGTTTGTTAATGTTAGAATAAATTGCGTGTTTAAGTTCATATTTTCATTTGTTAATCTAGTTAAGTGACATGATAATTCGGTTGTTTTCAATTCCAAATTCTTATTGATACGCTTGTTGTAGTTCAAAAGAAAAAAATAATAATAAAAGAATTGGATCATTCTCTGATTTGTCATGGCATATAGATGGGGGTATAAGGGAGGCCGTTGTGTCGTCCTTGGGCCAAAAAGGTCAAAAGTCAACACGATCAGAGTGCACAGCCTTGTGTTGATAATCTTACCGAAGGGAAATAATCCCTAAGGCGGCTTGACATGATGTCTGTCATACGTAATCAAAAGTCCAAAACCGCTACTACTTTTAGACGGGGGTAGTGGATAAGTCGTGTGGCAGGGCACCTGGACGGATATAAATGAAAGAAAAGAAAAAGGGGGGAAATGCCAGATAAGCCCGGGGTGTAGCCGTCGCATGTCATTTACAGAATTTGTACATTAAAGATTGATGTTCCTTTAATTATGGCTGATTGTGGATTATATTGTTCTTCATTTTTTTATATAACTTATTCTACATGTGATCATTCTACATTACCTCTCACCAATATTGTTTGATGTACTTGAATTTAGTCACTGGAGGATCTTGCTTACATTGTTTAAATTTCAGGAAATGAAAATGTGGGTGATGCTTGTTTTGCTTATGAGTAGAACTAGAAGGAAAAATGGGAGAGGAGTGCATAATGGAGATTTGGTTCTTGAGTTCCGACGACATGTTATGTCATCGTCTTTAGTTTTTAAGTTTATGGATGTTTTTAAATTGTAAGACTTATGTTTTATTTTTCAGACTCCGACTCTTACTTGGGTTTTAAATTGGAATAAGATTTGTGGTTGTGGCAAGTTTAAGAATGTTATAATTTAGTTTATCTTATCTCTTTAAAGAAAAAAAAAATTCATGGTGTTTTTCAGTAGTTTTCCTTTGCTCATAGCGGCTCGATTGTTTCGGGTCGTTACAGTTGTGATTTAAATTTTTTGTTTCTTTATTAATCTCTTTCTTAAGTGTGACACTCCCTTTTTTGTTGCTAATTTGAAATTCATAATATAGGTAACTTGATTTGATTTTTAATTTTTAAACAAAGAGCAAGAGGGGCCCACAAAAAAGTTGCACACAACTCTAGGGGAAGAGTTGTGCGCACGATCTTCAAGAAAGGGGGAAATCTTTTTATCTTCCCAAATTAGTTAATTTAGATCCTATTTTATCTCATTCCATGTTTATCCTTTTTGACTTCCATATCTTTCTTTCCTTATTAATTATATTTTACTTTTAAATAAGCCCTTAGTATATTCATTAAGATTTTAGAGAGATCTTATCAAATATTAAAGATAAATAAGTGGACCCACCAAACATGGGGGAACGTGCGCACATTTTGCCCCTTCTTGGGAAAACGTGGGTTACTTCCCAATTTCCACAAATTTATTTTATTTTCTCAACTTTGCTAATTTTCACGAAAATAAATTTTCAAGGAAAGTTATCATGTTAATGTTCTAAATACTTTAAACAATGACCCTTGATCAATAGATCATCCGATCTAAGGTAATCGAGGGGAAAATAAAGGTCCAAATTCAAGATCTGACATCGATCCAAGATGGATCGATGATCTTGACCATTAATTTGAACACTAAAGACCAGAAATTAGATTTTTATAAAGATTAATAAGGGAGATTGAAAGGGTAGTCTTTAGAAAGGTTCTTTTAATAACGGGTATAATTGTCTTTTGGTTTTGTGCTGAAGGATAGTTTTGTAATTTTCTTTAAGTTATTTGTTGTCTTTAAAGGCTAGTGTTTTAAGTTATTTATGGTGATGGAAGTCTAATCATTTAGTTCATTTATGGTCAACGTGTGGTCATTCTTGGAAGTCTTAAAGTGTTTAAATTAATCAAGTGTTTTAAGTTCTTAAGGTTCTCTATAAGTTGTTGTGTGAAAGTTATTAGTCAATTGAGTCTTTTAGTATTCCAAGGTATTCCAAGTCCTTCTTTATATAAAGGCTTGTGAGTAAGCATTTTAAAGCATGGATGGTGATGTAAAAAAGATAAAAAAATAAAAGATTGTTAGGCTTATTGCTTGCGTTGTTTTTTTTTGAATGACTGGCTTGTTGCTTGTGTACTTAGTTATGAATACCATTCTGATGAGCATTTCATTTTGCTCGCTGGAATGGATCTTACCAGTGTTTCGTCCGTTTTGGTATTCAGTTTCCAAAAAGCGCTTCGACTAGTTAATTTTTTTAGTAGTCATAAAATTCAAAATAAAAATAAAAAATAAAATATTTGAAAACATATAAGAAACTATTATATCCACTAAATTTAACAAAAAGACACATTTTATTGCTTATAATATCTACCGCAGGCATGAAATTGGCTGTTGATCGGCCTAATTAATATCAACTTTAAAGGAAACACCCGTAAAGCTTACTATACATCATATCAAATGTTAGCTATAAATATTATTGTTAGAAGAGAATAAAAAAGAAAATCAGTAAGTTGGAGTCTAGCTCCCCCCTCACTTATGTATTTATATTTAGATAAAGTACAAAGATTAATGCCCTTAGGCATGTACACGCCTTCTAACACTCCCCCTCAAGCGGGAATGTATATATCATACATTCCTAGACAGTTGTCACTCAACTAAGCCTTACTTAATGATTTGGTAAACATGTCAGTCAGCTGATCCACTGATCTAGTAAAAACTGTGCATATCTCGCCCTTCTGGATTCTCTGACGAATAAAATGAAAATCCACCTCAATCTATTTAGTCCGCTCATGGAAGACCGGATTTGTAGCAATATGAATCACAGCCTTATTATCACAATATAACCGAGAAGGAGAGGAAGAGGCACAACTAATTTATGAGGAAAGGGAGGTCAACCGGACGATTTCTCGACTCGTGTGTGCCATGGCCCTGTATTCGGCTTCTGCAATGGATTTTGCTATGACGTCCTGTTTCTTGCTTCGCCATGACACCAAGTTACCTCCTACGAAGGTGTAATATCCAGTGCTTGATCTTCTATCTGCTGAAGATCCTACCCAGTCTGCATCAATGAACCCTTCTATCTTCTCATGACCATGCTTCTTAAACAATAGGCCTCTCCCTGGAGCATCTTTCAAGAGCTACTAATTTGAAGCATCACTGCCTAATGCGAGGTACGAGGAGAGCTCATATACTCGCTGACAAATGGGAGGATAGAAAATCGCTAAAGGCGGTGGAGAAGTACTCCCTAGCATTATCAGTGCGCAAGCATTTAAGAGTACAAGCATATTGTGTAGTGATCTCAGCACGAAATGTGCGAAAGTCATGAAGGACCTCAGAGCGATCTTTGAGTAGAAATAACTAAGTCAAATGTGAGAAATCATCCACAAAAATAACAAAATACCGATAACCAGAGAGAGACGTGGTCCTGGAGGGACCCAATGTATCAGAATGCACTAACCCAAAAGGAGTAGAGACTCGACTAAGAACTTAGGATGGAATGGGCACACGACGATATTTCCCAAGCTCAGAGGATTCACACTGGAAAGAAGGAACATGGCTAGGAATAAAGGATGACTTCTGAAGCTTTTGGACTAAGGGATGACCGAGACGGCAGTGCCATTGCTAAGGATTGACTGATTTATGCAAAACAGTAGGACGGGAAACGCAATCAAGGCAATAGAGACCATCCACCACACGACCCGAAGCAATCGTATTCCTAGTCGAGAGATCCTGAAAAACACAATAAGAAGGGAAGAAGAGACAGAACAGTTAAGATTTTTCGGAATTTGGCTAACAGAAAGTAAATTAAATGGGGACTGAAGAACACAAAGTACCGAAGACAAGGGAAGACTAGGGTGAGGGTAAATAGTACCATTGCCAGAAATAGGTAGTGGTTCCATCGGCCAATGTAACAGTATTCAAGGTAGACTGTAGGGGGTTGAAAAGAACTAAGGGAGGCAGAGGTACTCGTCATATGGTTGGAGGTTCCGGAATCAATAATCCAATAGCTAGAGGGAGTGAGAAGCATGTTTTTAAATTTCGGTTTCGGACCCCACCGAAATCGAAATTTCGACTGAAATTTCGCTCGAAATCCGACAAACTAATAACAAGAATATTTTATTCGTTATCAAAATCCCTGAAATTTCGGGATAATTATAAAATAATTAAAAAAAATAAAAAATGGTTGAAATCCATAAAATTTCGACCGAAAATTTGAAATTTTGTACGAAATAATGACATGTTTCGGGTATGTGCCATTTCGGTTTCGGCACCGAAACCTGAAATTTCGGATTTCGGTCGAAATTTAAAACCATGGTGAGAAGAGAAGAAGGTGAGCCACCGTGTTGGACAAAAGGTGCAGCATGTGCTCGGCGGTGCGCACTCATGCTCAAAAACTCATCATAGTCAGCTTTCGAGACAAGAAAACAATCACCATGTTCTACTGGCCATCGGAGGAGGGTGTAGAGCCACTAGGGAGGTTGGAAGATGTGATGTGAGCATAGCAGGGGTAATGAGTCCCTGATGTAAAGCATAGCACGTAGCCATAGTATTCCCTGCTACCTGACAATGAGTGTAGTAAGGGTGGTCACGCCCACCAGCGGCATGGCTGCCTGCAGAGGTATGGCCATGAGAACGGCCGCAACGGCCCAGACCTCTGGCAAAGCAACCACCACCACGACCAAAATAGTCACCACCAGTATACTCGCCAAGAAGAGAAGTATTAATGGAAGGGGCACTAGACCCATGAGGCCACAAACAACGCGACGCACTAGAGAGGATCCCTGTGAGGGAAGGAATGGACCCATCAAGAGAGACATAAGTCGTCTGTGGGAAAGCAGCCTCCACAGAAGAGGAATAATTAGAGATGGTAGCTGAAGATGGAGGAGTCGATCCAAGAGTATAAGTCGAACGAACATGAGAATCCATGGTGACAGAAATAGAGAGAAAGTCGCAATCACAATGACGACAGAGGATAAACAATAGAGAGGTGACGAATCACACAACGGGTCCGGCCATGATACCGCAACGCCGAGGGAGAGCTTTGCAGAAAGACATACGAGCATGATCCAAGATGGGAAGAGAGGCGAGGGGATTAAATTGAAAGCACAACACCTCACTCGGACATTTCATCGAACACGTGGTGTGCAAAACAACAACCAAGGAATAAAGGGAAGAGAGAAGAAGCATTAGACGGGTCCAAAGACCACACTGCGGCCCCGAAGAAGATCGATATGGGACAGGCATGATAAGGTTGGCAAGGTGGATGAGACAACTAGCGTGCAAGTGAATCGGAGCCGCGGGATGGAAGAAAAATCAAAGGGAGAGGATTTAGGTCATGAAGAAGAGTATGAACTAGGAGACGAGGATTAGGTTTTTAAGAGGGTAGATGAAGTAGGGTTTTAAACAATAAAAGGGTTTTGGGGCGTCGGCGTTGGTGGAGGTGGGAGGGAGTTACAACATTGATGGAGGAGGTGGGGAGGGTTATGACCAAGGAAGCAGGATTCTTCCCTGGGAGCCTTCGATTCCCGCTCTGGCAACCTTTAGTAGGATTCTTCCCTGGGAGCCTTCGATTCCCGCTTTCGATTCCCGTTTTGATTCCCGCTCTGGCAACCTTGGTTACGACACTTGTTGAGGGTAGTAGAGGTGGTGTAGGTTTGGAGACGGGAGGTGGTTTGCTGTGGCAAGAGTGGAGGCAGATGGAGGTTACGACAACAAGGGTTTGATGCAGATGGAGGCTATGACGTTAGGGTTGAGGTGAGGCGTGAAATGCGTGTGGGTGGGGAGGAGGAGGATGGAGGTTGTCGAATGGGAGGAGGAGGAAGATGGGTTCTTCCAATGGAGGTCCCCAGGGAGCCAAACCCTAAGGCTCTGATACCATGTTAGAAGAGAATAGAAAAGAGAATGAGTAAGTTGGAGTCTAGCTCCCCCTCACTTATGTATTTGTATTTGGATAGAGAAAGTACGAACACCATAATGCCCTTAGGCATGTACACGCCTTCTAACAATTACAAACATGCATGTGCTTAAAGGTTTTTGGGGAGATGTTGTGTTAACTGCATGTTATTTGATTAACCCTATGCCTTCATCTGTTTTGGGCAATCAAGTTCCGTTTTCCTTATTATTCCCTCGGTCTCTTGTTTATTATCTCCCTCTACGAATATTCATGTGTCTTTTTTGTCCATAATGTTTGTAGTCTTCTTGATAAATTAGCTCATCGTTCTATAGTCTGTGTTCATTTGTATACTGTCACACTCAAAAAAGGGTATCAGTGTTTTGGCCCCATAACTAGAAAGCAACTGGTTAGTGCTGATGTTACCTTCTTTGAGATAATGCCTTATTTTTCTGAAATTGGATCTTTTTTAGAGTCAAATATTCCGATTCCTGTCACTATTTGTATTCCATCTGTTCCGCACTTTCTTCCTGTAGATGATTCTCATTATTCATCTACGAAACCTCTCATTTATACAAGACATACCAAACAGGTAGCACAACCAGATGGTTGTCCTTCCACCGATTCTTCAGATTTGCATATGGATCCTATCGCCACTCTCAGGGAGAGGATGCATTTGGTTGTCGGTTGGGTGTTTTCTATCAAACTCCAACCTGATGGTTGCACCAAAAGATTGAAAGCTAGACTGGTTGCCAGGGCTATACTCAAACATATGGCGTGGATTATTTTGAGACTTTCTCTCCAATGGCAAGGGTTAATTCTGTTTGTGTTCTCATTTCTGTTGTTGTCCACTATGGCTACTATGGCTGGCCATTGTTTCAACTTGATGTCAAAAATATATTTCTATATGGGGATCTTAATGAGGAATTGTACATGGAGCAACCCCCGGGTTTGCTGCTAGGGGGGGCGGTATGGTGTGTAAATTGCAGAAAGCCATTTACGAGCTTAAACAATCTAGTAGAGCATGGTATGATAAGTTCAGCAGAGTGGTTGAATCCCTTGGATTTCGTCGATGTTATGCCAATCATTCTGTCTTTGTCCACCACATAACATCATGTATAATTGTACTAATGTATATGTTGATGATATCCTCATTTCTGACAGTGACATTGTTGGGATAGATGAAGTGAAGGAAGCTTATGACCCATTTTCTGACAAAAGACCTTGGACAGCTACACTAATTTTTAGGCATAGAGGTTGTGAGGAAAAAAATAGCATAAGCTTATCTAAAAGGAAGTATGTGATAGATCTTCTCACTGTAACGAGAATGTTAGGATCTGAACTTGTAGAGACACCTATGGATCCGAATGTGAAAATATTGTGCGATGATGGTGTTCAATTTGCAGATTCAAAGAGGTAAAAAGCCTTATATACTAAAAAAGAGATGGCCTTGATATTATCAGTTACTCAGATGCAGATTGGGCTGGATCAGTGTCTGATAGAAGATCTACTACAGGCTACTGCACATTTGTTGGTGGGGACCTTGTATCTTGGAGAAGCAAGTAACAAAATGTTGTGGCAACTTCAGGTGCAAAAGCTTAATATAGGACAATGGAACATTCTACACGGGAATTTACGTGGGTAAAAACTCTATGAGTGAATTTGGAGTTGTAGCTGATAAACTATATTGCGTAGAAACAGTGAGGAAAGACTTGAGGGCGAGGAACATAACAGAGAACGTGATCTTGGATAGGAGAGCATGGAAGAAAATGATC
Source organism: Tasmannia lanceolata (assembly GCF_043159265.1). Classification (NCBI taxonomy): domain Eukaryota; kingdom Viridiplantae; phylum Streptophyta; class Magnoliopsida; order Canellales; family Winteraceae; genus Tasmannia; species Tasmannia lanceolata. The sequence goes on along the minus strand of NW_027518697.1, from coordinate 22,702,206 downwards.
CATGTAGACGAACCCAACTAGTGTCAGGATTAGACTTAGTCAATTTGAGCTGGGTAGATTCTTTCACCATCTTCATGAAAATTTTCTAAAGGATTCATTAGCCGACCCCAACTAGTTTGGGACAAAGGCTTAGTTGAGTTGAGCTGATAAACCTATGGTGATTTTTTTTTGATAATCAAGCGGCAATCTATATTTCCATCAATCAAGTTTTCGTGATGCAGTCATGAGTAACCATTTGTGAAGTTCAAAATCAGTTGGGTGATATCCTTACCAAAGCTCTTCCCAAGAGCCCCGTTTCTTCTTGTGCTCCAATCTGGACATGGGTCGTATATATGCTCCAGCTTGAAGGAGAGTGTCAAAGGGTAATATTCTATTCGGTTCAGTACCTAAGGGGGTATTTCAGCATTTTAGAAGCATATTAATAAATAGAGATAAGTGGCCCTAATTGAGGCTGAGCGGTTTTTTCCTAATGCTGTGATGATCTCTCTCTCTCTCTCTCTCCATCATTTTTCATTAGTCATATGTTTGAGATCTCATCTGACACTAAAGACCATCGAGGTTAACCAAACTTTCTTCTTATTAGCTACCCTAATAGCTGTTGGATCAATTCCGAAGTAACACAATCTTAGGCATTGCTCTGTGGTTATTTTGATTTTTTTTTATTTTTCATACTGTTGGGAATCGTTGGGGAATTATTTTAACTTTTAATCGACTTAAATATTGACAGTCCAACTTAATAGATGGTAAGGGCTTATAACGAGTTTCTTTGGGTTGGGATTTTTTGAGGAAGTTTAGTTTTGCTTTCTTTGGTATACGAAGGGAATGATGGAAGTCCTGGATGGTGGTTGAATGCTGTATAGAAACCCGGGTGCTGTTTTGCTTATCTTTTGGACTGGTGCTGGCTTGTCGGTCCAGTCCAACTTAATATTTTGTAATGCAGATCGGGACTACTGGTCCCAACTGTTGTCTTAATGTTAATGAAATATGTCAATTTTCAAAAAAAAAAATATTGACAGATTCCCATTTCAAAAAAAAAAAAAAGCTTAAATATTTACAGATTGTAAATAGGTTCCAGTTGCTGATGTAGTCATGCAAAATCACTGCCATGGTTGTGTGGAAAATACTTAATTTCTGTGAATTCCATCTTTAACCGTTTGTTTCATTTCTTAACTGAATTGTGCACAAGTCTTTGAATTTGTATCGTTATCTTTGTCATTATTCTATTGGTCATGACGAACTGCCCTTGAGTATATAGGTTTCACTTGGGAGGGCGACAGAAGATGTTAATGTTGACATTGACTTGGGTAGAGAGGGTCGTGCTAATAAAATTTCTCGTCGACAGGTGACTATTCCTTTCACAAATTAAATTGATTCTTAAAAATATTTACTGCATTAATGTTTTGGAAGATTTTGATTAGGGGTGCAACTTGGTCGGGTTGGGTTGAGATTTTGCTAAAAAATGAATTGGAATCAACCCGAACCCGACCCAATTTTATGGTAAAAGCTCAACCCGAATTCCGAAAAATTGACCGGAGTTGCACCCCTAATTTTGATGTCCCTTTTGAAAATCTCTCTTTTATTTATCACACGGTATAGAGAATAAAAACATATATTTTCGTATTTGATTACCACACCAGTCTATACTGCATGCTTCTCTGAAATTGAATCATAAACAACTAGTTTTTTCTAAGATCAATAAAGAAATACATTATTTTCTTTTCATGAATATAAAGCTTCTCCTTGTAATTAACCATCATACTTGAATTAAAAGGACGGTAAGAAAAAATCCTCAATGAATTGGCGGCGGAAAAGGTCCAGTCACATATTTGTGGTTAAACTCTCATTCATGCACTAACTGCTCAAGCTGACAATTCGAGGTTTTTAAATTCTTGCTGTCATCAAGTTATTAGTGTCTTGCTTGTTTTGTTTCCTGAAATCACACATGTGCAAACTTTAGGTCATGGCCTTTGTGTGTTTCTTTATAGATTGTTGGAGGGAGTACCAAGGATGGGGTTCAATGATATGCAATGAGATTTTAAAGCCTACACTTGGCTTCAGCTTGGCGGTGGAAATGAGTCCCATAGGTTTAGTTATTTGGCAAATGATACTGCACCTTTTCATTAATAAGCATACAAGAAACGGACAATGTGGAAGCTAAGAAAAATATTGGAAGATACATCACACAATCCTCCCACATAACATGCATCATTCTTCTCGTCTTTGTATCATGTCACTTCGGTCTATGAGATGGTGAAAGTCTTCCTTATAATCATCCACGCTTTGATCCCCTTTTTTCAAATTTTTTATCCTTTGTCATAAATGTTGTAGATAATTTTGTAATAGAAATTTCTTCTGCATTTTCTTCTTCATCTTCCTTTGAATTCTTCATATGCTCCCACCTTGCTTATTTGTTCCCACCACATCACTTTTACCTTAATTTGATGGCCACACTTTTCACTTTTTTATGATTTCACAAATCCTTATAGTCTAACTCATTCCACAATGTTAAACCAATCAATAAAACCCATAGCTTGGTGCCTACTCTTGAAATCAGGAATATCAACCTTTATGTTGAAATCCCTAAGGTCCCTTTTTCACAAATTTAGAAAATATGGGGTTTTCTTCCCTCCCACCCATAGTTGTAAATTCCGTTTCGGTCGCCATTTCGTTTTGGCCACCGAAACGGAATTTCGGTGGGATTTCGGTCATTTCGGTCGAAACTTTTCGTTCACACAAAAAATATGAGAAAAATCCAAAAAAATAAAAAATCAATAGAAAAAGATGAAAAACTAATAAATAGTCCAAAATATGTGTCCCAAAAGGCATATTCATTACTTAAACACATAAAGTCTTGCACAAGTGCAACTGATAGTCTGATACATAGAAAAACATTAAAAAAAAAAGATACATGAAAATGAAACATAGACAATAGCTAGTAGCAACAACTCTCAGTCATCATAACCCGGATGATCATACTCAATGTCTTCTTCGTCGTTGTCGTCGTCGCCGCCGCCGTCATCACCACCTGGACCACCAGTATGGACATCTTCTTCAAGAGGCATGAGAAAGTCGTCGTTGTCGTCCCCGGCCCCAACCACAACAGTAGGTGCTTCAAGATTTTCCCACCCAATGTCTTCCGGCGTGAATATGACATCTTCTTCTTCTGCAACCCAATCCATCATGACATCCAGATGGTCTATGCTCAAAGGGTCACTAGTGGTAGATGATTTCCTCAACAAGTCCCTGAAAAGGAAAACATTAAGTTTAATCAATGTCAAAGGTTAAACTTAAAAGCTTAAAGTGATGAGGTGAGAGTTGAAAACATTATATTACGTTGTATACCTTTCTCGAAACTTAAGATTGTAATGGACAAACACCAAGTCATCTAATCTCTGGTGCTCCAACCTATTTCTCTTTGCAGAGTGAATGTGTTCGAAGGTGCTCCAATTCCTTTCACACCCAGTCGCACTGCAGGTCTGACTGAGAATTCTGATCGCAAATGTCTGTAATTCTTCCACGTCACCTCCGAATTGATTCCACCATGCAACTGTAAAGTAACAAATAGTAAATCATTATTTGTTGAGAAACTGAAAGTTAAAATGAATTATACTTAATTAAACAAAAAACTCAAATATACCTGGTCCCAACTTCGTTCGGTTGCGGATTGCAAGCTTCATTCCAAACATACCCTTAGCCTCTCGATAATCCTCAATCTGATTGGTGATGAGGTCTTGTGTACCTTCATCAGGTACCAGTCGAGTGATGCATGCCAACAAGCCTCTGGTTACTTCACTGTGCCTAGAGAAGGTAGGAGTGAAAAAGAGAGCAGGATCAAGAAAATATCCTGCTGCATGGAGGGGACTGTGGAGTTGCCTATCCCATCTTTGGTCGATGATCCTCCAGATGGGATTGTAATTTGATTTTCTCTTCAACCTCTCCTTGATGTTCTCTTTGGCCTTATCCATAGCCTCATATAGGTAACCCATCGCCGGTTTGTCCTGCCGATCTACCAAGCGCAACACTCTCACTAAAGGCTCGCTGATGTTTAGAATGTACTTGCATTGGTCCCAAAAAGATTTATCCAACACAGTACTAACTACCCCTTCACTCAGTGGGTGTTGGACAAACCTACTAGTACTATACTCATCAGACACAAACATCTGCTGAAGTGCTTTCCGATTCAACACCAGACTTTGTATGCTAATGAAATTTGTAGCAAATCTGGTTGCAGCAGGGCGGCACAACTCCTTCCCTCCTGTGAACTTCTTCCTCATCAAATTCAAGAGGCTTCCATGGTTGTAGATGAACTTTGTAATCGTTCGAGCCCTCTCAATTGTGGTTGCTATGTGAGGAAATACAGTCGGTTTGCACAGATGCTCCAAGATGAGATCTAAGCAATGAGCTGCGCACGGAGTCCAGAAGAATGTACCAAACGCGGCTTCTAGTCTTTTCCCAGCAGCTTTGTAACTTGGCTCACTGTCAGTTACAAATTGCACCACATATTCCGGATTCACCTCTCCGACAATCTTTGCAAAGATATTGTATAATTCATCGGCATTCTTCACTATGCCAGATGCATCAACGGATTTGAGGAATATGACTCCTTTAGGGCAGTACACCAAAAAGTTGATTAGGGAACGTTGTTTGGTGTCTGTCCATCCATCTGCCATAATGCTACAACCAGTGTATCTCCACGACATCTTAATTTCCTCCAAGTAGTTGTTTACCTCATCCACTGTATTCTTCAAAATGGGACCCCTTAAAGCATGATAAGTAGGTGCCTTATAACCCGAACCCACGGCATTCACAGCGTCAAACATAAGTTGCCAGAAAGGTGAATTGGCAACGTTGAAAGGGAGATTGGCATCGTAGCAAAGCATGCCAACCGCCATGTCTGCTCTATCCATTGTTTCTTTAGTAGCCAAAGCACTTTTAATGCTTGGCTGGGCTCCAGGGGTTGTTCGTGCTGCAAAGAAATTCCTGATCCCTCCTGTGATTCCCTTCTTCTTCCTTTTTGTACCACTCGGTTCTACAAGAACTTCCTTACCTCTTCGTTGAGGGACTTGAGGCAATTGTGTGCCAAGGTCTTCTTCATCCTGCTCTTCTTCTTCGTCTGGTGTGCCATAAAAACCTCCAACCTCTGCTTTGGATATGCTCATCCTAGCCCTTTCTTTTCTCTTTGCATCTAAAAGGTGCTTCATTCGATATTTTACATCTTCAGTCACTTTTTTGCATGATGCTACTTCACCAGGAACAGCCGCTAAATGTTCTTTCAAGCGGGTTATACCTCCACCCGATATGACTTTGCCACAGAATATGCAAGTTATTTTATTTCTTTGACCCGGAACCAATGTACCGTAAGACCATGCCGGGTCATCCGATCTAGCGGGTGCTGAACCAATAGAGGATGCTCCTGCAGAAGGTCCCGAACCCGACCCACTCATTCTGAAATGAAGTAGAAGAAGGGGAAAAATGAATTAGAAGAAAGAAAATTGAAACAAATTACAAAAAAATGAAGTAGAAGGGGACAAATGAAGTAAGAAATAAAAGAAAGGAAATGGAAAGAAATAAGGAGAACCTTGGGTGAACTTGAGTTGAAGAGAAGAAGAAAAAATTAGCCTTCACTCACTTGAAATAAGCCTTTGGAAATAGTTCTTGACTTCTTGTAGTGGTAAGTTGAATGTATGCCTTCCCTTTGCTCCAAAATAGACTTGGATTGAGTTGAAGAAGAGGGTAGACTTGTAGGAAATTTAGTAGAATAGATAGTGTAAGTGAAAGTAGAGAAGAGAAGGAGAATCACTTATGTGAAGGTGGAGGAAAAGAAGGTAGGGAGAATGCTATTTATAGAGTTTTTTTATTGATTGTGCATTTAAAAATGACTAAAATACCCTTCCCAACAGCTATAAACGGTCACATTTTGAGGTTAAAATGGTCAAAAACCAAAAAGAGCCGTTGCAGGGGCATTGTCGTAAATTCTGCAAGTCAAACTAGCCGTTATGGACGATTTCGGCCGGAATGGAGAATTTCGTCCATTCCGGACGAAATTCCGGATTTCGGAAAATTTCGTCCGGAATGGACGAAATGTAACGAAATTTCGTCCGAAACGAAATTTTGTCAATTTCATTCCGGAATTTGAACGAAACCGGTTCGTTTCGTCCATTCCGGACGAAACGAAACGGTATTTACAACTATGCTCCCACCGAACTCTACATGCAGAGCAAGATCAGCTAAAAGGTTAAATTCTAGATCCTTTTTTTAGAATAGGTTAAATTCTAAATCTTCCGATGCGTGATTGCTATCATCACACTTTCGGATCCCATAGCAACACAATCGCTGCTTTAGTTTGCTGAATCTCCCTGCAAGTGCCTCTAATTCTTCATCTGTTGCCCTTACTGGAGCGTTCTGACAACTCTTTACCCCAGACCCTTCTTTTAGCAAAGTGGAATTAATTCTAACTAAATCTCAGCCTAACCTGGGCTTTGATACAAATTGATGCAGTCTCGAGATACGTTTTACACGCTAAATCAGTCGAAGATGACTTGTAACCAATCCGTATAATTTCAAATTAAAAACTCTGATCACATGACTGATGTAGCATGGAACTATTCCAAAAGTACCCAAACAACATATTTAGGGTAGAAACTAGATTAAACAAGAAGTGAGCCACACAAACATCAACAAGTAGTCTCAAAATAAATTGGAGAGGAGAGGAGAGGAGAGGAAATGAATATTCACTTCTCGAAGCAAAATACTCAAAATGCCCTAAGCTTCACTCTGAATCTATGAATTGTAAGATGCAACCAAGAAGAAAGAGTTCCTTTTTGCCATTTACAAAATAGAACCCAAAACCAAAATTTGTGGGGCTTGACTCCCCCCTTTAAAAGCCTTACATAATGACAGATGAAAAGACACAATTTTGCCTCATTTAGGTCCCTACTTTGACATAAATCAGTATCCTTTTATTTCCAACTGGAATATCGTTTAAATAAAAGCAAATACCAACCCAACTTAATTGGGAAAGAAAGTGTCCCTAAGGTTACTTAAGGGTCATACGGTTCCTTTAATTGGCTATGGATCACGTGCATCACATGCGTATAATGTATGTGCCATTTAGTGATGTAATCCAAGAAAAAGGAACAATGCATAAACAACACTTACTTTGTCATTGTCGCCACTTTATTCCAACCCATGCATATTTGAAGCATTATTATTTGCTCACGTTCTCTTAATTTCTGTCAAAAAATGGTGTCTCTTAATGCATGAAAGAAATGCACAAATGTCACTTGTTTACTCTTATTTGTGTTCATTTATTTCTTAGGCAATTATAAAGATGGAAGAAGATGGATCTTTTTATTTAAAGAATCTTGGCAAGTGTCCAATCTTGGTCAACAACAAGGAGGTGGCAACAGGGCAACGTTTCCCTCTTAGTTCAAGTTGTCTGATTGAGGTATGCGAGTTTTCATTCTCTAACAGCATGTGAAAGGAAAATGCTTGACGATATTTTCCAATACCAGTGCAAAATTCTTGATGCTACCTTGGATTAGTTTTGCATCATTTTAATATTTTATATTGGATACCATGTTTTTGTGAGTATCTTACTCTTATAATCTCTTAACTTTAGACCGGGTTAAATGGCAATACTTAGACTATGTGATGCATAGAATGGGGTTTGGATTGAGATGGAGAGACTGGATTTCAAAGTGTGTCTCTTCTGCTTGGTTTTCGGTCCTTGGTAATGGAGCTCCTAATGGATTCTTCTAATCATCTTGTGGGTTGAGGCAAGGTGACCTGCTATCACCCTTTCTTTTTGTTATTGTGGCTGAAACACTTAATTGCCTTTTGCCAAAAGGCAGATCTTGTGATCTTATAGAAGGTTTTAGAGTTGGGCAAGAGGCTTCGGAAATTTCACTTACATTTTGCGGATGACACCCTACTGTTTTGCTCCTCGGATGTGTTGAAGGTGCTAAACCTTAAGGAGATTATTAGATGTTATAAATTGGTATTTGGACAATGAACCAGCTATCATAAATCTAAGCTTTATCGAGTTCATCTTCATAGGAAACTGAGGTCTCTTAGCGCTCGCTGGAATCATGGGCTGCAAGTTGGATTGTCTCCCATCTTATTTGGGGCTACCATTGTGAGCGGGGAGGCCTAAGAAACCTAGCTGGGTCTCTAGATAGGATCAAAAGATAGTTGTACACGTGGAAGAGAAACCTAGTGTATAGAGGTGGAAGAATAACTCTTATCAAGATGGTATCGGCAAACATCCTCATCTCCCAGCTGTCCCTTTTCAAATGCCCTATCAGTGTGGCTAAGAGAATTGAGCAAATCCAGAGAAGATTTATGTGGGGAGGGTGTGATAAGAAGAGGGGTATTCCTTTAGTGGGCTGGAAAAATGTTAGCAAACCTCTCAAGGCGGGTGGCCTAGGGATCAGAAGGTTGGAAGAGGTGAATCAATCCTTGTTGGGTAAATGGCTTTGGAGATATGGGGATGAATCATCTTCTGCATGGGCTAAAGTTATCGACATCAAATACGGATCGACTGTGGGACACTGGGAATCATGGGGCAAGTTTTCACTACGGGGCTGCATAGTGTGGCGAGGCATTTTGAGATATACTCATATATTTCATGCTGATATTAGATTTAGAGTGCACTCTAGTGATCCTGTGAGGTTTGGGCTCGATAAGTGGTGTGCTCAATCCCCTTGAAGGAGTTATTTCCAGGTCTGTTTGTGGTGTCCTCGAAGGAGGCTCTAGTTAACGATTTCTTCATTCTTAGTGAGGATAGGGTTGTTTGGGTTCCTTTGTTCAGACACAATATTTTTTATAGGGAGCTGCCTTCTGTATCCAGATTGTTTGAGTTGTTAGCGAGTTGCTATATCAAGGGGGATGGCTCAGACATCAGGGTATGGGTCTGGGATTCTTCCAGGGAGTTCTCTGCCAAGTCTTGCTACCATCATCTTGTGCCTTGTTCTGCATCTCCTGATCTTGCTAGAGTTTTGTCCATCCCTTTTACCCTTAGAGTTGGCGTTTTAGTGTGGGCTTCCATTCAAGAGCGTATTCAGACAGTGGACTTTTTAAGGGAAAGGAAGACGTTGATTATAAACCACTATGCTTTTTGTATTGAAGATGGGGAATAGTTAAATCATCTTTTTATTCACTGTAAGATGGCTAGGGATGTATGGTGTAGCCTCTTAGAGATATTTGGAATTTCTTGGGATTTTTCCCAAGGATCTCTTTTAGACGTTGGAGTGTTGGCAATTCTCCCTTGGCGGAAGAAAGGTAAGATTTTATGGTGTTTCTCTTTCTTAGCGGTAATTTGGGTTTTATGGAAAGAAACAAACGTAAGAATCTTTCAGGATCTTGCGAAAAATGCCTCCTATTTATCTTCAATGGTGCTGGAGCTCTCAGGTTTTTGGGTTAAATCCGTCCAAGTTTTAATTTTGTTTCCGCCTTTGAGTTGTGGAATGGATGGAGGGAAGTGTGTCTATTATGAGAGCAAATCCCCCATAGCTCAAGTTTGGGAGCCTCCGGAGAGGGGACTCCTCAATTTTAATTTTGATGGCTCTAGTCTTGGAAATCCGGGCATGGCGGGGGGATTCTTATGGATGAGGAAGGTGTGGTGGGTGGGCTTTTGTGGGTTATCGGAGTTGCCAACTCTAATGAGGCGTAAGTGCGGTCTGTCCATCTAGTTATTAAATACCTAGTGGGGGAAGACTTCAGTAGAGTGGTGGTGGAAGGCGATTCCTTAAATGTGATTCGATGGTTATCTGGCACTCATATCTATCCTTAGCGTTTTGCAGATTTCTTTAATGAGATAAAGGACATTGTGGGTATTGCTAGTATCACCTTCCGTCACATTAGAAGATCGGCCAATGGATTGGCGGATAAACTAGCTAAAAGAGGGGTTCTTTTGGAGTCTTTGGAACAATATGATTTTCTACCTCCTTGACCTTTATGTGTGCCTTCTTTTCTCTGTATACCCTTGTGCTCTTTCTTTCTGTATTCTTCCCCTTTGTTTTTTTTTATTATCATCTCGGTCTTTTTAATGAATTATTTTACCTCTAAAAAAAAATCTCTTAACTTTAATGCATGCAAAAGATTAGTGTTAAATGAGCAAGGGTCTTTGCACCTTCATGGGCTGGTGCGGGGGGTGAGGAGGCTAGTCCTCGGCCATCACTCCCTTAGTGACGCGCCACATCGGCGCTCGGGTGTGGTGGAAAATAAGCAAGGGTCCTCGCACTCTACTGGACGGGTGGAGGGGGCGAGGAAGCTAGTCCAAGAGAGTAGGATTCGTTTAGCCTGTTGAAACATAGGTTCACTAACTGAGGGAATTAGTTGATATGCTGAGTAGAAGGAGAGTTAATATAGCTTGTCTTCAAGGAACTAAATGGGTAGGAGAAAAAGCTAGAGAAATAGAAAATACGGGTTTCAAGTCATGGTATACAGGGAAGGAGAGGAATAGAAATGGTGTAGGGATCATAATAGATAAGAGTCTAAGAGATGAGGTTGGAGATATTAAAAGGAAGGGGGATAGAATTATTCTATTTAAACTAGTATTGGGTGGAGACGATTAACATTATTAGTGCGTATGCCCCTCAAATAGGATTAAATGATTCTGTTAAGAGGCAATTTTGGGAGGATATGGATGAAGTAGTCCAAGGAATACAACATGGAGAGAAGTTATTTATATGAGGAGATTTAAATGGACATGTGGGAAGAACTAGTGGAGGTTTTGAGAGGGTTCATGGAAGACTGGGTTTTGGAAATAGGAATGAGGCACGATGAAATACAAGTGTGGCAACCCAAGAGGGGGGGTGGGTGAATTGGCTAATTAAAATTTTTAGGCTTAATTAGGTGGATTATTAAAGTTGAATTACTAATTAAGTAATGATTAGTCTAACCCTTGTTCAAATAATCATAATAATAACAGCTAGGGTTTAGACATTACTTTATCATACATTTATTAACCCTTGTTAAGTTAAAACATAAATACACAAAAGGGTTAGGATTTACCAATCACCACAAGTGCAAGAGAAGGAGAAGAGGAAACACATCACAAGGAAGACACCAAGATTTATAGTGGTTTGGTCTATCAACAAGACCTACTCCACTCTTCCAAGTTTGGTTCCTTGGGTACTCCACTATGTGATCCTCCTTTCTTATTGGGCTAGATCAAGCAACCCTCTTACAATGTCGAGCTTCTCCTTTCTTATCGGGCCGAAGTATAAGACCCTCTTACAATGACGAGCTTTTCCTTTCTTACCGGGCCAAAGTGTAAGACCCTCTTGCAACACTCAAGCTTCTCCTTTCTAATGGGCCGAAGCGTAGAACCCCTCACAATTTTGATTCGCCTTTCTTAACGGGCCGAATCGAAGACCCTCTCAAACACAAATGAAGAATAAAATTAAAAAACTCTCAAAGCCTCTTAATAGGCGGATTACAAATATAAAATAGCTCATATAAACTCTCCAAAATATAGCAAAGATAAAGCCTATGGAGATCCTCTTGATAAATGTAAATCTACAAATCAAATCATAGAAGAGGAAAACTAAGAACCTTAGATTTTCAAGTGTAAGCTCAAAGAGATTTCAAAATGATCTTTCAAAAGGTTGCTTAGTTGGTCTAGCATAGGGTTTAAATAGCCCATGAAAGATATGACCGTTTGGGGGCAAAACAGTAAAAAACAGGGTTGAAAAAGTCAAGCAGCGCAGGCCCCAACGGCTAGTTTTCCAGACCGGCGCGGTCGACCGAGGCATCGCGGTCGCCCGCCCTATCGGGCGCTCTCTTTTTAATTTCAAATTTCAAACCGGCGCGGTCGACCGGGTCATGGCGGTCGTCCGGCGAGAGCAACCTAGACATTTTTTTGTCCAGTTCCCTATCCGCAGTCGCCCGGCCCTATGGCGGTCGACCGGCCCGACCATGTTGGATTGTTTCTGGGTTTCCAGAAACACATCCGTGGTCGCCCGACCCTATTTAAAATTCCATTTTAAAGTTAAAATACAAGGGACTTTGGGCCATGGTCTTTGGGCTTTTGTCCATGGTTTTCAAGTACATTTTGGGGAGTGTGTAGATGGTTTCAAATATAGAAAGTTGTTATGAAAATCATTTTGAAAACCTTCGAAAGTGCAAATACATAAACCAAGAGGACTCCAAATACAATCTAAAATGATGTAACCTTGAGTCTTCTCGGATTGCTTAGCTCCTTTGCACTTCTTTGGACATCTTCGACTTGCGAGTGAACTCTTCAACTTTCTTCGGATCATGTGGCCTCCTCAATCTCTTGGACATCTTCAATGTTGCATGAGAAGGCCACCAATGCTAGTTCAACTCTAAGCTTCTACTGGCACCGAGCTAGGCAACTTGGGATCTTTGACTTGAGCTCTTGACTTGAACATCTTCCAATGATGATGTCTTCCATGTGTGTACAAGCTCCTTGGCCATTTGCATGTTGATCCTCAAGCCATGTGTTGTGTTGAGTTGTGTAATGGCGATATGACATGTCAAGTTTATGTTTAAGCCACAACACTCTAAGACAACACATTAGCCCATAAAGACTAATCAATTTAGGTTTGTTAGCATCAAAACAACAAGGTAAAGGTGAATGATTAAACCCATGGGAACCCTTGGGCTTACACAGGAGAAGATATTTTGGGGTTTGCAGTGGCATATGATTTGATGTTAACAAATACTTTTTTTTTAAGAAAAGAGATTCACACTTGATAACCTTTAGCAGTGGCACCAACTGTAGCCAGATAGATTTTATCTTCACTAGGAGAGGACAGAGCTGCGTGTAAAGATTGTAAGGGCATACCCGGGGAGTGTGTAGTCACACAACGTAGGCTGGTGGTGTTGGATATATGCATCAAACGTTGGAGGAGAAAAGATAGAGATGGTAGACATCCGAGGACTAGGTGGTGGGATCTCAAAGGGGAAAAACAAAAAATATTTAACGATAGACTGCTTAAAGAAGGACCATGGAGTCTTGACGAGGAGGCTAATATTATGTGGAATGGGATGTCTAGTTATATCAGGAAAGTGACTAGAGAGGTACTTGGAGAATCTAGAGGAAGTGGGCCACCGTCTATAGACACGTGGTGGTGGAACGAGGAGGTCCAAAAGGCGATTAGGTTTAAAAGAGAGTGTTATAAATGTTTGCATAAGTTGTAATGTTCCCTTTTAGAAACATTGATCTAGTGTTTGCGGATCGAATGGATGGGCCATATGGGACATATTTTTGTGTGATTGAACATCATTCATGGGGCCGGATCATGCGGAGGTGGCCTACTTATGAGGCAAATGGAGTAGGAGTCACTCTATAGGGCATGGCGCCAAGGGCCATATAGCATTCAAAGAGGATATGATATGACACTTTGGAGTGTTTCAGAGTGGTACTGAAATGATAGGGGCACCCCTTCTGTGTGCATTGGGCAAAAGCCACTCTCTTTGACATTTTTGCTTAGGCATTGATTTGATATGAGCACCTTGTTTTGTATTGGTTATAAGTAGGTTGGATAGGTAAGGAAAGGGTTTATGCTTGCTTATTATCTCCTTGTCTCAAAGTGAAGTTGGCTAGTGTAGCCGATCAGCCGTGGTAGTGAGATAGTGCATCTCCTACATGGTGAAGGTGCAGTGAGCACCCCATCTATCCTCCATCCCCCATCCTCCTCGCAGCAGTGTGCACTTGGAGATCGCCCATCTTCCACAATCATTCAAGAGAACACCCCCTCCATGAGCAGTGCGCCCTTGGATGGGTCAACCATCTATCCTTCCCCATCTACTCTTCTCCTTCCCTACATATTCTCCACAACATCCCTCCATGTAATGCCCCTTTGTATGTGACTGAATTGATACGTGAAGAGATTAACTTCAGATTACCCATCTTCCACCTATCTTTATATTGTGTTTTTGCACATGGTATATTAAATGGAGTGCTGCCATTAGTGCTATATGAATCCAATGCAGTCTTTTTCTTGAGTGTTTAATGTTCCTTATAGAGGTTGAAGAAAAGGGTCATTACATAAGTGTAGAAATGAGGAGAACATTGAGAAGTATAAATTGGCTAGAAAAGAAGCTAAGAAGGCAGTAAGGGAAGCTAGAAGTAAGGCATATGAGGATTTGTACCACAGGTTATAGACGAAAGAGGGTGAAAAGATGTCTATAAGCTTGCTAAGATGAGAGAAAGGTAGAGCAGGGACTTGAATCGTATAAAATGCATCAAAGACGAGAATCAAAGATTGTTAATGAAAGAAAACGAGGTTAGAGAGAGGTGGAGACGTTACTTCGATAAGTTGTTTAATGGAGAACCTGTAGCGAATTTGGGAAAACTTGATAACGCTTTTGATGATACAAACCGGAGGTTTGTTCGTAGAATCCGAACATCAGAGGTAAGAATAGTTATGAAAAATATGACATTAGGTAAGGCTAGGGGGCCTGACGATATTCCTATTGAGCCTTGGAGATGCTTGGGTGATGTGGGTTTGGTTTGGTTAGCTAGATTATTTAACAATATTTTGAAAGCTAAGAAGATGCCTGATGAGTGGAGGAAGAGTACATTAGTACCTTTTTATAAGAATAGAGGGGATATTCAGAGCTGCACCAATTACCTGGGAATTAAGCTAAAGTCATACCATGAAGCTTTGGAGAGGGTAATTGAACATAGACTAAGAAAAGAGACTAAGGTCTCAGAGAATCAGTTTGGCTTCATGCCCGGACGATCGACTATGGAAGCTATCTTCTTGATTAGGCGGTTGATGGAGAAATTTAGAGAAAATAAAAAGTACCTTCATATGATTTTCATTGATTTGAAGAAACCGTATGATAGGGTTCCCACCATTGATTTGGAGGAACCATATGATAGGGTTCCCATGAGTGTTATGTGGTGGGTCCTTGAAAGGAAAAAAAGTGCTATATGTACGATGGAGCAGTAACTAGTGTCAGAACAATGGATGGCACGTCTAGTGAGTTTCCAATTACAATAGGACTGCACCAAGGATCAGCTCTAAGCCCATGAGGGTATCCAGGGTGAGGTGCCGTGGTTCAAGGTGGCAAACGGGCTGTGCTGTGCCGGCATGGCACAAAAATTCTCAGCCCAGCATGGCCCGTGGGTTGTGCCGGTATGACACGATTTGGTCAAGGGTCGTGCCGTGCCGGCACGTAATGGTTATTTTTTTTCAAACAAGTGCATTATCGGAATTCCGAGAAAATTCCTAGAATTCCGAGAATATGTTTTTTTTCTACTGGAATTCATCTTCTCGGAATTCCGAGAATATGTTTTTTTTTCTACTGGATTTTTTCTCGGAATTCCGAGAATGCACTTGTTGGAAAAATTTGGAAAAATTTGCAAGTCATTTATGTAAAATTTGCAAGTCAAATCGCAAGTAATTTAAAAACAAAGATCGATTGTGCCCAGAATATTTATCCAGGAACCCGGGCAGCACCTTAAAATTTTGTTAATATAGAAAATTATTAGAGGAGGACATAGAACCTTGCCTTTAACCCACCAACATACAAGAAAAAAAGAAAAGAAAATGAAGTACAAATACATTGTGAAGTACAAGTAGAAATTAACGACTTAAAAATTTGAATCTTCATATTTCTTCAGGTGAGTCGGTTGAGTCATCTTCTCTTCTGTCTTGTGCTTTATCATCTGCATCCAACCAGTCCTTGAGGCACACGCATACCTCTACTGTTTTTGGTGACATTCTGCTTCGTGTGTCATCTAAGACCTTGTAACCTGCACTAAAAGCAGACTCCGATGCTACTGTGGACACCGGGGGGGTTAGTAGATCACGTGCCATCGCGGATAGTACTGGATAACTTTTTTCATGTTCTTTCGACCATGTCAAAACATCAAAACTCTCCCTTTCATCTGGATTAAGGTAGCTTGAATAATCATTTCCCAGATATAATGATAGCTCATCAGAAGATGTACTAGCAGAATTTCTAGGTCTTTTTTTATTTATTAGTGACCAAAGTGGGTTATTTCTAGGGTGGTAGTTTTGTAAAGAACTCGGTCTTCTATGTCCATGTTCTGTCTCATACAATGCATACATAGAATGTAATAAATTTGTAATCTCATCTATACTATGCCTAGATCCAATACCTGCGTTTTCATTGCATGCATCTAAAATGACCTCTAAACCTTGTAACTTGATCATTGGGTCTATTATTGTACTTAAAAAATATAGAGGAGGAATTTCTTGAAAATATTTTCTAAATTTATCCTTCATTCTATGCAGTAGACTTCTATTTTTCCAATCTCGATCTATTGTTTTTAAAACAAATAGTAATTTTATATATTTGACCCAAAATTATTTGTGAAGTTAGATAGTAAACACCGGAAAGAAGATTAGTTGCATTTAAAAATACTTCTAATAAATCTGCAATAATTTCACAACTGTTCCAATATTCTAGAGATAGTATGATTGCAAGGTGGAGGCATATGTCCTTGCCAAGTGCCCTGTTCCACCTTTACTCTTACAACTAAAATCTTTTTTACATAATGTACAAATAGCCCTTTGTTCTAAAACTCCCTTAGAATCCTTATTTTCTTCAATGGTAAAGAACTTACATACTTGTGAAATCCTACCTCTAGATGTTTTAGTACTAGGAGCTTGACTCCCACTAGTACTACAAGGTCATTCAGTAGGTTTAGGAGCAATTGGATATTCGGATTCTGGACTA
Source organism: Tasmannia lanceolata (assembly GCF_043159265.1). Lineage (NCBI taxonomy): Eukaryota > Viridiplantae > Streptophyta > Magnoliopsida > Canellales > Winteraceae > Tasmannia > Tasmannia lanceolata. The sequence goes on along the minus strand of NW_027518697.1, from coordinate 22,685,520 downwards.
TATGTATAATCATTCCAAGGTTCTACACAAGCCTTCAGTAATTCATCATTTCTTACGATTTCATTTGGTTGAAAATAGTGGTCACTTGAACCGGCCATTTAAAAAAAATTACAAAGATGGGCTATAAGTAAATTTTAAAAAATAAATTCTAAATACCTCAAATTTGCTTGAATCGCCCACGGAGTTGTTAAGCGCCTTCTTGAATACTAATTACCGCAAGTTGTTAAGCACCTCCTTAATCCCTTCTTAATCGCTAATCGAAGTGCGTAACGGAGAGAATGATTACAGAGAGTAATAAGAGAGAAGGATTAGAGAATTGGATGTAATAAGAGAATTTGATGTAATTAGAGAGAAGATTAGAGAGAGTAATATAAAAGAGAGAGCAATAAGAGTGAGAGTAATAAGAAAGTAATAAGAGTAATTGAGGGTGAGAAATGAAGGGAGGGGGAAGGATATTTATAAGACTTGTATAGTTGTTGGGGGGGTTATTTTGGTAAAAACATGTGTAATCCCTAAAGTACCTCCAAATATAGTTGTTGGGGGGGTTATTTGGGTAAAAACAAGTAAAATCACTAATGTACCCCCCAAATATAGTTGTTGGAGGGGTTATTTTGGTAAAAACATATGTAATCCCTAAAGTACCCCCAAATATAGTTGTTGGGGGGTTATTTTAGTAAAAACATGTGTAATCCTTATGCTCCGTTTGGATGCCAGAATTATTTTGGTTCTTGGGACTTTTGTGGAATTTCTGCAGGAACCCACGTTTGGTTGCTGGTTAAATAGTGGGCTCAAAAATTCCCACGAACTAAAATAACCCCGCACGAAACCCAAAGCTGGAAAAAAATATCCAAGGAACCAAAATAATCCCGCACGAAATCCGAGGAACCAAAATAACCAAAAGAAGAACTTTTTTCTTCCCAACAGTTCAAGCAACCAAACAAAGCATGGGATTTTTATTTTACCGGGATTTTTTTTTTCACACCATAGTCCGGTCAACCAAACATGGGATTTTTATTTTACCGGGATACTTCCAGGGAGTTTTTTTCCCCACCAATCTCCCAGGAAGTTTTTTGTTCCACAAAAGTCCCAAGAACCAAAATAATTTTGGCATCCAAACGGAGCATAAAGTACCCCTCAAATATAGTTGTTGGGAAGGGTATTTTTAGAACACAAGAAATTACACAATGTAATTTCCGAAATTACCCCCCTCACTAGCCGTTTTTTCTAACTTTATGGGATATTTTTGAGAAAACACAAAAAATTTCAGAAAAACACAAAAAAACAAAGGCAAAATTGTCAGTGGGCCGTGCCATGGGCCATGCCGGTTCTTGCTGGCAGGCCGGCAAGCCTAGCCTGGCACGGCCCACGTCACTGTAGCAATCGTGCCGTGACGGCACGGCCCACGACGTGCCGTGCCGGGCGTGCCGCGGGCTGGCACAACCCAATTGCCACCTTGAGCCGTGGTGTATGTTATTTGCATACGACATAGTATTAATCTACGAAACCAAAGCAGGAGTAAATGCTAAGTTAGAGTTATGGAGAACTACTTTGGAATCCAAAGGTTTTAGGCTGAGTAGGACTAAGACAGAGTATATGGAGTGCAACTTTAGTAATGTAAGGAGGTAGGACGAGGATATAGTAAATATGACTGGACAGGAGGTACCTAAGAGGGATATATCTTTTGTTATCTAGGTTCAATTCTACATAAGGAAGGAGAGATTGAAGAGGATGTTAACCATAGAATAAGAGTAGGTTGGTTGAAGTGGAAGCTTGCCTCAGGAATTCTGTGCGACTGTAAAATCCTTTCCAAGTTGAAGGAAAAGTTTTATGAGACCGCTGTGAGGCCAGCCATGCTGTATGGCTCAGAATGTTGGGCCACCAAGAAGCAACATGTGTATAAGATGAGTGTAGTGGAGATGCGAATGCTTAGATGGATGTGCGGCAACACAAGGTTAGATAGAATTAATAATGAAGACATCCGTAAAAAGGTGGAGGTGGCACCAATTGAGGAGAAGAGGAGAGAGCACTGCTTAAGATGGTTTGGACATATCCAATGTGGGCCTTTGGATGCTCCAGTGAAAAGAGGTGACTCGTGCCAAGTTGATGGAGTAAAAAGAGGTAGGGGCAGACCGAAAACAACTTGGTTAGAAACAGTGAGGAAAGACTTGATAGCTAGGAACATAACAGAGAACATGACGTTGGATAGGATAGAATGGAAGAAAATGATCCACGTAGAAGAACCCAACTAGAGCCAGGATTAGAGCCGGGTAGATTCCTTTCACCTTCTTTATGAAATTTTTCTAAAGGATTCATTTAGTTGACCTCAACTAGTTTGGGACAAAGGCTTTGTTGGGTTGAGTTGAGTATCAACTAGATATGTTCAAATCTTGTCCCCTTTTGTGGTTTGGAGTTTCCTTTTACATTCTATAGTTTTCCTATTCATTTCTTGATCCTTATACAATTGTAGTATGATCCATAGTTATCAGAGGATGCCTACTTGGGCCAGAAGCTTTCTTTGGAAGCTAAATTCTTGTTGCTTTTTAAATTTAGCGGAAGTACATTACTTCTATGCTTCCTATTTAGGTTATTATAGTGTCTTCTTTTTGGTAATGCCAAAGGAGTGTAAATAAAACCTTCAACTCTCGTCTTAAGTTTTGAATAAAACTTTGGTCTTTTTTTTTTTCCAAAATCGTAACAAAATGATTAAAACTTAAGCTTGGAAAACTATAAAATCCCTAAAATTTGTAATTCTAGTCAGCCGCAAAGTCTACGTTAACCCTTCATGCTTAAACCTACTATAAACTATGTTGGATGGGTATGGGTACACGTGTCAGTATACGACATGGGTATCCAGTGTAGAATTTCGACCAACCTCAAGAAAAAAGAAATGCAGATTTTGCAATATATTATATTCAATTCCAAAAATTTAGTACGTTTGCATAATAATATGGTAACAAGTAATATATTGGGTATTTAATGGGTTAAATGAATCCAATGTTTAATTATCATACAAATGCCTACTGTTAGGATGGATACAATTCAAAACTTGTGGTACCTGTAAATTTTGGTTAGTAGTGGTAGATAAAAAAGATTTAAAACTGTTTTAGGTACCACTAGTTTTGAGTTTTATCCTTTCTAACAATAAGCATCCATGTAACGGAGAGTGTAACCCTATCTCTTCTGTGCTCGTCTCCTTCTCTGCCAATGAGGCTTCCTACTTATTTCAAGTTCACTTCCCATGATCCTTCCCACATGTTTCCTCTTTACTTTCCCTATTCTTTCCTCATTGATTCCTTAAAATTGTTGGGGAGAATAGGCTAATCAGTGAACGGATTTTAAAATGATGGTGATGAGAGGAATGAAATATAATAATAAAAATTAAGGCAACAGGCTTCGAGGTTGTGAATGAGAGAGGTGATGCCCATTTTTTGTGATTGTTCATCTCTATTGCCATAAAATTCCCCATAGTAGATTGTGGTTGAAAGTGCCGATTCACCTTTTCCCATTTAGGTGATTCTTTTTGGGCCGTAAGGTGTTTGTGAAAATGCCCCCTTGAGCACCGATGCCAAATGAAGAAGAGTCTCCCACAGTGGAGGCTCCCCCTCCTCAGGACTCTTCAGGTATCCCCCAAACTAGATTAGCAAGACCTGCATTTCTGGTTTCCCCTCCTGCTGCAACTGCATCTAGAATGGTGCCTCCTGTTGCACATTCAAGCCGCAGTGCTAATTTTGAGATAACCCAACGGAAAGAAGCTAATCCCACCTCTCAGGACAAAGAGCATACCAGCTTGCAGAACTCAGTGGGAAACTGGACCAACCTTCTCTCCAGAACTGATACTCCCACTCACTCCTCCAGAGTAGACTTTTTTGAGCTAGGAGTCTCAGAGAATGACGAAGACTCAGCCATGATAGAGGAAAAAAACTTCGATGAAGCAAGGAAAAATGGACTCACAGCTTGGTTGGATATCTAATGGGGAAAAAACCATACTTTTTGGCTCTAAGAAACTTACTTCAAAGAAAGTGGAGTGTGGAAGGTGATTTCCAAATGTTTGCCCTTGCAAATGGATTCTCTCTCTTTAAATTTTTAAATGAAGAGGATTGCATCAAGGTTTTGGAATCCAACACATTCATACGGAGGAAGACCTCTCTTCCTTCAGAAATGGACCCCTTAATGTGCATTGGAGCAGCTGAAGCTCACCTCCATTCCGATCTGGGTCAGATTCCTGGGCCTCCACTTGAAGTTCTGGACTTTCATAGGTCTTAGTAAGACTGCTAGCCTAATAGGGTGCCCCTTGTATATGGACTCACAGACCCTGAAGCCACCAGATTATGCTACGCTAGAGTTTGTGTTGAGATTAATTCTGATAAGGAACTCCCAAGCATTGTCTGTAATGTATCCAAACACCATCAGGAGCTGTGTATCAGGATGTGACTGGAAGCCTTCACCTTGTAAATCATGCGAAGATTTCAGCCGCCAATTGGATAAATGTCCATTAGCTCATACTGCTCAAGGGCCAAATGCGCCTCTGGTCAAAACAAAAAATGGGTTCAGAAGAGGAGAAACTCAGGGATCGAGATTGAAGGACCACTGGACAACTCTTCCCTTTAAAAGGCTCCCAAGAAGGATGTCCAGCAGAAACAACAAGTTCCTATGGAAATAGAAACATCCAATAATTTTAGTCTTCTTGAAAATCTCGATCATGAGGGCGACATGGTGCTAGCAGAGCAAAATGGAGGAAATTTGAGCCCAACAGTCAGTTTGCTTCGGGAAAAAGACCCATACCACATAGAGTCTGAAGAAAATGTAAGTCTGAACATCAACAAAGAAGACGACACATGTGGGATATTCGAAGAGGAAGGAATAGAGAGTGAGGAGGACGCTGAATTAGAAGATTAATCCGACCCTGAAGAGGTTCCCTCATTGGAATCTTCCTCTGAAAAGGAAGACAATCCAACAAACACAAATGGTCTCAAAGAAGCTCAAAAAAAGAAAGTATCCTGAGCGGATGAATGCCTAGTCCACGTGATCCCAGTCGAGCAAGAGGATAGTGAAGAAGAGAAACTAGAACCCGAGGAATCAAATGAATCATGGCAGGAAGTTCACAAGAAAAATTGGCCAAGATGCTCACAAAGAGCATGCTATACCCCAACCAAATTAGCTGATTAAGCAACTCACAAGTATTGAGCATTTAGCTCTCTTAGTCTTAGTGTTCATCGCTAATATGTGCTGAGCGTTGTTCCCCTTCTCTCACGTATTCCGAGTTATGGTTGCTTTCATGCCTTATATTGTATCATCTTTGTCTTTATCAAATAAACCGGTAGGGGTCCCTGCCAAATCCCAGCTTACCCACCAAAAAAAAAAAAAAAAAACAACAAACAAACAAACAAGGGACATCTTACTATCCTAGAACAGGAAATCATATTTTGCATATTTTGGTGATGCTTGCATTATTTTATGACTTCGAAATTTCATTTAATTTATTTTAAATGGTGTCCTTGCTTGCAGATCAGGGGCATGAGGTTCGTTTTTGAGATGAACCGTACCTTTGCCAGGCAGCACTCCACCAATGTTGCAATAAAGAAAAGCAGCCAAGACAAGAACACGAAATTTGAATGGTTACCTGGTGAAATTCCATGAGTTTGGATCCATACTATGTACTTTGGTGTACATATGCACACAAGAACCACAGGTTAATTAGTGCAAACTTGGGTTTTATAAGATTACAGATTTTCAAGCAAATTGCACCCTAAGTGCAGTAGGGCTTCCAGGTAAGGGGACAATTGTTTATAAGAATGGTAGAATCACAATTTTGTTATGGGTTTTTAAAGATAGGAAGCCTGAAACCCTTTTCCTCTTCCTGGCAATACAATTTCATGATGATGAGAATATGATATTCACAGTTCTTTGTTTTGATATATTCAATCCTTTTCTATAGTTTCAACTTGTGTGATTGGCTGTTGATTGATGTTTGAGATTTGCAAAAGCAAATGGAACTTAGTGAGAGATAAAGTGAGGGCTGCCACTAAGGGTGTCAATTTTGGCTCGGGCTCGGAAGCTCGCTCGAGCTCGGCTCGAATCTTTAACGAGCCGAGCCGAGCCGAGCCCGAGTTAGGCCAGGCTTGGCTCGGCTCGTTAAGGCTCGTCATGTCAACATCATCTGCAAAAACATACTGAGGGTGCGTATGTCATGTCAACATCATCTGCAAAAATGTAGAAATTAATTTTTTCCCGTAATTGTCATAACTTTAATCTTTTTTAGTATTTTTTTCTTAATTGTCATAACTTACTGCCTTTTCTTGGTAATTTTTCATTTTAAACTTTATAAATTCAGCTAATTTACTTTTTGTTTGTAATGATTAGGTTTTTTCCTTATTTGCTTTTGCTAGCATTGCGGTGCCCGAAACTTTATAATCCAAGCTCGATAAACCCAAGCTCGATAAAGCTCGCGAGCCTGGCCGAGCTGAGCCGAGCCCGAGCCGAGCCTTTGAGCTTAACGAGCCGAGCCGAGCCTGGCCAAGCTCGGCTCGGCTCTTTTACACCCCAGCTGCCACTATCAAAACTTGGGAGTGTAAATATCAACTCATTGGTGGACATGCAATGACACAATGCGCAGTGGGTCCCACCTTTGGTTGATCAGAACCATATATATGATATGTTCTACTTTGGACCCCGTATAGCAGAAAAATCAAGTCGATTATTCATTTGTGTAATATGGACGGTCAAAACCTGAATATAGCCAACAATTTACATTCAATGGGTAAAATTACACATTATTGGACGATGGAATCGCATGATTGATGTGATATTTGAGTAGTAGGAGATCTAGATGAACGATTAAGATCAATCAAATGTGGGACCAACTGTGCCATAGTGGGCTTGCCTCATTTGAATTATAATGAGGTCTCGCCCTACTGAAGCATTCCTCGTTACAAAATCGACTTGCTTTCAAACAAAAATTAGTGTCTTTATCACTTTTATGATATCCGCACTACCCTTTTTTGATAATGGCACTTCACTTCGTTTTGTACTTTCTGATTGGATATTGATAGGATCCTAAGTATTTGTATCTGCTGTGAAAAGCTAATATGCAATGTATAAAACAAAGTGAAAGACTATTGAGAGCTTCTTGAGAATTATTACAGCAACCAAGGTTATTCTCCCATTATCAAAACATGGTTGTGCTAATATCAAACCCCATTAAAATTTTGATGAGCAATGCTCGGGAAACCGAGAATAGGACCTAAAAGGGGACCTAACAAATAGGGGTGTAAACGAGCCGAGCCGAGCCGAGCTTGGCCAGGCTCGGCTCGGCTCGTTAAGCTCAAAAGCTCGGCTCGGGCTCAAACCAGGCTTGGTCAGGCTCGGCTAGGCTCTCGAGCCTTACCGAGCTCGAGTTATATTAAGTTCACACCCCTCATCTTCCCTGGACAACCCTATCTAGTGTAATTTGACTACTTTTTTTACACTATCGGGGGTGGTCCAAGTAACAAATGGGGTTCCAAAAATGAAGTGACATATTTTGCCTCTCCCTTTCACTCCCTGGACAACCCTTTTAGTGTATATATTAATATATAATATATATATTTAAATATATTAAATTCTTAACGAACCTTAATGAGCCGAGCCGAGCCTGGCCTAAATCGGGCTCGGCTCGTTAAGGATTCGAGCCGAGCTTCCGAGCCCGAGCCAAAATTGACACCCTTACTAACAAATCGATCTATGCCACCACATCACAAGTGACATGACTCATGAGCCACCACATAAATTTAGTAAAATATCTAAAAGTAATTTTTTTTTAACACATGGCATATTCTCATTGCAGGCCCCCTGGTGGGTGTACTCTCGGTCTCAATGTCATTTTCCAATTTTTTTTATCCTATTTGTAAACCTACTAGGCCTTAGGTTTTTTCCATAGATTTTTTTTTGTTTCTCACCGATAGAATTGGGATTTGGTGGGGCCCACCATTTTATACCTATTATTTGGGAAATGAAGTATTGCCACACCTCTCTCCCACTTTTTTTTTACTTGGAGCAGCCCCCTCTAGTGTAAAATAGTCATAAATACACTAGAAGGTCTGTTCCAAGTGAAAAAAGGGGTGGATATATCACTATGTTTCGATGGAATGAGGCCACTATCATCTCCTCACAAACCATGCACAGGGTAGGTCTCACCATTTACACCGCTCTTTTGATAGGTGGGTCCCTCCATCTCCACCCAAACCCATGCTGGCATAGAGTGGGGCATACCATTTTGCACATCATTTTTCGATAGGGTGGGGTCCTCCATTTTAAACCAATGCATAAAATGAGTTGGGCCCACCATTTTACACCTCGTGTTTTTATGGGCTGGGCCACCATCTCCACCCAAACCATGCACGGAGTAAGGCCCACTGTTTTACACCGCATTTATGGGGTGGGACCTACAATTTAAGCGTAGGTTCCATCATCCCCCCATTTTACATCCTATCGATAGCATGAGCTAGGAATCGTAGTATATTATATGCAATATGCATACATGGGCTAGGAATGCTAGTATATAAATGTACGATCATGTTTTGATAATTGGAAGAACTCACCTTGTTTTATATGTCATAGGTTAGCTCTCAGTAGCCAATCAGATAATGCAATACAAAGTGAGTTAGTAATCCCCTAATCAAAACACGGGTCAAGGGCGGCACAAAAATAACAAAACATAGGCTACTGATTAAGAGCCGCTTTGGATACCATCAGAAATTATTTGCAAGCAAATAATTGTTATATCCAAATAATTATTAGAAATATTTCTATAACTTAGATACTTGGGCCGCAATACAAGGAGGGCTTGTGACCGTGGATTGAAATTTCGGACCCAGCCGAAACCGAAATTTGGTAAAGACGCACGAAATGTCGATTTTTTGGGCCAAGATTATGCCGAAATTACCGAAATTTGGGAAAGGAATAAAAATTAATAATTATTTTTTCAAATTTCGCCGAAATTGACAGAAATTTCCGAAATTTCGGTACGTTTCGCGAATTTCGGTTTCAGTCGAACTTTAAAACCATGCTTGTGAGTTGTGACTTGTGAGTCTTGTGACAATGGCATGGATTTCGATTTACTACTTTCATGAAAATTCTTCGTATTCAGACTCACTTCTACAATTGTTCTCCTTTTATTTGTCAATAAGCTCTGTAACTACTCTCCAATTTACTAATAATGCATTCTTCCCTAAAACCAGACAAAATTTCCTTCCCTTCCCTACTCAAAACCTGTACTTCCCTGTTCGATCTGAATCCCGAAAAAAAAAAAAGATCCATGGCTCGGTTGTCCACATGGGTCTTCAGTCTGATTCTTAAATTGCAAGTGCTTTGATCAACATGTTCGTAAAACAGGTTCAATTGCTGATGCCATCCATGTGTTTGTGAAAATGTTTGACAATGAGTGTTCATTAAAAGACGTCGCTCTTTGGAATGCTATGATTGATGGCTACTTTCGCTATGGTTATAAGGTTGAGGGTCTTTTTGTTTAGTCGGATGCAAATTTTAGGCGTCAGACTAGACAGGTATTCTTTAAGTATAATACTTGGGGCTTGTAGTGATTATTTAGGTGCAGATCATGGGAAGCAGATTCATGGTTATGTTTATAGGAATGCCTTGGATCATGACTCTTACATGGGTACTGCATTAATAGTCATGTATTCAAAATGTAGACGGCTGTTTGATGCTCGCCAAGTGTTTGACAAATTGGTTGAAAGAAACAGCTTTGCTTGGAATGCCATGATTGGGGGGTATTGTCAGAATGAGTCGTGTGAGGAAAGCTTGGAATTGTTCAAAGTCATGAAGAGGGAGGGTTTTGAAGTTGGGTCTTCGACGTTTTCAAGTGTTTTAACTGCATGTTCATACGGAGAGGCTCTAATTTTTGGGAAGGTGGTTCATTGCAATGTCATGAAGATGGGTTTTGTGGATGATCCTTATGTCTGTACTTCTCTATTGGCAATGTATGGAAAATGTATGTTAGTTAAAGCTGCATATAAAGTATTTGATAATATGTCTAATAGAGGAATTGAGTTATGGAATGCTATGATATCAGCTAATGTTGGTAATGAGTACATCGATGAAGCTTTCGAGATTTATAATCGGTTGAGATTAAACGGGTTAAGACCCGATTCTTTCACAATTTCAAATATTTTATCTGCTTGTAGTGTGACTGGTTTATATAATTTTGGGAGGAGAGTTCATGGGGAACTGGTGAAAAGTCCGGTGGCCTCGATTAACATGGCTGTGCAGAGTGCCCTGTTGACAATGTATGCTAAATGTGGAAGAACTGAGGAAGCTAATTCAGTTTTTAATACCATTAAGGAAAGAGATTTGGTTGCTTGGGGCTCCATGATCATGGGACTTTGCCAAAATAAGAAAATTGAGGACGCTTTGGATTCGTTCAAAGTAATGGATATCGAAGGATTGAAACTAGATTCCGAAATTGCAGCAAGTGTGATCAATGCCTGCGCAAGTTTAGAAAATGTGTGCAAGTGGGTTGTCAAATCCATGGACTTGTTATCAAGAATGGCGCAGGATCAGATGTGTTTGTAGGTTGTGCTTTTTATAGGTATGTATGTTTAAAGCGGTATGCCGGAGTTGGCTAGAAGCGTGTTTTCCGTTATGTCGCATAAGAATTTGATAGCCTGGAATTCATTAATCTCCAGCAACTCTCGGAATGGTCAATCCGACATGTCCATTACTCTTTTTGCTCAAATTCTTCAACATGGTTTGATTCCCGACTCTGTTTCCATAATAAGTGTTCTAGTTGCAATCTCCTCATTAGCAGCATTGCTAAAGGGAAAGATGTTATATGGTTTCCATATAAGACATGAGATTCAATCTGATTTTCATGTAGCTAATGCACTAATCGATATGTATATCAAGTGTGGTTGCTTACAATATGCATGCCGTATTTTTCAAAGTATGTCACAAAGAAATGTTGCAGCATGGAATTCAATGATTGCCAGGTATGGATCTCATGGAGATTGTGTCGAAGCGACAAATTATTCGACGAAATGCAACGATCGGGTTTAATGCCCGATGAAATTACTTTCCTTGCCCTAATCTCATCGTGCAATCATTCAGGGTTTCTGGAAGAGGGTGTTGGTTTTTTCCAATCCATGAGCAGGGACTATGGCATTGTTCCACAAATGGAGCACTATGCAAAAATGGTCGACCTTTGGGCACGTGCTGGGTGTCTAGATGAAGCTTACGAGTTCATCCGAAGCATGCCAATCAAACCTGATGCGAGTGTTTGGTTGTGTTTGATATGTGCTTGTAGAGCTCATCGCCTGATAGATCTTGGAGAAATAGCGGCTGATCGGCTACTCAAGCTAGAGCCTGAGAGAAGCAACAATTACGTTCACTTGTTAAATCTATATGGGGAGGGTGAACTATGGGACAAGGTAGCAAAAGTGAGGGCTTTGATGAAAGAAAGGGAATTGAAAAAGAGCCCTGGATGCAGTTGGATTGAGGTGAAAGATAAGGTTGATGTGTTCTTCTCGGGGGATTCATCGTTGTAGAAATCCATGCTACATTCAAGTGTCTTAAAAGTAACATGGAAGAGGAAGAAAGATCTCATGGAGCTGTTGCATGTGAGGTCCATGATCTAACAAGAGATTGTTAGTTTGTCTTCCTTGCGTGGCCTTATTTCCTCATTTTATTGTTCCTCTTCCGTACCTGAAAAGATTAACACATGTGAACACCTCAAAAGGAGTATTGACATGTTGGATCAACTGATCTTTCGGCGAAATGGGGTACTGTGGAATTTGCTACCATTTGCTCTAATTTGCATACATGGAAGGAGAGAAATAATAGAATTTTTAGAGAGTGAGCTGGAGCAGAATATTACTAGATATGATTTCTTAGGGAATGAACACGAGTGTCTTCAAGTTATACTGTGGTAGAAATTTGAAGGAATGGGGAGTCCCTCCACGCTCGGTGGCTGAAACTTTGATGAAATCACAAAGGGCAACCGAGGCAAGCAAGTATAGGTGATATTCTTCGAGACCTTGGGAGATAAAATGGTACGTGAATGCTTGTTTGGTTCCCCTAATAGTTGACGGTGATTCAACTAATCTCGGTCCTTAGCAGATATTATTGCTGAAATTAGGGACCTATTTTTGTAACCCCTTGTCATTTTCCATAATCTACTATAATTTATAAAGGTTGTTAACTTACCAACTTCTCCAAAAGCTTAAGCTGTTAGAGAAAGGCGTTATTTATCTTTTATACTTTAACACTCCCCCGCACGTGTGGCCCACTTGGCAAACACGTGGCACATGGGGTCCCACTTTGGGCTGACCATCGCATGTGGATTTTTGCTATCTGAGAGGTTTGAACTGTTGGAGAAAGGCGTTATTTATCTTTTATACTTTAACAGAGGTCTCATTCACAAGATTGAGGTGTGCAAATATCAACAGCTTAAAGACATTTAGAATATCTCTTTCATCATCCTTGATTAAAAGTATAGAATCAGGGTGGAATCAAGGGCAGTAGACCGGACTTGTGATAGCCAACAATATTCCGGTAACTGACCACCACCATACATGAGACAGTGAATCAATGCTCTTGAACGAGATTTCTATAAAATTAGGGATTTACTAGGGACCATAGCATAAAGACATTTTGCGTCACGTCTGTTGCATGTGAGAGCAGCCACCTCAGATGAATTAAATGAATAAGACAAAATCTGCTTAAAAGTGAGCCTGTGGTTGCTCTCACATGCAACAGCGAGATGCGAAAAGTCTTTCTGCGATGGTCACTAGCAAATCCCATAAAATTATATGCAATTAAAGTTACGTGCATATATGGGGGAATGCTAAACTCAGGTGCGCCCTTACAAAGAACAGATGAAAGGGTGCCCCCATTGGATGCACGTCACCAAAGTGCTGTAAAAGTCGATGAATATTGAATGCACTCAGGAGGCGTGCATCCAATGGGGACACCCTTTCAGCCGTTTTTTCCCAAGGGTACCCTTGAGTTTAGCATTCCTCATATGATTATATACAAATGGCTTTTAGAGGCATCCAAAGAGGGCCCCAAATAATCAACTCTGACATAGCCAGGATCTACCCCCCTTATTTCAACATTACAATCATGGAAGATAAACTACAAGATTCCAAAGGCATTCAATTTTAGGATTCAGATATCAAACTGTTTTGAGACAGACAAAATTACATAATTCATTAATTGAAAAACTGAACAATAGCAAATCAGGTTATGTGTGAATCTTTCTAATCATCAATGCAAGCTATATAGACACAACCACACACCAACATTACATTCATGGACGATAAACAACTATAGAATTCCAAAGGCATTCAGTTTTAGGATTCATATATTTTGCTGTTTGAAATAGAAAAAATTACAGAACAAGTCATTAATCGAAACACTGAACAATAGCAAATCAGGTTATGAGTGAATCTTTCTAATCATCAATGCAAGCTATATAGACAAAGCCGCCGCAAACCAACATACAATTAGAGGCCAATGTGTGTCACCAAGCTAGCTTAGCTTCCTGCTCGATTATCATCGTTTATCGGAGTGCTAGTACCACTCCTCTTGACGGTGCTGCCAAATTGGCCTGTCACACTTTTGCCCATGAACTTCCCTGCTTTGGACAAGCCACTGGTAACCACCCCAAAGCCACTCCCAACGAGCCCCACTCCAGCATTGACCCCACTCCCGACTAGGCCTGCACCCGCTCCAAGGCCGGTTCCCACCAGCCCAACTCCGGCTCCAAGGCCGGTCCCCACCAGTCCAACTCCTGAACCGACCGCATCCATAGTGCTTCCTATCAATCCTGCGGCTTTTAGTTTCCTTCTCTCCTCCAAAATCTTCTTCTCGTCTTCCAAGGCTGCCAACTGCTCCTCCTTGTTGAATACATGGTACAATACCTGCATCCCACAAACACCATTTGTTAAACAAGATGAGCAAAACTGTATCTGAGAATTGAGAAATTATATGATGGGTGGCCGTGCAAACACGTATTTTTAATAAGTACGGTACGGCCCACTTCATACGTTGATCCAAACTGTCCATTTGTTGGGCCACAACGTAAATAGGTTGTGCCCCCAAAATCATTTCCATAGGATGATCCTAACCCTCTGATCTATAGAACATTCCGTAAATGATTGGGGCAGTACCTCTATAGATCGGAGGGTTAGGATCATCCTATGTAAATGGTTTTTGGGGCACAACCTATTTACGTTGTGGCCCAACAAAGGGACGGCTTGGATCATCGTACGAAGTGGGCCATACCGTACTTTTTAAAAATCACGTGTTTGTATGGCCGCCCATCATATAATTTCTCCCGAGAATTAAGATGCTAATCAATATGAGGTTGGAACATCTTGTCCTGGAATATGCTGACACAGAACAGAACAAGTAACCATGCCTTAACCAGGCATCACCCTGGTAAAACAGTCCTCTCATAACTTGAATTCATGTATCATCATAAAGTAGTTTAAAGCCCTTTTTCGAGCAAGTAATCACAAACACAAGACAAAAGGAGGCGAGAACCAATACATTGGCAAAAAAAGAAAAAAAAGAGGGAAAAAAGAAAAGATTGATGAAACAAGAAAAAAATAAAAAAAATACAAATCCCATGGTTTCAAAACGCTGATGCAAGCCAAGACATAGCCAAAGCAAATTCTAGTCGACACGGCAAGATGCAATCAAGCACTTGGTTGACACGACTGAGTACTTGATTGAACCGGTCATAACTCGGGAGAGTCAAAGGAGCCAAAGGAGTTTTGATTGACTTTGTGGAGTAAAATGCGGACTCGGACGAGAACTCGACCAGAATAAAAGGGAGACGACTCCCTTGTGGGGGAGTTTAGAGTAACTTCCAAAATAGATCATTCAAATAAAAACTAATTTCCATAATAAGTCATCACCAGGGCACATTAACCGCAGACTCGTTTAAGACCTCAAATATAGAAACATTTTTAATAAAATTTGCAAAAAAAAAAAAAAAACCAAAAGTGCTAAAACAAAAAAACAAACATACAAACCCGTAAAATTATGCAAAATAAATAAACAGACTGGTAGTAAAATAGTGTCAAAGGTCTGATAACAGTAACCATCTTTGTGTGGGTATAAGGTTCTACATTAAAGATTGACATCTGCTCAAATACTGTAAAAAAACAGATTTCTGAGTAAAACATATGTACGCATGTGGGATAACCTATAGTAATTTATGAGCCTAATGGCCTTTGACTCGGCAACATATTTTAGTTGTTGGAATTGCCATTTCATGTCTTAACGTATATTCTTATTGCATTAAAAAAAGGAATGATAAATGCACGGGCCCTCTTTATGCAAGGGCCTGAGAAGGGCCCTTGAATAGATCCACGTCATTTTTAAGGTCGGTTGAGAAACTGAATTCGGTTGCACGTAATGAGGTGGATCTATTCAATGTCCCTTCTTTAGCCCTTGCATAAAGAGGGCTCTTGCATCTATCATTCCTCCATTAAAAAATATCATTTAAGATATTAGTTTTAATCTCACTTCAATGTCTTACCAAACATAAAATGGAACAGGCAAAAAAACAGGATACAAAAAACAAAACACCAACTCCTATACTGTCAAAACTCAAAATACCTGATATTCAATAGACTATCTAGTGGAAATGATACATGGCAGATAAATATTTCCTGAAACCACTCCTTTCATTAACAAGATAAGCAGATTATAATAAGAAAAATACAAATGGCTGACCTTAAGGGTAACAGTTCCTCTGTCCTTCTTATCTTTAATTTTTAGCATATCAAGTGATGGCAGCAGTCTGAGATCAAGGTCTTTGATGGTTTCAGGTGGCAAGTCAATCAAAGGTAATTTTGCTATACCCAATCTCTTGTCTTGTCCGATGTCCTCATCAAAAACCTGTAGGAAGGGTTCAGAAACATTCTTTAGGTAATCGTCAGTCCACCAACAAGTTTATTGTATCTTCAGTACATAGAACGGAATGAATTTCTCACTAAAAAGCTTACATAGAACGGAATAAATTTCTCACTAAAAAGCTGTTACAAACGAAATATCATCAAATGTCTAAAAAGTATTTACCCCTAGACAGTCAGGCTTTCAGCCTTATAAAGATGATGGGAACAAGATTGTTCGCCAATATTTTTAATTTTTCAGTTCAGTTTACTAGCAATGCATGTTAGAGACACATGCAGGTATTTTGATGGTAGTACAGGAGGTGAGCAATAAAGCATGATCGGTAGCTGTAGTCAGTGCCAGATCAATTGCAAGTAATGAAGAGAAAAGCAACAATTGTTGAGAAAATGTGATGTTCAACCAATGAAATTTCCATGACAGATCAACTTCCGCACACCATCTTTGGCAAGCATATCTGCTATTCCATTAGCAGATCTTCTGACGTGCTTGAACACTACACACGACCCACTAACACGATAAGAAATCTCATAAAAAAAAGGCGCAAACCTCCATGCCCGGGGGGGGGGGGGGGGGGGGGGGGCGCAACCGAGCCACAAAGCTACCCAACTTTGGGGGGAAGTTGGGTATCTGTCATGGAAATTTCATTGGTCGACCCACTAACACGATCATAAATCTCATAAAAAAAGGCGCAGACTTCCACCGGGAGAGAGGAGCCGGGGGGAGGGAGGGGGCAACCGAGCCGCAAAGCCACCTAATTGCATTCTTTGAATCACCCTCCACAATCACCTTATCCAATCACTCACACAACAATATTTTGATTCCCTGATAAGCAGCTCTAACTTCCGCCTCGCTAGCGTCAGTGACCCATATAGGGCTAGTAGCGTCAGTGACCCCACTGAGGCTGACAAACTTGAGCTAAGATTCAATAAATAGGAGGTAAGGAAAGCTCTCTTCATCCTTGACGAGGAAAAAGCTCTCCTGGGCGCAATGAGTTTTCATTTACTGTTTTTTTTTTTCAGGAATTTTGGCAGACTATAGGATCTGATATGATGATAGTGATGGATGAACTCTATTACCATCATAAATCAAACATGGGGTTTAATGCGTATTTCATCACCCTGATCCCCAACGCCAGGAGTGCTGATGGTATAAAAGAATTCAGACTTATTAGCCTTATTAGCAGAGTATATAAATTTTTCTAAGGTCCTATTGATGAGATAAAAAAGATCATGGCCAAGTTGGTTGTTCCTAATCAAAGTGGCTTTGTTGAAGGTAGGCATATCCTCAAGAGCATCCTTGTTGCTAATGAGCTGACTGATTTTGTTAAAAACTTAGGCTAAAAGGCACAATAAGTAAGATCGACTTAGATCTTAATGGAGACCGTTACACGCACCTCGTTAAGGATATTTTGGTTAGTGTAATGTATACAAGTGTGACGCACCTCATTAAGGGTATTTTGGTCAGTGTAATATATATATATATATATATATATATATATATATATAGAGAGAGAGAGAGAGAGAGAGAGAGAGAGAGAGAGGAAACTGTTGGTGCGCTTAAGCTCACCAAGCTTATGGTGCGCTTAAGCGCCCAATCACATGGGTCCCACATTTTATGTGGTGATCCAAACCATTCATTTGCAAGGCCCTATCGTAGATAGGGGGTGTACCAAAAATCAGCTCCATAGGATCATCCTAACCCCTCCATTTGTGGAGGACAAAAATGGGCAGATTTGTGGACAAACAATGTCTGTCCATTTTGACCTCCACAAATGGATGGGTTAGGATGATTCTATGGAGCTGATTTTTGGTACACCCCCCATCTATGTAAGGGCATTTCAAATGAATGCTTTGGATCATCCTAACAAAGTAGGCCCCCATGTGATTGGGCGCTTAAGCGCACCATAAGCTTGGTGAGCTTAAGCGCACCAACAGTTTCCTCATATATATATATATATATATATATATATATGTGTGTGTGTGTGTGTGTGTGTGTGTGTGTGTGTGTTTTCGTGTGGAGAGTGCTTTATCTCTCTCACGCTTTCTCTTTCTCTTCCACCATGTGGTCATCTAACATGGTATCAGAGCTTCAAGATAGGATCGAACCTCTCATCCTTGAAGAAACCTAACCCTAACCCACTCTTCTCAATCGCACCCCTCACACCTCTTGCTGCCTCAATCCTAACCCTAACCCACTCGCACCCTACTGACACCCCCTCTTCTCAATCGCACCCCTTGCTGCCTCAACCCGTAACCTAACCCTAACAAGCACCCTTCTCATCAACCCTACTCCTAACTTGCTTCTTCCAATTGTATGATCCAACCATATTTTTTTGTTTTTCACACCATCCGACCCTATTTTAAACCCCACAATTTTATCAAGTTCTTCTCAAATCAGTCCCTAAATCTTTTTTTCTTCTCAAATCAGTCCATAAATCCTATTTTCTTCATGTTCTAAATATGTTTCTTCTATTTTTCTTTTTTATTTTACATCGTTGGTTCCGGGACGTTGCTTGGTGGTTCTACTTCCTTTCTTCTATATTTTTGGGTATCCTTGCCCTTTATTTGTCCCGGAACCTCGTCTTGGTGTCTTCGACAGTGACTTGTTGGTGGATTTGGGTGCATGTTGGTGTTGGTCGATTTGTAAGTGGTGGTGATTGTGTTGTTGGTTGTGGATGATTATTGTTGGTGGCTTTATTGGCGATTATCCGTGGTGGATTTATTGGGTATAAGTGCATGCCAACTATTTGATAAAATGTCTAAGAGAATTTTTGTTGGCTTTGGTAGTGATTAGTTGTGCCTGGTTACTTGTGTTGTTGGTGGTGATTGGTTTGTAGTTGGTACCGGTGGTTACATCATATGTTGGTTCTTCCATTGGTGATCTCGTGGTGGATCTATGTTGATCTGTTGTTGGTGATTTGATTTTATGGTCTTGGTGGTTCGTTGCTTCTACGTTTGGTTGTTAGTGGTGCTCTCGGTGGTTGGTGTCGACGGTGGATTGGTTGATGATTGTTGATAGTGGTGTTGGTTCTTTGTGATTGTTGGGTTATTATGATTATTGTTGGTGGTCTTGTTGGTTGTGGATTTGTTGGTGATTGTGGATTGGTTAATGCTTGTTGGTTCTTGGTGGTCGTTGGTTGGTTGTGATTATTGTTAGTGTTGTTGGTGGTGGAGTTTTTCTCTCTTTCTTTTCGTGATTGTTGGCTGTTGGTTGGTGGTGATTATTGTAGTGGTTGTTGGTGGTGGGGTTGTTCCTCACTCTTGCTGGCTTGTTGGTTGCCATTTGTTCTGTCCTTGATGATTATTGGTCGTTTGATGATGTTCTTTGCGACTTGATGTTCTATGACATTCCTATTGTTCGTGGATTGATATTGGGCTAATATTGTTGTCTTCACGTGTATTGGAGGTTGTTTGTTGTTAGTTGTTCTTGGCATTATTCTTGTGGTTCGGGGTGTTCATTACTCGGTTAAAACCAAATGACCGAACCCAACCGAATTGATTCAGTCGGTTCGGTTCGGTTTTTTGCTATTTCGGCTCGGTTTCAGTTTTTTTTTTTTTTGGTTAATTCGGTTATTCGGTTATCTCGGGAAAAATTTTGGTTAATCGAAATAGTCGAAATTTAACAAAAAATAAACATTATTTTTTCAAAAAATGGTGTATGGGCACTCCGTAGGATGATCCAAACCGTCCATTTGATTGATCACAACTTCAATAGGTTGTGCCTAAAAAACCGTTTTGATAGATTGATCATAGCCCTCCGATCGAACCGTCCAAATAGATTTTTTTTGTCTTTTTCTATCACTATTCGGTTATAACCGAATAACCGAATTTTTAATCGCTTCGGTTTTAGTAAAATTCGGTTCGGTTTCGGTTTCCAAAATTTGATAACCGAAATTATTTCGGTTATCAAATTTCGGTTCGGTTATAACCGAATAACCACCCCTACTAGTGGTTGTCGACGGTTGTTGTTATGGATCGTGGCCGTGGTCGTGATTCAAGGGGGGTCGTGGTCGTGGGTCTTGATATTGTACCCATTGTCGTATGGATGGCCACAGTTTCTGTTTTGCTTCTGATGGTTCCTCCCTTGCTCCTGTTGCACCTGCTACATCGGCCGCTACAGACTCTATGCTTGTCAATTATGCTGAATTTGAGGAGCTTGTCTGCCTACAAGATAGAGGCAAAGCCCACTGCCACATTTGTCGAGCTAGGTAGTTCGTCTTGTTTTATTTCTGGATCTGCTTCTAGATCATGGTTCATTAATTCAGGAGCATCTCATCACATGACTGGTAATTTAATCTCCTTACTTCTTTCCAGTCCACCCCTTATAGCGCCCCTCATTCTGTTACATTAGCAGATAGAACTTCATCACATATCTTCGGGGTTGGTGTAGTCTCCATCTCTAATGGCCTTTGTTTATCTTCTGTTCTTTATATTCCTTCATTTCCTATTAGTCT
Organism: Tasmannia lanceolata; assembly: GCF_043159265.1. Lineage (NCBI taxonomy): Eukaryota > Viridiplantae > Streptophyta > Magnoliopsida > Canellales > Winteraceae > Tasmannia > Tasmannia lanceolata. Next base: position 22,665,149 of record NW_027518697.1, on the reverse strand, counting down.
ATTGTCTGTGCGTCAATTGACAAAAACTTTAAACAATTATGTTTCTTTCTTTCTCTCTTATTGCACCTTTAAGGATCTGAAGATTAGCTCGGGATTGGTTTGGGTCGTAAGATTGGTATCTTATACTATCTTGATTCGAGACCTGCTAGTGCTGCTCTTCGTACTTCTGTTGATGCTTATCAGTGGCACTGTCGTTTGGGCCACTCTCCAGCTGAGAAGCTTCGAAAATCTCCTTTTATTACTAGTTCTATTGAGTCGTTTTCTTGTGAGTCTTGTGAGTTGGGAAAGCACCATCGAGTGTCTTTTCCTTCACGTGGTATTCGTCGTTCGACGAGTCCTTTTGAACTTGTTCATTCCGACGTATAGGGTCCTTCACGTACTGTCTCTTTATATGGTTCTTGTGGTTTGGGTGGCGATGGTGGGCCCACCACATCAAACACATGAGTTGTTAAACAGTGGGCCCAACTATGCTAGGCATGGTTTTAAAATATTGGGCCCCGCACATTACAGCAAAAGGTGTAAAATAGTGGGCCCCAGCATATAAGAGTTTAAAAATGGAAAACAAAGGAAGGAGAGAGAGAGAGAGAGGGGTTACCAAATTTCCAGAGGAAAAAGGTTTTTCAATAAAAAAAATTGCAAAAAAAAGAAAAAGAAAAAGAAAATTCTTGGAAAGAAAACGAATAACAATGGAAAGAAACATGGTCAGTATATATTATGGATATACACACAACCTCAGCACACATCAAGCATAAGTAGATGGGGCATCGTGTGGTTACTGCACTGGTAAGCATAAGAGAGTCAGAAACATGTGCCTAGTATAGAGATTTTTAATGAAAAGAAGCATCCCTGTATAATCAAAATTGTTTTCAATACAGGTATTACGCAATAGTAAGTATGTGGTGGCTTCGATCGACTCATCTGTTGATCATTCAATCTACAAGATATGATACGAGTATCTTACTAAATACAAAATTTTCCAGTATTCAAAGAAATATGTTATACAAAAGTAAGCTATTGTTTATCCATAAAAAAAGTTGCAAGGAGGATTATACACAAGATCAAGAAAGGTAAAACAATACCTCAATGACAAGTGATTGTGTTTCCTTGTCTTCAGCTATCAGCTCGAATGTTTGATTCCATATGGGATTGAGGTTGTTGTCAATCACTTTTGTTTTAACCCTGAATACAGGTCGAATATACACAACGGCATAAGGATCGGATTTACCAACCAGTTCCATGTTTTTCAGTTCATTTGCTTTCACCACAGTCACTGAAAGCCTTCCATGTGGTTTAAGCTCTAATTCACTGAACAAAAAAACAAACAATATGTTATTTTAAACTCAGGGGGTAAATAGGAACACGTATACAATAGGCTAATATTTAAAGTTCATGGTAGCAGAATTTCGAAATAGAAGACTAGTTGAAACATAACTACCAAAGAAAAAGAACACTTCCAATGAAAGGTACGGGTGAAACTCGGGTCGGGTTGGGTCGGGTTGACGGCAACCCGACTCAACCCGAGGAACCCATTTTTCCAACCCAACCCAGCTGGGTTCAACCCAACCCAACCCGATTTGTAATTACCTCAACCCGACCCAACCCGATTTCCAATTCGGGTTGGGTCGGGTTGGGTCGGGTTGACCCGATTTGATATGGTACCAACAGTTGACCACCTCAACTCAAGCCGGGTTGTTTTGGATTTTGAGAACCAATAGTGAGTCACCAATAATCAGTTTTTGACTCACAATCAGTTCTCAAAATCCAAAACAAGCAGGGACTAACAATTAACAAAGGGAAATGTTCTCCGCACTACTATATTTTGATGATCACACTCCTCACTTTATTAAAGTACGGTATGGCCCGCACCATAGGATTATCCAAACCGTCCCTTGTGGACTGTGGAGACTGAAGAAAATCCGGAAATTGATAATTCACGCGTTTTGCCGTTTTCACTTTTTCTACAGATCGGAATACTTGTCGGGTTTCGGGTCGGGTCAGGTTGCTCGACACCCCAACCCGATTTCTAATTCGGGTTGATTTTTCCCAACCCTAACCCAACCCGATTTGCGAAAAGCTTAACCCGGCCCAACCCAAACTCGGGTTGAACCCGTCGTGTTCAGGTTGAACCCGACCCGAGTTGCACCCCTAATGAAAGGCCAGAAAATGATAACAAAGCCAAAAGGTTCCTAATCACTACATCAGACTTTCTTTACAACAATGCCCTTCAATCAATCCCAAAATCATGATACTTTTGCCAAAAAAAAAATTTAGTCATTGAGTTTTCCATACTGAAATGATTAAAGTTTTCATAAGAACACAAAAACAAAAAATTGGAGGCAAAAAACATTGTGCTTTCAGAGTTACACGAAGGCATTTTTCTGTGTGTTAACATATGTATACAACTTTTAAAATGTTTTTTTAAAAAATTGATTTTTTTGGGCTAAAATCATGATTCTCGATGGTATATCCATTTGTTTAGACACTTGCTCGAAACTCTAGCAAGTTGACTTGGTTTGGAGTCTTTTGACATCATGAGTCTTAACCACGTAAACATGGCAAGGTTTTGAGTCAGAGCCTGAATATATATATATATATATATATATATATATATATATATATATATATATATATATATATATATATATATATATATATATATGAGGAAAAGGATTGTACGCTCGAGTGTACCTAACCTTAAGTACGCTCGAGTGCTAAATCACATGGGTCCCACATTTTTTTTGGTCATTTAAACCATTCATTTGCAAGGCCCCATCATAGATAGGGTGTGTACCAAAAATCAGCACCATTGAATCATCCTAACCCCTCCAAAACTGGAGGGCAAAATGGGCAGATTTGTGGACAAACAGTGTCTGTCCATTTTGACCTCCACAAATGGATGGGTTAGGATGATCCTATGGAGCTGATTTTTGGTATGCACCCTATCTATGATGGGGCCTTGCAAATGAATGGTTTAGATGACCAAAAAAAATGTGGGACCCATGTGATTTGGCACTCGAGCGTACCTAAGGTTAGGTACACTCGAGCGTACAATCCTTTTCCTCTATATATATATATATATATATATATATATATATATATGAGAAAACGGTTCCTACACATATGTGTAGAGAGTTCTCTACACACTAGCTTAAAATACAGTGGGGGCCCACATTGTTTGGGTGATCCAAGCCATCCATTTTAAAGGCCCTCACATAGATAGGGTGTCTACAAAAAATCAGATCCATAGGATCATCCCAACCCTACGATTTGTGGAGGTAAAATGGATGTCTTTAAACCTTCACAAATTAGTCCATTTTTTGCCTCCACAGTTCGAATGGTTAGATTGATCCTATGGATCTGATTTTTTGTGGACACCCTATCTATGTGAGGGCCTTAAAAATGAATGGTTTGGATCACCCAAATAATGTGGCCCCCACTGTATTTTAAGCTAGTGTGTAGATAACTTATCTACACATATGTGTAGGAACCGTTTTCTCTCTCTCTCTCTCTCTCTATATATATATATATATATATATAGAGAGAGAGAGAGAGAGAGAGTAGCCTTTTCTTTCTTCTTCCACTTCCCAACCAACAAAAGGGCATCATAAGAAGGTTTTTTTTCCTTTCTTTTCATGATTTTTTTATTTTCGCAATAGTCTTTCAACAAGGAAAAACAGCAAACTAAGATTTCAACTCAAGGCAAGCAGAAAATAAAATAAAAATAACATCCAATGTAGAAAAAGAAGGCATATCCTCCCTAGGTATTACTGCTACATCTTCTAACTTCCACAATATGACTTACTTGATCTACTTTTATCCTAAACCAAGGTTTCGGGTTTCAGTTTCGGTATGCGTTTCAATTGTGATGGAAATGGGAACATATTTGTGTCAGATGGAAATTTCTGTGGAAATCTTGTACCATGAGAATGTAAGGAAAAATAAGCAAAGTATAGACATTTTAAGATTTAAACATCAAGAAGTGTTGGAATAAGCACAAACACATACTCAAAACCATCACTTAAGCAAAAAGAAGGTTTAAGAATATCGAACACCTGTGGCATGTGTTGTCGTGCATTCTGATAATTTAAAACATTCCACATTTCAAATGTATTTCATATAAATATTTATTTTTTGAAAATTCATATAAATATTTATACATAATACATATACTATGTTTCACATGCAATGCATATAAATATAATTATTTAACACAAACTGATACGTTATACTACTAATATACTTATGGTTTTGGTTTCAGTGTGCACTTCCGTGTCAATATCCATTTCATTCTGGATTGAAATAGAAACATTTAGGTTGTTCATGTCAGTTTTGGTGGAAATTTAAAACCATGTCTTCACCCACAGTGTTGCCACTCTGAGATTTCTCCAAGACCGAAAGGAAAATGGTCAATAGGCGCATCTCTGTTTGCTTTTTCTTTCTATACTTTTTATTTATAATTTTTAATTTGTTATAGGCTCAACCGGTGGGGGGAACCATGGTTTTAAATTTCGGATTTCGGTGGAGACTGACACCGAAACTACACAAAACCGAAATGGTCATTTATTTCGGTCGAAATTTTGGTTTTTCCGAAATTAGGGCCAAAAATCTGTTTTTTTTTAAATATTAATTTAATATTTCACCGAAATTACCGAAATTTAAGCCGAAATTTAATAATGAATAAAATATTATTTTTTTCTTTTTGATGCCAGATTTTGACCGAAATTTCGAAATTTCGAAATTTCAAGGTCCGAAACTGGTACCGAAACCGAAATTTTAAACCTTGGGGGCAACTATTACTATCCCAAACCTTTTTACACAAAAAGACAAAATATGTTGTGCTGGTAGTAAATCTCAGCATGAGGGTTTGAGTCCCTTACACGTGTGTAAAATCAGGTCCATTGGATCATCCTAACCCCTCCAAAAGTGGAGGGCAAAAATAGGGAGATTTGTCGACAAACAGTGTCTGTCCATTTTTCCCTATCTATATAAAGTCCTTCCAATCTTGGATTGCCCCAAGTTGTCAAGAGTTTAAAAGTCAACGCATGGAGTGAAAGGGAGATCTCATTGGTACACGTTGCTCCCTCCCTAGGTTGATGGAAACCCTAGGGAGGGAGGCGATTTCATCTCTCTCTCTCTCTCTCTCTCTCTCTCTCTCTCTCTCCTTTTTAGCCTTTTTTCTCCCCTTCTCTCACTGGTCGATCTCTCTCCCTCTCTCCTTTCCTGATCTTTCTCTCTCTCCCCTTTCTCCTTTTCTTTCATTTTTCTGATCTCTTCCTGATCTCTCTTTCTGCTTTTTCTTATCCCCCCCTCTTTCTATCTCTCTGGTCTCTCTTTCTCTTAGATCTATCTCTCCTACTTTCTGATCTCTCCCCCTCTCTCTCTCCCTTGATGGGCAAGGGAGTTGTTGGTGGCCGGATGATGCCCGGAGTTGGGCAGATATCGCAGGGATGCAGCAATGCTGGATGGAGGTGCGGAATGGCCGGATCTGGGTCCGAGTGGGACGGATTTAATGGGGAAAGGATCGGAACTGGGTAGGGTGGATGGAGAAAGTGGGCTGGTGAGTCGTCGGAAGTGATGGACGTGGCAGGAATATGAAAAATGGTGGCCGGATTCGGGGAAAAAAGGAGGTTGGATGTGGAGGGATGGTGGTGGTGGTGGAGAAAAAGTATAATGGAGGATGCGGACGACTGTATTGAGACGACCGGTTATTCCAAACCCTACTCTCCCTCATGAAACACGGAAGCCATGTGGGATGTCGGAAATGGTGCGGCGGATGACCAGCAAAGGGCTTTGGGAAGCCGTGGGTCACTGGATCTGAGGGCCGTATTGAGTGGCGGAGGCGATGGGTAGCCGGAGATAGCATTGGAGTTGCCGTCTAGAGATTGGGGGGGTAAAGATGGGTTTGATCGAGGTATAAGATTGGGGCTAGAAGGGCCGGCGTATTAGGTTAGGTTAGGTGTTTTGGGTTGCAGGTAGTTAGCTGGAGTGGTGGAAGGCGGTGGCTGGAGAGGTAGTGGTTGAGGAAGGAGGTAAGACTAGGGTTAGGTGGAAGGTAGGGTAGGGTTAGGGATTTAGGGTTTGATGGAAGTGAAGAGGAAGAATGTTAGGGTGAACAATAATGGTCTCTAAGGTTAGGTGGAAGGAAGGAAGGGTAGGGTTAGGGTTTTAGGTTTTGGTGGAGGTGAAGAGGAAGAAGTTAGGGTGAACAATGGTGGTCTCTAAGGTTAGACTACGGTTTTTGGCTTAGGGGTTTAATGGAGATCCCCTGGGACGGGCGGCGGCGCAAGGTGGAGGCCGCCAAAGATTGGATTCGATGGGTTGGCTATCGTGCACGGTTAGGGGCGCACAATAGCTTCAGGCCTTTGAGCGGGAGTTTTGAAAATTGAATTCGCCAGCTAGAAAGTGGTGAAGTCTGTGTGACGTGGTAGGTCACTACAATGACTTGATGGGGCCCACAAATATGGCACTTTTTGTTGGATTCGATTCAATTGAGACTATTGGGCAATGTAAAGGAAAGGAAGGGGGAATGGTGAAGGCACTCTCGGTTGCGGTAGTAGATGAAGAATTCGAAAGGGAAGTGAAATAGTTATTCGGCATGGTGGCAGCACATGGAAGTGTAGACCTCACTATAGCGGTTGACCCAGAAGATCACTTCTTTTGGTTTTTTACTGGCTTAGAAGTATGCTCCTGGCCACCCTTAATTGATTCTATGCAATGCAAGTAGGGACCCCTGGTCCCCAATGTAATCTTCATAGTATCAATGAAACTGTCAATTTTCAAAAAAAAAACAAAAAAACAAAGGCCTTCCAAATGAATGCTTTGGATCACCCCAAAAAAAGTGGGACCCGTGTGTTTGTGGCACTCTAGCTCATATAAGCTATATGAGCTCAAGCTTGTCTTGTGTGTGTGTCCGATGAAATGGTTCTTGCTATCTGCTCCAATAACGAATCATTGGTTTAACTGAATAACTAAATAAAATAGATAGACCCTTCTCTTCGTCTCAGGTCGATGGATCTTCTCAATTGGAAGATCTCCTATATGGAGAATACACATTCCAGTTGACCGAGCCTAATTCGAATTGTTTTGTTCCGAAGCAAAGATATCCACGGGGGCCGATTCGTCCTATTCAGATATTCCCGACCAAGAGGTATTGGATTCTCTTTTGGATAGGCCCTGAAAGGAGAAGGAAGGCTGGAATGCCAACAAACGTCTATTATCTAATTCACCCGACCAGATAGTACCCATTTTGGGAACATCCAGTGCCAAAGTCACTGAATGGGGAAGTCGTCAATCCCTAAAACGGACTATGTAATATACTTTATCTGCTGGGTGACGTGATGGGCGAGCATTTTACCAGAGGTTTCTATTGTATCAATCTACCCTTGTGTGATTCCTATTGAAGCATAGACTCGGGGGGTGGGTGCAGGGCGGACAATTTCAAAACGGACTCCTCATTCATTAGATAGAGAAAATCGTCAAGATTTCGTGATCTGCTGCTGAACCTATTCCTATTCCAACAGCCCGGACTCGGATCGTGGGGATTGCCGAAATACTTCGTATCAACAGATACTCGGTATATCAATATCGATTAGATCCGAGATCTGTTATTGAGAATGCTCATTCAGCGAGCATTTTCAATATTATGCCTTGAAGAGGACTCGAACCTCCACGCTCTTAAGCACGAGATTTTGAGTCTCGCGTGTCTACCATTTCACCATCAAGGCATCTTGAAAGTGAATCGTATTCCATAAATATGATATCTATCTAGTGTGATATATGGAATATATGACAAAGGTGGAGTGTTGGAGTATTTCTATGGATCGGTCATATAGGCCCGAGTCGGACATCAAATTGCTTCGATTTGAATTATTCGGAGGATACCTTATATATATATATATATCAAAAAGATGTACAATCAAACCTATTTCTCGATTCAATCGAAGCCCAAAGAAGTGAATATGGTACCCAAATAACGATAGATATGTAAAAAGCAGGTCCGATTACGCCTATTTCTAATCCTAAATGGAACGTAACGACGTAGGGATCCATATGTAAACATAGTATCTATTTACATACGCTCGAATGACCCCTTCTCATAATAAGAATGTACATAACCCTATTCCGGTCTGGTCCGGTATGGAATGAACTTATAATCTGATGATCGAGTCGATTCCATGATTATAAGGTCATAACCCCAGCCCGTTCCCATTTTGAGCGGAACAGATCTACTCATTCTTTTATTCCAGTTAGTAAGAGGGATCTTGAACTAAGAAATAGACCCTAGAAGCTAAAAGAGGGTATCCTGAGCAATTGCAATAATTGGGTTCATTGATATTCCTGGTATAGTAGATGCTATCACACATACAATCATACTCAATTCAATGGAATTGTTTGATCTTAAAGGAGATCTTCTATAATTTCGCACGTGAGGGGTTATTTCTTGCTTTCGCCCAATGTAATCATCATAGTATAAATGAAATTGTCAATTTTCAAAAAAAAAAAAAAAAAAAAAAAAAGGCCTTCCAAATGAATGCTTTGGATCACCCCAAAAAAAGTGGGACCCATGTGTTTGTGGCACTCTAGCTCATATAAGCTATATGAGCTCAAGCTTGTCTTGTGTGTGTGCGCGCGCGCGTGCGTGAAGAGTTCCTCCGCTCGAGCTCAGATAGCTTATCTGTGCTCCCTTGCAGGAAACAAGGGTGGGCCCACATTTTTTGGGTGATCCTAAGTTGAAAGGCCCCATCATGGATTGGGCGTGTACCAATCATGGATGGGGCGTGTACCAAAAATCAGCTCCATTAGATCATCTTAGGGTGTCCATTTGTGGGAGGGAAAATGGACAGATACTGTCTGTCCACAAATCTGCCCATTTTTTCACCCCACAAATGGAAGGGTTAGGATGATCCAATGGATCTGATTTTTCGTACACACCCCATCCATGATGGGGCCTTTCAAATGAATGCTTAGGATCACCCAAAAAATGTGGTCCCACCATGTTTCCTGCACTCGAGTGCAGAAAGCTTATCTGCGCTCGACTATGAAGCACGGGTACGGGTACGGGGTGCGGGTACGACACGACACGGGTACGTGGGTACGTGATTTGCCAAAAAAATCGGGTGTGGGTACGTTCAGGTACGCCGAATATAATAATATATTTTAATATTTTATTATATATTTATAAAAAATTTAAAAATAATAATTGTAGAGCAATCAAATAACAATAACATCGCCAAAATGGAAAATTCTAATATTACTCTTCATTTCATAAGTGATTAAGTTCCATATTTCATAACATGAGGCATCAATACATCATTCATTAGAAAAAAAAGTCTGTGACCAGTGTGTTGACCAGTGCCTGACAAGATGAATAATTTTTAGAGACCAAATTATGAGATTTTTTTACCGGACTTTTGGGATTTAATAATGTTTGGACAAAATAGATTTTATGAATTTTTAAAATTTGAAAAATACCCCACCGTTTGGAACTTAAGAAAGTTCAAATTTTGACCCGACCCTTTTTCTTTGAATTTTGTACTAGAACTGGAGAGTTGACTTTTTTCCTTTTAGATTTGGGTGTTGAAACTATTTTTAATAAATCCAAAAGGGGGGTATTCCGTTATTTACATGTAAATCTTAAGTAAATGGACATTTACTTAAATGGTTTACATGTAAATACCGAGTACAGGAAAGTAGAGAGAAGTACAGGAGAGGAAAGAGAAGAAGCAGGACGTGTCGGGTACGCGTGGTGCGCACCCAACCACCAAAACTGGTTTTTAAAAAAAAATAAAATTGGGTACATACCCCGGACGTACCCGCACCCCATACGTCTCGGGTGCGGGTGTGGGAGCCCCGGGAGAGTACCCGTGCTTCCTAGGCGCTCGAGCGCAGGAACTGGTTTCTCTCTCTCTCTCTCTCTCTCTCTCTCTCTCTCTCTCTATTTATATATATATATGTAGCTAGAAGGGGAAGCATTATTAAGTACATATGTGGCATCCTCAGCTACCGTTCCTCCCACATGGCACACTAATTTCAAAGACCTCTCTCTCTCTCTCTCTCTTATATCTTACTTTAAGCAAGGTTTTAAATTTCGATTTCGGTGTCGGTTTCGGCCACCACCGAAACCGAAATTTCTGTCAAAATCGTGTAAAAATATAATAATGATTTTTTTTTTAATTTCAACCGAAATGTCTAAAATTTCAGTGTAAATTTCGGTTATTCCGGTGGAAATTACAACATTTCAGTGAATATTTTTAAAATTTCGGTAGACGTACTTAAATTTTGGTGGAAATTTTGTAAAAAAAGGCTAAAAATGAAATTTCGGCGAAAGTTCAGAATTTCAGTGAAATTTCGGTGAAATTTTGCCGAAATCTTGTAAAGACACGACTTCATGTAAATTTTGTTTCGGTTGTGGCTGAAACCGAAATATTTCGGCCATTTCATTTCGTTTCGGCCGAAATTTAAAACCATGAACCAAGTACATATTCTACTAGCTATAAAATATCTTCTAAACGTAAATTTTAAATAGGAACTAAATTATTAGAGGCATCGTTGGATGCCACGAAAATGGGTCATTATTTAAAAATAAATTCATTTAATCTTATCTCTAAATGAGTTATTAAGGCCACTTTATAAGCCATTAAGTATTTCATTTATAAAACTACTATAGATTTTTAATCATACCCCATTAATAATGGGACCATAAATGAACGGTTTAGATCATCAGAAGAAAGTGCAAGGACTTTTCTGACACACGACGAAATCATTCATCCCACTGGTGATTGAATGATAACGAAAACCCTACAAGAATTGTAATCATATCCTCTCCATAATGGGGCCTATAATTGAATGGTTTAGATCATCGGAAGAAAGCGTTAGAGCTTTTCTGACACATGATGATTCCTTTGCCAACTGTCGTGATCTTTTATTCCAAAGATGTGTATCGCCTGCTCATTTACTGTTCAAAAGCTTATTTACTTATTATACAAGCATTTTGCTTCTTCAAATATTTAGCATTATCTTATAATATGAGTCACCATTACTCAAGATGCACTATGCATATAAGAAAAATCAATTTTTTGCAGTTTCTTTCGATCTAAAATAACTTCCGACCAATGTGCATTGCACGCGCACGCGCGCGCACACACACAGAGAGAGAGAGAGAGAGAGAGAGAGAGAGAGAGAGAGAGAGAGAGAGAGAGAGAAGGTACTCCCTGGAGTAGATAACTTATCTACTCCCTACCTTAAAATAACAGTTGGGGCCACATGGTTTGGGTGATCCAAAGCATTCATTTGATGGGCCCTCACATAGATAGGGAGTGCCCAAAAAATCAGCTCTATAGGATCATCCTAACCCTATGAACTGTGGAGGCAAAAATGGACGTGTATAAACCTGCACAAATCTGTCCATTTTTTGCCCCCACAGTTCATAGGGTTAGGATGATCCTATCGAGCTGATTTTTTGGGCACACCCTATCTATGTGAAGGCGCATCAAATGAATGCTTTGGATCATCCAAACAATGTGGCCCCAACTGTTATTTTAAGGTAGGGAGTAGATAAGTTATCTACTCCAGGGAGTACCTTCTCTTTTCTCATATATATATATAGATATATAGATAAGAAAAATTATCAACCTTCAATTTCTTGTGGTTTCTTTCGATATAGAATAACTTCCGACCAGTGCATTGCACTGCAAGGGTAGTCCCACCTCTCTCTCTGCGTGTGTAGACACATATTTGTGGGAGTGTATATACATATATACATATGTACACTTCTGTGCAGGTACGTGTACAGACAAACATACATGCATACATACATATATATACTCCAATTCAAAACAATACAATAACTAAATTCCAATAAAATAACTTTATAACATTAGAAATTTAGGTTTTGTAGCTTGATCTTTTATTTTTCTAATTTCTCATATTCTGAACAACTCTTCTATGTATTTTAAAATTTTAATATTTCCACAATTTTCTCAATAGAACTCGAGAAAAATCCAATGCCCTTCTTCTTGAAAAATGTTGGAAAATAGGATTTGTGACAATGATTTGATTATTAGCTACAAGTTATAAATCAATGGAATTCTAATCTCACCCTTTTGTAAGAGAAGGCAAAAAAATCAATGGATAAATTATTCTCAACAACGCATCACTGCTTGCAAAGCATGCCTCCTAAACAAAAGTGTCATTCCATGGATTCACATATCTACCATTTCCTCGTGTCAAACAAGATGGACTCTTTCCCTATTCTAAAAAACACATGATTGAAGCTCTCATATTAGTTGTCTCCTACTCTTCTTCAACATCCCATCTTCCTCACCACACCACATCCCTCCCTCCCCCCCCCCCCCCCAGTTTCTCTAGCCCAATTGCTCCCACGCCATTTTCCAAGCCTAGCCATTTCATAATTTTCAACCTCCGACGAAACCTATCCCTTTGCTTGATACATCAATAAACCAATCATGAGTGAGAAACATCCCCTATATCTTTAACTCCACTGTGGGTGGGATATGATGAGTACCTTACAACACCACTCCTATTCAAACAAATCCCAAGAAAGTCGGGTTGAATGAGGAGCAGTAAATTGTAGTTAATTCCAAGAAAAATCATAAAGATTTGACATTTTCATTTGTTCCAATGGTGAACATTGGTTTTTTTAACATGCTAGATCTCTTACATATTGAAAAATCAATACATTAACTAAAATTTGAAGGAGAAATTCGGAAAATTCATTGCCATTACTACAAAATATCGTGAGTTATTGAAATTTTGGATTTTATCATAGTAAAACAGCATACAACAATTTGGATAAATTGCAACAAAATAAAATGATTTAAAAACAAATCTCTAACAGCAAATTAAACTTATAAAATGAAAATACAAAAAAAGCCACGGTACTCCATCCTTACCTTGTATCCACAGGTATACCACCAATTGGAACGACAATCCTATGGGGCCATTGGAGCATATCCGTGACAATTGAATTCACAGTATCCTACCAAAGGAAAATGTCACAAAGCGACATTAAAATTATTAACAATAATAAACAGAAATTGTAGCTAAATTATCCAATAAAGATCCAAACTAAATGTTGAATAAACAATTTTAACACAACAAACTAAACTTACATCGATCATATCTGAAAGTCCAGGAATTGCAGTTAGGCTTCCTCCAACAGCCTTCAATGTATAATCTATTCTAGGCTTTGGCTACATTGAACATACACAATTGTGAATCATAACCATTGATTTGGATTGAGTCAAAAAAAAAAAAAAAAAACTAATCCAAGATACCACTTTATAGTGTTTACTTCCAAACAATTGGGAGAATCAACAAATTAACATTTTCTAGTGACAAGAATATTGTATAAATAGTTTCCAAAGTGGAGGCAATTACAGTGGTGGAGTTAAGTCACATCAGGAGATTAGTAACCATTTCCTCAAGAACTATTAATGATGAGAGGAGAAAGAGTGAACGGACTACTATTTAAAATAATTCCACAAGATCTTTTGGCCTGAATAATGTTTTAAGGAAGCAAATCATACCTTTAAGGAATCTTAAAGGTTTCTCAATAGGATTTCTTGAAGAATTGATTAGAAGGGTTATCAAAGATAATGTGAAACCCCTAACAGAAACACCAAAGAATGCTATGATGTCAGCATTTGTTACGATTTTCCCAAGAACAAAGGTGCTACAATCTGTGGGAGACCAACCATGGTTAGTTATTAGTGTATGTCATTTTAACAAGTTCTACTAGAAGTCTGTGAGGTCATCCGTTCAATTTCCACTTCCCAAGGTGCTTTGTGAGGGACGAACAAATCTTAGATGGGGCATTGGTATCTATCTACCGAATCCATTGGCACAACGTAGAGAAGAAAGAAACTGAAAGATGTATTTCTCAACACTAACATATTATATGATGTCTCAAATTTTCTGTTAAAAATATGCTCCAACGACGTTGTATTCCATACAACCCAGACATTGATAGTGATGGTGTTTTGTCCGAGACACCTTGTGTATGATTTGCTATAGTCTGATAAATGATGATATGCCCAAATGTATTTCCTTTGCCTCAAGCAGCAAGAGAAAAAATTACACAAAATGCGGTTTTAGGAAAAAAGAATTCAGCCCTCTTTATTCCTTTGAAGTAAAATCCATGGTTTTAAATTTGAGCCAAAACATTTCGTTTGAGCCAAAATATTTCGATTTTGGCTGCTATCGAAACAAAATTGACTTGGATTGGAAAAATACAAGATTTCCACCAAAATTCTAGTCGAAATATGTGAAAAAATCAACATTTTAGATAAAAAAACAAAGACATTTCGATAGGAACCTTGACAAAAATCATCTACACTCACAGGAAAGAGAAGAACCACAAGATTCCTTTAAAATATTTGTAAAAAAAAAACAACAAGAAAAAGAAAAACTATTGGTGAAGGATCTTGCTTGGACTTTGGCGATGATTTCGCACCGAAATGTCTCCGTGATTTTACAATATTTGGGTTGGAATTTCGCTAATGATGGAAACCGAAACCGAAATTAAAACCTTGGTAAAATGTCGAGAAGTCTTAGAAGGTGAATGGATTAGGATTATTGATAAGGGAAAAAAATTGGAGGCAGAGATCTAGGGAGTTTTGTTTAGAAGCCAGAGAACATAACTAGGGATACTTCCATCATATGGCCACTCTACAGGTAGGAAAAAGCTCATTGGTAAACAATCAATGCTTGGAGTTTGAAGCCAAAGAGTCGTAGAGAAGATTCTTAGGTACAAATGTTTGAATCTGAAAGGGGTTAGCAAACTATGGATTTTTGGTGACTTCCTACAAGCCCTTGATGAGGACCAGGTTTAAGACTTTGGCAAGAGATGATAGGAAGAGAAGGAAGGAGTTATGAAAAGAAGGGGGGGGCAATTTAATAAGACACTAGTAGTGGCGACATGAACAATTTCTTGTTTTAGCAGGCTGTATTAGTAGGAGGGCATAAGTGTAATATGTGAAATTTTGAGGCCTGTAGTGGAGAAGGCTTGTAAAATGGAGGGAAAGGAGCTGGATGCTCCCTATATAAGGGGATTTCATTTGATTTTTGAGGAACTTTTAGTTGATTTGAAATGAAGAACTTGTAACCCTAGAGATATTTCACTTGTAAAGAGTTTTGCATGGAGTTAGAAGGGAATTCTTGCTCAAAGAAGGTCTTCCAGTTCTTCTACTCAGATTGAATTTTCAACTGAAACAAGTCCTCTTGTTACTGTTATTTTCCAGTGAAAATCAATAAAATTCAGTTTCCCATCTTCATCTCCATTCTTTGTTCATCATCTTGTGTTCTCTTCATTTTCACTACAAATTCTGCATCTGTTGCCCATTTTCTGTCCTTAAACAAGTACTTAGTAGTTTTGGGACTGTTTTTGAGCAAATCTTTCATCCAATTGCTATTCATACATTGCACATGCTTGGTGGCTTGGTGCTTTTCATGATGGAACCTCGTGAAACCATATCTGAAATGCACACTAGATTTACAAATATCACAAATGGTTTGTGTTGTGCGTATTCTCTCATTAATGACATTTTTGTAATTTATATATATTTCACTTATATATAAGGTTTTCGTGTGGGAGGGGGAGACAACTCTCTCTCTCTCTCTCTCTCTCTCTCTCTCTCTCTCTCTCTCTCTCTCTCTCTCTCTCTCTCTCTCTCTCTCATGTAGACGATAACATGGTATCAGAGCCAGAGGTGGAAGTGATTGTCTCTCTCCATCCTTAAAGTTACCTTATCTCATATTTCCTCCATCCTCTTCCTTTTTTTTCTCATTCTTGATCCTCAACCCTAGCCGACCAACCCTTCTTTTCTTTTCTTTTTTGGGTTTTCCATAAGCCCTAACCCTATTCCTCTTTCCCTAGACTTTTACCCCTTCCAAACCCTAAACCCCACCCTAACCCTAACCCTTGCACTAACCCTAACCGCCTCCCCCCATCAACCCTAACCCTAGCCGGAGGCCAACCTATTCTGGGTTTATCAATCCTACCTCTCACCACCCCTCTCCGACACCCTATACCCCTAATTGCACCTTCTAGTACCCTCCCAATCAGTTTCAACCCCCCACCCCCTCCCCCAAACCACCAACCACCACCACTGTTTTCCCCTAGTAGTATTTGATGCAAAACCCTAACCCTAGACACTCTATATGTGATTATCTCTTAACCTAACCCTACCAAACCCCTTTTCTCTCATCCTTGCGTTGAAATCCTATTCAAACTCAAGTTTTGTTTCAAATCAAACCCTAATCACCCTTTATTTATGGTCTAAACTAGTTGTTCCTTCCCCTTTTATCACATTGTTGGTTCTGAGACGTTGATTGGTGCTCCCTCCTTGTTTTCATCATATCTTCGGGTGGTGTTATAGAATCTTTGTTTGTCCCGGAGCCGAATGTTGATATCTTCGAATGTGTATGTTGGGGGGTTTGTTGATGGATGGTTTGCTACATGGTCTGTGGTCTCATTGTTGTTGGTTGTTCTTGGTGCTGTTGTGGATTGACTTGGTTGTTGGTTGACTTGTTGGAGGTTGTTGTTGGTACCGTTGTCGTGGTACCACAAAAAATCTAAACCCTACCAACTTGTCCGCTCCTCATTTCAAGATTAATAAATTGTCAATTTTCCAAAAAAAAAACATTGTTGGTGAGTCCTTAGCAACAGAATATATTTGACTCCCAGATTAGATGAGGATTAGACTAGGCATAATATCTTCTGCACAGATGCACTATTGGCGCAAGAGTCTGCACCCTAGTCATTGACAGCGGTAGTAGTACTAATGTCATATCTTATCACATGAAGCTGCCAAGAAGCTTGGTTTCACTCATGTGCCTCACCCTGAACCATACCAGCTGGCTTGGCTGAACCAGAGTGATGATATGTGGGTGACAGAGCAGTCCTTAGTGGCATTTGCCATGGGGGAAGGGTACAATGATTCTGCATGGTTCGACATCGTACCAATGGACACCAGTCATGTCCTATTGGGTAGGCCTTGGCAGTTTGATAGAGATGTCCTTTATGATGGAGGAACATCTATATTTTCCATCTTGGTCAGCAAAAAATAGTTTTGTTGCCTCTAAAAGGGGAAAGTAAAGCAGCCATTTCAGAGTCAAAGGCCACCCGTTTCGCTAAACCCACAAGCTAGAGAAGGCTATCGAGGTGCAAGAAGAACCTTTTTCCGCCTATTTCGTACATGCTGGTCCAATCACAGTATACTACGGCTTGTATGGAGGACCACTGCCACATGTCATAACAGTTTTTGTAAATGCAAAATCCATCCAGCAAGTAATATTGGGTGGAAGATCACCATGGTCCAAAGAAGCCTTTTCATGAAAAAGGGTGAACCCTTGAAGAAGCTGTCATATGGCCTAGATGACTCAAGTGGTTGTCAAGCACCACAAAGAACCAAATGGCTGAAAAAGTTCCAATTGAGGGCTAATGAAGCATGTTCGGTTCATCCATTGACCACTGGGCTACCATATGGAAGTTTTCCATTTGATCCAAGGGTTGCAAATTGTCACATGATATACCAGAGTCTATCTTCAACTTTGAGTTGTAGAGAGCATTGGAGCTTGAGGATAAGCTCCATTTAAGAGATATTTTGTGTGTGTGTGTGTGGGGGGGGGGGGGGGGTTGTATGAAAGAGTTATGAAAGGGGGCACACCAAGGCATTGCGTTTTGGAAGAAATTCTAAGGAATTTTTTTTTTTTAAAGTAGACAAAATATATTTATACCATAAAAATTACATTGGGGATCAGGGGTCCCGACTTGCATTTACATAGCATTATGGTCAAGAGCATACTCCTGAACCATCAAGAAAAACAAGTATAAACTATTCATAATTACATCAAGATAAAAGATAACTAATCCATCCTGCCCGCTCCCAGCAAAACATTGAAAAACTAAAGAGCTCACAACTGCCCCCACCAAAAACAACTTCCCAACCACCTTCCCCATCAACCAAAAACAATTCTTCTCTCCAAACTAAGGTTTTAAATTTCGTCCAAAATCCGAAATTTCGAATTTCGGTCAAGACCGAAACTAAAACATCTGAAATCCGAAATTGGCGAAACGTACCAAATTTTAGTCGAAATTTGAAAAAATATATTAATTTTTTATTGCTTTCCCAAATTTCGGTAATTTCGACCGAAATTTTGGCCAAAAAAACCACGTTACGTGCTTCTTTACCGAATTTCGGCCAAGATTTTGGGATTTCGGCTGGGTCCGAAATTACCCCCGAAACCGAAATTTAAAACCTTGCTCCAAACGTCTGAGGACAAATACAGGTTCAAATGAAGGATATCACCCAAAGCGAAAGACTAGAGTCTCTCAAGCTAAAGGGAATCAACTCCAATGCAGCTGCTCCACGGCTTCCAGGATCAGATTAGTGCCTGAGATAACCAGGCCAAAGAAATTGAAGCTTTAGTGAAGATCTTCATCGTTTCATCCACTCACATACTTCCTCAGGAATAATTTAAGCAACAAACTTAACGGAACAAACCAAATCCTCAAGAGGGGAACCACCAAAATGCCTCAAATGGCGAGAGACCAAAAGTCTCTCAAGCTCATCAAAGATCTTCCATGCTTAGGTTCTTTCCACGGCCTCTCCTGAGAGTTTCAAAAAGACTCCTTTAAACTACCAACCAGTCAGCACAACCACCGTCCTCCCTTTAATTCTAAATTCACACCAGAAGATTGAGAGAGAACTAAAATAGAAAAGGAACTTATTGCTCAACCCCCTCCCCCCCCGACCTACGTTTTAGCCTCTTTTGCTCTTTACTTCTTTCTCTTCCTTATCTCTTGCCGCCATAGCTAGGAACATATCTTTAGTCGCCCCCAGATCTTCATCATATCCAATCCCAAAGACATCCCCCATTGCTAGTAAATCATCAAATTCTTCCGAGAACGATCCTCGACTTTATGTTTCTCCTGAACAATCAGCCAATAGTTTAGCCTTACCATTAGGATCCCCACTAGGCCCTGGGTGCGACTCCCTCGTCTGCTTCCAATCCTAGCATGTCCAGGGGAACAACGGCCTCGACAATTGGGCTGTCCCGACTATTCTCCAGGTCCCTAATTACGGTCCCTTTTTCCTCCTCCCAGAGATGCCTACGAGAGCGCCTTTCCTTTTCAAATATTTTCCTGAAATGGGGAGATCGAGGAGGGGCATATGCAATTCCATGTCACTTGTCGTCTCGGAGGAGTTACGGCCGTTGCCGGAACTGCTGCTAGAATCTTTCCTTAGTTGGGCCCATCGCTTCTTTAGCCGGTTGAAGGAAACCTCACATGGGGTGGGTGATTCCTTCCTAGCCAGCTTTTTGTTATAGTGAAGATCTTTCATGAGTTCAAGATCTCCAGCCTCATACGTAAAGTCCTGGGCGTTCAAACTGATGCCACCCTGGTGCGCTTTCTTCCCTGTCGTATCTGGATCAATAAAGTTGTCAAAATTTCGAAGGAGCTGTTGAGAGTCAGAAGCGAGTCTTCTCTTCCTGTGATCCTCTTTTTTTTAAATACCTTTGAGTTTTCTTTTAAGACCACCACGAGTAGCTAGCACCCACGCTTCCGGGTTAGTACCTCTACGTGGTATATTATATTTCCCTATACGTAGACGCTACTCCTTAGAACTTTTACTTTCCTTATTAAATCTGGCTTTTATTTTTAAAGCCTTTTTTCTCCTTCGCTGACTTCAGTGTATAGCTGTCAGCAATATCTTTTCGACAAGCCTTTCCTTTCTCGCCTCGTGCTGCAATAATTAATGATTTCAGCACCGTCCCTTCTCCATACCCCACCTCCTCTGAACAGCAACAACTCTGCTCTCTGACATTCTAGACGAGTTGTTGGCTGCTGGACCAAGCGAGGAAGTGGGTAATTCAAAATTCAAAAAGGGGCCCACCAAAGGCTCCCTGCCATTATCACAACTCTCAGGGTTAGCATCTGCCCCCTTTTCCGGTGAACAGCCATCGTCGGCGATTCAATGTCGGAGACCTGCAAACCGAGGCCCTCAAAAGAGGCCAAATTATCTTTACTACTTGATTCTCCCATTACCGGCATCGCCAGGCTATTAATACTATCTTTGGAGATCACCTTAACTCCTACAGAATAAATGTTGGAATCTACTCTTAGGTTAATAGATGGGGGGATAGATTTCCAAAGGGGAGTTATGACCAAAGACGAGGCAAAAGTCATACAATGATCGTGGTTACCAAAAAGCTGAGTCTGGATCACCTGGCCCAGGTGCTGTCCAAGGATCTCTATAGTGGACGTGGACCAGGCATGAAGGGGGATATCATAGAATCTGATCCTAATGGTTCTAGCGCTAATGTTATATGCCGGGAACCAAGGCTGGAGGGAGGAGAGGTATCCCCCAGGGCATCACCTCCACGCCTGAGAATGTCAGTCGCCTGAGATTCTGACTCAAAGCAAAACAAAATATCCACTGAGTTGATGGAATAAGGCTTTTGCAACTCGGATAGGCCCCAACATCTTTTAGCCCACTCTCATACATCTTCCAGCAGCCAAGATCTGGATTACAAACTCCCAATGAGGCAACTCTTAAGACTCTTTTTTCTTTCCTCCACCAGGCTAATTGGAACCTCAAGAGCCAGGAGGTCATCATGTACAACAACCTGAGAGGGGCCAACTTTAGGCCTCCAAACCACGGCTAGAGTCAATTTAGTCTTAGGCTCTGAGCATTTCCTATAGATTTCGCGAGCCAAAGTTTTTATAATGGCATTTCGAGCACATCCAATCTCTACCATTTGAGGGCACACATCGATTAAACTCGGTAGCTCTACAGCCAAGGATTCTTCTGGCCCCAAATTCCAATCGTCTCACTCTAGTGTCCCTATCCTCAATACTTCCCAGAGACTCCGAGTGAGATCTGGGGGGAGCCGACTGGGATCTGACCAGATTGTCACCTTGCCCGAACAAACTTAAAGTCCTCCGGCAACAAATATTAAGGACCCCCAAGAATTCGAACACTTCCAATACATGATATCCAGATTCAATAAAATTTAGAAAATGCCCCACTAGATGGTCAAGATTAAGGCTACATGAACAAGTGAGAGAGTCCACCGGAAAGCCAGAAATATGGGCCACCGGAGGGAAAATCCTGCGGCTTCTGAAGACATCCCTGATGGTCATCCTTGTCTCACTAGGAGGTCTTCTTCTGACAAATTCTAAGGAATTGTCCTAGCTACTAGGTATTGTCCCCCTCTTCTCTCCCTTCTCATTTTCTTATCCTTCCTTCTTTTTTTTAATGTTTATGTCTTCCTTCTTCCTTCCTCATTTCTTCCTCTTTTCTTTCTCCCTACCCAACTCTCAGCCAACCAACAACATAGGATTGCATCCGCCATCCATTGTCCCTATCTCATTTCTTTCCGCTCTTTCTCGAACAGCAAGTAGTCTTGTCAACATTAGAAACCCCTCCACCCACTCCTCTCTCTCTCTCTCTCTCTCTCTCTCTCTCTCTCTCTCTCTCTCTCTCTCTCTCTCTCTTTATTTTCCCTCCACAAATGGCAGGATTAGGATGATCCTATATGGCTGATTTTTGGTACACACCCTATCCATGGAAAGGGCCTTCCAAATGAATGCTTTCGATCCCCCAAAAAATGTGGGGCCACATGTGTTCCTGAGCTATAGCTCAGGAACACTTTCCTCACACACACACACACACACACACACACACACACACACACACATATATATATATATATATATATATATATATATATATATATATATATATATATATATATATATATTGTTGTTGTTGTTGCTATTGCGATAATTGTTTCCTTACTTTCCTCTTCCCACCACCCAATTCTCTTTGCTACTGTTGCCTCCATGAATGATAGAGAGAAAGGAATAAAAGAGAATAGTCAGAAGAGATGAAGAGGAAAGGAATGAGAGAGAGCGCTCTCCCACTCATAAGATATATTTGTGTGTGTGTGTACATGTGTCTGTAACTAGGGTTACAATTACAATGACAAGAATACCCCCATACGAGTATGTAATTACACCACTACTCCAAACACTCCCCCTTTATCATACATTCCCAGCTTGGTACACATCACTTAACTTCGCTCTGCTTAGAGGTTTAGTAAATATGTCAGCTATTTGATCATTTGATAAGGCGAAAACAGTGCAGATCTCCCCTTGTTGAGTCCTCTGACGAATAAAATGAAAGTCCACCTCTATGTGCTCCGTCCTCTCGTGAAAGACTGGATTTGAGGGGATATGAACGAATGCTTTGTTATCACAATGCAATGAGGCTGGTAATGAGGAAGGCAACCCAATCGCTGACAAAAAGGATCTCAGCCAAATCAACTCATCACATGTATGGGCCATGGCCCTGTACTCTGTCGCCGCACTTACCCTGACTACTACATCCTACTTCTTACTTTTCCACGAAACCGAGTTACCTCCAATAAAGGTACAGTACCATATCCTATCCTGCTGAGTCTGCATCTATATACCCCTCGATCCTCATGTGATTATGCTTTTTGAAGAACAGTCCTTTACTACGAGCTTTTTTCAGATATATCACAATCTGGGTGACTGCAGACAATGAGATGTACGTGATGAGCTCATGAACTGACTAGCACTAATGGTAAATGAAATGTATGGATGAGTCACAGTAAGATAGATTAGTTTCCCAATTAGACATGTATCTTCCTAGGCTCTCTAGCAGCTCCCCCTAATCAAGAAGAAGCTTGACATTGGGGTCCATAGGTACCTCTGCTGGCTTACTCCCAAGAGACCCGTCTCTTCCAATATATCCAATGCATACTTCCTTTGTGACAGAGATAGTCCACCACATGAATAAGCTACCTCTACCTAAGACGACCAAGATCTTTGGTACAAAATTCTTTTTGAAGGAAATCCTTCAACCTCTGTATGCCTATGTTGTTGCTTCCAGTGATAATTATATCATATACATAAACAACTAGAAAGATGCAACCATCCTTAGCCTGAAAACTGAACACAGAATGGTCAATAACACACTGTGTCATGCCAAATCGTACCACCGCCTCACTGAATCTTCCAAACCAAGCTCGAGGAGACTGCATAGGGCCATACAAGGCCTTACTCAACCGGCAGATTGCATGCTTCATCATCCCCCTGAGCAACATACCTTGGAGGTTGCTCAATAAAAACCTCTTCCTACAGATCACCATGCAAGTAGGCATTTTTAACGTCCAACTGGAAAAGAGGCCAGCACATGTTAACGGCAAGAGAGATAAGGACACGGACGGATGGAATTTTGGCGTCTCTGTGTAATCAAAACCAAATGTATGTGTGTAACCCTTGGCAACTAACCATGCCTTCAACCTCTCAATTGTCCCATCCGATAGGTATTTCACTGTAAAGACACAGCGACAACCCACAGCCTGTGCACCAACTGCCAAGTGTTATTAGACCAAAGGGCACCCATCTCTACATCCATCGTAACTCGCCAACTAGGATGAGCTAATGCCTCTGCAACAGAACGAGGAAGAGAAACATAGGACACGACATAAAGAAATGAACGATAGTTGGGTGAAATGTGAGCATTGAAAACAGCATCAGGAATAGAATGAAGCGTAGAACGAGAACGGGTGGGAGATGATATGGGAGCATCATCAGCCAAACGAGAAGGTACAGTTACTTGAAGGTCAGAGGTGGGTCCGACAGGTTGAGGAGGAGGTGGGTCGCATGAAGGGATGTTTGCACATGTAGGGTGAACAACCTGTTGAGTACCACGTAAATAAACCTTCACATGAGAGGGTGAAGAAGACAAAGGCGGAACCGGCAATGGAAGCGGAAGTGGATGGGCAGTAAGAGATAACTCAACTAAGCCAATAAAGTATGGGGAACCCTCAAATGAGGTGACATCACACATAAACTCTGTGTAACGAAGGACTGTAACACTTGTATCCTTTTTGAGTCCCGGAGTAGCCAAGGAAGACGCACTTCACGGCACGAGAGTCAAGCTTATCCAGGTCGGAGATAGGTTATGAACAAAGCAGACAAAACCAAAGACCCTATGAATAAGTGGAAAAGGATTAGATTCTCAATAGCTTGAGAGACCATGGTCTTTCTCGAGGCAATGTTGCCTGGCTATTCTTCTTCACTGCTATTAGTTAAGGAATGTGGTGGATGTAGGTGGAGGAAGATGATGGATGTAGGTTGAAATGATTGCAATGCAGGGTAGTTGGCTCGGCATGGTCGGGGAAAGTTTTCTTTTTGATTGGAGTGTAAGAATTGCATACGACATGATTCAGAAAGAAAGGGCTCAGTTTTTGTTTAGTCTTTCTGGCTCAGGGCATGCCCTGGCCAGTTTTATTTGATACTATGTAATGCCAGATGGGACTCCTGGTCCCCATTGTGATTATTATAGTATCAATGAAAATATGTCAACTTTTAAAAAAAATAAGTGGAAAAGGATTCCCGGAGGGATGGAAAATAGAGAAGGGAGAAGGATTACGCAAAATAGAGGACGGAAGACGGTTCGCCAAAAAACAAGAAGTACAAACACCATCACCCTAGTACGGCTTAAGAACTCTCATCTGAAACATAAGAGTGCATGCCAGGTTGAGAAGGTACCGAAGTTTCCTCTCTGCAACTCCATTCTACTGAGAGGTGTGAGCGCAGGAGGACTAATGAACAATACCATGAGTGGATAAGAAATGTTGAAAGCCATAAGAGACTGGAAAATATTCACGAGCATTGTCAAGGCGAAAACATTTAATAGAATAAGAATATTGATTGCAAACTTCAGAATAAAAAGTGTGAAAGATGGTAAACACCTCAGAACGATCTTTTATTAAATAAAGTCATGTCATTCTTGAGAAATCAATCACAAATACAATGAAATACCGATATCCAAATAAAGCAGTTAGACATGGACCCCAAACTTATGAATTGACTAACTCAAAAGGACTCGAGACACAACTAACACATCTGGACGGGAAGGACGGTGGTGTTTTCTAAAATGGCATGACTCACACTAAAACTGACTAATAGGACCGAACACAATAGAAGAATGATGCCACTTATTCGTTGGAGGATGGCCCAAGCGACAATTCCACTGAAACGAATCAACCGAACTCTGCAAAGCAGTACAAGGAACCTCTCAATCAAGATAATAGAGTCTGTCCACCTCAGGGCCCAAGCCAATCCTCCTCCCATTTGCCAGATACTGATATGTACAATAAGAGGAAAAAAATATTACATTATAGTGAAGGTATCTAGTGAGTTGGCTAACAGAAAGTAAACTAAATGGAAAACTGGGAACACAAAGAACAGAAGAAAGAGACATGCTAGCACCAAGTGATGTAACCCCTACTCTAGAAATGGGACACGTGGTTCCATCAGCTAATGTGACGGACGTGGTAGGGGAAGAATCAGAATGAAAAGTATGAAGCAAACTACTATTACCGGTTATATAGTTGGAAGCCCCAGAATCAATTAGCCATAAGCTCGAACCACTGAGAAAACAGCTACCTTCCTTGCCTAGTGTGGTAGTTGACCGCTTGCCTTTGTCCTGTGACCGCAATAGAGCCTCGTACTGGGCCCGTGAAACGACTAATGTGTTTGAAGGATCAGTCAGTGGAGGAACTGAGGGGAGCTCTCTGAGGCAACAAAAGAGACATGATGAGCATATCGAGGAGGCTAAACTCGGGATGATGATCATAGCAAAAGTCAATAGAACGAACGGCCCTCCAAACCACAGTGAGTACAAAATAAAGATACACGGCCTCCAATACCATGACCTCCCTCTGAGTCTCGATCGGTACCATGACCGCGCCCTGCACGACCACCATGACCAAAGCCAGACTGAACCGCGAGAGAAGACCGCTCAGCTTGAGATGCTACCGGCACCTCAACTCTCATGGGTCGTTGCACCATAAAGAAAACATCATCAAGAGATAGTAAAGTGCACAAGCCAACGATCTGTTGATGAATCAGAAAAACTCAGGTCCCAACAAGTCTAAGTACCGGAAAACCCCCAAGTCCTCCTGGCGCTTGGTCAGCACCACAGGGTCCACTGTAAATGGCATAAACATGTGCAGCTGCTCACAAAGTGTCACAAACTGAGAATAGTGCTCAAAGATACACATATCACCACGGCGTAAATGTAGAAGCTCTGAGTACACATCACATATCCGAGTGAGGTTGTTGGCTTCCGAGTAAAGTGTCTCGGCACATTTCCAAACAGCTTTGGACGTCGAGAGATACATCATTGGCCCAACAATCTTGGGCTCCATACTGTTCCATAGAAGGGTATGAATATTGGCATCCTCCTAGCTTCATTTACTGTAGGATTTGTCATCAACAACAGGCGAATCCTATGTAATGAAATCTGAATTTCCCCTGGCACGGAGAAAAGTCCCAACTGCCCATTGCCACGTGGGGTAATTGGTGCCATCAAGTTTGATGGAGGTCATCTAAGCCAAAGGAACCTCCATCGATGAGGAACTAGATGAGGCAGTAGAAGGAGTAGTCATGAGGATACCAATCACCAACAATCAATCACCGACAACCAACAAATAATCACCAACACAACAAACAATCACCAACAATCCCGACAATGGCAGTCAATCAACTATCAACAACTACAAAGAGAGGCACAAGGGAAAGACAAACATGGCCCAACAAACCACCACCATCACATGGCGCCAAAACATAGAGATGCCCCAAGGAACCACATGATCCCCACCATAGGGGAAAGGAAAATCAACATCATAACAATATGATCAACATAAGTCGAAAGAGGAAGTGGGAGTTGAGATCATAATGATAGGATCAAACAAAGGAAGAGAGAAGTCCCAAATAGTGGATGCAACAAGAAGGAATAGGTAAAGAAAAGGATTTTGGAAATGATTTAGGGTATAGAGAGGTGCGGTAACGAGTGGAGAGTTTGTTTTGTGTGTGCGTGCATGCGTGTGGGCGTGGGGGGGTGGGCGTGGGTTGGGGAGGGGGGTATAGGGGATAGGATTAGGGCGGCTATGGGGCGGGTATGAAAAATTAGGGATAGGTATGAAAAATTAGGGATAGGCGTGGGGCGGTATTGAAAGAGGAAGAAAGAAGAGGTTTGGTGTGGGGAAGTAATAAAGGAAGAGAAGACAGAGGGTTTGGAAAGGGGCGGCAATAATATCATATTGTGGGGGTGGGGCGTCTCGTCCCGCGTCTCGTCTCGTCTCGTCGCGTCTTCAGGATCTACAGGAAAGGGGAAGAGAGAGGCGATGACTTCCAAGGTGGTATGGGGTGGCTTCTCACAACCATTGGCTCTGATACCATGTTGTCATTGTACTTGTAACCCTAGTTACATACATATACATATATATATATATATATATATATATATATATATATATATATATATATATATATGTATATATATGTATATATATATATATATAGAGGAAAATGATTGTGAGCTTGAAGCTCATATAGCTTATATGAGCTTGAGGGCCCAAACACATACGTCCCACATTGTTTGTGGTGATCCAAACCATTCATTTGCAAGGCCCCATCATAGATAGGGTGTGTACCAAAAATCAGCTCCATTGGATCATCCTAAGCCCTCCAAAAGTGGAGGGCAAAAATGGGCAGATTTGTGGCAAATGGTGTCTGTCCATTTTGCCTCCACTTTTGGATGGGTTAGGATGATCCTATGGAGCCGATTTTTTGTACACACCCTATCTATGTAAGGGCCTTCAAATGAACGCTTTGGATCATCCTAACAATGTGGGCCCACATGTGTTTGGGTCCTCAAGCTCATATAAGCTATATGAGCTTCAAGCTCACAATCATTTTCCTCATATATATATATATATATATATATATATATATATATATATATATATGTCTTATGAGTTGGAGAGCTCTCTAACTCTCACCACTACGCCTAACAGCTATTATCCACTGTTGTGATCATAAGCCAGCATTCGTCCCCACCTTATCTTCCCCTTGTTTTCTCCTCTAAAACCTGCTGCTTTGCAGCCTTGTTGTCCTCCACTCTTCTAGCTGCTGTTACAGCAGTCTTCCTCCCCCCATTCTTACCCCCTTACTGGTCCTTCACTCTTCTAGCTGCTATTACAGCAATCCCCCCCCCCCCCTCTCTCTTGATTGTAGCTGCTGTTATTGCAACAATTGTTTCCTTACTTTCCTTCTCTTCCCCCCCTTCCTCTTCCAAATTCTCTTTGTTGTTATCCACTGTTGTGATCACAAACAGCCAGCATCTGTCCCCACCTTATCTTCCCCTCGTTTTCTCCTCTAAAACCTGCTACTTTGCAGCCTTGCTGTCCTCCTCCTCCATTCTTCTAGCTGTTGTTACAGAAATCTTCCTCCCTCATTCTTACGCCCTTGCTAGGGATAATTGCAGTCCCCCCTAATCTCCCAACTTTTCTCTTTTGTTCCTCCCTCTCCTTGTGGCTGGACCAGCCCCTTTGCTGATCATTGCTACAGCTATCACTCTAGAAACTTCTTGGATGCTCCTTCACTACGAAGATCAAGCCATGCACAACCAAGGTAAGGGTTCCCCAATACCCCTGCTCCATTAAAGCCTATTCTATTCCCCTCTATAAGCCACTTTCATCAAATTCCAGCCCCTAATTGACTTCACCAGTCCCCATCTCCATACACCTATGCGCTTAAATCATAACCCCTCTTGTTATCTTGGCCATAGGTAGGCATTTTATTTCAGATTTGCTTTTCCTGACAGACTTATTTAGACATCTGATTATTACTCCCTAGTGATCTGATTTCTTTGGTTTCTAGACAATTGTTTTAAAACCTATGATTTGTGGACATGGACACGGGTGTCGCGTGTCAACACTCTCACGGAGTGTCGGACACGGCAAACCTCCCAAATTTAGAAATGGGGACACAGCTAAAATAGAAAGTATATATAATCATGATTTGTCGATACGGATTCGTGTGTCGAGTTTCGACACGGATACCAGTTGTCTGGCATATGTCAAACATTTATATACACATAAAATTATTGATTACTATCATAATTTGCAACAATATAAATATGGTATTCATTTAATAAAATAATAAATTTTAGAATTAATCAACCATAATGTAAAACAAACATGAGATAATCATATAGCAACGCATTCATCAATTTAATCTAGTTCTCTTCCGTCTCTAATATATAGCGAGAAAGGGAGACCAATATGATACAATGAAAATAGTATTGGAATAAGAGTTTGTTTATGATTTTAGGTTTAGGGGAGGGGATGTAGCAACAAATATTAGTTAAACAAGAGCTAAGAAGAAAAGGTAATAATAAAAGAGGTAAACACAATATTCAATAATAAAATAGAATGTCACACTTGACACAGTAGAAAACCGTGTCCACACGCCACATGAACAACACTTCTAGCGTATATCTAAACGTGTCCAAAAGAGTGTCGACACATGTGAACACGCATGTCGTGTCGGACACGGCAGGACATGTGTGTCGGCAATAAATTCAAAGTGTCGGCTAGATCATAGTTTAAAACTCTCACGGCTGATTAGTTTTATTGATGATGGAACTTCAAAGGTTATGAATCTTTATAAAAATCCTTGGCTGATTATTCAATGCTGTGTTGTTTTATTTCATTGGGAGAATGCTTGATGCTATTAAATTGAATTATAAACCGAAATTTCTGCGAAATCTATCGAAGTTAAATAAAGCAATATTTTAGGCGGTAACAAATTTCGACGAAATCCCCGAAATTTCGATAATTTCGGCTGAAATTTCGATAATTTCGGCTGAAATTTCAGGATAATATTAAATAATCAATAAATTATGGATTTTTTGGAGATGTTCCTGAAATTTCGGACCGAAATTTCAGGGAAACGAAATTTCCATCGAAATTTTGTCACGTTTCGACCTTACCCACTTTTGGTGTCGGTCTCCACCGAAACCCGAAATTTCGGATTTCGGTCGAAATTTAAAACCTTGGCTCCTAAGTTCCCAGAAATCAAACCGCCAACCTCGGGCGCGTTTGGATTGCCAGAATTTGGCGCTGTAATTGGCATCTTAATTCGATTCCGGCCGATTTCATCGTTTAGTTCCAAAAAATTAACAAAATTAGGGTGCATAATCGACACGGGTGGGAATTACAGGCGGGAAGAATGCCGGAATCTGACCAAAGGTAATAAGACAAATGCAAAAACAGCGAGACACAATAAATAAACAACTATATCTATTGCGTCTAACGTTGCCACTCTCAAATAAGAACTAAAGTTCAAAATCAACCTTAGCACTCAATATGAACAACAATATATAGTGAAGGATTAACTTATGCTACTGATATTAGCAATACATGTTTTAGCAAGTGCACAAACACAACTTGTCTTTCCTTTTTTTAATGGGCTTCTGAGAGCTTCTAGAAACTGTAATAACCTTAGACAGCTCTTTAAATAATAAAAGACAAATAAAGTTTGTGCAATTATCAAAACATGGTAGTGCAAATATCAGTAGCCTTAACATTATGTAAAAAGAAGTTTCTCCACAATGACCAATTGAGTTTTCCAAACTCGCCATTTAAGTAACTCTCTCAAAGGTGTTTTGCGTCTGAGAGTATAAACAGCAAGATAGTGGGCTTCCGATACAAAAATTTATCAAGGCAGCAATCTTAAATCAGTAATACATCCAAAAGCACTTTACTCAATGCCAAACTTCTACAAAGTAAGTCCAGATTAAGCTCCATAAAAATTAAAGATAACCAAAATCCAAAAGTACAATGTTCTTTTGTGATTCAAGCAAGGTTTAAAATTTCGGTTTTGGACACCAAAAACAAAATTTCGGCTGAAATTCGGTAAAAAAAAAAAATCAAACATGTGCTGAAATTTCCAAAACTTTGGCTGAAATTTTGGAAAAAAGTAAATTTCAGCTGAAATTTCTGAAATTTCGGCTGAAACTTGGGACTGGCTGAAATTTCGGTTTCAGGTAGTTTCGGTTTCGATCGGACAGAAATTTCAGATTTTTGGCCAAAATTTAAAACCATGGATTCAAGTAGCTGACAATGCAGCATTCCAGGTGGAGATTTCTCAACCATCATCAAAAAACAAGTTTACATTCTGAGTTGGTGCAGAAGAATCTCAAACCCTTATACGTTCATATCAACATACAAAAAAGACAAATCATAAATTGACGGTTAGAGAATCTCTTTGATCATCCAATCAAGGTCACAGGATTGAGTGAATTAGCCACTGTTATATCATTGGGGATAACTAACAAAAAATGAAATATGTAACCTAATTTTCGTATAATTATTCAGGACATGGTAGACATTCAATAGACATACCTCAGACAGGAGAGCAACAACAACAGCTGAAATGCAGGGAATCTCTTCAGCAAGTTGAAAGATCACGCGTACAACAGTAAAAACTTGAAGATCCTTCAACTGAAACAACAGCCACAAGAGAAACATTTAATCCATTACCCCATGGTTACCTCATAAATATGAAAATAAATTTAATCCATTATCATAAAGGACACTGCTATAGGGATCCTATGCATTTATACAACTAAGGCCTAAGCAAATATCTGAATTATTCAAAGTACCACTTAATGGGCAGACCTGAATGGGCAGTGAAGCAACAAGTGCTTCAATTGCAAGGATAATGCTTGGATCACCACCCCAACGGAAGTCAATATCCATTGTGATTTGGCCTTTCTTAAGGCTCTGAACACGTATTCCTGCATCAAGTGAATTATTGTTTAACATAATACTTATGTACCCTTTGTATACATGAAATAGAAATGTTCAAGTGCAATTGAACACTATCATTGTGCAACATAAGTAACTTCTTAGTTCATGGTCATGGTTGCAAAGATTTCCTGATTTTATTATACCATGGAAATTTATAATAGAATAAGAAGCCTCTATGTACAATGAACAAGAAAATAAAAAAGTAAACTACAGAACTGATGGAAGATGCCACCAAAACGTGATATCTTTGGACCAAGATATTGGTAGAGTAAAGAGAATAGGGACTATCTAAAAGGAGCTGGTGGAGATGCTATAGCATGGTAGTAGAGCACCACAACAAGATTTATCTTCAAGATTCTAATTGGCAAGAACCTAAATTTTCATTTCTAATTTCTTGGTCATAACCCAATTTACTGGATGATATAAAATTAAGACAAACAAAGGACATGAATGCGAATTTATTGCACAATGCGTTCTAGTTGTTTACCATCAAGTCCAAAAAAAGAAATAAAAAAGCAAGATTGAAAGAGAGGAGGGGGAGAGAAAGGCCAAGTATCCGGACAAATAATGGAAGAAAAACATAAAACCATAAAACCCAGGAAAGAAAAAGCCTCGGACCCTAATGCTATGGCATACAATTTCAAGCTTTTCCTAGTTTGCTAAGAGATATACAGGAAAGTTTTCTTTCCTGTATATAAAATAGTAAATGCAAACTTCACAAATAATTGAAAACTCTTGCATTTCCATGAAATAACTAGCGGAACCCCAGGGAGGACGAGCCCCAGCCTTTACCAGTCAAAAACTAGCAGTCGCCTTTCATCAACACTTCGATACTTTGTACAGATAAAAGTTAGCCAAGATTTATTTTTATTTTTTTGAAAGGTAACTTTATTAATCCAAATCAGAAAAAGAAAGAGGGGGACAATATGTCCCCCACAGAGAAAAGGCCAAACAGCCCAAGTACATATAAGGTGTTAATACATAATGTAACTACCCGGCCCCAAAGCCCATTACAGATCCCGGAATGATGATGCTCATCGAAACCAAAGTTAGCCAAGAATTCGATAGCGCTCATGACCACTTAAATCCACAAAATGGAGCGAGTCACTAGCATATGCAAAAAATTATCGTTACATACCCAAAAAATCCCTACAAACATCAGATCAATCATTAACTAAGGCATTAGAAGGAAGATATTGTTTGTTGATATTTGCTTCAGAGTAAAGGTGAGGAAGTTGATGACAGAGTTGGCAGTTAGAAAAGAACCGGAGTACATCTGAATGTCGGTCCGAGAGTTTTTTAACCGCCGCATATAAACCCTCCAGTGGGATTGGATACCGTCACAAACCAGTGTGTTTGTGGCTCCAGTCTTGACTGGGTGGCTCCAACCTTTTTGGATTTGGTTGATAGTGGATATTCAGCTCAGGAAGCCTTCTTTTCGACTGGAGTTTTTAATAGCTGCTGCCGGAGATTCTTGATTGTGATAAGTCAAAGGGGAAGTAGAGACAGAAATTCATAGCATCCTCCTAGATCCTTCCCTCGATCGCTAGGAAGCCAAGGAAATCTGGATTTGTTGACAAGACGTCTTGACTTCAGAAATGGCTATGCTCGAGGTAATCGGCCAGTTCCAAATCAGAACGCAAGTGATTGGAGGTGTACAAAGTGTAGCTATAGTAATTTTGGCACAAGACGTGTCTCCAGAAAATGTTTGGAGCCGAAGTATAACAAAAAGGTAGATGTTGGCAAAGTATGGATCCCTAAGGTGCCTCCCAAAGACATTCCTAGCCCTACTAGGGAAGGCAAAACCCCTGTGATAACCATCTCTAGTGAAGTAATTAGTGATAGGAAGAAGATTTTGAAGAACTGCTTGATTGGTACCTTGAGAAACAGATCTCTGTTGGAAAAGATTTGGTCTTGGGCAAAAAGACAATGGGCCCTGCCATTGCTCAACAAACATTTTTGTCTTAGTCCCTCAACGGTGCTTTTCTATTTTGAATCTCATAGTCAAGCCACATCCATCCTTCGGCGGGGAAGAGATGCTTTCGGTGGTTATCTTGTTTCCCTCCAGCCTTGGTCTGCTATTTTAAACACTTGTGCAAGATCTGTGAGACTTAGGTTCTTTAATATCCCTCTTCATGCCCGGTCCCTTTCCACGATGTAGACTCTAGGTCAGCATTTCGGACAAGTATTGGAATCTCAATTGTCGGGTAGTCATGAGCACTATCTAGAATTTGCCTTTGTTAAAGTATTAACTTCTTTATGGAATTGTTTGCCATCCTTTATAAATATTATGGTAGATTCCATGGTTTATCCGATCGGAGTTAGGTGGGTGGATGAGCTATTAATGCCTCTTAATGCTCCTTTGGTAAGAGGAGATCCTGCCCTATTGGTTCCGGGTGTAGGTGTCTATGTTGAGTCTCCACCGGTGGCTGACCCCCCTGTGTTTGGGCTTTCTTCGGTGCCTGCTGGGGGTAAAATTGTCCTTTCCAAGGGGAAAGAGACGTTGGACATATCCACCCTGGATTTTGAATTATCCTCCACCTCGAGAATGGCTAACCAGGAAGATACACCTAAATGTTTAGCCTCATCATTGAAAGGGAAAGTGGTCAGTCCTGAAAAAATATCTTGTCAGAAGCCTTTAAAAGCCAAATCAAGTATTTCTGCTAAAAAAGCTTCAAGGAAAGATATTTCAGACTGCTGCCATCTTCAATCTTTGTCAGTCGAAAAGGCAGTAAAGATCAAAAACCTATTTTTTAAAAGCAAAAAGAACAAAGGAGTCTCGAAAAAAACCCTGAAGGATGTCAACGGTCACACCAAAAGGTCTCGCACTATCCCATCCATTAAAAACTCTTGGCCCCAGAAAGAAAAAGCAGGTCAGGAGGGGCGGGGAGCGAGTCTCGAGAAAAATTACTTATTAGCTACAAAGGGAGGTCTATCTCTCTTTAAAAGAAAACTTTTGGGCTTTCGAAGGAAAGAGGAATCAAAGAACCCCAGCTTAGCCTCTAAGTTCAGCCTTCTCCTTAAAGATTTTGATAAACCCTTCAAAGCCCTTTATTTTTCCATGGCTTCCGATTCTACTTCTTCTTCCAGAAAGAGGAAGGTAGTCTCGTTCGAGGTTAATGACTTACAGTTCCTTCGAAATCTAGAATATGACGAAAAAATGGCAACCGAAGAATGTCCGACACCTAAGGAAATTACTATGAGTATTTTGAAGAGACAATGGAAACAGTTCAAGCGGGTAGCTCTGGTCAACAAGGAATGCTTTCTCAAGGTCTCAGGTAAGTCTGATCAGAAGGAGGCCTTTGTCAGAATTTATAAGTTGGATTTCTTCAAGAAGGCTCTAGAAGAGGCGCGTCAAGCCCGTCGCCAGCGTTGGGAGGAGGTTAAGGCTGCAGAGATTGAGCGTTTAGAGAGTTTGGTGGGTATCTCAGAAGGTGTCTCCCAGGAGTCAAGGGACTCCCTAGACCGGGAAGTTTGTTTGGAGATTCGAAATCGGATAGGAGTGGTTGAGGATAGACAAGAAGCGGATTCAAGGTTGGTGGACTTTCTGGAATCGAAAGAAGATTAAGTCGTTCCTCTTGAGGAAATGGATGAACTTCTGGAGGGGATGTCTTCGGAATAGATTTTGATGACAATCTGGAAGCCACAAAAAATTTATTTCGTTCTATGGCTATCAGGGATCTGAAGGAGCGAAGAGAAGTTGGGAAGGATAATGAGGAAAAGGGGGCTGAGGGGAAGAAGGAAAAATAGAAGAAGGAGATAGGAGTAAAAAAAAACATCTAGTTGGTTAGAATGAGAAGGAAAAAGCAAAAGGAAAATAGGAATAGTGGAAGAACAGAAAAGGAACAGATATAGAAATGAAAAAGATAGGAAAAAGAAGGTATTGAGAAAATTCAGGCGGGACTATGATTTTTGAAGTTTCAGATTTTGGGGTCATAGATCCTGAAGGATGGATCCCTTCTGCACTACCCCAGGAATCTACCGTCAAAATAGCTTTATGTTTGACTTGTTGATTATCTAGAAATTACTTTCTATAGCCGTAGCTTGAGAGATTTGTTCTTTCGCTTAGGCCTATTGTCTGGATGCTTTAGCTATGCTATTTTTCCTAGGAGTGTCTTAGTTCTGAAGTGTTGGAGTTTAAGGAGATAAATTTAAGCCGCTTTTGAGTTTTCAATCATCCTGAAAGTCCAAGAGGGTGCTGGCTTTTAGTTCCCAGGCTGCTGGTTAGGGGTTAGATGTGGTCTTAACAGGGTGACAGATGCACATGCTTGAATTGGTCCCAGGAATGCCCGTCCCAATTCACTTTAACATTTTGTATTGCAGGCTGGGACTCCTGGTCCCGATTGCTATCTCAATATTAATGAAAAATGTCAACTTTCAAAAAAAATACTAAGACATTAGAAGGGACCCCTTTAAAACTATCCAGATTTGATGCACGCTCAGATACTTCGCCAACGAGGGACCATATTAAGTCCTTGGGAAACAAGAATTGCCTGAACAGACTCTTGAATCCCACCCTTTCCAAATTTTTCAAAAACTACAGGGCCGTTTGGATATGCGGATTTTAGAATCTTGGATTTCCTCAAAATCATGGATAGGAGACGAGAGAAGAAGGAGACCGCCCGTCGTTTCCTGATTTCTCGCCCTTCTTTCCATCGAGCGAGAGAGTTGGAGATCGTCCGTGTTTCCAGGTTTTAGAAATCTCAGCTTAAGGGAGAGATTTCTAAAACCTAGATTTCTTAAAATCCAGGATAATGGATTGTAAAATCCAGAATTTTACAAAGCTTTCAAACTAAAACCTGGATTCTATAATCCATGTATCCAAACAGCCCCTAAGGATACATAAATTTCTAAAGAGTTCTCACTCCCACAGTCCCACTCCTAGAGCCCATTGATCTACATGGACCAAACAAACCTTCAAGGATGTTATTGAAACTAGGCAAATCCATAAAGGTGCGGCATAAGGCAAAGAAATTTTTTACCAGAGCTGAGAACTCAGAGGGCAATGAATAAAACGTCTAGCAGATTCTCAAGCTCATAGTCACAATATTTACAAGCAATCATTGAGCATATCCCCCTAATCTCAATCTGGTTTCAACTCAAAAATTTACGATTAATGGAAATCCATAGAAC
Source organism: Tasmannia lanceolata (assembly GCF_043159265.1). Taxonomy (NCBI): domain Eukaryota; kingdom Viridiplantae; phylum Streptophyta; class Magnoliopsida; order Canellales; family Winteraceae; genus Tasmannia; species Tasmannia lanceolata. The sequence goes on along the minus strand of NW_027518697.1, from coordinate 22,628,291 downwards.
ATAACAATCCTAGTAGAGAAAACAGGGTCCCAAATAGACTGCTAAGGCAATGGTTAGCAAGAGGCACTAAACTTAGCATGAAAAACAATTTCAAAAAACCCTACTAGAGCAAGCAAAAGCCCAAAAGGCTTTGTCTTTACCTATAGAAAGCTCCAGATAATCCTTGAAAATCACTAAATGATGACTCTAACTCATAGGGAAGCTCTTAAGGAACACCTCTCAAAATGAGAGACCACACAAAACCAATTTTAGAAAAATCATAGTGATCTGATATGAGCATCGAGGACTTATGGCCATCTTGAAAAGATTGGGGTTGCAGCTCAGCAAAAGGGGCATTCCCACATCATTTGCAAGCGAGAAGAGGATTGTAAAGCAGTTTGCATACTAATATCTCAAAACTTCTCAAACATTTTCAATATCTTGCTTCAAAGAATCCCATAAGGACAAGCCAATAGATATCCATCCACCATGGAAAATCTCCAGACCATGTTATAATAAATTTCTTGGATGACTATGGCCCAAAGACCACCAGCTAGAAAACAACCTCCACCACCATATGGCAATAAGAGCCAAGCTTTGACATCTAGTACTTTTTATACCCAACACCACATTATCATGCTCATGTTTACTCAATCAAATAAAAGGACGGGAATCATTCCACAAGAAGTCCTTTGGTAATATGTCGATCTTGTCTCTGACCAACATAGAAAATCCAGCCTCTAGCAACTCTACACATTAAAAAAGATGGTGGTGCCCTTTCCACTGTAACATCTCAAACCTTCTAAACAATTTCAAAATCTTGCTTCCAAGAATTCCATCAAGGACAAGCCCCTAGAAATCCATCCACCATGGCAAATCTCCATGCATTGTTTTGATAATTTTTCCCAAATAATAATAGCCCAAAGATCATCCAGACAAAGAACAATCTCGACCGTTTGACAAAATGAGCCGAGCCGAGCTATGGCAACTAATATATTTTATACCCAATCCCATATTATCATCATGCTTAGGTATACTCAACCAATTAACCACATGAACTTTTCGTTAAAGGAGGAAGGGCGTAACACCACAAGAAGACCCTTCGTAATATGTCAAACTTGTCTGCAACCAACATAGGAACTCTAAGAACTCTAGGAATATCTCAGGCGAAGGTTTGAGCCATGTTAGAGTCGGAGGGCAATGCGCCAGGGTGGCTTCACAGAGGATCATAGACCCTCCCCCCTCTCGACAATGGAAGGAACACAAGGCGGTGTGCCTTGTTCCCAACATGCACTCAAAGCTGGGCCCGACCAGGCTACCACCTAAAAAATAACTGCTGACAGGGTTTCCTACCCTTTTTTTTTTTTGAATGGTGGGGTTTCCTACTGTTTCTTCAAGGAAATTTTGGAAGACGATTTAATAGGAAATCATACAAGTCATGGAAAAGCTCTACTATTGCCACTAAACTAACAAAGCTTTCAATGCATCATTTATTGCCCTTATTAGTGGCTAAAACCCAATCTAGCTTTGTTGAAGGCAGGCATATCCTCGACCAAATATTTAGAGTTTATAGCCAATGAAAATACTGAATCTACCAAAAAATTTGGTAATAAGAAGGATGCTATTAAACTTGGATCTTACGAAGGCCTACCATAATATTGAATGGCCTTTATTGATGTTGACCATAGAGAATTGGCTTTGGAGACATTCCCTTAGCACCTGAGTTAAGGGGCAAGGAATTGCATTGAGTGGCTTGAGTTAGAAATTGAAAAGCAATTTCTGACTATCAAGCAACTTTATGTAGTTTTTATGTTCCTAATTTAATCACTTTCCAACTAATTTATACGGTTTCATGCTACTTCGCACATAGAGTTGTAGTAAAAGATTCCGGACATTATAGTTTGTTATAGGGATCGCCAATCCCTACACATGGTATGACTGCCTTACATGCATTCTTTTATACAGTCAAAGAATCTTGTATTGACATGTATGAGCATAAATTCCGAGTTGAGTTGCACAGGACACAGATTAATTCTTCACTCAGAAGTTCCCTGAGAAATCTCGCAACTTAATTGCGTGGTCAACATGGTAAAATCAGTAAATCTAAATACCTGGATTCATAATAGTTACCTGGATTCATAATAGTTTTGTCTCACCTTATCCCCACACCCTACCCCGAAATTGCATTATAATCTCTCACCAAAGATTGAAATTTCAGTTTCAGCCTCTGCCGAAATTCTGTAAAAAAACCGGAAATTTCCGATTTTTTAGCCAAAAGTTTGTCAGAAATTTCCAAAATTTTGGCTAAAATCGAAATTCCAAGAATAATTTAAAAACAATTAGCCAAGATATCGGCCGAATTTCGAGACCGACACTGAATCGAAGTACTTTCGGTAACGGTCCTGGCTGAAATCCGAAATTTTGGCCGAAATTTCAAACCATGTCTCTAACTGCCATCAATTGCAGAAACATGGAACCCCAATGTACAGGATCCCTGCAGAGACACGGTTTGATTATCGAGCACATGAGAGTTTTTTATTATCTGCAGAAGCTAAGCTCTTTTTTACTGTTTTTTCATTTAAAAAAGCCACAAGCACTACAGAAACTATGCCTTGAAATGCTTGTGAGTATATAATTTACAGAATTCCTTATAATTTTCTTTATCCTGGTCACCTGCATAACCATAATGAGCATGTACTAAATTGATAGGAAACTGGATGCTATTGAACTTGAATTAACATATGGGAATTGCTCGTCAGTTTTTAAGTAACCACTAACTTAAAAATACATGTTTGCCGCCAACCATATATGCATCATAGAAAAGTGACAGCATAAATGACTTTCCTTTACCTCGCTAACCACTTAATGAAAACAAGAAACTACCTCTAAAGTTATAGAATAAAACATACTCGAGCAAAATCATTGTTAAGAGCAGACTCAGAGGCAAAAGGCTTTCAGCCTAGAAACTTTGAGAACTCAAACCTTCAATCTTGGGTGGCACATTTCCAAGGAAAAGTTTACTGAACTTAATTGAAGAAATTCCAGCAGGGCGATATTCTTCCAATAGTGGTTCGACAGATTCCTTAATAACAATGGTTGCTGCCTGAGAACAAGCACAATAATGAATTTTTAAAAAAAAATTATGAACCAAAAATTAGTGGCATGCCGGCATTATAATGTTATATGCAAGTGCAGGGATCAGAAATTAATAAAATATCATGATGCATTTACCAGTCAACAACAATGATAAGCTGCACATCTTTGTTGGCTATCACTATAAATTTTGGACAGAGCATGGTATTAAAGTATGATCCAATCAATGCTGCGCTAGAAATTATCAAATTAACAAGACCACAAAGAACAACAAAAATGCTTTTCAGGAATATTTAATTATCCACAACAAAATCCAGTACTTCCAATACATCTAGCACATGCAGTAACAAACTAGATTTGATGCCCAGAATTTCTACTTTTTTTTCTTTTTTGAACAATTAACAAATAATACATTAAGAAGAAAATAAGAGCCATACTACACCACTTCATCTGTACCAATGGCGATAGAAGGAAAGTGCAGTTCCCCACCCAATGAAATCGCAGCCATCCCATGAAATTATTAGAGAACTTCTTGATCAATTGAAGAATAGCCAACGACTCAGTTTCACACAGAACCTTTCACCTCGAGGGGCTTGAGAAAGCCAACCTGATTCCCATGAAAAGATTAGAGAACTCCTTGATCAATTGAAGAATAGCCTACGACTCAGCTTGACAAGAACCTTTGAACTCGAGGAGCCTGAGAAAGTTAAGCTAACACACCCTTTACCACGCCTAACCAAACAACCATCACAATTGCATTTTAAAAGCCCTCAGGATCCATCGCTCAAACATTTATCATTTCCTAACCTTACTCTGTCCTCACAATCTCAAACCAATTTGATATTTCTATTTCCTCTATTCTAAATTCACAAAATCCATTTCGAATATCCACCAAAATTGTGTTTTCTTGACCTTTAGCAACAATATGAATGTATGGAAATGACAAAATCATATTATTATACTCCTTCAAGATGGACCACAGAGTAATTATTTGTGGACACAGACACGAGCGTCACGTGTCGACACGGACATGGAGTGTAGGACACGACAAACTCCAAAAAAGTTAGAAACGGGGACACGGATAAAAATAGGTACATATAATCATGATTTGTGGACAAGGATTTGTGTGCCAAGTTTCGACACGGATACGAGGTATCTGACATGGCAACCTCTAAAAATCAAGGAATAGTGTCACACTCATACACATACATTCATATAAAGTTACCGACTCTTCTAGCAGTACATTTAAAAGTGTCTAAAGGAGTGTCGACACCTGTGGACACGGATGTCGTGTCCGACACGACACGACATGTGTGTCGGCAATAAATTCAAAGTGTCCGCCAAATCATAGAACCAAAGAAATATGAATGTCTGGGTAAAAGCAAAATCATATTATTATACCCCTTCAAGATGGACCACAGAGTAGGGACCAAAGAAATTCAACCTCTAGTAGAGAAAGAGGCATAGGACCAGGCCTCCAATAAAGAAAAGATGAGAGAAAGAATCACACACTCCACACCACAGAGAGAAAAATGACAGTACAACAAACACGGTAAAGGAGCAATGAGTATAAGGATGGTTCACCAATTTCTCTGAAAAACCCCATATGATGCAACAGTTGTAGATGCATCTCATCCCCAATTTTGAAGGAGATTCTTGTTCACACTTGGAAACAATCAAAAAGCAAGAACCGTGGCAGGACCTGAATCAACTAGTGGGCACAATACTAAATTAACCCAACATGATTCCCATAACCCAAGGGTAAAAACCCATTTGGGCTCCATTTCCAAAGCCAACAGTCAAACTGAAGGGAACACAAATACATTCAATCTGGCTAACAAGGAACAGATAAACCTAAATATCGTCGTCTTTAAGCTCCCTTCTAAAACTAACAATGCGATCTACCTTCTTGTCCTTCCAATAACACTATCTCTAATCAAAACATCATTTTTCCCCTAACTAAGCTATATAGGAAATTAAATTCAACACAAAAAGATAACTTTTCACGCCAAAGCTCCACCCGGAACCTATTGCCATTGCCCATTCACGCTTTAAACTAACCTGAACCTGCCCACAGACAGCTTTTCACACCCAAGACCCTATGACCTAGAAGTAAACCCAATTGTAACCCCAAATGATATCATTTTCACACCCAAGACCCTATAATCTATACATTGACCTAATGATATCCTTCCATAGGGCACCCACCTCAACAAATCTCCAAGGCTGTTTATAACCTAATTTCGGAGGGGCACATCTCCATGGTCTGATAAATAATCAATATGGCCAATCATGCTCATAGGGCACAAATGCGGACATCTAGTGGATCCTACAAGCATTCACATATATACGATCAAGTCAAATCCAAAACAGCCATATGTGGAATCAACCCAATGGAATAACTAAGTGTAGCTCAAACTCAGCTTGGACATAGCTCAGCTTTGACTCGACTTAAACCAAAAGGTCACTTTTCAATAAAATCGAATATGCCATTTTCTTTAAAAGGAAATAATGCTAAGGCCCTTTTTTCCCTAAACTTGAAGTTAATAACTTATAGATGCGAGATTTTAATTTAAAAACTCAAACCATGGAAGGATCTCCTCCTATGAATTCCTACATTAGCATTCATTACATTCATTTCGCTATATTAACTTTTTATGGCATATAAATTTGCACATTGCAGAGTTTTATCTTATCTTGGCTCTCATTGATTTTTTTTGTATTTTTACTTCATAACTTTAAGGTTGTCATATTTTTTTCAGTACCTGTAAAAAGAAAAATAATGAGTTGCCAAGAGCCATGTCAACCTACCTAAGTCAAAAGATGGGGCTCAATCGACTTAAGCCTGGATCATGAAAAAAGATGTAGCTCATCAACCGAATTAATCCCAAATCATAAGTTTAACTCCCCATGGGAAAGTTTAAAAAATGTGTAATTTAAAAAATAAAAAAAATCCCAAATCATAAGTTTTCCAATCTTTCTCCAACCTCCTAGCACCAAAAACTCCACAAGTTGTATGCATCGTATTTAAATCATGTGGAATTTCTAAATCTCCCCCTCAAGTTGTATTATGTTTCTAAACATGTTCAGCTTGTAAGATAGATGGCTATTAAGATTACTCGTGAGTTCTTTAGTAAAATTGTCTTCTACTTGGTCTTTACTTGGTATTGTAGTTATGAATTCTGTTTCACTCCGGAACGGAAAACAGAACAGAATGGAAAATGAAACTTTTCAGGCAGAATTTTGGACATTCCAGAAATTTTACCCGGAACAGACCATTCCGCTCGGAATCGCACGAACATTCAGATTTTTTCTGGATTGTTTACTCTCTCTTTTTTTTATGATGAATTTCTGGATTGTTTACTCTTCAGCCTTTTTTATAATTTTTCCCAATTTTCCCTTTTAAATTATTGTTTTATAGATTTTTGAGGGGCATTTGATGTACTTTATCCTTATCAAATGAATGGTAGAGTTAAAAGTATTTGAGGGAACAATATGAACAATTTCAGATTGGATTTATGTTTTGTAATATTTTTATATGGTATTTTGTATTACGAATTGTTCGTGTTATTGAGTTTTGCACTGTATTTGATATTATTTAGGGTCATCAAGAGTCAATTTTATGCCGACATACATTTGGTAGATGGTTTAAGTAGTAAAATGCGTTTTTTGTCAGATTTGGTCCAATTAATGGTTTCTTATTTTTTAAATATTTTTTATTTTTAAAAAATTCCACCTATCACAGCATCTTTTTCAAGACAGATTATCGGAACAACCGGAATACTGAAATGTTCCAATTCGGGAGGAAAACGAAACGATCACCGGACCAGAATTAATATCTAAACATGGAATAAAGAGAGGCTATCTCACCACTCTCTACTTTTTCTTTGACAAAATGTTCCATCAATTTCTTTGTGTTCCACTCTTACATGAAACACTAGGGGGGCGTTTGGATACGCAGATTTTAGAATCTTGGATTTCCTCAAAATCATGTATGTGTGACATGAGAAGGAGACTGTCGGTTTCGCATCTCTTTAGAATCCTACATTTTAAGTAAGACATCCAGATTTTAGAAATCTCTCCCCCATCCTGAGATTTCTAAAATCTGGAAACATGAGATGATCTCCTACTCTCTTCCTGACAGAAAGAAGGGAAAGAAATCAGCAACAGTCTCCTTCTCTCGTCTCCCATCCAGAGTTTTGAGGAAATCCAAGATTCTAAAACCCATAGAATTTTAGAGAATTCAACTGCACCTTGATTATCTAGTATAGCTTTGTATGTCCTCTTGAAAGAATATATGTATGTCTGGAAGTAAGTTAATAACCAAACTATCTCAGCAAAAATAGAAACCCTGGCACTATAATATGCTTCTGCACTAGATATTGCAATTGTTTGTTGCTTCTTGCTGCTCCATGAGACTAAACAGTCATTCAATACAACACAGTACTCTGTAAATGATCTCCTAGTATCAAGATCTACTATACAGCCAACATAAGAGAATCCAATCAATTTATTTCTTTCTTTTGACGAGGACCATATAATAAACCATGAGTCAATGTTCCTACGAGATACCTCCCTATTCTTTTAGCATCTTGTAAATGTTATTGCCGTGAATCATGCATAAATTGAAAAACTTGATTCACTACATAGGTGATGTCTGTGATTGACTTCTTTGAGAATGGAATGGCTTCATCCCCAGAATCAAGTCGTGTAGAAATCAAGTATTGAAGTGCACCAATCATACTCCTGGGCATGTTCTACGACCTTTTCTCCATCTTGCATACTTTAACTTCCCATTATAAACTGCAAGAGTTACAATAAGCTTGCAATTCAGTATATAAAATTTACGTAGAAGATCCCTAGCAAAAATTGTGTTAAAATCATCCCCTTTCTATGTTCTCTCTACTTCCATACCAAAAAAGTAACGAAGCTCCAAAATAATTCATTTTTTAACTAACAAATTTCTACATTATCACCTCCAATAATAATGATATCATTGACATAAAGTAATATTAGAACAATATCTAACCTAGTGTGCTTATAAAACAATAAAGTGTCACATACACTTCTCTTGTATCTTGTGATTTGAAAAGCTTGCTCCAACCTTTCAAACCGAGCTCTAAGATCTTGGTTTAGCCCATTAATAGTTTTCTAAAGTCAGCACACATAATTCCCTCGATTTGCCTCCTCAAATCCTTCTGGTTTTTCCATGTAGATTTTTTCCTTAAGGTGTCCCATGTAAAAAAAGTGTGTTTCCACATCCATACGATTGAGCTCCCACCCAAAATCAATTTTTTAAATCTAGAACTGATTTTATTGTAGTTTCCTTGATGCGGGACTGCAGGTCTCCACATAGTCAAGACCAAGTTATTATTATATCATTTTGCAACAAGTCTAGCTTTGTATCTACCTATTGTTCCAACAGACTTCTACTTTATTTTATAAACCCATCCGCATACCACAAAATTCTTTTTGTTGGGACGAGCCATTACTCCCCATGTGGCATTTTTCAGTAAAGTGGTTACGGTTTCTAATGGGTGATTGAGGTGAGTTGGATGTTCGAAGGGATTGGAGGACAAGATTAAGGTTTCGTAGGAAGAGGTTGGGTGCAATGGTTTCAAAAACTTAAATGGAAGATTTAAAGGGTTGGAAGAAACTAGGGTTTTAAGATCTAGGTTCAAACTTCAAGAAGATATCAACACAAGATTGAACATGCAAAGACAAGATTAATAGCTAATAGCGAAAAGGAGTGCCTAAAGACAAGAAGAGAATGACTCTAGGGTCTCAGACCAAATATGGGAAGGGACTTAAAAGACAAGATTAGAGAATAGGATAGAGAGTAGGGTTTCGAAGATCGAGAGGTACCTCATGAGAAGAATAGAAGATCTCTTCTTCAATCCCTGATTAACAATGCACTAATACCATCTAAAGAATTTAGCAATTTAAAATTGTTAGAATATGTAGAATGCCTAATAGCATAACTGTCTTTGTACTATCCTCTTGTTATTATAAATACATGTCTAAGGGGGAGACATCCCCAACTTACACAAATCTTTTCTCTCATTCTTTCTCTCTAACATGGTATCAGAGCCCTGGGGTTATGATTGCCTAGGGACCATTGGAGAAGCTCTCCTCTCGGCCATCTCTTCTCTCCCTTCACCCTACGCACCATGCCCCCCTCACCGCAGCCCTCTCGCCCCTCTCTCTCTTTCTCCATCTCACGCAGTCACCATCCTCCTCCAAACAGTGCTGTGAACAATGCCATGAACAGTGCCTCTCTCTCTCCATCTAAAGAATTTAGATAGAGAAAGAGATACCTCATGAGGAGTAGAAGATCAAAGATCGAGAGGTACCTCATGAGAAGAGTAGAAGATCTCTTCTTCAATTTCTGATTACCTAAACACTAATACCATCTAAAGAATTTGGCAATTTAAAATTGTTAGAATATGTAGAATACCTAAGGGCATAACTGTCTTTGTACTATCCTATTGTTATTATAAATACATGTGTAAGGAGGAGACATCCCCAACTCACACAAATTTTTTTCTATCATTCTTTCTCTATAACATGGTATCAGAGCGCTAGGGTTACGATGCCCCTAGGGACCATTGGAGAAGCTCTCCCCTCGCCCATCTCCTCTCCCTTCACCCTACGCACCACGCCTCTCTCTCTCTCTCTCTCTCTCTCTCTCTCTCTCTCACGCATCACCCTTAGCCACCATCTTCCTCCAAACAGTGCAGTGAACAATGCCGCGAACAGTGCCTCCCTATCTTTCTACATCTAACCCTTTCTCTTTCTCCCCTACACCTAGAACCCTTCAACCCTAACTTTTTTTTACTTCATAAATCCTCTCTCTCCCTTCTTCTAATGGTGTAAATCCTCTTCCTACACCTTTCTTTGTCTTGTCCGCGGCTTCGTCTCTCTTTTCAATGTTGATCAACGTTTGTCTCTCTCTCACGGAGCCGTGCTATGTCCCTTGGACCCATCTAGTCTCTTCATTTATCTTTTTTTTCTCTTACCGACTTTCGTGATTGTTATCTTCATTATCTCTTTGTCTTCATGGAGTCTCCTATCATTGAGGATCCTTCTATCGGTGCGACCTCTGCAATTCATGCCACATCATCACCGTTGGCTATTTCCTCTTCGACCTATCCTTCTTTTATGGAGGGATCATACTCACAGATGACCACTGTCAAACTCGATGGGACTAATTACTTGACTTGGAAGGTCGTAGTTGAGACATATCTACTTGCTCGAGGCAAGGCTCGCCTTATTCGCCAGGCCCCTCCAGCTACCACTGATCCCTCTTATGAGCGCTCCCTCCTCTGAACGCTGGGGACAGGAGGATGCGATGATTCGCACTCTCTTATGACAGAGTATGACTCCTTCTATTGCTAGCACCATGATGCTCCTCCCAACGTCGAAGGAGATCTGGGATCATACTGTGCTACTCTACTCTGCAGTAGTCAATCTTATTAGCATACGTTCTACATACTCTGAGTGGATGCGTCTTCGTCGTGGTGACATGTCTCTTGCTGCCCATTATTGCCAATTGGTCTCCCTATGCCAGCAATTTGATGTCTTTATGCCTCTCACGTCTAATGTCATTGTACTTGCACGCTAATGGGACCAAATTCGTGTTGTCCATTACCTCGACATTCTCAGTCTTGAGTTCGTTCATCTTCGTCAGTAGGTTATCGGCTCTGGTACTATTCCCTCTCTCACAGAGGTCCACTCTTGTGCTCAACAGTGCCTTTTGACCGATGCTTCCGCGGATGTCTCTGTTTCTGCTGGTAGTTCTATCCTGGCTACCTATGATAGTGATGGGCGCAGTCGAGGCTGTCATGGTCGCGGTGGTGGCGGTGTTGGTGGGGGCCGTGGTCGCACTTATTGTTCACAGTGTCAGCGAGAGGGCCACCATCTTAATACTTGTTTTCAGCTGCATCTAAAGCTTCGTCAGTCTCGCTCGAGCCATCTTTCTAATGTTAGTTCTCCAGCTGCTGCTCCTTCCCCTGCTACTGAGCCAGCGACGTCCGGTGATTCTTTCACAGTCTCTAGGGTTGACTTTGAGGAGTTTCAGCGTCTTCGCTTGGGCGCTCATGAAACTGCGGGTTTTGCACAGTTAGGTAGCTCGCACACTACCCTTCTCTCTAGCTTTGGTTCCTGGATTATTGATTCGGGGGCCTCGAACCACATGACTGGTAACTCTTCTCAGCTTAGTTCTTTTCGTCAATTTCATTCTGCTTCTCAATCCACTACTCTTGTTGATGGTACCACTGCTCCTATATCTGGTGTTGTAGTATCTCTCATCACCCTGGCCTGCCGCTTTCTTCAATCTTATGTGTTCCTAAGTCTCCCTTTAGTTTACTTTCTGTTAGCTAGCTTACTAAAACTATAAATTGCTTTGTCTCATTTTATCCATCTTATTGTCTCTTTCAGGATTTCTTGACTGGGAGGACGATTGGCTTGGGACGTGAGGTAGATGGGCTTTATCGTCTGAAGTGTTGCTCGGTTCCTGTTGCCTTGTATGGTTCTGTCGACACATATCAGTGGCACTGTCGTCTGGGCCACCCTTCTCTTCAGCAACTTCAGCATACGCCTTTGGTTCGTGGATCTGTTTCTTCGTTTCAGTGCGAGCATGTAAACTCATGAAACACCATCGTGTGTCATTTCCTCCCCGAATAGTTAGTCGAGTCCATTTCAGTTAGTCCATTCGGATGTATGGGGGTCGGGGTCGCATCTTTAACTGGTTATAAGTACTTTATTGTTTTTATTGATGATTATTCGCGTATGACATGGTTGTTTTTACTTAGAGACCGTTCTGAGGTTTTTTCTGCTTTTCGAGCCTTTCATGGTGAAATTCAAACACAATATAATTGCACTCTCAAATGTTTATGCACAGATAATACTACTTCTCAGGTTCGAATGGGTTTCAGAATTATCTCTCCAGTCATGGCATCCTACATCAGTTCTCTTGTGCCTACATTTCTCAGCAAAATAGTGTGGCTGAGAGGAAACTCCGATACTTACTTGAAGTGGCTCGCACCTTACTCTTTCAAATGCGAGTACCAAAATCCCTCCGGAGTGATGCTGTCCTTACTTGCTTTCTTGCTAACCGTCTTCCTTCAACGGTACTTCATGGTGACTCACCCTACCAGGTTCTCCACCCTCAGTTGGATCCTTATGCTCTCACGCCTAGGGTGTTTGGGTGTGTTTACTTTGTTCACATTCTCGGCCCTGGTCGTGATAAGTTAGACCCTAGGTCGGAGCGATGTGTCTTTCTAGGCTATTCTTGTACCCAGAAAGGTTATCGTTGCAACAATCCTCGTCTCCGCCGATGGTTTGTCTCTGCTGATGTGACCTTCTTTGAGTCTGAGCCCTTCTTTCCACAGGTTCTTGCACCCCCGAGTCCTGCTCCTGACTCACAAATTGCTCTCCCTCTCTCGGTACTCCGGACCATGTTCTACATTCGTCACCATCTTTATCAGTAGATATACCTGCATTGGCCTCTGTCCCTGTCTCAGTTTCTCCACCTCCAGGGCCTCCTACTCCTATGAAGTGTTATCAGGGACGTCGACGGGAAGATCATCCACCACCTCTCCCAGCCTTATCTTCTCAGCTAGATATCTAGAGGTCACCCTCTCAGGTATCATCACTTCCTTCACTTATGGTACCTTCTGATTCCCCTATTGCTTCCCGCACTCACTCTCACTCTACTGCTCACCCTATTTCTCACTTTGTTTCATATGATAATCTCACCCCCTGCTTTTTGAGGTTTTGTGTCTTCCTTGTCCTCTATTTCTCTACCGTAGTCTGTGGCCGAAGCTCTCTCTCATCCAGGCTAGGATGCTGCCATGGATCTAGAGATGGGTGCACTTCATACTAATCATACTTGGGATTTAGTTCCTTTGCCTTCTGGTGCTTGTCCTGTTGGATGTTGATGGGTATTCTCTGTTAAGTATCCGTCAGATGGGACTGTTGAGAGTTTGAAAGCACGCCTTGTCGCCAAAGGGTATACTCAAACCTTTGGTGTTGATTACACTGAGACATTCTCACCTGTTGTGAAGTTCCTTCTATTTGAGTGTTACTTTCTCTGGCAGTATATCATGCTTGGACTTTTTATCAGCTCGATGTGAAGAATGCCTTTCTCCATGGCGACCTCAATAAGGAGGTTTACATGGAGCAAACTCCTGGGTATGTTGCTCAGGGGGAGATGGCTGCCTCTCTCTGTCGCCTTAGAAAGTCTCAACAAGAGACATGTCACCACGACAAGACGTATCCACTCAAAGTATGTAGCACATATGCGAGTAAGATTGGCTACTCCAGAGTAGAGTAGCACAGTATGATCCCAGATCTCTTTGGACGTAGGGAGGAGCATTATGGTGCCACCAATAGGAGTCATACTCTGCCATAAGAGGGTGTGAATCAACGCATCCTCCTGTTCCTAGTGCTCATAAGAGGGATCAGTGGTAATTGGAGGGGACTTGCAACTAAGGCGAGCCTTGCCTCGAGCAAGGAGATATGTCTCAACATCGACCTTCCAAGTCAAGTAATTAGTCCCATCCAGTATGACGGTGGTCCTATGTGGGAATGAGCCCTCCATAAAAGACAGATAGCTCGACGAGGAAATAGCTGACGGTGATGATGCAGCATGAACCGCAGAGGTTGTGCCGATAGAAGGATCCTCAATGACAGGAGGCTCCATGAAGAAAAAGAGATAATGAAGATAACAATCACGAAAGTCCGCAAGAGAAAAAAAAAGATAAATGAAGAGACTAGATGGGTCCAAGAGACATAGCGCGGCTCAGTGAGAGAGAGATAAACGTAGATCAACATAGAAAAGAGAGACAAAGCGGCGAACAAGACAAATAAAGGTGTAGGAAGAGGATTTACACCATTAGATGAAGGGAGAGAGAAGATTTATGAAGTAAAAAAAAGTTAGGCTTGAAGGGTTATAGGTGTAGGGGAAAAAATATATGCGGTGAAGAGTAGGAATGGAGGGGCTTCGAATGAGAGTAAGGGTTGCGGGTGTGGATGGGAGAAAGAGAAAGTGTTAGATGGAGAAAGAGAGCAAGGCAGTGTTCACGGCACTACTCACGGTACTGTTCACGGCACTGTTCACTGTACTGTTTGGAGGAAGATAGTGACTAAGGGTGATGCGTGAGATGGAGAGAGAGAGAGAGAGAGAGAGAGAGAGAGGAGCGAGAGGGCTGCGGTGAGGGGGGCGTGAAGGGTGAAGGGAGAGAAGAGATGGGCGAAGGGAGAGCTTCTCCAATGGTCCCTAGGCCATCGTAACCCTATGGCTCTGATACCATGTTAGAGAGAAAGAATGAGAGAAAGGGTTTGTGTTAGTTAGGGATGTCTTCCCCTTACACATGCATTTATAATAACAAGAGGATAGTACAAAGACAGTTATGCCCTTAAGCATTCTATATATTCTAACAAAAACAATCTCTAAGAGCATGGATTGGAAGATTCAGTGAAGCAATCATGTGTTTTGGAATGAAACAATGTATTGTTGACCACTCAGTTTTCAGTCATCAGTATGCAGATGGTTGTATATTTTTAATAGTGTATGTGGACTCTATTATTATCACTTGCAGTAATTCAGGGGGTATACAAAAATTAAAGACATTCTTGCAGAAAGAATTCTCTACTAAGGATCTGGGTCGCCTAAGGTACTTTCTTGGGAGAGAGGTGGCACATTCTTCTCGAGGCATCCATATATCACAGAGGAAGTATGTGTTGGACTTATTAGAAGAGACAGGAAATCTTGGAGTGAAACCTTCATCTGCACCCATGGATCCTAATGTGAAACTTATTCCTAAAGATGGGGACCTGTTGGATGACCCTGGCAGATATAGGAAATTGGTTGGGAAGCTCATATACCTTACAGTTACTTGTCCAGACACTTTGTATATTGTAGGGACAGTTAGTGAGTACATGAGCTCTCCACGTACCTCTCATTGGGCTGCAGTAATCCAGATTCTCAAGTACTTGAAGGGTGCTCCAAGAAGAGGCTTGTTGTTTAAGAGGCATGGTCATATGAGAATTGAAGGTTTTTCTGATACGGATTGGGCAGGATCTCCAGCAAATAGAAGGACCACTACTGGATAATGTACCTTTGTAGGAGGGAACTTGGTGTCATGGCAAAGTAAGAAACAGGACGTCATAGCCAAGTCCAGTGCTGAAGCTGAATACTGGGACATGGCACATATGAGTACAGAGCTAATCTGGTTGCGCTCACTATTGTCTGAGATTGGCGTTGTTCCCACTTCCCTTCTAGGTTGTATTATGATGACAAGGCTGCCATACATATTGCTATCAATCCCGTTTTCCATGAACGAACGAAGCACATTGAGGTGGACTGCCATTTTATTCGTCAGAGAATCCAGAGTGGAGAGAATCCAGCTGGTAGATATGTTTACAAAGCCTTTAAGCAAAGCTAAGTTTAGTGATATTTGTAACTAGCTTGCAATGTATGAAATACTTTTCAGCTTGAGGGGGAGCGTTAGAATATGTAGAATGCTTAAGGGCATAACTGTCTTTGTACTACCATCTTGTTATTATAAATACATGTGTAAGGGGGATACATCCCTAACTTACACAAACCCTTTCTCTCATTCTTTCTCTCTAACAGAAATGTAAAAGAGGAAGAGAGCGAAATATGAAGAGAAGAGGGGAGGAGAGAACCCACACAATTTATGAGGTTTGTAATATGTTCTTACATAATGAGTCGCAGCTTTAATCACCAGCTAATATAATATAATAACATAAGTTACACTAATTACAACAATACCATTAGTTAAGAAATACAACATAACACATTTATATATGCAACATACTCAATCCTTGTGTTATTTCTAAAGAGCACAGATACAACCATCTTCCTCCAATTCACATGTAACCTGTGTTGCATGGATTCTTTGCCCCCCTACGCTGAATCCGTGTCAACATGTTTCGAGACGCGAATTGGACATGGATTCGAGTGGGGAACATCTGGATTCTTGTCGTAGCCGTATCCCACACGAATCTTGTTTTTTCATATGAATCCAACACATCGCTTACTCTTTTAAAATGCGAATCCTATATATTTTCCCTTTAAACGTGTTTTCTGCTAATTTTTTTTATAAAAGCACAACCCTGGAACATCGACCCCATTCGCCTTTCTTCTTCAACTCTCTAACCCTAACGTCTCGACCCTCCACTATCAATTTTTTCATGTATTTAAATTTAAATTTTTTATTTTATTTAATAAAAATTACTGAATTCATGATCCTCCATTTTGGGTTTTGCCGAATCCGACACCCGAATCCGTGTCAGATCCCGACACACAAATCCGAATCTATGTTGAGCATATAACCCAACACATCTTCATAACATCAAAGAATTGCCTTCAGTTAACAAACTCGCTCAATCGTAAGGACCACAATACTAAAGGTCATCATAAGCAAACTGGAGATGCAAGTGATCCCTTGAAGAATCCAGTAGAAGTTCCACCAAACCTGATAATAAATGAAGCGAAGAAATGCAAGCCCTCATCCATTTCACCAAACCCCATTGTACAGAACTACAGACCATTGAAGGAAGTTTATCAGCTTACTTACAAGAGGCACATTATGTTCTAAGCATTGATATATAAAAGCAAATTCTTGTATATATCCAAATTAAAGGAATTCATATACAAAACAAATTAAAATAATAGTGCGGCAACCAAACGTCAATGAGCAGGGAGATTGCATGTCATAGTGGCTGAACATAATTCATGAAAAGAACTTGATATTAAGCAAAAAGAATTTATCATAAGTATTCATATCATAGTGGAGAGATCAAGCAACCATGGGATCCAACTTACATCTGCAACAAAAGGCCACAATTTGCTCAATTGCTTGTTCATCCATTTCACCTGTAATGGCCAAGAAAAGAAAAACAAGATTCACAATTATTAATAATTAATTCAATATAAGCACAAGTCAACCAGGTGATTTCATTAATAAATCACAATACAACATTGCAGAGCACAAAAAACACAAAATATGTCCTCCATTTCTCCAACGCTTCAAAGAAAAACCTTCAAAAGCAGTTTCTTAAAACCCCCAAGAAAAACATAACCGATAACTCTATAAAATCTTCAATTTTTTCTCAAGCAAGTATTTAGGAATCAACGAAGCTTTCATGATTTTTAGTCGATAACTTGATTAGAACCCAAGAGTCATTTTTTTAGTTCCACTCAATTTTTCCAAAATAATTAAAGGTGTTAGTAAGGCTAAAGCCGCTAAACTAGACCAACAACTTGTCTAACCGTTTTTTTCATCTTTCCTCCAGCCAAAACTTAAATCAATTTTCTTATAATTCCAATAAGGTATATATAATTATAAAAAAATTTCCCTAAGTCTTCAAAAATTTTGCAAGAATATACAAAGAATACAATTCCTTTGTCAAGACAGCCATGGGTTCAGCTATATTAAATATAAACCTCCAAGGTGAAGAAAATGGCAGATCCCATCCCTAAAGTAGATTATTTCCATTTTCCTAAATTTTAATTAGGGATACCAACACGCAAGCTGGGGGGCTCTTTTGGATGGCCTTCATTTTGCAAGGCTCTAGCGATTAAGGAGTTGTGGATTGAATCTATCAGTCAAGTATTGATTGACTTCTTGCAAGGTAACAGCTCCATTCATTTGGTCTAATATTTGCTCCTGGTAAGAGAGTAGAACTTTTAATGCACCTAATGAAGGTTATCATCACTCATTAATATATAGGAAAATCAAGCTGCAGACTCTTTAGCCAACTTCGCTTGTTTAAAGAAGGAAAACAAATTCTTTACTTCTTGGGTTGATTTCCCTAGAGAGCCCAGAGGAGTTGTTAGATGTGATGCTATGGGGGAAGAGTAGTTATAGAGGCAGTTTATAGTTTATCTTTTTCTTTTTTGGATCTCCTCTTGTATGTCCCTCTTCTTATTAAGTACAATTTCAGATGTCGTAAAATTGTTTTTAATAAACATTTCAATCTTTCAAGTGAAGGCATTCAGGAGACCTAATGCTCCTTTGAAAAAATCAAGGTGAGATAAGCTTTGGTTACACTCATATTGAATTTTTATTTTTATTTTTTTTGAATGGTACTTGCATTGAATATTTGCTAACCTGGATGAAAAAATTAGCAAATATACTTGTTAATTCAACTCGATGTAAATAATAATTAATTTTAGTGGGCCAAGACCCAACAGATATACAGTCAAATGGCTATCGCTTATGCCTTAGGTGAGCAGACCTGAATGTGGATTTTTGCACATGTGGCCCCTTTTTTGGGTTTGGCCATTGCATGTGGATTTTTGCTATCAAGGAGGTTTGAACTCAGGACCTTTGCCTTTGATACCATGTCAAACCACCAATTACTCCAAAACCTTAAGCTGTTGGAGAAGGCGTTATTTATTCTTTTAAACTTTAACATAACCAAATGACATTTTCAAAAAAAAAAACTGAATGAGGAAATCCAAGCCATCAATCGTAATATGAAACCCATGGGGGAAAAGTAAGAATTCAAGATTGTAGTCACGATATAAGTATAATCTGTGTGAAAGTTTCTCTCAACTCAGAAAACAAAGAACTCCCTGCCGAGCAGAGAATAAGAAGATGACGAGCAAGGAAGAGAAAAAGATTGAGAAGAAAAGGAAGAAAAAGAAGAAGAAGAAGGCCAGAAAGGATAAATGGGGCCAGCAGCTACGACCATGAGCCCAGGCGGTGCCATTAGATATGTATATGGTCATTTTTCCTTGAGAAATAATCAAGGAATCATTTTTTATATCAGCATTAAGATTGTGGTTTTTAGTCATGAAAAAAATAAAAAAATTCTTTATAAAATAGTGACTTTAAAATTGAGCCTCTGGGATGCATCATTTATAAAATCTGGTGAATAGAGCTAAATCCTAAGAAGTTCAGAAGTATATTGTTCGATTCAAATCACCTATATTATGATGTTTTTTCCAAGCTATACAAACCACATCAAAGGTTGTTTCTCATGGCTGTTTTCTCATTAATACTCTCTAAATTGATTGTAATACCCGGTAAAAAAATAATAGTTATTATGCATAAAAAACTATTCACATGTTACTATTCCCATCAGTCTTTCCTATAAATAGAGCAGCCAGGAAGAGAAAATGAAGAAAGAGAAAGAATAAGGAGGAAGAGAGGGAGAAGAAGGAAAAGGCTAGGAGAATCACTTCTCCATGATCGTTGTCATCTTCAAGGTCAAGCATCTTCAAATTCCCACTTCTCAGGTTTGATAAGGCAGGTGATAGCTAGACTCGACTGGTATCTTTTCTCAATGAGAGTGATAAGGATACGATTATATGTTGTTTTATTCAGATATTTCTTATCCGTTTTACTTCAAATATTCATTGTTTACATTTGCGAAATATCAAATCATATTTGTTTCAAAATGATGAAATGTGTTTCATTCTAGAAAATGAAATGAAATGTTGAATTTCATATGCACGAAAAGTTTGAACGAAAATGAGAAATGGAAGAGGTAAATGTGCGATAGTCTCTCTCGTGTGAAGTGTTTGTACCTCTGAGCCGTCGACTTACCCAAAAGCGGAAGCGGGCCAAGTCCAAAGCGGACAATACGAGAGTGAGGCGGATCGTTACAGGAAACTTCAGAAATAGAAACAGTTGGAAACTATTGGGCTTTAAATGGTTTGTTTTACTATCTGGTTAAATTGTTTCTATAAAAAAATCCTATTAATATTAGTTTTAAATTCGCATTATGTTCTATACAAAATACTGCATATTTTTATAGAATTGTCTCTTATTAATGATTTCAGCTACGTGTCGAAGCTTTTATATACCTGCTCTCCTAACCCACTTTTTCCCACCAGGATTTGAAAATTTGGATGCGTAAGTATTTGTCAATGAAGAACCTTAGTTATGAGAAGTGTGAAAGCAACTTGAGGAAATACGGAAATGATGAACCTAGTCAATCTCCTCAGATGTAAAAAAGTTTTAAATATGTCATAGTTAGGATTTTTTGTAAATTCAGGATGTACTTTAACCTTCCGGTGCATAATTACAGGAATAATATGTTTTGTTGCCCGTAGCGATCCGTGCAGTAAAAATCCGAGTCGTTACAGTTGGTATCAAAGCTGTATCTCCTCTAGTAGGGTGTGTTGGTCCCACACCGGAAGCAGAGAGAAAAAGTTCTTGGGCTATTTGTGTAGATCCCCACCTTCCCTGTATAGAGGCGTCTTCTGCGGAAAAACAAAACCAGGATGGCTGCAATCTAAAACCAGACAATATCAGAGCCACCAAATTTAGTCTGTGAGAAACCTGGTTGCATGAGTCTTGAGTATGTCTTAGGAAAGGGGTTAGATAGATGAAACATAGACAATAGATCAAGCTTGAAATATATCTAATCCTCTGTGTGTTCATCTTACAGATGCAGAATGTAACCATTGCTTGTTGTTACGATTAGGGTAGAACCATTTTCTCCTGAGAGTATGGAGAGAGGAATTTCGGGGACGAAATTCTTTTAAGGGGGGTAGAATGTAATACCCGGTAAAAAATAACAGTAATTTTGCATAAAAAACTATTCACATGTTACTATTCCCCTCAGTCTTTCCTATAAATAGAGCAGCCAGGAAGAGAAAAGGAAGAAAGAGAAAGAATAGGGAGGAAGAGAGGGAGAAGAAGGAAAAGGCTAGGAGAATCACTTCTCCCTGATCATTGTCATCTTCAAGGTCAAGCATCTTCAAATTCCCACTTCTCAGGTTTGATAAGGCAGGTGATAGCTAGACTCGACTGGTATTTTTTCTCAATGAAAGTGATAGGGATACGATTATATGTTGATTATTCAGATATTTCTTATCCGTTTTATTTCAAATATTCATTGTTTACATTTGAGAAATATCAAATCATATTTGTTTCAAAATGATGAAATGTGTTTCATTCTGGAAAATAAAATGAAATGTTGGATTTCATATGCACGAAAAGTTTGAACGAAAATGAGAAATGAAAGAAATGGAAGAGGTAAATGTGTGATAGTCTCTCTCGTGTGATGTGTTTGTACCTCTGAGCCGTCGACTTACCCAAAAGCGGAAGCGGGCCAAGTCCAAAGCGGACAATACGAGGATGAGGCAGATCGTTACAGGAAACTTCAGAAATAGAAACAGTTAGAAACTATTGGGCTTTAAATGGTTTGTTTTACTATCTGGTTAAATTGTTTCTATAAAAAAATCCTATTAGTATTAGTTTTAAATTCACATTATGTTCTATACAAAATACTGCATATTTTTATAGAACTGTCTCTTATTATTGATTTCAGCTACTTGCGCTTCTGTATACCTGCTCTCCTAACCCACTTTTCCCCACCAGGATTTGAAAATTTAGATGCAGGATTATTTATCAATGAGGAACCTTAATTATGAAAAGTGTGAAAGCAACTTGAGGAAATACGGAAATGATGAACCTAGTCAATCTCCTCAGATGTAAAAAGGTTTTAAATATATCATACTTGGGATTTTTTGTAAATTCAGGATTTACTTTAACTGTCCGCTGCGTAATTACAGGAATAAATATGTTTTGTTGCCCGTAGCGATCCGTGCAGTAAAAATCCCGGTTGTTACATTGATGGTATAAAATATAAACAAAATTGATCCCAAAAGACAGCTCCTTTATTGGGCGTTTTAATGTCCAAATTGGATCAAATACTGTCTTGTTTTAAGGATCAAATACTGTCTTGTTTTAAGGCCATTCTTTCACTGAATACCGCAACTGTTTCCCATATATTTCTGTTGGATATTAGACGTTTCAGATGCTTAAAGTTACCACATGCATCTCCATCAATTTGATGTTTGTGATCGTCCATAAATCTCTTTGGAAACTAGTCTCCAGGATATCGAAAAAACATAGATGACCATCAGTGGTTTTTAATGGATCCTTTTGTTCGAATTTCATGGGATATTATTTCTAAAAAAATCTACGATGCCGCTCTTCAATGCCCATGTAGTTGAAAGAATTTCGGAGGAAGTCAAGTCTTAAGAAGGATTGAATTTCTGTGGACAGTTTGGAAGCAAACTCCAATGTTGGATATGCTTACATTGAATAGATATTATATCATTATTGATTGCTCTAGGTCAATCCTATAGTTCTACCCGATATCATTGCTCTAGGTGATTTTTGCTCTATCCTATATATTTCTATCTCCCTATTTGATGTACCTTGTGGGCGAATCTAAGTGGATGTGGTTCCTAGTTTTATCCACCCTATTTGATGTAAGGAACAGCAGAGAGAATGTAACATGTGTGTGCCCTACTGAATTTCTGCATTTGTTATTTATTTGGAGATGTGATTCTTTTTGGTGTGTTAAATTATAAAAGATTAAATGACGCCATCTCCAACGGCTTAAGCTTTTGCAATAATTGGTTGTTTTTACATGGTATTAGAGCAAAGGTCCTGGGTTCAAAACTCCTTCATATTAAAAATCCACATGTAATGGCGAACCCAAAAGAGGGGCCACATGTCGGCCAACCCTAAAAGGAGGGGCCACACGTGAGGTGAAGTGTCAAAGTCTAAAAGATTAAATGACGCCATCTCCAACGGCTTAAGCTTTGGGAGTAATTGGTTGTTTCACACGGTGCAGCACAAGTGGAATCAGAGGACCCAGACCCTTGAAGACGTGCTGCAGAAAAAACAAGGCTTGAAATAAGTCCATATGGTCATATCGCCATAATATTATCATGGCACCATGCGGATGTAAACTGCAATCCTTTGAAGTCGAATAGGTCTGGTCAATTTTAATTATCAGGGATTATGGTTATTTTCTGTATTTTCTCAAGTCGATGGCATTCTCAATGGGTACTAGTTTAGACAAACTAATTTATTTCTGTTTTGAACAAATTACTCTGTTTAAATTAGAACACAATCAGCAGTGTTTTAGTAAGTAACTAGACTGCCCAGCTGCTATTAGATTTACTTCTACTTCTCAGTATTAACTGTTTATATATTCAGCAGTAAAAATGCTTATAAGAGCTCATTAATACATTATATAACAGCAAAAACAAACATTGGAAAATTGGAAACATTAAGACATTATGGTTAAAAAGGCAAAGTAAAGCTGAATTCCCCAAGAAGGACCTAACCTGTTCATACACTGGAAAAGATATCCATTCAGGAAAATTGTCACCACAAAGTTTCCTCAAATCATCTCTGTTAAGGGACCCAAGAAGTTTTATATCAACAGCCTGTAAAAGATCAGACACGTAAGCAAAGTGTTTTCCATGATATACAATTGTAATCCAAGAAATTAATCTACATAAATTGAAGAAAGCCATTAAGAAGAACTATCTCAAAGTATAATTGTAAAAGCACTAATGCTGTAACGCATATGTTGATGACTCGGCATCCAATAAGGTAATTATTAGTACTTGATTTCAATTAAAAATACCACAAAATTTAGATCATTCAATTTTTATGTAGGCATAGTGACTAGCACCACAAATCAAGATTTCATAAATATCCATTTACTTCATTTGATGAAAACATAACCATCAAGTGCTCCATTATGCTAATAATGGGCACAAGGAATGTTTGTATCGCCGTCCAAAGATTGGCAGCAGATGTAGCTATTTGCAGTGCTAAATGCACATACCCTGGGCGGTGCCTGGAAGGTCCACACTTTAGCTACTTTGGAGGCCAACGAGCTCGGCACAAGGTGGTAGAGCGATTTGACAGTGAACTCCCCTGAAGCCAGACCCAAACCCTTTTATCCTTGCTCGGTCTCTTGATGTAACACCCTTCTAGCATCTCTAGGAACCTGATTACTGAAGGGAGCTCTCTACCAAAGAAAGCCCTCCTGGAGACCATCTTCCACTTCACTCTGTCTCCTCTTCTTTCAAAGCATCATTTCACCAGCACATCTTTTCTCATGGCTACTACAAAATACAAATAGCTCTGGAAACAAATCCTTCAAAGGCCGCTGACCGCACCACTTATCACACCAAAACCGTATTCAATCCCCTGAATATACTCTAAATCTGACCCCTTCATTGAACTTGTGCCTCGGGCGCTTAATGTCTCTCCATAACTGTCACCCCCGCCAGACTGAATCTATCCTCGGCCTCCCACTTTCCCGAGGCGGCCCCCTACTTGCTCTCAACTACTTTGACACATGGATGCAACTCGTCCTTCCCAAGCCTCCATAGCCATTTCCCCAAAAGTTATTAGTTCATCTACTTTAGCTTTCTTATGCCCAACCCTCTTGCCTTTATGGGTTTGCAGACCTTCTCCCAGCTAACCAATGCAATTTTCCGCTTCTCATCAAATCGCCCCACAAAAACCTTCTCGGTAGATCGAAATATTCGCCAACACTAACTTTATAAGGGTTATCTGTCCTCATCAGGATACTAGATTCTGCTTCCAAGTGGCCAATCTCTTCTCTACTCTTTCAACTATCAGTTCCCATATTCCCTTTTTTGCTCTCCCCACCTCCAAGGGAAGCCCTAGGTAAGTTTAAGGAAGTTTGTACACCTTGCATCTCATTATCCCTGCAAGCCCTTCTGTCAGCTTGTCTGAGATGACTTATGGAAGTTTGACCTCTGTCCCGTGATTCCGTCACTAGCTCGTAGCATCTAAGGATAGCTTTTTAAGTTTAATACCTTCTCAACTTTACGTGAATTGAATAAAAGTGTATCGTCCGCAAACTGCAAGTGAGATACTTCTGCCCCTCCTTTCCCAAACTCTATATCCCTCTATCAACCCCATAGTCTTTCCCTTCTCTATCAAGCTTCTCAACATCTCTACAACTATCATAAATATAAAAGGGGAGAGCGGATCTCCTGGTCTGAGTCCCCGATAAGATTTGAAGAAGCCCTTTGGAGAGCCATTAATAAGAATAAAAAACCACGCAAACGATAAGTATACCTCATCCATGATGTCCACCTCATTCCAAAACCCATTCTTCCTAGCAAATAATCAAGGCAGTCCCATTCCACCCGATCGTAGGCCTTTTCAATGTCCGATTTACACACTATTCCCATGGCACCTACCTTTGTATAGAAGTATACAACCTCATTCGCAATCAGAGAGCAATCCAAGATTTGTCTTAAAAGCAGACTAGCTACCTAAAATAATCTTCGGCAGGATCTTCTTTAGATGCTCCACCAGAACTTTGGCTAGCACCCTATACAGGCATCCAACTAGGCTGATGGGACGAAAAGATACTATGCTTGAGGCTCCTTTTACTTTGGGAATTAAAGCTATGAAAGTTGTCCATGTTCCTTTATGTAATTCCAGGCCTTCATGGAATTCCACAAAGAATTTTAATACGTCCTTCCCCACACACACTCCCGCCGACTTTGAAAAAAGGCAAGGCAAAAGCCATCTGGGCCGGGGGATCTATCCCTTCCCAGGGCAAAAAAAACCCCTCTCTACTTCATCTTCTGAGAAGGGTTTTTCCAAGTTTAGTCTATCTTCTTCCCCCAAATAGCTGAATTCTGCATCCTCTGGGACAGGACGGACCAACCTTTCAGATGAGTACAAATTGCTATAAAACTCCACTATTTCTGTAGTAATTGCTTCCTTGTTGCCGGAATGGACCCCATAACCGTAGAAAACAGACATCTGCCCATCTGTCTCTAGGAGCTACCAAACCAGGAGAAATTATATGGTGCATGCGCATTCAAACACGTAAGGAGCTATGGAAAGGATGTCCTTGACATTTGATCCAATGACAGCAACTTGTAAAGTTAGCTATCGTTGGATCAGATATCAAGGGGGCGCCATGATTACGTGCAGCTACGCACGAACACCATATAAGAAATCCCAAAGCAGATTATGATGTCGCCACTAAAACTGTCTAACAACTCAACTCAACTAAGCCTTTGTCCCAAACTAGTTGGGGTCGCCACTAAAACTGTCTAACAAACAAAAAAATGATTCTGAATATCAATCAGCACATAAGGCATTTTTAAGAGTACGCAATATTATGCAAGAAGAAGAAGTAATAAATATTGCCATTCTGGCCCCCTTCCAAAACCCCACCTCTTCAAATTTAATCAAGAGTCAAAATTCATTTTGGAGGATTTTCCCCAGAAGAGGGAACTTCTTGTGTTGATTTTGTCTTCTTCTCAGTTACTGGATGCAACATTTTGGTACCAGAGCAGGTCGGTTGTTCTGTGCTTGTTTTTGGGGTGGCCATGGCCAAGGGAACTAGAGAACATGAAACCAAGAGACCTGAACCAGAGATCCATTCGCTCCGGGAGAATTCTGGCTGAAGGGTTGAACGAGATTAAGAAGACGCTAGCCCCCATGGATCAAAAGTATGGACAACTCCCTTCTTCTATCACACAAACCCAACAAGATTTGCAGAGCAGAGTAGCAGACAAGAGAAATATGATTCAAATAACAATACGCCTGTTAGGACTGCTACTTTCAGTGAAATGGTTCAGACCAGACTAGGCAAAATTCAGTTTCCTCACTTTGATGGGGAAGACACCCTAGGCTGAGTATATCGAGCGGAGCAGTTTTTTTAATAAAATCAAGTGCCTGAAGAACAGAAGGTGACTATAGCTACGATACATTTGGAGAAAATAGCACTACAGTGGAAGAAGGCTCAGGAAATCATCAGTTGGGATGCATTTGGAAAGGCCATATGCACTCATTTTGGACCCAATGTTCTAGAAGATTTCGATGGATCTATGACAAAACTTTGAAAAAACTTCGTCGGTTACAGAGTTCCAAGAAAGGTTCAAAGAGTTAGCCACACGCACCAAAGGCCTTGCAATTTGTTCTATGTTTGAGTTGCTTCATCAGCAGCCTCAATGAGGAGTTACGACCTGGAGTACAAACGTTTAAGCCTACAAATGTTACCCACGCTGTTGGTCTAGCACTTCTACAAGAAGAAAATGCAGAGACTCTTAAGCAGAGTAGGATTGGAGCAAACAAACCACCATCATCGATCACTATTCCAACCAAGAATTTTGCAAACCTCAATGGCTCTGAACCCTCAGTTTTTCGAAGAATGACTCAAACCTACATGAACGACCAACGAGCAAAATGCCTATGTTTTAACTGCGATGATCAGTTCACCCCAGGTCATCGTTGCAAGAATATGCAAATCTTCTTGATTGAGGCAGGCAGTTGATGAAGAAACTGATGAGCCAGTGGAAGAAAAGGAAGGAGATGCCAGAGACAAAGCCGATAATATCAGTGCACGCGTTAGATGGTTCTTTCACAACTCAAACAATGCGAGTACGAGGATATGTCAAACAACAACCAGTGGTAATTTTGATTGACTTAGAGTACATAGTTACATACAGTTTTGTGGACCCCGAGTAGCTAAGAGAGCTAGATGTCTGACTCAACCTACTCAACACTTAAAAGCCACAGTAGCAGATGGCAGGAGGCGAATGAGCACAGCTGTATGTAAGCAATTGTAATGGACCATACAAGGGACAAATTTTGATTTTAGGAGGTTGTGACGTTGTCTTGGGTGTGCAATGGCTTTCCACACTTTGTCCTGTAACTTGGGATTTCTCAAAATTAAGAATGGAATTCACGGTTGGAGGCCGACGTCATGTGTTGCGTGGGGGTAAAGGAGGTTCGGTGCATATGATTTCTAATCACAAGATGGGAAGACTTCTGAGGAAATCTAACCAGGGGCTATGGCACAATTATTTTCCATAATGACACATAATGAAGAAGCGATGCCGTTGCAACTTGCTGATTTACTGAACAGCTATAGAGAAGTATTTGCGGAGCCAACAAGATGAACTCCAGAACGCTCTCATGATCAATGTATACCTCTTCTTCCTGGCAACAAACCATAAATGTCTGCCCCTACTGATACCCTTATATGCCAAAACATGAAATTAAATGTTGGTAAGAGAGATGATGCAAGCCAGCATAGTGCTACCTAGCACTAGTCTGTATTCATCCCTGGTGTTATTGGTACAGAAAAAAAGTCAGCCCTTGGAGATTCTATGTCGACTATAGAGCGTTGAATAGGGAGACTATCAGTGATAAATTTCCTATTCCGATAATCGATGAGCTCTTGGACGAGCTTCACAGTGCACAAATTTTCTCCAAGCTAGACCTATGCTCAGGATACCACCAAATCAGAATTAATCAGCCAGATATTCCCCAAAACAGCATTCTGCACGCATGAAGAGCACTACGGGTTCCTTGTAATGCCATTTGGACTCACTAATGCACCATCCACTATTCAAAGCTTAATGAACTAGGTATTTAAATCCGAAATTTAATGCCATATGAACTTGGTCCGAAATTTCGGATTTCGGATGAAATTTAAAACCTTGCTTATACTTGCACATCATCTGTTCGATACGTTTCCTCACAGAAAATTTTTGTTTGTCATTGATAACCTATCTTATAAATTGAAATTGGGCACCTATAAATATTGTATCAAATCTAGAATTTATAGAGCAGTTCCTCTTTGGAATTTATCATCATTGAATACATGTTCTACATGTTGCATCAACACATACATAGTAGAACTAAATTGATTGCTTGTTACTTAAAAGTTGAAACATTACAATGATACTTAGTCGAACCTTTAGTTTGGCACATAACATTGCTGATATGAAATGCTTATTCTTATTGAATTATGTGGGGGTGTACATTAGCAGAAATGAAAATAAGTTTTCATTTCTCAATAACTGCTCACAAATGTGGGGGTGTTTGATATTGTTATATGATCGAAACTTATGAGCAGCTGATGAATTACAACATAGAAAGATGTCTAAAGTATCTATTCCAAGCATTTGACTTGATATTTCATGTCTTTCTATAAGCTAGATATTACGTTTCACATAACAGTTGATTATATTGAGTGGCATTATCATTATGCAAATATATGATTGGCATACCCATATCATGGGTGAATATAGATTATTGATGTATGAATGACACAACACAATGTGAAAGGGTGTTTTAGATACTATTGATTACTCTTTTAAAGAGAATTGGCTTTAGGTCTTATAAGGTCTAAAAGCAAAACAAAAGGACTAGCGTGAAGGCTAGTGATATATCATCAAGGGGAATGAGACTGAAGCCCATAAGGTAGTCACCGCAGTGGACACCCAACCTCTGTGATTGGAGATCCCATGAAGGAGGTTCAATGGGTAAGAACGAAGCTGTAGGGTGGCCGGGAGGAGCACTGAATATTTTGAGGGGTATTCCTTGGTCTCATTCCTATGATGACAGTGCTCGTGACTGTGACGGTATTTAGTATGAGTATGTCTCTTAATCGGTCCAAGGCAGGATTCTGCAGGGTGTATGTCACGGAGCACCCTTGGAGGACTCACCTATGTGAGTGTGGTAGTGAGGTCGCTACTGTGGGAAGCTGCGCTACTCCCTAAAGGCACTCATGAAAACAAGATAGGGCTCACGACCGTAAAGAGCCAAACCGATTAGAAATCAATAATTGCCCGTACTTTGTGTATGGTAAGATGAAGTCTGAACTCAAGGACCTAGTTCAAGACTTAGTTCACTACGACTCCTTCAAATGGAAACTTGCTAACACTAAGTGTACGTTCAAGTCCGGAAGACACCTGCACCCGTTACACAGTAAAGTCGCTTGCCTGTATATTTTAAATTTTAAATCATGTGGGGGATTGTTATAACTGATTTATAAATTAAAGCATTTTATTTAATTTTAGAAAGTGAAAACAGATTTGCTATTTATGTGGAAAAACCCGTTAGAGAGAAGTAATGAGTGTGAAACGTTAAGGGAAGTGGGAGAGATTTTAGGGATTCATTTTCCTATAAAATCTCTCTAATATCTCTCTAAAGAGAGACACTCCTCCTCAATGTTTTCTCTGCTATTTTAGTCTGTCTTTTCTCCAAAAGAATACAGTAGTTTTTTATGGAAAAACCCCTACATCTTTTGTTCTTAGTTTTTATCTTTGATATTTAGTTGTGTTTGCCATACGGGCGATAATGAGTTCTTGGGATCAATTCCCTGCACGGAAGAGACCCTGAAGGATGGTTGAATCTTGGGAGGCAAATGCCGTTGAACCCGTTGCAAACGGGGGCCTTGTTACTCTAAAAAGAGCGTCATTTCTGATGTGCCTCGATCTATTAAAACAGGCTATTTCTAACCTTTTCTTGGTCTATATATTTTAATTATTTTGATTGATTATGGTTATATCTAATATTAAATATTAATAGAAAATTCCTAAATAGATTTTTTGACAAATTTCTCCAACAGTAATGCCATTTGGACTCACTAATGCACTATCCACTTTTCAAAGCTTAATGAACTAGATATTTAAATCCCATCTTCGCAAATTCATCCTTGTATTTTTTTTTTTATGGCATACTAGTCTATAGCCTCACCTGGACAGACCAGTGACATACAAGTCTAGAAGAGGGAACTTCTTGTGTCAATTTTGTCTTATAGTCAATTCCTGGATGTAACTATCTTTGTACTTGCATTTAAGTAGTTGTATTACGCAGAATTTGCAACCAAAACAGAAACTAATGTTTTAGGAGAATTATGGTTCCTCTCGAATTGAACAATGACGAGGTCCTGTTGCCTCGAATCAACCTCTCTCTCTCTCTCCCTCTTTTTCTATCTTTTTCTTTGTTTATTTCCAATTAAGCATTTAACATAAATTTCTCTTCACAATGCAGAAATCTAAATAAAAAATTAGGATATAATTAATTCTAGGTCTTAGAACAAAAAAAATGAAGAAAAATAGTCAAAACACAAAGAAATGAAACAAGATTTTGTACCTTTGCAACTCGCTTAGTGCTTCTATAACGCATCATTTCTCTCCATCCTGCCATGAAAGCGATCCCAAAGATCACCCCCATTATCATACCAGAAATCAAACCCATTTTTTATATTTGCACACCTCAAGAACAAGAATTCCCCCAAAATTGATAGAGAAAATCAATTCAATGTCTCCTCTTACTATAGTATTTTGCCTTCTTCTTTCTCTTCTTGTTTGGAAAGGATAAAAGACAAAACGAGCAAGATATATGAGATGGCAGAAGCAAGGTATATGTCTCTCCTATTTTACCTTTTTTATTATATAGAAGGGGTGTCAATATCAATATCGACCTCCCTTTAATTAATTAAAAATACGTTTTAAGTTTTAACCTGCCTGCTCCTTCTATTGAGAGGTGGTAAATTCGCTCCCCCTGTAGGATAATTCACATCTCTTTACGTGAATTGACGTCAAAAAGCGTTAAAGTCGACCGCCTTTTTTACGCTTTTTGACGTTAATTCACCTCAGAATGGTGTGAATAATCCTAAAGCGGGTGCGAATTTATCATCTCCGTATCTGTTTATCCATATCCGTCCATTTGTCCGTTTCCTCTAATAATTGTGGGAGAGAAACGGTCCACGTGGCAGAAACTAACTCTTGACATTTCCCGTAAGAAAGACACATTTGTGTCATGGCTCTCCCGAACAGTCACCCCCATATTGCCATGTATATCAGAAACTGAGGTTTATTTATAATTGGGATTTTTGCCAAAAAAGGGTCTTCTACTTTGTTTTATTTGCAAATAAAGGGTCTTCTAGTTTGAAAATTTGCAAACGAAGTCATCACATTTGAGTGAATTTTGCAAATGGGGTCAGGCCATCAATTTGTGGCCAACAAACGCACAGTGGATTGTTTTTACTCATAAGAAGACCAAAACATCCTTTTATAAGATTAGAAAGACCAAAATACCTGTGATGCTCAATAAAATGTTATGATGGGGTGGGTCCCACCAACTAAATTAAGACTCATGCATAGGGTGGGCCCACTATTTTACTCCCACGATCTCCACCCAAGCCCATGTATAGGGTGGGGCCCACGATTTTATAACTCATGTTTTCATGGGGTGGGCCCATTATTTTACACCTATACATAGCTTGGGCCAAGAATGGTAGTGTATATAGGGATGTTATTCACACATACTTTTCAAAATATGTCACTGACCGTTATGGTTATTTTGGTCTTTTTACAAAGTAATTTTTGTCCTTTTCACATATAACAACATATTGGATTATTGGTCTTTGTGATTTAAAAACAATCCAACCTGGGTATTTTGGTCACAAATTGATGACATGACCCGATTTGCAAAATTCATTGAAATGTGATGAGTCTAGTTGCAAATTGTCAACCTAGAAGACTCTTTTGCAAATAAACCAAACTAGACTTCTTTTGAAAAAAACCTTTATAACTTTACTAAAATTTAAGGGTGTTTTTGTCATTTAAAATGCTTCCTAATGCAGTCAGTATAGAAACGCTGTTAGGAAACTTCCTGAACCAATGGTGTCTTACTAGCAGATCTAAGCATGTATAACGTTTTCTTTGGGAGTTGATAAAACTTCCTATATGGGTCCCATATGCCATAGTTCTCGTGAATTCAATACGCGTAGCTGGCACCTGACCGATGACAGATATGTAAAGAGTAACTCTATTTACATCTCTTCTTTACTATCCCACCATCCTGTTTTGATGTTTCCACCCTTAAACTTGGTCGCAATTCCTTTTTTAACTCTCTTGGCTTGGTCATTCCACCCTTGTTTATTACCTAGAATTTTTTATTACCTAACTATGAGTCGAGCGGCTGGAAATATTATGTTTGATCTCTTTTCAAGGGATTTGCTAGGGACCATCGCAGAAGGCATTTCGCGGGCCAGCTGTTGCATGAGAGAGCAGCCACCTCTTGAATTAAATGAATAGGACAAAATCTGATGGAAAATGAGCCTATGTGGCTGATCTCTCATGCAACAGCCGGCCACGAAATGCCTCCTGCGATAGTCCCTGACAAATCCCTCTGTTCAAATATTGAAGGACATGCATTTTAGAATTTTGTTTTTTTTTTCTTGCGGATGGAAATATGGAACAAAAACTGTGGATGGGTACATTTGACTTTTCATTTTTTGTGGAAAAGAAAAAAGAGAAATTATGTGATGTGCGGCCTTATTAACCCCCTTTTTTTTTAAAGCACGGTACGGCCCACACCATGGGATGATCCAAACCGTCCATTTGTTGGGCCACGACATAAATAGGTTGTGCCCCAAAAAATCATTTCCATAGGATGATCCTAATCCTCCGATCTATAGAAGTTCCCATAGTGTGCGGTCCCTCTATAGATCGGATGGTCTGAAAAAAACCACAAAGTATTTAATTTGGAAGAGAACTCCTCATTGCCGAATCAAGGCATGGGAGATATATTTTATAGTAAAAACTTTACAAGACTATACAAGGCAATACTAATCTGTCACTAGTCAGGTTAGGGAAAAGCCTAACTGTGGCAGATACAAAGATGGAAAATTTCTAACTATAATAAATACAATACAAGGCAGTTGGTCGAAGCAGCCAGTTAATTGATGTTTATTGCCATACGGAGAGATTTTCAATCTCCCACATTCTAAACATACATATCCAATGCCAAAATGAAAAGATTCCCCAATCTCTCATATTTGCATAAGCCATTTAGAGAGATTGGGAATCTCACAGGCTGCCATCTTGAAATATTTCCTTAACACCCCTCCGCAAGCTAAACGGGGTGGTAACCACGGTCAGCTTGGATCTCAATTAAGAGAATGAAGTCACGAGCAGACCTTTTGTGAAAATATTGGCAACTTGATATTGAGCAAGAATAAACTTAATACATAAGGAGCCTTTCGCAACACACTCTCGTACAAAATGATAATCAACCTCGATGTGACGAGTTCGAGCATGAAAAACGGGATTAGCAGCAAGACAGGTAGCACCGCGATTATCACAAAATAAAGTTGGAGGTTGATAGAGATAGATACTGAGATCCTTCAAGAGTTGCTGAATCCATGCAATTTCGGCGGCAGTAATTGCAAGAGAGCGATATTCGGCTTCGGTACTTGATTGAGAGATGGTGGGTTGTTTCTTGGATGACCAGGAGATGATGTTAGGACCGAGAAATATACATGAACCGGTTGTAGAGCGACGATCATCCGGACAACCCGCCCAATCAGCGTCACAGAAGGCACGAATTCCAAAATTGGAAGAGCGGGTGAAACAGAGCCCGTGAGAAAGAGTACCTTTGAGATACCTCAAAATACGCTTTGCCGCTATCATGTGTGGAGTACGGGGAGAGTGCATAAATTGACAAGCTTGATTGACGGCATATGCAATGTCAGGGCGAGTCATCGTAGCATACTGTAAGGCGCCCACTAACTGACGATATGCAGAAGGATTAGAAATGAGATCACCATCGTACTTAGAGAGTTTGGGGCTAGGAGAAACTGGAGTAGATATAGGCTTGGCTCCAGCCACGGAAAATCGGAGCAAGATGTCAACGAGATACTTAGATTGGGTGAGAGTAAGCCGCTCCGAGTCACGATGAACCTCTAAACCCAAAAAATAGTGTAGCGGACCCAAATCCTTCATGGCAAATTGAGATTGAAGCTTGTTGATCAAGCTGTGTAAGAGAGATGAGGAAGACTCAGTTAAGATAATATCATCCACATAGAGTAATAAAATGATAACACCAAGGGCCGACCGTCGAATAAACATAGAAGGATCAGACGAGCTGCAGAAGAAACCAAGCTCAAAAAGGAAATCCGCATATGCAATTTGAAATAGTCTGCACAAATATGTTTGGTAGATGTGCAAATTCAGCACTTTTCTTTACCATTGTGCTATGGGTAACAACCATTTGCTCTCGTTATGTTGATCTTACAACTGATGGTTTCTAACTTATTTACTCACAAGATTTCAAGGTGTTGTATAAGTAGAATCATAATGAATAGTATTTTGTTGCTATTTTAAGTCTACGATAGTGCGTACGATAATCTTTGCATAGTTATATTGTCATAGTTCTCTTGAATGTTTGATAGAAAATATATATGTAATCATGCTTTAGTAGTTGTATGATTTGTGAGATTTTCTTAGAAGACTGAAATAATATTTTTGATAAATTTTTAAATACTTGAATGTAAGCTAAGTGACATAACTAAATTTTGACAAATTACAAATTATTTCAATTGATGCTAATTAAATTGTTTCTAATAGCTATATTAAATAGTTGCACAAATAGTGTCTGTTTTGCACATAGCTTCTTCTTTTTTTAAAGCATTTATTCTTCTTGTTTCTCATCGCTCAGTTTTGTAGTTCTATAGTTAAGGGATATTAGAATATTGAATTGCCTTACAGGATTGCCTTTAGTTGGCAAGTTCATATTAGTACTGTTTGTTATCTTAGAATAGAATGAATGTATTTTCCTTGTTTAACTTTCATACGATGTTCTTGTTTTATTATAGGGTTTTGTTTCATATGGCTTGTTTATGAAGTTTTTAGAGTAGAGAGTAGAAATGATACTGTCTCATTTTACTTAACGAAATTTAGGAATACAGACATGGTAATAAGCTAAATTTTATAATTATGTCTTTACTTATGGCATTCCTTAATAGATTATTTCAAAAGATAGTTTATGTTTATTTACTTAACTTTTATATTAAAAAGGTGTAGGTGATAGGAAAAGTTTTGGAAACTTAAACCTTATTTTCAACTTGGTGTGTTATTTCAAAATGTAAACTTTCATAGGAAATATACCTAATATTTGTTTATCAGACTTGGCTACCTCATTTGTTTTCCTTTTATCTTATTCATTAAATAGGGGCGATGAAGGCGTTAGCCTAAGCCCATTCTTAAGGGACTTGCTCGGTCCTAGTAGCACTCCCCTCTTTTATTTAGTAGACTTTTCAAGTCTTTTAGATACCTTTAATTATTTGTTTTCCTCATTGCTAGGGCAATGAAAGAGACATTTAGAGCCCCTACTAGGAGACACATTATGTCTCATTAAGGCAGTTCCTATTTGGAGACAAGCCTTGTTGTTTAGAGCCTATCCCTTAGGGAGTAAACATTGATCTTAGTATAGAGTTAGACCATAAGAGGCATACCTTGCCTCATTTGTGGAATCCTTTCTAAGTTGTGCCCCAACTTGTACCCCTACTAGTTGGAGACCAACATGGTCTGTTAGTTGCCTTAGCTTTACTTATTCATTGTAAGGGCATTGATAGGGATACTTGGAGCTCATCTCCGTGTCTAGAAGACTTATCCAGTCTCACTAGCACCTTTTAGTCTTTTCTTCATTTAGGAGTCAGTCTTTGACTTATTTACCTCTTATAGTGTTATTAGCAAGTCTTTGACTTATTCACCCTCATTCTTGGTAGCGTTATTAGAGAGACTTTGACTTATTTACCCCTCATTTTTTGTAGTGTTATTAGCAAGTCTGACTTATTTGCTTTTTTTAAGAGTTGTTGTTACTTCACCTTTATAGGGACTATCTCAGTCTTAGAGCCTTACCTATTTGGGATCTTTGATCAATTTCTATATTCTTGGGACACTAGTTTAGTTGTTTGAAATCATTTTCATTTTGACTCTAGCTAACTTGTTTAAGGGTTTCCCCTTTTAGCCTTAGGGCTTGGCCCTAACGTGCCGTTTTGTTTGGTTGAAAAGCATTCTTAAAATACAAAAATATTTGGAAATACATTGTAAAATTCAAAAACATCTGAAACATTTAAAAATAAAAATAAAACTTTAAAATCCAAAAACATTAGAAATTTGAAACACAAAAACATTTGAAAACTTTAAAAACATAAAAAACATTGAGCATTTGGAAGTTTTAAAATTTTAGAAGCGTAATGGGAGAGTTTGTTTCCGAACTACGTTGGCTTGATCCTCTTCCACGAGGTACGTAGGCAGCTTGGGATATTTTTCCCAAGTCCAGCCAAACTTTGTAAAATAAACATTTCAAAATTTTGTAAATAAATCATTTAACCATTTTAAAAATACAAAAATCTTTCATAAAACATGTTTACGAAAAGCTCTTCCTCTAGAGTTAAGAATTTGTCTTAGATAGAGTGTTTTGGTGGTTGTGTGTTTGCTTTAAAGTTAGGAGTTTGTCGTAAAGTTATAGGAACGGCTCCGTCCGGTCAGTTAGCGATCCACATCATCAACTGATGACTAGAATATGATGCGTTAGTCTTCCCATTATTTTCCTTAGGACATACAGCTTAGTTACACATAGGATATAGGAACCACTTGCATTAGCTTAGGGATAAACTTATTTAGTAAAATTCACAATTCACTTGAATTAAAATAAGCGTTAAAGAAGCTTTAAAAATCGGTCTGGTTTTTTAGGTCGAGTTTAGTTTAGTAGTCTAGATGTCTTAGGCATCATAACTTAGAATAGGCGTGAAGAACTGCGTTGCTTTGATTATTGTGGAGGCAGGGATACGTATGCAGCTTTGAATGAATATAAGACCACCCAAAGAATCGAGCGAAAACGTTTAGAGTTTTAGGGTTTGTTGTTTTGTCTCATGTGTGGTATCA
This sequence comes from Tasmannia lanceolata, assembly GCF_043159265.1. Lineage (NCBI taxonomy): Eukaryota > Viridiplantae > Streptophyta > Magnoliopsida > Canellales > Winteraceae > Tasmannia > Tasmannia lanceolata. The sequence continues at coordinate 22,590,886 of NW_027518697.1, read as the reverse complement.
AGTCGTGTTGTATGTTTTCTTATGCTTTCTTACTTTATTGTACAGACCTTATACCTTTAGCTGTAGCATGCATGTGTTTGCTCTCCAGAACTTAGACACCCATTAGGCATGACACTCATAACTTAGTTATGATTAGATGACACTTCTTTTATTTATTTTTTGTATGTGCTTATTATCCCCGAGTCATGCATGTTTAGGTAGACGTTTGCTCGGGGGATATTTATTCCCATTTCACCTGATTTTCGCCCAAAACTCTTCAAAGCCAATAAATAAATGGCATAAGAGACCAAGTGCTCGTACTCGGACAGATTGAGATACTCTTCGGACCTTCCTCATCCGTAATCAGGCACGGACCCATACATATTTCTGGTTTTCCATTACACAGAGGATTTATTTTTGGGGTTCCATGGCCTATCCATGGATGGCGACTCTGAGTTATTTTACGTACGTCTTGGTTTCGAGCCCGGGCTCCAGATTAAGAGGTATCTCATTCATTTATCGCCACTCGTGCTATGCTATGAGGGTGGCACCTGTTTTGAGAGTTCCTTGGTAGAGCTCTCCTTCACGTGGTGATCCAAAATGACCGATGGGGGACCCGTTCCCTCGCCGCCTCCTCAGGATCGGGGTCCACAGCGCGCGATTTAGAGTCTAAACGAAGGGTTTACGACTTTTAAAGTTCCCAAAGACTCTGGAAAAACTCTAGAAACCTAATATCGGGCGTACCAAAGTTATTGACACCACTCCAAAGCATGATATTACGTTCATAAGATCCCTCCTCTCCCGGTAAATCCAATGAATCTAACCAACCGCGATTCGGAGTCCAAACGAAGGAGTTACAGCCCACCAAAATTCCCGAAAATCCCCCAAAACACCCAAAATGCCCCCAACCGACATATAGGTGGCATCCAAATCGTGGGGTGTGACCACCAAACCGCAAATTGCGATTTCCAAATCGCAAGTTGCGATTTGGGAATTGCTCCCTGCGATTTCCATCCGAACCTATTGTAGACACCCCATTTTGACCGTACCCTAAACTTCCCATGATTGTGCGAAACCCCATCAAATCAGCTAGGTAGGACCCAAACTTCACCCTAAGCTAGGTTAGGGTTTCATCTAGGTCCCTGCAAAATTTTGTTAGAATCCAAGCCCGTTTGCCTAGCGAACGAGCCGAGAGAGTGCCGTAGTATAAATCAGAGAGGGGGGTGAGTTTATCCTGAGAGGGGGGGGCGAATTTATCCTGGAACGGTGTCAATCCGAATCTGAAAAAAGACACGATTCATTCGTGCGATTATAAAAAAATTCCGCCAAATGTGCGCCCATCAACTAGAAGTGTCAATATCAACTTCCCTGTTTTCTATAAATACCGGATTTAAACTCATTTAAAAAAAAAAGAATTTCGTTTTCCTTTTTAGAGAGAGAGAGAGAGCGAGAATATTAGTGAGAGAAAGTGGATTTGCTGTTCATCTTCCCCGATCAACCTCCGGCCTCATTCCGGCCTACCTCCGGCAAAGTTCTAGCTGTATTTTCTTCCTCCTTGTCATCTCTTTCAGCAACATCATCTTTCTTTGTTTCATTTTCACCCTAAGTTCGAGATCTAAAACCCTAACTTCCTAGCATTTTCTTCTCCGATCTGAAGATCTCTTCTCCGGTGAGCTGGTCAAGCTCCGGCCGGCATATTCCTCTCATTTTCTTCTCTGTTTTTTTTTTCTAGCAACTAAGTTCTTTGTTAAACCCTAAATTCAAGTCTCAAAACCCTCATTTCTTGTCTCATTTTGGTCGGAATTTCACTGAAATCTGAGATTCTAGCTTCATACTTTTGTCTTGATGAATCTGAGTTTTGAAAATTTCTACAATTTCGAAAAATATTTTATAGATCTGAGAAATAAGGCTTGAAAGAAGGACGAGAGAGTAGATCTAGATCTAGAAACCCTCATTTTAAACCTTAACCTCTTTTACCTTTCTTCTCCGGCGATCCGATCGGATTCCGATCATCTTCTCCGGTGATATTGCCGTGCTCCGATCATCTCCGATCAATCTTAAATTTGCAATGTTTTTAGAGAATCTCATTTTCTAAAAGCAGAGGGAGAGAGATCTGAGAGGATTTAGAGAAGAAGAATTTGAGAAAGCTAAAAGAAGAAAGAAAGATCTAGAAAAAGTAGAGAGAGAGAGAGAGAGAGAGAGGAAGCAGATCTTACGCTCTGATCCGATCTTGAACACCGCTGGATTTAGCACAATTCGAAAATCCGACGATTTTCTGCGAGGCATCTGATATTTTTTTTTGTCTTTCTCAAGGTATGATTAGCAATCTCTCAGTTTTTTTTTTAGTTTAAGTGAGAATTAATAAACTTAGTCTATGATCCCTTTGATTACAAGATTTTTTTTTTACATGTCTTTGATTTTTAATTTTCTATGAATGTTGATTTTTCTTTGTGACTTTGTATGAACGATGAATATCTGATTTTAAAATTTTAATATTTATTAGCATATTTATTGTATGACGCAGATTCGAATCAGTTTTTCTTTAGCTTCATGGTGTTTTGGATACTCGTAGAGTGATAGATCATATTCCAGAGTTGATTTCATAAGATTTATGGATTGTTTGTGATGTAATTTTGTAAAATAACATCTTATTTCTTATTTGATTAGGATCTCTAATGTATTAAGGAGATGAAATAATATTTTAGTAATAAAAATTTTCATTGTAATTTGAATATAGTTGAGCTATCATCATATTTACATATAATAGTAGTAGTATTGTAGGTTATTGGATCGGTTTTGGTGTTGCATTTTGTTTAGATAAAAGAAAAAAAAAGGGGGGACAGTCGTGTGTTTTCTGAGTGGAATTTCTGGTTCTGAATTGCTGCTGGAATACTTCTAAATTCGTGAGTTAGTGAACAATTTCTCCTCTTGCTATTTTTGTAAGTGGAATTTTGTTCGTATAGCCTGTCTTAAAATTTGAGATCTAAAAGTAGATTTGTTCCTAAAGAAGGAGCCAAATTCTACGCCATTGACAGTCTTGGTGAAGTTTCTTTAAGGAATTTGATCTTGTCTCTGCGCATGTGTAAGCACCTATAAATTTAGGTTCTAAACTCGCTTGGATCTCAAAGTTGTTGGGTGTTAATTGTATGCTCGGAGTATATTCATAATCGTGTGAAAAGTAGCCTGTCTGAAGCTTCTTCCTAGTGAATTCTTTCGGCTCAGGCTTGGTATTGATGGTTATCCATTCTTGGAGCTTTTATTCATGCCTTGTGTTTGATTAAATGTGCCTGTTGAGAACCAGAAATTAGGCTGCCAGATTTCATTATAAAACCCAAAGTTACCACCTCAAAAGTGATATTTTCAGTAAGATAATAGCAAGGTCTACATCCCTTATTACATGGATGCTCAAGACTGTCTAGTTACACTTCTTTAGTTGGAAGGAGTATTCCAATCAGTTACTCATCTTATAAGCTTGGGAAATACTGAACTAAAGAGTCGTTCTATGTTCCATTGTTCTTACTAGTCTTCTCACCTTCCAAGGCAAGTGGCAATCACTGCTTGGTATTGTCAATTCTCTGAAGTATCTGAAGCACAAACCACACGCAGTATTATTTCTCTCTTGATCTTGCAATAGAACTTTATATTTTGAGAGCAAATTTTCGTCAGCTGAACATCAACAGGAAGTGATTCTATGGTGTAAACTAGAGAATTTTGAACTGTCTCCATCACAATTTACATGTTGGAAGGCATCAGTTCTACATGGGCAAGTTCTAAATTTGTTTTCAGTTGTTTTAGATATTAATTCTGAATTTTCATCTGAGTTTACCTTGTTATAAAGAAGATATAGGTTTGAAAGAATGTGATTGTCATGATTTCTTGAGTGTTTTAGTCTGAAAATAGAAATATTGTCAAATACAGTTTGTGACAAATGGAAGAATGTTTCGAAATTCTTGAAATAGTGAACAGGTGAGTGCTTGTGAAAAATATTCTATAGACTTTCAAGTGGTAACGAATTAATTGAGATTACTTTTGTGGGAATATGACCTATACAGCTAGAGTACTAATTTTTTTTTATTTTTTTATTTTTTTTGGTAGGTTTGGGCTCTATTGCATGATTGACACTTGTTATTGATCATATCCCCTTTGGTTCTCTATAAGACTTTACTACATACCTCATCTTCTACTTAAGACTTGTGCTTGCTAAAAGTGTTCGACACCACATTGTCATCTATACTTTAGTATTAATACATTCTATTTATTTTGAGATCACTTTTTGGAACTTAAATGAAACAGTAGCTAGGTTTTTTATTTTTTATTTTTTATGTTGTATATGGTATGACATCTAATTTAATTTAAATAACAGTTTAAATTGGTTTGAAGTATGAAAACTAGTCAGCCTTAAATTTTTAGATAGTATATAATGATGTTTAAATGCTTTTAGTGCAATTTTGCCACTTGCTTCAAGGAGACAGATGAATACCTTGAAATAGATATGTATAGTTAGATGTTTATTCTTATATTTTAATCATAAATTTTATCTGTTGGAGATGGGATGTTCCCATGAAAAGCTAATCATGTTATATTTCTTTTGAAAGGAGTGGTTGGATATATTTGTGATTTTACTTGTAAGATTAGGAGGTGTTGGTGTATATTTAGATGGTAGTGAATTATGAATCTCATTAAACAATTTTATTTTATTTTTTTAAAATATTTGGAGAATGGATATTGTCTTTTGATCAGCATCTTTAGAAGAATATTCCCAATGTGATCAATAGCTTTATAGATGAACATGTTACTTTTAAATAAAGCATTGTATTGTGATGAATGATAACCTTTAACTCATGAAAGGATATACATTAGTTGAGATATGGAACAGTTACCATAATTTCTGACAATAGTATTTGAGATTTTCTAAGAGCGACATAAATGTCTAATTACTTTGAATAATGTAAAATTTGGGTGTGATTTTTAAATTTGATTTTGTTAAAAATCGTTGCAAAGGCAATGAAGGCGCTAGCCTAAGCCCATCTTTAGAGGACTCACTCAATCCAAGTAGCGCTCCCCTCTTTTGTTTAGTAGGCCTACCCAACCTTTTGGATTTCTTTTAACCATTTTTTTTAAAAGAACCCTTCTCTGGGCAATGATAAGGTTACTTGGAGCCCGTCTTTGTGTTTTGTGGCTCACAGTGTTTTCGCATTTGAATCTACATAAGTCGATACCCTTGTTACGCACTAAAATTTTTACAAATTGGGAATATTATTGAATATATTGAAGATTTAACACTTCTCTTATATTAAGCATTTGAGTTAGGTTTTAAAGAAGGTAATAAATGGATTATTCAGGTGAGACTATCTTGAGGCTTATGATATTTATTTCTCTTTTATTTAAATAAATTGTTTTAAGAAAGAAGGAGATCAGATGACTACTCTATTCGATATTATCGACATGAGTACTGTCTGATTTCAAGACAGGATTAGAAATATTATCATGTGTATTATGATATCAGATGATTACTTTAGCATCATCTGATTTCATCCCCATATTGGGGTGGTGTTTGTGTTTGGGCATAGAAGTGTTTGATATTGTTTTTGCTTTATTAGGCTATCCAGCGGCTGGTCTGGACTAATTAATGTTGTTTATCATTTTATGATTGCTACAGGTTGTGCATTCTTTAGTTGTAGATCATATTTTGCTGATATTTGATTTGTTTTTATAATAATTGATTGAAAATTTGATATTATCTGGTATCCTTTTTTCTCTCTCTTTGGGTAGACTAGCACAGTCTTTTGGGTTTCTGATTAGATTTCTTTAGACACTATAACCTCTACTAGGAGACATACTTTGTCTCGTTAGGCAATCCTTTTTTGGAGGCACGTCTCACTTTTAGCTTAACCTCAAGGAGGTTGCTTTGATTTTGATAAATGGTGTACCCATAGGAGGCATGTCTTGCCTCATTTAGAGAGCCTTTGAATATTTCGTTTGTGTGGTGATGTTATCGGGGAAGTCTTTGATTCATTTAATCTTTATTGATGTTATTAGGGAGTCATCTGTCTTGGCTTTGTAAGTAATTAGCTTTTAGAAGGCCTGCTTGGCCTCATTTTAGAATCCTCTCTGAGGTTGCACCTCAATTTGTTCCTCTGTTAATTAGAGACCAATTTGGTCAATTAGTTGTCTTAGCCTTGCTTACCCCTTGCAAGGGCAATGATAAGGTTACTTGGAGCCTATCTTTGTGTGTGTTTGGGAGATCCGCCCGGTCTCATTCTCTCGCTAGTTCTCCTCTTTGTGCGTCGTTTGGTTTTGGAAGAACACCCTACTCGGCTTGGCTTCATACCCCTACCATTATGGGTATTGGGTTGCGCATTTGTTGCACCCTAGGGCTAGGCAGCTGTCCGGCCCGGCTGGGTGTTTTACCTTTGCCAAATATGCACAGGGTCTCTTATTCTTTTTTGTACGTCATTTGTGTCTCGGAGACAAGCCTTGTCTCATGTATAGAGTTTCCCCTTTAGGAGGCTTACCTAGCCTCATGTTAGAGTGGCCTCCTCTTTTAGAGTGAGTCTTTGACTCGGTAGTGTTATTAGAGAGTCTCTGACTCATTTGTTCCCCTCTTTAGTGTCGTTAGTTCGGAGTTTCTCCTTTAGAGTTGTTGATTACTTCGCTTCGATTCAAGACTAACTCAGTCTTATTAGAGCCTTCCCTGCTTGGGATCTTAGATTGTTTTCTCTGTTCTTGGGGCGCTATCTTTCTTGTTGTGGTTTGTCTCTTTGAGACGCTAGTTGCTTATTTGGGGTTTCCCCTTTAGATTTAGGGCTTTGCCCTAGTTTGTGGTGTTACTTGCGTGTTCCCTTTAAGATTGAAAACATTTAAAGGTTCAGAGCATTTGAAAAGCTTTAAAACCCAAAAACATTAGAAATTTGAAACTCAAAAACATTGGAAAAACTTTAAAAACATCAAAAACATTAAAAAATATCAAAAATATAAAGTGTTGAATGTTTTAGAGGTAGCAATTAGGAGAGTTCGTTTCGAACTACGTTGGCTTGATCCTCTCCCACGAGGTACGTAGCGCAGCTCGGGATTTATATCCCAAGTCCAGCCAAACTTTTGTAAATAATATTTTAAATCTTTTTGAATAAGCAATCTTTAAAACCCTGTTTTCAAAAGATCTTCCTCTAGAGTTAGGAGTTTCTCCTAGATAGAGAGTTTTAGAGTTAGGATTTTCTTTTGTTAGGTTGCTTGATTGTTTGTTTGTTGTGTGTTTGTTTTAGAGTTAGGGGTCTGTTCTAGAGTTATAGGAGCGCCTCCGTCCGGTCAGCTGGCGATCCACATCGCCGACTGATGACTAGCATAGGATGCGTTAGTCCACCCTTTGTTTTACTTAGGAAACGCAGCCTAGTTACACATAGGTTGTAGGAACCACTTGCATTAGCCTAGGGCTAACATGCATTTAGTTAGGGCATATAGGGTGTCCTAAAATCCACAATTCACTGGAATTTAAATAATCGTACAAGAAACTTTAATAACTAGTCCGGTCTTTTAGATCGAGTCTAAGATAGAAGTCTATGTGTCTTAGACATCATAGCTTAGAATAGGCGCGAAGAACTACGTTGCCTTGATTCTCGTGGAGGCGGGGATACGTAGGCTTCTTTGGATGAATATCAGACCATCCGAGGACTCGGGCTAATAATTTAGAGTCTTAGGATTTGTTGTTTTGTTATATTGTGTGTTTTGGTGTGTTTTCTTACTTTATCGTACTGATCCTATACCTTTAGCTATAGCTTGCATGTGTTTGCACATCAGAATTTAGACACCCATTAGGCATGTCACTCATAACCTAGCTATGCTTAGGTGACACACCTTTCATTTTATTTTATATGTGTTTATTATTTTTTATCCTCAGGAAATGCATGCTTAGGTAGACGACTCCTGAGGATTGTTCCCATTTCACATGATTTTTACCCAAACTTCTTTGGAGTTAATAATAAATGGCATAAGAGACCAAGTGCTTGCACTCGGACGAATCGGGGGTGCTCTCAGACCTTCCCCATTCGTAACCAAGCACGAACCCATATATATTTCTGGTTATCCATGGTATACAGAGCATATTTTTGTTTAAAGGATCCATGGCCGTATACCGTGGATGGCGACTCTGAGTTTGTTTAGGTACGTTTCGAATCCGGACTTTTTCCCGAATCGAAAGGTATCTCTTTTATATCGCCACTCGTGCTATGCTATGAGGGTGGCATCCGTTTTGAGAGTTCCTTGGTAGAGCTCTCCACACACGTGGATGATCCTAAGAGGCCGCTGGGGGCTCGTCCCCCACCTCTCTCCCGGATCGGGGTCCACACCTATATATGGGGGTAAATGTAAAATCAGATTTAATTGATTCAGAAGTTGATTTTCAGACAAAAAACCTCTGGTTCTGTAGACACCCCATTTTGACCCGACCCAAGTTCGCTATGCTTGGGAGAAACCCCATCCGATCATTTTCGCCATGTTTCGCATTTTTCCGTGAGAGGTTGAGAGAGATTATTCATAAGAATCCAAGCGAGGGAGAATTTGGACCCGTTTGGTGGGCCCGCATTGAACATTTGTTTAAAATTCGAATCAACCGAGGGCCCACATTGTGGGGCCCGCGTTGTGGGGCCCGCGTTGTGGGGCCCACATTGTGGGGCCTCAGTAGGGCCTCTTGTGAGGCCTCTTATGAAGAACAATAATGATGGATTCTCCACTAAAGAAACATGATGGGCCCTCCACTAAGAACAATAATGATGGATTCTCTACTAAGAAACATGATGGGCCCTCCACTAAGAAGAATGATGATGGATTCTCCACTAAGAAACATGATGGGCCCTCCACTAAGAAGAATGATGATGGATTCTCCACTAAGAAACATGATGGGCCCTCCACTAAGAAGAATGATGATGGATTCTCCACTAAGAAACATGATGGGCCCTCCACTAAGAAGAATGATGATGGATTCTCCACTAAGAGGGACAACATGATGAGCTCTCCACCAACACATCTCTCTCTCTCTCTTTCTCTCCCTATATATATCTTCCTTCCCATCCATAAAAGAGAGGAGAAAAAGGAGAGATTTATCTTCCATTATCTTTTTCTCTTCCATTATCTCTTCCAATCACTCCCTCCAATCCCTTTCCCTATATTCTTCTTCCATTATCTCTCCCAATCACCTCCCAATCCTTCCCTCTAAGAGAAAGTGAAAGACGGCGGAACGGATCGGCGGCAACATTTTTTTTTTTTTGGGGGGTTTTCTTTGCTAATTGAAAGGGTAAGACAAAGCGTATATCCGAGGATTACTTACCCTAGAGACAAGGAGAGCTAGCAAGGTTGGTATTCCAAAACCCTCTTTCATATATCTTAAACTAGAATCATGCTAGGATTGAATTTGTGATTTATTTTTATTTTTTCTTATTGTTATTCAAAATATGTTTTTTTCAATCTCTGAGTGTTTTGAACATTAAGAAGTGTAGAAATCTGGAATTTCGAAGAATTTTGACTTCGTTTTGACCGTAATTTGACCTTTTGAACTTTACCCTCAAAGGGGTAAAATTCTAAAGATTGAATTTAAGAAGATGTCAACATAGATCCAAAATCAATGAAAATTTAAACATAACATAATTGTAAGATTTTGAATTAGTACGAATTTCTTTATGAATTCTTGATTTGATTTAAAGGGTTTAAAAATTCATTTAACTCTAGGGGTATTTTTGGAAAAAACCAATTTTCAAAAACTCTATAATGTTTTCAAAAGTGAAATTTGGATGAGATGCAAATTAAATCTAATCTAATCTCCCGTGAATTTTTCAAGATTTTTGGTTGCTGTTGGATATTTGTTTATGATTTTTTACGTAAAATCATGCATGCTGTATTAAATCTGATAAAAATAGTAAATTGCAATGAAAACTTCTGAAAATATTTGTTTGATAATTGCTACTGGAATTACATGTTTTCATAAAGTTTAAACTGATTTGGATTTGATTTACTATGTGTTTCTTTGTTAATTCATAATCTGGATGGATATTTGTAAAATCGTAAATTAATAGTAAATCATTTGTAAAATTTATGAAACTTTTACAGTAATCCTTTCTTATTGTAATACACATACTATAGAAATTTCATATTGTTTTGAATTGATTTGCTATACGTTACTGTGTTAATTCACAATCTGGACAGAAACTTTCAACATTGAAAAACTAATAGCAAACCACATTTAAAATCTATGAAATTTTTATTATAATCTTATATAATTAAGGAGAAGTTACTGTAAAAATTTCATCTTGTTCTGAAAAGATTTGTTATATGTTGATGTGTAAATCTACAATCTGAATTGAAACCTTTTAAAATCCTTGAGTAAATTGAATTAAAATCAAATTGTTTTAAAAATTTCCAGATCATAATATTCCATCACATATTCAATCATTAAATTATCAAAATAGAAACCTTAGGAATCACTGATTTCCTTCGTAAAATCCTGATGCTGTGATTAGTTTGTATGTTTTATTTTCTCATCACATTTACTCAAACTTAATCTAACAAAACCTGAAGGCATCATAGATTGCGCGAACTTATTGCACACACTTACATCACTTGCATCTAAACCCCTGCATCTCACATGCACACACGTCCTATTTTAGGAACCCGGAGTGTTATCTAGCATGGTTGACTGGGATTTCATCACCTGGTGCCTCTGTGCTAGAGAAGCATTCCACCCTTAGCCTAGTACCTTTATGGTACGTAAACGGATCTCTTGTTCACGTACTGATACGCCGGACACTGGTACAGTATATCGAACATGGATTCGCGCTAAGGGAACTCTTGGCCTTACCCCTAGATTAACCCACACATGCATGTAGTATACGAACACATGTGCATCACGTGTGTGAGCCTAGTTTAGGATATCCTACCCATTTGTGTCTAGATTAGGCCGTAGTCCATCTTCCAATGGCTACGATCGGTCCTAGGTACACAAACAAAGTCATGAGTCGAGATCCTCTCTCCACTCCGCTAGATTATGGTTAGGGTTGATGCCTTCAGGTAACACTGATAAAATGTGCGAAGATTAAAAAACTTTTCCTTTGGGGTTAGGATGTAAATCCCATTCATTTCCAAAGATCTCATAGGATTAGTCATTCATGATCCATCCGTTGAAAGCAATCTTATGCTATCTCATTTCATCTTGATCACAGATTTTCAATCTTATATTATCTGATTTGACTCGTGTTTTCATCTCTTTTAGAGAGTCTTTGACTCATTTATTCCTTTAGTTGGTGTTAGTGGAATCTTTGACTCGTATTTCTTTTCCTTTAGAGAGTCTTTGACTCATATATCCTTTAGTTGGTGTTAGTGGAGTCTTTGACTCGTATTTTCATCTCTTTTAGAGAGTCTTTGACTCATTTATCCTTTAGTTGGTGTTAGTGGAGTCTTTGACTCGTATTTCTTTTCCTTTAGAGAGTCTTTGACTCATATATCCTTTAGTTGGTGTTAGTGGAGTCTTTGACTCGTGTTTTTCATCTCTTTTAGAGAGTCTTTACTCATTAATCCTTTAGTTAATGTTAGTGGAGTCTTTGACTCGTATTTCTTTTCCTTTAGAGAGTCTTTGACTCATTTATCTTTTAGTTGGTGTCATTGGAGTCTTTGACTCGTGTTTCCGTTTTTAGAGAGTCTTTGACTCATCTGTTTTATTTGCAGTATTATTAGAGAGTCTTTGACTTCGTTATCTCATTTCAGTGTTATCAGTTGCTCTTATTAGAGAGTCTTTGACTCGTTTATCCTTTAGTCGCTTTTATTAGAGAGTCTTTGACTCATTTATTCTCCAGTTACTGTCATTAGAGAGTCTTTGACTCATTTGCTCTTATAATAGTATTATTAGAGCATAGTTGATTTGCCGTAAGTGTTTGATAGGTAGAGAGTTCGTTCCGAACTACGTTGGCTTGATCCTCTTCCACGAGGTACGTAGTGCAGCTTGGGATCCACATCCCAAGTCCAGCCAAACTTTTAAAAATAAACATTTCAAACCTTTAAAAATAAAAATTTTAAATCTTTCAAAGTTACAAAAATATTCAAACCATTTTCAAAAAGATCTTCCTCTAGAGTTAGGAGTATGTCCTAGCTGTTTAGGTTGTGTTCTAGAGTTAGGAGTTTGTCTTGATTTGTATTGATATGGTATGTCCTGTCGTGTGAGTGTCCCTAGAGTTAGGAGGCCTCGAGTCGATCGGTTAGACATTTAGTCGAACCGATGGCTAGACTAGGCATATAGTCATCCCGTGGTTTTCATTAGGTTGCACGGCCTAGTTACACATAGGATTGTAGGAACCACCTGCATTAACTTAAGGCTAATCAATCTGCATTTAGTTAGGGCATATAGGATGTCCTAAAATCCACCATTCATTGGAATTTAAATAATAGTTCAAGAAGCTTTAATAACTAGTCCGGTCTTTTAGATCGAGTCTAGGATAGAGGTCTAGGTGTCTTAGGCATCATAATTTTGAATAGGGCATCGAACTACGTGGGCTCCGATTCTTCCCGAGGCCGGGATACGTAGCGCAGCTAGGATGGATGGCCATTCTGGTCCGAGTCCAGTCCTGCATTAGAGTTAGGACTTGTCTTGTCCCGTCATACATAGCATAGATTTGTGTCTCATGTTTTGATATGTTTTCTTACTTTCTTGTACTGATACTATACCTTTGGTTGTAGCTTGCATGTGCGTGTCCACCAGAAACTTAGACACCCATTAGGCATGTCACTCATAACTGTGGTACCCGGATCCCGCGAGAGGGGTGGGGCGCGAGCCGCCTCGCACTCTCTCTTGGTCTCTCGTTTCCACACGATTGGCGTGTGCATTTTAATGTTGATTTGAATTAATCTTTCCTGTGAACTTGGGATCACTAAGGCAATCCGAATTCCACACGAAAGAGACTGACAGAGTCGCCACCTAGATGTGGGATCTAGGACCCGTAATTAACCAGAAATCTAGACTCGCTACCTGGTTACGAGAATGGAAGGTATGGGGAGTTATCCGCCACATGCACCATTCCTGCCCGATAATCGGTCTTCGATTCCAAAAGCTAACTCTTTTAAATTTATTTTAAATGGCTCATTCAACTCTATGTTAATGTGCGAACTAAGTGACATGCATCCTATGATCTAATTTCAATGTGAATCCTAGATGTGTATCTTGATTTATTAATTTGTCTGGATTCAATCTAAATGAAAGTTCTCCTAGAATTCTAATTTCAAGGAAAGCCCTAAATGATTTGATTAAGCATTTACAAGAAAATTAATATCCAAAACACCACAATTTGTTGTGGTGCCGACTCGCGGGTGGTATGCCATCAGACATCCAAGCTGCCTACGTACCCAAGCCTCATTGGGATCAGAGTCGACGTAGTTCGGTGCACCTAAGCTAAGTTACATATGCCTAACTCAACTAAGACACCGACCTAGACGGGATTGACTGTTTCAACAGTTTTAGGAGAAGTTATTTAATTCAAGTTGAGGATTTTATTATCTTAGGATTTCATCGAAGATGCTATATGATTCTTATCTAAATGCAAGTTGTCCCTTAGACTAATGCAGGTTAGCCTACATCCTAGTTTACTAGGCTTGTCCTAGGGAAAGATCGGGTGACTAGTGTAACTAGACCTATGGCATGGTTGCTATACATAGCAAACGTCCGTGATGAGGCTGGACTCCTAACTCTGGGACTCCCTAAAACTTAGGACACGACACGACACCAGTGTTCCTAAAGTGGGCTCTAATGGTTCTTAAGACGGAAACCGTGATCCAACGGTTCCGAAAGACACAAGACAAATCGATTTAAATTCTCGAGGTTAGTGAAAAAAAGGATGGAAGAGATGATGAAATAGTGTGAGGGAATGAGAAAGATAGAGAAAGGTGCGACTGAACTTGGGAGTGCCAAATTGCCTACGTACCCCGCGATGGGGATCAAGCCACACGTAGTTCCGCTGGGGAGGTTGCTTGGATTTTGGAAAACAGGATTGGTATTTGGATCAGGAATCGGGTTTGTATTTGAGCATTGGACTTGAGATTCAGAAACATTGATTTAGCAATGGGATTTTGGAATTGGGAATTTGCATCAAAGAATTGAGCATATAGGAATCATCAAGGGTTTGAATTTTGGGAATTCAAAATGGGCGGGCTTATGAGATTCGGCCAAATGGATTCAGACATGCGACTCAGATTGTGTTGGGATATGACTTGGTTAGGCAAAAGGGAGGAAGTTCTATTAGGTGTAAAAGGGCATTAGTAGAATAGGGGAATGACTCGGTTGTGACATGGAAGGCCGCAACTTGGTCGAATGCGACTCGGTTGCATTGGGATGGGTTGATTAAGGAATTGGATTGAGTCAACTAAGGGGAGAGTCCAATCAGTTAAAGAGGTTGAGCATACTCGACTAGAGAGTTGGGTCAACTCGACTAGGGAGGTTGGCTAGAGTTGACTCAGTTGAGCTGGGTTGGGATCCCACTTGGTTGGATTGTATTGGGGCGATTTGACTTAAGCTGCAAGTGGCCTGGCTGGGTTAGATTTAATGTAACCAGATTTATGGATAAATGGTGTGCCTTAGTGAGTGGACAAAGGTATGGCTTGGGTTGATGTGACTCGGTTGAGTTGTGCTAGGGTCAGGTTAGGTGGGGTTAATGGTTTAGTTGGATTGGATTGGGTTAATGGTCAAGGTCAAGTGCGGGTTGACTTGGCTTAGACTGGATTGGAACGGGTTGAGCGCGGATTGGGGTGCGGCTTGAGGTTTGGGTGGTTGGAGTATCTTAGGAACCAATAGGGCAAAGTGGCTCTTAAGGGGAATGAATTAATTGGGCCGAATGGGCCCGATGGCCGGGTTAACTGGGTTGGCCGGGTCTATTGTAGGGGTGTATGAGGGTACTGTTGGGTGGATGAATAAAAGACATGTGGTGTATGATGTGTGGCTATGGTTATAGGGTTTAAGGCTTATAGGTATGGGGTTTAGGTGTGGTTAATGGTTAGGTTGGATTGGGTTAATGGTTAGGGTCAAGTGAGTCGGGTCTAAGTTAGGAGCAAACCCGAGACTAGCCATGGTCTAACCAGGAGGAAGCAGGGTACAAACCAGGGTGCGGACCAGGGTGCACCAGGGTGCGAACCAGCAGGGAACCAGGGTGCGAACCAGCAGGGGAACCAGGGTGCAACCAGCATCGAACCTGGGTGCAACCAGGGTCTAACCAGAGGCTAACCAGGGGGAACCAGGGTGTGAACCAGGGTACGAACCAGAGTACAACCAGGGGCTGACCAGGGTGCGAATTAGTAGGGAACCAGAGTGAGAACCAGCAGGGAACCAGGGTGCGAACCAGCAGGGAATCAGGGTGTAACCAGCATCGAACCTGGGTGCAACCAGCAGCGAACCTGGGTGCAACCAGGAGCTAACCGGAGGCTAACCAGGGGGAACCAGGGTGTGAACCATTAGGGAAAAATAAAAATGAAGATAAGATGGGTTAAGAGAAGAGGGAAACATGTATAACTTCAAAGTCTACCATCAAGAAGAATATGATTAAAGATTGATCCTAGATGCTTCCTAACATGGTTTTTCTTTTAAAGTAAAAGATATGCATGAAAACAGACCCTACATAGAATTGAAATAAATGCTTACCTCTTTGAAAACCCACTTTGTGTTTGATTTTTCTTTGATGTTAATCCCTTGAAGATGATTCCTTGCTTGATAATGACTGCTTTTGGTATATATCACCCAACGTATAAAATCACCCGATCCGGCAAGGATGGCCGAACCCTTGAAGAGATGAGGGAGAGGGATGAATTTTCTAAGAGAGGGGTTCTTTTTTTTTTTCTCTTGGATGGTGGGATGAGAGGGTATTTATAGGAGAATGGGATAGGAGGTTAGGTGAGGTTAGGTGATGTTAGGTGAGGTTAGGTGAGGTTAGGTGAGGTTTGGATGGTTAGGATGAGAGGAGAGGTTAGGTGAGGTTAGGTGAGGTTTGGATGGTTAGGATGAGAAGAGAGGTTAGGTGGTTTTGGATGGTTAGACCCAGGTCAAGATCTGCCATTGATCTAACGATTTACGGAAATCGGGTCTCGGAATGGAATCAGGGTCCGGGCTATGAAGTGACCCTAGCTTATTTTGTCCCGATTAATGATCCGTAAAGTCAGATCAAGATATTAATGACCTAAAACATATAAATCAATGATAGAGGGGGTTCTCACATGGATTTAACACACTAAATTCACCAATCAGGGTATTTTTTAATTTTTCGGATCTAATCATCTCACCATCATTTTGTTTTTTTCAAAAAATTTGAGGATGCATACTTTACCAATGAAATTCTACGGATCAATATATTAGGTTATTGTTGGTTAAAGTAAAGCAAAATGTGGGTGTCTACAGATGTCCCTCTTTGGTAGAGACGACGTAGTCATCGAATACCAAAGTCAAAATGACAGAACCATTTTGCGTTTGCGTAGCTTTAATCGACAAAGGACCCCCTAAACACAATGCAACCTAATATAATGCAAGACCTTAGATGAAATCCTAGAATTGTAATGCAATAAAACAAACCCGCTGCGGTGCCGCTGGCAACGAGAGAAATGGGATACCATTTTCAAATGGATTTTCGGAGGGAAAGGAATATCGCTTTTGAACAGCTTCAGAGGAAATGAGACGTCATTTTCAAATGCTCTCAGAGAGAATAATGGATGACTTTTGAAAGATTCTTAATGAAAACGCAGCATCATTTTTGAATGGGCTTGGGCAAGATAAAATACCGTATTTATACGGATTCCAAGGAAATGAGACATCATAGTTGTATGATGTTCAAAGGGTATAAGAGATCATAGTTGTATGGACTCGAAGAGAATGAAATACCGTATTTGTACGGATTCCAAGGAAATGAGACATCATAGTTGTATGATGTTCAAAGAGGATAAGAGACCATAGTTGTATGGACTCGAAGAGAATGAAATATCGTATTTGTACGGATTCCAAGGAAATGAGACATCATAGTTGTATGATGTTCAAAGGGGATAAGAGACCATAGTTGTATGGACTCGAAGAGAATGAAATACCGTATTTGTACGGATTCCAAGGGAATGAGACATCATAGTTGTATGATGTTCAGAGAGTATAAGAGACCATAGTTGTATGGACTTGAAGAGAATGAAATACCGTATTTGTACGGATTCCAAGGAAATGAGACATCATAGATGTATGACGTTCAAAGAGGATAAGAGACCATAGTTGTATGGACTCGAAGAGAATGAAATACCGTATTTGTACGGATTCCAAGGAAATGAGACATCATAGATGTATGATGTTCAAAGAGGATAAGAGACCATAGTTGTATGGTCTCGAAGAGAATGAAATACCATATTTGTACGGATTCCAAGGAAATGAGACATCATAGTTGTATGATGTTCAAAGAGGATAAGAGACTATAGTTGTATGGATTCGAAGAGAATGAAATACCGTATTTGTACGGATTCCAAGGAAATGAGACATCATAGTTGTATGATGTTCAAAGGGGATAAGAGACCATAGTTGTATGGACTTGAAGAGAATGAAATACCGTATTTGTACAGATTCCAAGGAAATGAGACATCATAGTTGTATGATGTTCAAAGGGGATAAGAGACCATAGTTGTATGAACTCGGAGAGAATGAAATACCGTATTTGTACGGATTCCAAGGGAATGGGACATCATAGTTGTATGATGTTCAAAAGAGAAAAGACCATTTTCAAATGGACTCCGGGAGAATGAAATGATGGATTTCAAGAAAATGAGACATCATATTCATATGATGCTCAAAGATAACTCAGAGATAATGGAATATCGTATTTATACGAATGCCAAAGAATGAGACATCACATTTATATGATGTTCAAAGAGAAAAGATCACTTTCAAATGAATTCAGAGATAATTTGAGTTTTAACAGAGATTATCAGAGAAAGGGGACTGAAATCTCCAATTAACAACTTTGGAAGCAAATGATTCAATACCACCATGCAGCAAAGGACTTTCAAGGCTTGAATATGAGATGCCACTTTATTAGCACCCTGCCCCAATTTGAGGCATTCAACCTTCTTCTATTCATTGACCAAAGATCATTCTGCAGAGATTTTTTTCGCCATTCGTGGCAGTCTCGCCTTTTCCCAGGTTCTCGGAACCTGTTAATGAACCTGCCTTCAGAGTGATTGCACCCTACAACAATTCTAAAAATAGAGTTTGTAAATTTTTCTAAAAACGGAACCACAGACATTTGTAATAAAAAAAAAAAAAAAAAAAAAAAAAAAGACAAAATAAGAAAGATTACTCAAGTAATCTCGTGATGCTTCTGACTTATCAGTATTTTCTTTTGGGTTAGGTTAGCCTCTTTTAAAGAATGTTTCTCCACTGATAAACATCTTCACTTATTTTTTTAAGACAGTAATACTTCATATATCCTTCTATCAACTTTTGGATTGCTTTGAAATTAATGCCCTTAGTTTCGGGAATGATTGTTAATTTTGCCTGACCTACTGAGAGTTCAGAGGTAGATGTAATTCTTCTGGCGTGAACCCCATCTTACCACGACCAAGTCTTCCTTTTTAGATTTTCAACTTGGCGGACCGCTCAACCTTAACTTTTGCCTGAATCGCCTTTTCAGGTTTTCGACTCAACAGGCCACCCCTTAACTTTTGCCTAAGCCGCCTTTTCAGGTTTTCAACTTAGCAGGGGAATGATCCTAAATTTTGCCTAGATTGCCTTTTCAGGTTTTCAATCTAACGGATCTTCAAGTTCCATTTCTTTCTTTTTTATTATTTTTTTTTTCTTTTTACTTGAACACCAAAAGGACTTTATAGGTGAGGTAGGGCTTTTCAAAGAATGGCTTAAGGTTTTGCAAGGGTCTCGACCGAACCTATGAACAGGTTGCCTACGTATCCCAGTGTAGGAATCAGATCATGCGTAGTTCAGGGCGAATGCCCCTAGTATATTGGGATTTGAAGGAAAATTTTATTAGGCTCAAAAGGGTTTGCAAAAGGTTATAAATTTTTTGATTTTTGGTTATGAATTTGGGATTTATTCGGCCAAAGGACGGCCTTCTGATGTTCAAGCATAGAACCTCTTGAGTTGATCAAGATTTGTTGGTTCTGGCAATATTTCTCCATTTAAATTACGGAGCTTGACGGCTTTTCCGGGTAAGATTTGGTCCACAATGTATGGTCCTGACCAATTTGGTTTGAACTTGCCCCTTGGGTCAAACATTGGTGCTCGATTCTCTTTCAGAACAAGATTGCCTTCTTCTAGATCTCTGATTTTAACCTTTTTATTAAAAGCCCGGGCTATTCTGCGCTGGTAGCCCTGTACATGGTAAAGCGCTTTTAATCTCTTCTCATCTAGCACGTTCAGCTCTTTATATCTGGCATCTGCCCATTCATTTTCTGGCAACTTGACTTCAGTCAATACTCGGAGCGAAGGTACACGGATCGCAACAGGTAGCACTGCTTCCATCCCGTAAACAAGAGAGTAAGGGGTTGCCCCAGTTGAAGCCCTAATTGATGTTCTGTAAGCCCACAAGGCGTATGGTAACTTATTCGACCAATCTTTATAAGTTTCTGACATTTTGCTAATGATAATCTTGACATTTTTGTTTGCAGCTTCTACCGCTCCATTTGTCTGCGGACGATAAGGCGAGGATTTATGATGCTTAATCTTGAACTCTTCGCAAAGAGAGATTACTTCCTTCTTGAAATGAGATCCATTATCTGAGATAAGTTCATGGGGAATTCCATATCTACAAATTATGTTGGTGCGTATGAATTTAGCAACTGATGAGGATGTAAGCTTTGCATAAGAAGCGGCCTCAACCCACTTGGTGAAGTAATCAATAGCAACGAGTATGTACTCGTGACCATTAGACGACTTGGGAGAAATCTTGCCAATGATGTCAATTCCCCATACCGAAAACGGCCAAGGAGAGGTAAGAGAATGCAATTCGGTGGGTGGTACATGGATGAGATTCGAATGTATCTGACATTTATAGCATCTCTTCACAAATGTGTGACAATCTGCTTCTAATGTCAGCCAATAATACCCCAGACGTAGGATCTTCCTTGCCAACATCTTCCCATTCATATGAGGCCCACACACCCCTTCATGAATATCTGCGAGAATTTCTTCTGCCTGATCTTCAGTGACACATAAGAGTTGAATTCCATCGAAAGACCGTCGATACAACTCTCCTCCACAAATGACGAAATTAGCTGCCAATCTCTGCAAAGTCCTTATTTCTTTACTCGACGCCTCATTGGGATGCCCCTGGCCTGAGATGTAGTTCTTTATGTCTGTATACCATGGCTTTCCATCGGGACATCTTGCAGCTATTTCTATAGCATCAACATATGCAGGAGCCCATTGCTCTTGAACCGTGATGGGCCTCATCTTCATATTGTGAGGTATGTCAATCATGGAAGCTAACGTTGCTAAGGCATCGGCGAATCTATTCTTCAACCTTGGCAAATAACTGAAAGTGATGCGTTGAAATTGCTTAGCGAGAATATCCAAGTATTCATGATATGGCAATAGCTTTTCTTCTTTGTGTAGACACCCCATTTTGTTTTGTTTTAATCAACAAATAAATTAGTGTGTTAAATCCATGTGAGAACCCCCTCTATCATTGATTTATATGTTTTAGGTCATTAATATCTTGATCTGACTTTACGGATCATCAATCGGGACAAAATAAGCTAGGGTCACTTCATAGCCCGGACCCTGATTCCATTCCGAGACCCGATTTCCGTAAATCGTTAGATCAATGGCAGATCATGACCTGGGTCTAACCATCCAAAACCACCTAACCTCTCCTCTCATCCTAACCATTCAAACCTCACCTAACCTCACCTAACCTCTCCTCCCATCATAACCATCCAAACCTCACCTAACCTCACCTAACATCACCTAACATCACCTAACCTCACCTAACCTTACCTAACCTCACCTAACCTCACCTAACCTCCTATCCCATTCTCCTATAAATACCCTCTCATCTCACCAAAGAAAAGGAGGAAAAAAAAGAAAAGAGGAGAGAACCCCTCTCTTAGAAAATTCAAGCCCTCTCTCTAGACCAAATCCCTCTTCTCCATAAGTTTGCATGGAATATCGTCTACAAAAAGGTATGTCTTTTGGAATTTTATTTTCTTTTCTATATTTGTAGGATTGAGTGTTGTTTTGCGTATATTTTGGTTGATGTCATGTTTAATTTTGTACTAGTTTGGCCTTGGTCATGTTCTCACTTATGCTAAATATAATTAATGTGTTAGGGTCATTAGAACCTATTTGCGATGGGATGTTGAAATCATTGGCTTGTTAGGGAATTTAGATTTCTTTTGGGAAAACAATTCATTAAAAATTTTGAACATTTACAAGAAAGAAAACTTGAATTTTACATGAATTATCAAAACCCATTTAATTTGGCTTACAAAACCTCCATCTTTCAATTGATAACAACAGCCCCCACTCCAATTTGATAACAACAGCCCCCACTCAATCTCAAGAACCCAATATCCATACCCCACCTTGCCAAGTAGATAAAAACAACCCCTTTTTCAAACATCCCATTTGAATCTAATCTCAGGCCCATTCAAGCCATTTTTCATATTCACCGTCTTTTAATCACTAAAAAAATAAGAACTATCAAAAGAAAACATGGGGGTGCCAATATCATTCCCGTCATAGTGCTAGCTGTTAGACTTTAAACAGATTTTTCGACCTCTAAACAACAGAATCGTGGGAAATGGTTAACTACAAAGTCGTAGATATTTTCGTGCCGTTTCCAACGAGTATTCGTGCTAGATCAGACAGCGAGCGGTTAAAAAGTTAAGTCCAAAATGGTTGCGGCACACCTTTAGGCATTTCCAGTTTAATGTTGCTGTCCTTTTGTTTGCAACACAAATTCGAACCTCTAAATCACAGATTTACAAACAATGGAGAACTACAAAGTTGTAGCCCTATAAAAGATCTTTCCAACGCATGTTTGTACGTTGAATTTGGCCAAGCGGTTAAAGAGTTACGACAGTTTTAGTGGGCTGCATTTGTCAGATCTTTTAATGGTCAATGGTTTGTCGAATTTGTGCAATTGTCAAAACTTGGTTGTGTTAACGTCATTTTCCAAACCAAAATCGAAAGACATTAATCTAAAGTACATCCAACCTAAAATTAACAAAACTAAAATTCACCCATTTAAAATCCACTGATAAAAATCCGTTAAAAGCCATTAACCAAAAGACCACTAAAAATTTCAAATGAAACTAAAACCTTCTAAATAAACAACTTTAAAAGCTACCAAACACACTAAATACCTTCAGATAATAAAAGCTTCAAGAAAACTCTAAAAGTTTCCACAAACCCAAAAGAATTCGAGATTCCCAAGAGCCGGTGGATTCAAAATTCCTTTAGGAACCCTTAGAGCCCAATTTAGGAACACTGGTGTCGTGTCGTGTCGTGTCCTAAGTTTTAGGGAGTCTTAGGTTTTAGGGAGTCCTAGAGTCAGGAGTCCAGCCTCATCACGGACGTTTGCTATGTATAGCAACCGTGCCATAGGTTTAGTTACACTAGTCACCCGATCTTTTCCATAGGACAAGCCTAGTAAACTAGGATGTAGGCTAACCTGCATTAGTCTAAGGGACAACTTGCATTTAGATAAGAATCATATAGCATCTTCGATGAAATCCTAAGATAATAAAATCCTCAACTTGAATTAAATAACTTCTCTTAAAACTGTTGAAACAGTCAATCCCGTCTAGGTCGGTGTCTTAGTTGAGTTAGGCATATGTAACTTAGCTTAGGTGCACCGAACTACGTCGACTCTGATCCCAGTGAGGCTTGGGTACGTAGGCAGCTTGGATGTCTGATGGCATACCACCCGCGAGTCGGCACCACAAACAAATTGTGGTGTTTTGTATATTAATTTTCTTGTAAATGCTTAATCAAATCACTTAGGACTTTCCATGAAATTAGAATTTTAGGAGAACTTTCACATAGATTGAATCCAGACAAATTAATAAATCAAGATACACATTTAGGATTCACATTGAAATTAGATCATAGGATGCATGTCACTTAGTTCGCACATTAACATAGAGTTGAATGAGCCATTTAAAATAAATTTAAAAGAGTTAGCTTTTGGAATCGAAGACCGATTATCGGGCAAGAATGGTGCATGTGGTGGATAACTCCCCATACCTTCCATTCTCGTAACCAGGTAGCGAGTCTAGATTTCTGGTTAATTACGGGTCCTAGATCCCACATCTAGGTGGCGACTCTGTCAGTCTCTTTCGTGTGGAATTCGGATTGCCTTAGTGATCACAAGTTCACAGGAAAGACGAATTAAAATCAACAATTAAAAAACACACGCCAATCGCGTGGATACGAGAGACCAAGAGAAGAGAGCGCGGCGGCTCGCCCCACGCCCCTCTCGCGGGATCAGGGTACCACAGTCTGGCGACTCTGCTGGGGACCACCTAACTTCATTAAAATTTCAAAAGATAATTCATTTGAATTTAATTTAACTGGCTCATAAAAACTCTATACTTGATAGATTACTTTGTCTTGTTTTATTTTCTCATCACATTTTACTTGAACTTAATCTAACAAAACCTGAAGGCATCGTAGATTGCGCAAACATATTGCATACACTTACATCACTTGCATCTAAACCCTTGCATCTCACGTGCACACACATCCTATTTTAGGAACCCGGAGTGTTATCTAGCATGGTTGACTGGGATTTCATCACCTGGTGCCTCTGTGCTAGAGAAGCATTCCACCCTTAGCCTAGTACCTTTATGGTACGTAAACGGATCTCTTGTTCACGTACTGATACGCCGGACACTGGTACAGTATATCGAACAGGGATTCGCGCTAAGAGAACTCTTGGCCTTACCCCTAGATTAACCCACACATGCATGTAGTATACGAACACATGTGCATCATGTGTGTGAGCCTAGTTTAGGATATCCTACCCATTGGTGTCTAGATTAGGCCGTGGTCCATCTTCCAATGGTCACGATCGGTCCTTAGATACACGAACAAAGTCATGAGTCGAGATTCTCTCTCCACTCCGATAGATTAGGATTAGGGTTGATGCCTTCAGGTAACACTGATAAAATGTGAAAAAAAAAAAAAAAAAATTTCCCTTTGGGTTAGGATATAAATCCCATAATTTTCAAAGATCTCATAGGATTAGTCATTCATGATCTATCCGTTGAAAGCAATCTTATGCTATCTCATCTAATCTTTTGATCGTGCGTCTTTCGTTCTTCTGTCATACGATTCGATCGTATCTTCATGCCATCCCCTAACTGGCAGATGCAGAATCTCACAATCTTTCGATTATGCGTTCTCATGATCTGATCATGCCTGGTCCAGATAATCCAATCTTGCTTGTACCCCTGGTCTGTTCCTCCTCTAGGGGCTACCTTTTTCAAGATTATTTTGCTAAGTCCTTCAGAGTTCACTCTCAGAATCATTGAGCTAGGGGCATTTCCCTATGCGAATCAGTCATCATTGTCCAAAATTGAAAGTATCAGCCATGATGATGTTCAGAACGAACCAGCCTTCGCCGAGCCTTCAACGCCAAACAGTTGCAGCAGTTAAAGTTTTAGTCACTTACTATTTTATGTTGAGTCAGTCATCATGGTCAGTATAATTGTTGAGTCCGGTCTTACAGTTAAAGGTCAATGCCTAGTCCAGGCAAGTTATCTTCTGTTTCTCTTTCTTATTTAGAGTTGTGAATCGTGAGCATGTTCAGGATAGGTCGTCTGATGTAATAGCTTTTCTTTAAATAAAATTTCAGTCAGTTCCAAAAAGTTCACTTGTGTCTGTTCTTAAGTGTGCTTCTGATCTTAAAATAAGACTCCCTCCTCAAATGAGGACAAAATTGACGAAACTCCACTTGAGTCACAGCAATTACTTGAACGAGAGGAGGAGCGCCAATCCCAACCTTTCAAAGATGAAATTGAAATGATAAACACTGGCACTGAAACTTTGATTCAGTGAATGCCGATTGAAAATACATTACCCTCTAAAGAGTGTGAAGAATTGATAAAATTATTTCAAGAATAAGAAGATTGTCTAGAAAAGCTACAACCGATACCAGGGGCAAGACATAGATGGAAAGCTCAAAGAAAATGAAGAAAGTGAGAAGATATATGCTATACAAGGGGCATAGAGTGGAAACAACTTTCATATTTCCAATCAATGACCTTGGTTCTCAAATTCATAAAGCCAACAAATTCAAGATGAAAAGTTCAAGAGCAAACAATGAAAAGTGATCATCAGATATCGAGAGTACGAATCCATAGATGGAGGATGTCAAAGAACAAGTTTCGCTCTATGAAAGTCAAAAGCACGTATTAGAATCTTGAAAGAAGAAGATCCATTATCTCTTACCTGGAAATGCCGTCAAACTCCGCGAAAAAAAAAAAACAAAAGAGAAAAAAAAATAATCAGTACCAGAGGGACTCTAGTAACCTAGATCGATTCCCAATCTGAACATCGAAAGGCCTCCTTTGGCCGATTAAATCCCAAAATCAAAACCCAATGTCAAAAGAATACCGATTTGCAAACCCTTCGAGCCTAAATCAAATTTTCTTGAAAACCCATCAAACTTGGGGCATTCCCCCGAACTACGCGAGACCTGATCCCTATACTGGGGTACGTAGGCAACTCGGTTGAACCGAGTTCGGTCGATTCAAAAAGGAAAAGAAATTCAATCCTTTCAAAAAAAAAAAGAGAGGGACAAGTTCCAAAAGAAGAGAAGTTAATTGTTCCAGAAAGAAAAGAAAAAAGGAAAAAAAATCAAACAATTTATCTTCAAACTAGGGGCATTCGCCCTGAACTACACACGACCTGATTCCTACCTTGGGATATGTAGGCGACCTGTTCACAGGTTCGGTCGAAATCTTTGTTGAGCCTTAAGCCATTCTTTGAAAAGCCCTATCCTACCTATAAAAGTCCTTCTGGTGTTCAGAACTAATGAGCTAGGTCCTGAGATACAATAAAAAAATGAAATGATGATGAATAAGAAAAATAACGGAGTTTGAAGATCTGCTAGACTAAAAACCTGAAAGGGCGGTCTAGGCAAAATTTAAGATCATTCCCCTGCTAAGTTGAAAACCCGAAAGGGCGGCTTAGGCAAAAGCTAAGGGGATAGCCTGCTGGATCGAAAACCTAGAAAGGTGGTTCAGGCAAAAGTTAAGGCTAGCGCGGTCCGCCAAGTTAAAAACCCTGAAGAGGTGACTTGGTCACGGTAAGAGAATCAGTATAAGAAGGCAACAGCCGGTATCAAGACTGAAGATCAACTGAAGTTCAAGCAAATTCAAGTGATATCCTCAAAACTGGGGGCATTGAAGCTAAGCAATCTTAGGGGTCGTAATTAAATTCTTGAGGCATTACTGTTTCGAGGAAGAAGTCCGGTGTTTACCAATTGAAAAACTATTCCTTGAAAGGATAGACTTACCAAACAAAACATTAACTAAGTCAGAAGCATCACTATGTTTGTCAGTATAGTCAGTCAATCTTTATTATTCTAAGTTCACTCCTTCAGGGCTGCTCAATCCTTTGAGTAGTGCCTTTCATCTAAGTTTTCTCTTTAGAAAGAGTCAATTGTCGTTCCTATGTCCAAATGATGTAACTGTCTTGGTGAAGGAGGCCAGGCCTAGGCAGCTCCCTGCAATTATACCTGAAAGAGCTCGAGAATTTAGTCAAACAACTTCATTTCAAAGAAGATCAGCTCAGAAAAATTCAGAAGTAGAAACATCAGAAAGCCCAGCTTCCGTAAAAAGATCATACCCCAGGAAGGCACCTTAAGCTTGGAAGAACCTCAGATGCAATGGTGGTTGAGCCAATTTCTCAGAAAGATGAACCATTCAAATTCATAATTCCCTTCCGGTTAGTTATCCTGGTCAAGAAATGTTTATCTAAACACCTGTCAAGAAGCAGATCCCGCTTTTCCATGTTAATATCCAAGAGAGTCGTTGTTCTAAATTACCAATCTCAAATGTCTTGTTCAAGGTTTCAGTTATCAAAATCCCCAGAAGACAAGACCAGCAGTCTCTTTGAGAAAAATCTTGTTGAAGTTTCATAAAAATGTTCCTAATCCATTCTTGCTAGTAATGGTTCTTCGTTCCAAAGGTTTGCCGTTTCATCATTCGTCAAAGTCCTAGTTTCCAACATCTTTGTCGGGCACGATCCATAATATCCCCGATTTCATTGAGTTCAAAAAAATAAAAAATTCATCAAATCCAATCTTACGTCAAATTCAAGTTCATGGAAAATCTCTAAATTCTTCGAGCCCGTTTGTGAACGGTACCTCTTTTCTCGAGCCCATTTGCAAATGGCCTCGTCTTCTCCTTGAGCCCGTTTGTGAACGGTGCCTCATCTCTCGAGTCCATTTGTGAATGGTTTCGTCTTCTCCTTGAGCCCATTTGTGAACGGTGCCTCATTTTCTGAGTTCATTTATGAATGGTCTCATGTCCTCCTTGAGCCCGTTTGTGGACGGTGCCTCATTTCTCAAAAAATCAAAAATTCATCAAATCCAATCCCCAATTCAAAAAATCCAATCCTACGTCAAATTCAAATTCATAAAAATCTCTAAATTTTTCATTGTTGAATTCATCAATCAAAGCTATCTTGTGTCGTCGAGCCCGTTTGTGAACGGTGCCTCATTTCTCGAGCCCATTTGTGAATGGTCTCGTCTTCTCCTTGAGCCCGTTTGCGGACGGTACCTCATTTCCCAAAAATAAAAATTCATCAAATCCAATCCCCGATTCAAACAAATCCAATCTTACGTCAAATTCAAGTTCATGAAAAATCTCATGTCCTCTTTGAGCCCTTCTGTGAAAGGTGCCTCATTTCTCGAGGCCGTTTGTGAATGGTCTCGTCTTCTCCTTGAGCCCGTTTGCGGACGGTACCTCATTTCCCAAAAATAAAAAATTCATCAAAACCAATCCCCGATTCAAACAAATCCAACTTACGTCAAATTCAAGTTCATGAAAAATCTCATGCCCTCTTTGAGCCCGTTTGTGAACGGTGCCTCTTTTCTCGAGGCCATTTGGGGATGGTCTCGTCTTCTCCTTGAACCCGTTTGTGAACAGGTTTCTCATTCTCTGAGTCCATTTGTGAATGGTCTCATGTCCTCTTTGAGCCCGTTTGTGAACGGTGCCTCTTTTCTCGAGGCCATTTGTGAATGGTCTCATCTTCTCCTTGAGCCCGTTTGCGGACGGTACCTCATTTTCCAAAAATAAAAAAATTTATCAAATCCAAATCCTTAATTAAAAAATAAAAATAAAAATCCATTCCTACGTCAAATTCAAGTTCATAAAAAAATCCCTAAATTCTTCGAGCCCGTTTGTGAACGGTGCCTCATTTCTCGAGTCCATTTGTGAATGGTCTCGTCTTCTCTTCGAACCCGTTTGTGAACAGGTGTCTCATTCTCTGAGTCCATTTGTGAATGGTCTCATCTTCTCCTTGAGCCCGTTTGTGAACGGTGCCTCATTTTCTGAGTCCATTTGTGAATGGTCTCGTGTCCTCTTTGAGCCCGTTTGTGAACGGTGCCTCATTTCTCGAGTCCATTTGTGAATGGTCTTGTCTTCTCCTTGAGCCCGTTTGTGAACGGTGCCTCATTTCTCGAATCCATTTGTGAATGGTCTTGTCTTCTCCTTGAGCCCGTTTGTGAACGGTGCCTCATTTCTCGAATCCATTTGTGAATGGTCTCGTCTTCTCCTTGAGCCCGTTTGTGAACGGTGCCTCATTTCTCGAGTCCATTTGTGAATGGTCTCGTCTTCTCCTTGAGCCTGTTTGTGAATGGTGCCTCATTTCTCGAGTCCATTTGTGAATGGTCTTGTCTTATCCTTGAGCCCGTTTGTGAATGGTGCCTCTTTTCTCGAATCCATTTGTGAATGGTATCGTCCTCCTTGAGCCCGTTTGTGAATGGTGCCTCATTTCTCGAGTCCATTTGTGAATGGTCTTGTCTTCTCCTTGAGCCCGTTTGTGAACGGTGCCTCTTTTCTCGAATCCATTTGTGAATGGTATCTTCCTCCTTGAGCCCGTTTGTGAACGGTGCCTCATTTCTCGAGTCCATTTGTGAATGGTCTTGTCTTCTCCTTGAGCCCGTTTGTGAACGGTGCCTCTTTTCTCGAGTCCATTTGTGAATGGTTTTCTATCCTCCTTGAGGCCGTTTGTGAACGGTGCCTCATTATCCAAGTCCATTTGGGAATGCTTCTTATCCTCGTTGAACCCGCTTGTGAGCGGCGTCTCATCTCCTTCTAAAAATTGTTTGAGAGCGATCTTTGTCCTTTCCCTTCAGAATCCATTCGAAAATGATATCTCATTCTCTAATTGCCCGTTTGTGAACGGCGCCGCATCGAGTTTTTATTATTATTCAAGTTCTAGGGTTTCATCTAAGGTTTTGCATTATGTTAAGGTGCGTTGTGTCTAGAGAGTCCTTTGTCGATTAAAACTACGCAAAATGGTTCTGTCATTTTTAACTTTGGTATTCAATGACTACGTCATCTCTACCAAAGAGGGGCATCTGTAGACACCCCATTTTGTTTTGTTTTAATCAACAAATAAATTAGTGTGTTAAATCCATGTGAGAACCCCCTCTATCATTGATTTATATGTTTTAGGTCATTAATATC
The DNA here is from genome assembly GCF_043159265.1 of Tasmannia lanceolata. NCBI lineage: Eukaryota > Viridiplantae > Streptophyta > Magnoliopsida > Canellales > Winteraceae > Tasmannia > Tasmannia lanceolata. The sequence continues at coordinate 22,561,213 of NW_027518697.1, read as the reverse complement.
TTGATCTGACTTTACGGATCATCAATCGGGACAAAATAAGCTAGGGTCACTTCATAGCCCGGACCCTGATTCCATTCCGAGACCCGATTTCCGTAAATCGTTAGATCAATGGCAGATCATGACCTGGGTCTAACCATCCAAAACCACCTAACCTCTCCTCTCATCCTAACCATTCAAACCTCACCTAACCTCACCTAACCTCTCCTCCCATCATAACCATCCAAACCTCACCTAACCTCACCTAACCTCACCTAACATCACCTAACCTCACCTAACCTTACCTAACCTCACCTAACCTCACCTAACCTCCTATCCCATTCTCCTATAAATACCCTCTCATCTCACCAAAGAAAAGGAGGAAAAAAAAGAAAAGAGGAGAGAACCCCTCTCTTAGAAAATTCAAGCCCTCTCTCTAGACCAAATCCCTCTTCTCCATAAGTTTGCATGGAATATCGTCTACAAAAAGGTATGTCTTTTGGAATTTTATTTTCTTTTCTATATTTGTAGGATTGAGTGTTGTTTTGCGTATATTTTGGTTGATGTCATGTTTAATTTTGTACTAGTTTGGCCTTGGTCATGTTCTCACTTATGCTAAATATAATTAATGTGTTAGGGTCATTAGAACCTATTTGCGATGGGATGTTGAAATCATTGGCTTGTTAGGGAATTTAGATTTCTTTTGGGAAAACAATTCATTAAAAATTTTGAACATTTACAAGAAAGAAAACTTGAATTTTACATGAATTATCAAAACCCATTTAATTTGGCTTACAAAACCTCCATCTTTCAATTGATAACAACAGCCCCCACTCCAATTTGATAACAACAGCCCCCACTCAATCTCAAGAACCCAATATCCATACCCCACCTTGCCAAGTAGATAAAAACAACCCCTTTTTCAAACATCCCATTTGAATCTAATCTCAGGCCCATTCAAGCCATTTTTCATATTCACCGTCTTTTAATCACTAAAAAAATAAGAACTATCAAAAGAAAACATGGGGGTGCCAATATCATTCCCGTCATAGTGCTAGCTGTTAGACTTTAAACAGATTTTTCGACCTCTAAACAACAGAATCGTGGGAAATGGTTAACTACAAAGTCGTAGATATTTTCGTGCCGTTTCCAACGAGTATTCGTGCTAGATCAGACAGCGAGCGGTTAAAAAGTTAAGTCCAAAATGGTTGCGGCACACCTTTAGGCATTTCCAGTTTAATGTTGCTGTCCTTTTGTTTGCAACACAAATTCGAACCTCTAAATCACAGATTTACAAACAATGGAGAACTACAAAGTTGTAGCCCTATAAAAGATCTTTCCAACGCATGTTTGTACGTTGAATTTGGCCAAGCGGTTAAAGAGTTACGACAGTTTTAGTGGGCTGCATTTGTCAGATCTTTTAATGGTCAATGGTTTGTCGAATTTGTGCAATTGTCAAAACTTGGTTGTGTTAACGTCATTTTCCAAACCAAAATCGAAAGACATTAATCTAAAGTACATCCAACCTAAAATTAACAAAACTAAAATTCACCCATTTAAAATCCACTGATAAAAATCCGTTAAAAGCCATTAACCAAAAGACCACTAAAAATTTCAAATGAAACTAAAACCTTCTAAATAAACAACTTTAAAAGCTACCAAACACACTAAATACCTTCAGATAATAAAAGCTTCAAGAAAACTCTAAAAGTTTCCACAAACCCAAAAGAATTCGAGATTCCCAAGAGCCGGTGGATTCAAAATTCCTTTAGGAACCCTTAGAGCCCAATTTAGGAACACTGGTGTCGTGTCGTGTCGTGTCCTAAGTTTTAGGGAGTCTTAGGTTTTAGGGAGTCCTAGAGTCAGGAGTCCAGCCTCATCACGGACGTTTGCTATGTATAGCAACCGTGCCATAGGTTTAGTTACACTAGTCACCCGATCTTTTCCATAGGACAAGCCTAGTAAACTAGGATGTAGGCTAACCTGCATTAGTCTAAGGGACAACTTGCATTTAGATAAGAATCATATAGCATCTTCGATGAAATCCTAAGATAATAAAATCCTCAACTTGAATTAAATAACTTCTCTTAAAACTGTTGAAACAGTCAATCCCGTCTAGGTCGGTGTCTTAGTTGAGTTAGGCATATGTAACTTAGCTTAGGTGCACCGAACTACGTCGACTCTGATCCCAGTGAGGCTTGGGTACGTAGGCAGCTTGGATGTCTGATGGCATACCACCCGCGAGTCGGCACCACAAACAAATTGTGGTGTTTTGTATATTAATTTTCTTGTAAATGCTTAATCAAATCACTTAGGACTTTCCATGAAATTAGAATTTTAGGAGAACTTTCACATAGATTGAATCCAGACAAATTAATAAATCAAGATACACATTTAGGATTCACATTGAAATTAGATCATAGGATGCATGTCACTTAGTTCGCACATTAACATAGAGTTGAATGAGCCATTTAAAATAAATTTAAAAGAGTTAGCTTTTGGAATCGAAGACCGATTATCGGGCAAGAATGGTGCATGTGGTGGATAACTCCCCATACCTTCCATTCTCGTAACCAGGTAGCGAGTCTAGATTTCTGGTTAATTACGGGTCCTAGATCCCACATCTAGGTGGCGACTCTGTCAGTCTCTTTCGTGTGGAATTCGGATTGCCTTAGTGATCCCAAGTTCACAGGAAAGATTAATTCAAATCAATAATAAAATGCACACGCCAATCGCGTGGATACGAGAGACCAAGAGAGAGAGAGCGGCGGCTCGCGCCCCGCCCCTCTCGCGGGATCCGGGTACCACACTTTGGTTCTCCACTCTCCTTGAGTTTGGCAAATGATTAGCTTCGAATCTCCATATACGTCAAGATTCTCTATGCCTAAGGCCAATGCAGCCTCAAGCCCAACAATGCATGCTTCATATTCTGCCATATTGTTGGTGCAATTGAATTGTAACTTAACGGCAACGGGGACATGCTCATTTCGAGGCGACACAAGCAATGCCCCTACTCCTTGTCCTGTTTGGTTTGCTGCTCCATCAAAATAGAGGGTCCAACCAGTTTCTGGATATTCATCTTCAACCATCATGATCTCTTCATCTGGGAACATCGGCTTGAAATGCTGACTTTCTTCTCGGGGTGCTTCCGCCAATTGTTCAGCAATGGCTCGGCCCTTTACTGATTTTTGGGTTACATGAGTGATGTCAAATTCAGACAACAATAATAACCATCTGGCAGTCCTGCCTGTCAGGGCTGGTTTTTCAAAGAGATATTTCAGAGGATCCATCCTCGACAAAAGCAGGACCTTATGTGATAAAAGGTAATGCCTGAGTCGCTGAGTGGCCCAAACTAAGGCTAAGCAGGTTTTTTCTAGGACAGTATACTTCTGTTCATACTCCAACATCTTCTTGCTAAGATAATACACAGCCTTTTCATGCTTGGTTTCTGGATCTTGCTGTGCTAACATACAACCCATTGTGGTTTCTGTTACTGACAAGTAAAGCAGCAATGGATGCCCCGGTATCACTGGTGCTACTATCGGTGGCTCAGACAAACTTTGCTTTATCTTTTCAAAGGCCTGCTGACATTCCTCTGTCCATTCTTTGGAAGAGTTCTTCTTTAAGAGCTTAAAGATAGGTTCACAAGTTGATGTCAGATGAGCGATGAATCGCCTTAGGAACTGTATCCTTCCTAGGAATCCCCGAATTTCCTTCTCGGTTCTAGGCGGTGGCATCTCCTGGATAGCCTTAATCTTCTGAGGATCTACCTCTATACCCCTTTGACTCACCATAAATCCAAGCAACTTACCGGAGGTAACCCCGAACACACACTTGCTAGGATTCAGGCGAAGCTGGTATTTGAGAATTCTTTCAAAGAACTTCTTAAGGTTCGGGATATGATCTTTCCTTTCCTTGGCTTTTACAATCATATCATCGACATAAACTTCGACTTCTCTATGTATCATGTCATGGAGCAAGGCTGTAGCTGCTCTTTGGTATGTCGCACCGGCATTCTTAAGACCAAATGGCATTACCCGATAGCAATATGTCCCCCATTGTGTAATGAACGAGGTCTTAGTCATGTCCTCGGGTGCCATCTTAATTTGATTGTAGCCCGAGAAACCATCCATGAAAGATAGTAATTCATGCCCGGCCGTATTGTCCACCAAGATATCGATATGTGGTAGAGGGAAATCATCTTTTGGACTTGCCTTGTTCAAATCCCTGAAATCTACACACATTCTCACCTTTCCATCTTTCGTCGGTACAGGTACTATATTTGCGAGCCATTCTGGATATTCCACCACTTGCAGAAATCCAGCATTCAACTGCTTAGTAACCTCTTCTTCTACTTTCAGGACCCACTCAGGCTTCATTCTCCTTAGCTTCTGCTTTTTAGGTTTAATCCCAGGCAATAAAGGTAGCTTGTGCTGAACAATGTCTTCGCTCAACCCGGGCATATCTTTATAGGACCAGGCAAAAACTTCTTTATATTCCTTAAGTAGGTTTATTAATTCATCGCGCTCTTCAGAGGATAGAGTATTTCCAATTCGTATTTCCTGTATTAAATCTTCTGTTCCGATGTTTATAATTTCGATTTCATCTTTAAGAGGCTGGGCTCGGCGCTCCTCCTCTTGTTTGAGCATATGCTGCAATTCAAGGGGAGTTTCGTCGATCCCTCCTTCCTCATCTGAGGAGGGAGTGTTATCATTATTATTAAAGTCAGAAGCAAACACAGAGACATACTGAGAATCAGATTTTATTGAATTGAAAGAAGTTACATCATTATCATTGGACTCATCCTGAACAGGTTCAGGATTCACATAGTAAATAAACTCAGAAAATGACTCGCCTGGACTAGGCACTGACACTGATTCACTCGACTTGACTAGACTTGACTTAGCAATAAAATAAGATGGAAAAACATCAGAACTCCAGTTTGAAAGATTTTCTGTTGCAGGTGCAATCTGACTCTGAGGTTCAGTAAAGGTATCATTACTCTGAATAACTGCCACTAGCGCATCTTCACAATCTGTCTCTTCTTGTTCTTCAGAATAGTAATCAACATCAGGCACATTTTCTTCAAACAAAGATTCCAGCACATCTGGCTCAAGGTAGACTAACCAGTCCTCAACAGTTTTCTCAACATAATATATCGGCGGTTCTGTTTCTGGGAGAGCAAGGCCACTGAATATTTCAAAACCGGGTATCATGATCCCTGTCACTGAGTCATACCATGGTTCAGAAAACCCATAGTATGGAAAGGTCTCACCTTCTTTGATAAAATGACCATTCATTGATAAGGGATATGGAGCCATTAGGAGTACCCTTCCGGTGTGGCGGATTTCTTCCTTCAATTTCAACAATTTTTCCATGGCTTCCTCCTCCTCTTCAGTAGGTACATATCCAAGACCGAAAATTCCATGGTTTGCTTTGATTGGGCGCCAGTGAGATGCCTTGCTTGGATCACGGCCCAAATTCATACCAGGGAAGTAGTTCATTTTTCTCATCATCTTGGCCACCACAGAACTGATGGCGAACGGCAAACACAACTCCTCCCGAGAGGCATCCTTGTAAGAGATAACAGCAACCTCGAATGCGAAACCATTCAAGTTGTAGTCATCTGCTTTTGCAACTGGAAGGATCAAAGTTTCTCCTGTTATTTGCCCTATTTCTGGCTCTTCATCACCTCTGACAGTGAACAACTTCCCATCTTTGATGAACTTCAATTTTTGGTGAAGGGTTGAAGCGACAGCACCTTCCTTATGCAACCAGGGACGTCCTAGAAGCATATTGAACGAGGCTTTGATATCAATAACTTGAAACTCAACCTCAAATTCTTGACCGCCCATAACGATCTTGGTGGTGAGGACTCCGACCACATTTCTTCGGGTGTTGTCATATGCGAGGATACCAAGGGTTGATTCGGCAAAATCAGTGGGACCGAAACCCAAGGTAATGGCAGTTCTTAATGGACACACATTCAACGCGGATCCGTTATCTACCAACACAGATGGTACTTTCTTGCCTCCACAGATAATAGTGATATGAAGAGCTCTAGCATGATTCCGACCTTGAGGAGGCAGCTCTTGATCTGAGAAACTAATGGCCCTGGTGGCCTGGGTTAGAGCAACAACTTCAGCCAGTTGCTCCGGAGATATCTCTGAGGATACCTGTGTTGTATTCAATTCTTTTAACACAGCCTCTCTGTGTTTCTTTGATGCTATCAATAATCCCCATACAGATATAACAGCCTGAGTTTTCTTTAACTGCTGCACAACTTCATCATCTGGATCTTTCACATATTGCGGCTCCTCTCCTCGAGCCAATGCCCCTGGATTTTCGACTCTCAATTCAACAGGTTTGAAAATTCTTCCGCCCCTTGTCACATGTCTGACTTCATCCAATTCAGGCTCATCATAAGTGATAATTTGAGGGAGTTGTGGCTCATAGGTGATTACCAAGGGAGGTACAGACTCTCTTAGGTGTGATTCATCACAGAATATGATTTGGGGTTCAGAGATGGGTTCTAAGGCACATATGAGGGTAAGAGGGTCAAACTCAGGATCTCCTATGGTTATGGCATTAACGGCAGCAGGAGGATTTGCATGACCAGGTAATGGGTTTTGGGTGACATTGGGTCTTGGCTGGAATGCAATGACTTTCTCATCAATGAGTTTCTGGATTCTAAATTTCAAGGCAATGCAGTTGTCAGTAAGATGACCAGGACCTCTGTGGTACTCACAGTGTAGGTCAGCTCGCCAACTTGCAGGTAGAGGATTGGGGGGAGGCCGGATGGCAGGTAAGGTTATGCGACCTGAAGCAAGACACTGCTTAAGCACCTCTGAAGATGGAATGGGAAGAGGGGTAAATTCTACCCGGGTTTGTTGCCGAGGTGCGGTTGCGGTTTGAGCATAGTCCATTACTAAAGGTTCTTGGGACCTAGAGGATTGAGCATTGGAACGGGAAATACTATTGACTTGGGCTGGAGGGGACTTTTTGAAATCTCTAGGGTTTGGGTTGCTACGGTTGAATACACCTTGAGCCATAGCCTCCTCTATCTGGGTGCCAGCCACGATGAAGTGTTTGAAGTCTGGATAGTATTGCAAAGACATGTGATACTGGAGCTGGGGGGAAATATTTTTCATGATTATCTGGACTTGTTCTTCCTCAGACGGGCGCTCCATCATCTGAGCTGCTATTCTTCTCCATCTTTTCACAAAAATCAAAAAGGATTCCCTCAAGTCTTGCTTTGTTCTCTCTAAATCCTTTCTGGTGATTTCTGTCCCATCATCATATTTGAATTGCCTGATGAACTGCTCGCCGATATCCTTCCATGTCCTGTAACGAGTCTTGTCCAAGACCATGAACCATCTCCTCGCAACCTTGGTTAGGGAAACTGGGAACAATTGAGCCATTTGCTCAGAAGATAAGCCTTGAGGCTGACACATGATGGTGAACATTTGCAAATGTGTGATTGGACAACCCACACCATCATATTTGTCGAAATCGGGCATTTGAAAATTGGCAGGAAGGCGAATTTCGGGAAATAAAGTAAGATCACTTGGATTGAAACCACCCTGGTCTTGAAACTGAATGCCTTGAACTTTCCTGGTAAGAGTCTCTAATTTCTCCATAACAGACTTATCAACCATGGACTGAGAAGGCCTACTGTGATTCTCGCTGTACTGCTCTTTTTCTAAGTCTTCTTCGACTTTATCAGGGATATTGATGAACACTGTTTGGGCAGGTGCTACTGGAGTAGCTGCTTGGCGCATATGCCCTTTATCCTTGGACAACGACGGTTCCAACTTTTCAGAAAGCTGAGCCTTGATAACTCGGTTTTCTTCTTTGAGTTCTTGAAGCTGTTGGAGAATCAAGGTAAGAGTATCGGTAATAGCAGCGGGTGGAAGACCATCTTGGTTGTCTGCCATTGGTGAGGATGAGGACGGGAAAGAAGGAGATGCTGGGGTTCTTAGAGAAGGTGGCGGAGAAACAGATTTCCTCTCTAACCGCGAAGAGACCCGAACCCAAGGAGTATTAGGGTTAGCTATGATGTTTATTGCCCTGTAATATCCGAAAGACATATTTTAAAATCAGAGAGAAGAATAGACGATGATGCACACATAGACAAAGATAATGAAAGAGAAGGATGGACTTTATTGATCAATCATTAAAATTTGAGTACATGGTTCAATCTTTCAAAGATAAACATGGAACTAAGCATTCTTTTTAGACTTCTTCTTCGGACGACAATCTTCCTCAACTGACTCCTTTAAAGGTTTGATGATTCTTGCATCCCAAGCAGATGAAACAGCTTTGACAATCTTGGGCTTGAGACCCTCAGGCGGATAGAAATGATGAAGGGGAGGCACAATGGATTGCTCCCTTCCATACTGACGCTGAATCCTGGCAGGAACATAAAAGGAAGTCTTTTTGAGACCAAGAAGGCGAACGTAGTTAGCTTCTCCGGTGTTGAAGACAGCTTCTTGGATTCCGGGAATTTGCCAATAAATCTGATCTTCTTGGCGAGAATTTAACCATTCAACCCAATCGCTTTTATGATCGAAAGAAACATCATGACGCCATTCACTGAAGGTGTATAACGTATGATCAAAATGGACAGGAGCTGCAATTTTTAGCTTGTGGCATAACCACACTTGAAGTAATGCAGGACATCCTGAGAAAGACCCAACGAAAGAGCGAATATAAGAGCTTGGACCTGAACTGGCACGAAGGTGAGCCATATCATCCAATCCATTGAAAGTTTCTGCAAGCATAGTAGGAATTGGATTGGCGCCACGATCCATTTGATCAACGAGGTCCAGAAGAACAGCTGACGCAAAGCGAGAAGGCTGGACAGTGAGGAACCTAGCAAAGGAGCAGAATCTCAAAGCGCGCCGTCGAGCTTTTTGAATATCAACAGCACCAATGTATCCAACAGGAGGGTAAATGTCAATCAGTCGCTGCATGGACACTTCTTGGCCTTTCATGAAAGAGTTCATGGATTCATCTGGATTATCCATCAAGCAAAGGAACAAAGGACGATAATCTGGAACACAGGATGGCTTCACTAGAGGGCCATCCACAGGATATTCCAATAAGGCACACCATTCTTCAAAGGTGGGACACATTTTTTGGTTGCCAAAACGGAAGACATGATGATCGGGATCCCAACACTCTGATGCGGCATAGAGTAATCCCCAATCGAGCTTGATGGTTGCCACGTAGCCGAAGAGATTTTTCTCTTGTTCACTTATGGCGTAGATATGGGATTCTCTTAATGTACCACGGATCCAATCAAGAATTGTACGAGTAGACATAGTGCCCGTAAGCCAAGAGAAGGGATATAAGAATGATCAGGATTACATGAACACGAGATTGGGATAAGTTCCTACCAGTACAAGGAAAGTATGAATACATGATCGAATCATACGATAGAAGAATGAAAGGCATACGATCGAAAGATTAGATGAGATAGCATAAGATTGCTTTCAACGGATAGATCAAGAATGACTAATCCTATGAGATCTTTGGAAATGATAGGATTTATATCCTAACCCCTAAAGGAAATTTTTTTTTAATCTCGCACATTTTAACAGTGTGACCTGAAGGCATCAACCCTAATCCTAATCAAGCGGAGTGGAGAGAGGATCTCGACTCATGACTTTGTTCGTGTACCTAGGACCGATCGTAGCCATTGGAAGATGGTCTACGGCCTAATCTAGACACAAATAGGTAGGATATCCTAAACTAGGCTCACACACGTGATACACATGTGTTCGTATACTACATGCATGTGTGGGTTAATCTAGGGGTAAGGCCAAGAGTTCCCTTAGCGCGAATCCCTGTTCGATATACTGTACCAGTGTCCGGCGTATCAGTACGTGAACAAGAGATCCGTTTACGTACCATAAAGGTACTAGGCTAAAGGTGGAATGCTTCTCTAGCACAGAGGCACCAGGTGATGAAATCCCAGTCAACCATGCTAGATAACACTCCGGGTTCCTAAAATAGGACGTGTGTGCACGTGAAATGCAAGGGTTTAGATGCAAGTGATGTAAGTGTGTGCAATAAGTTTGCGCAATCTATGATGCCTTCAGGTTTTGTTAGATTAAGTTCAAGTAAAATGTGATGAGAAAATAAAACAAGGCAAACTAATCTAACAAGTATAGAGTTTTTATGAGCCAGTTAAATTAAATTCAAATGAATTATCTTTTGAAATTTTAATGAAGTTAGGTGGTCCCCAGCAGAGTCGCCAGACTGTGGTACCCGGATCCCGCGAGAGGGGTGGGGCGCGAGCCGCCTCGCACTCTCTCTTGGTCTCTCGTTTCCACACGATTGGCGTGTGCATTTTAATGTTGATTTGAATTAATCTTTCCTGTGAACTTGGGATCACTATGGCAATCCGAATTCCACACGAAAGAGACTGACAGAGTCGCCACCTAGATGTGGGATCTAGGACCCGTAATTAACCAGAAATCTAGACTCGCTACCTGGTTACGAGAATGGAAGGTATGGGGAGTTATCCGCCACATGCACCATTCCTGCCCGATAATCGGTCTTCGATTCCAAAAGCTAACTCTTTTAAATTTATTTTAAATGGCTCATTCAACTCTATGTTAATGTGCGAACTAAGTGACATGCATCCTATGATCTAATTTCAATGTGAATCCTAGATGTGTATCTTGATTTATTAATTTGTCTGGATTCAATCTAAATGAAAGTTCTCCTAGAATTCTAATTTCAAGGAAAGCCCTAAATGATTTGATTAAGCATTTACAAGAAAATTAATATCCAAAACACCACAATTTGTTGTGGTGCCGACTCGCGGGTGGTATGCCATCAGACATCCAAGCTGCCTACGTACCCAAGCCTCATTGGGATCAGAGTCGACGTAGTTCGGTGCACCTAAGCTAAGTTACATATGCCTAACTCAACTAAGACACCGACCTAGACGGGATTGACTGTTTCAACAGTTTTAGGAGAAGTTATTTAATTCAAGTTGAGGATTTTATTATCTTAGGATTTCATCGAAGATGCTATATGATTCTTATCTAAATGCAAGTTGTCCCTTAGACTAATGCAGGTTAGCCTACATCCTAGTTTACTAGGCTTGTCCTAGGGAAAGATCGGGTGACTAGTGTAACTAGACCTATGGCATGGTTGCTATACATAGCAAACGTCCGTGATGAGGCTGGACTCCTAACTCTAGGACTCCCTAAAACTTAGGACACGACACGACACCAGTGTTCCTAAAGTGGGCTCTAATGGTTCTTAAGACGGAAACCGTGATCCAACGGTTCCGAAAGACACAAGACAAATCGATTTAAATTCTCGAGGTTAGTGAAAAAAAGGATGGAAGAGATGATGAAATAGTGTGAGGGAATGAGAAAGATAGAGAAAGGTGCGACTGAACTTGGGAGTGCCAAATTGCCTACGTACCCCGCGATGGGGATCAAGCCACACGTAGTTCCGCTGGGGAGGTTGCTTGGATTTTGGAAAACAGGATTGGTATTTGGATCAGGAATCGGGTTTGTATTTGAGCATTGGACTTGAGATTCAGAAACATTGATTTAGCAATGGGATTTTGGAATTGGGAATTTGCATCAAAGAATTGAGCATATAGGAATCATCAAGGGTTTGAATTTTGGGAATTCAAAATGGGCGGGCTTATGAGATTCGGCCAAATGGATTCAGACATGCGACTCAGATTGTGTTGGGATATGACTTGGTTAGGCAAAAGGGAGGAAGTTCTATTAGGTGTAAAAGGGCATTAGTAGAATAGGGGAATGACTCGGTTGTGACATGGAAGGCCGCAACTTGGTCGAATGCGACTCGGTTGCATTGGGATGGGTTGATTAAGGAATTGGATTGAGTCAACTAAGGGGAGAGTCCAATCAGTTAAAGAGGTTGAGCATACTCGACTAGAGAGTTGGGTCAACTCGACTAGGGAGGTTGGCTAGAGTTGACTCAGTTGAGCTGGGTTGGGATCCCACTTGGTTGGATTGTATTGGGGCGATTTGACTTAAGCTGCAAGTGGCCTGGCTGGGTTAGATTTAATGTAACCAGATTTATGGATAAATGGTGTGCCTTAGTGAGTGGACAAAGGTATGGCTTGGGTTGATGTGACTCGGTTGAGTTGTGCTAGGGTCAGGTTAGGTGGGGTTAATGGTTTAGTTGGATTGGATTGGGTTAATGGTCAAGGTCAAGTGCGGGTTGACTTGGCTTAGACTGGATTGGAACGGGTTGAGCGCGGATTGGGGTGCGGCTTGAGGTTTGGGTGGTTGGAGTATCTTAGGAACCAATAGGGCAAAGTGGCTCTTAAGGGGAATGAATTAATTGGGCCGAATGGGCCCGATGGCCGGGTTAACTGGGTTGGCCGGGTCTATTGTAGGGGTGTATGAGGGTACTGTTGGGTGGATGAATAAAAGACATGTGGTGTATGATGTGTGGCTATGGTTATAGGGTTTAAGGCTTATAGGTATGGGGTTTAGGTGTGGTTAATGGTTAGGTTGGATTGGGTTAATGGTTAGGGTCAAGTGAGTCGGGTCTAAGTTAGGAGCAAACCCGAGACTAGCCATGGTCTAACCAGGAGGAAGCAGGGTACAAACCAGGGTGCGGACCAGGGTGCACCAGGGTGCGAACCAGCAGGGAACCAGGGTGCGAACCAGCAGGGGAACCAGGGTGCAACCAGCATCGAACCTGGGTGCAACCAGGGTCTAACCAGAGGCTAACCAGGGGGAACCAGGGTGTGAACCAGGGTACGAACCAGAGTACAACCAGGGGCTGACCAGGGTGCGAACCAGGGTGCGAATTAGTAGGGAACCAGAGTGAGAACCAGCAGGGAACCAGGGTGCGAACCAGCAGGGAATCAGGGTGCAACCAGCATCGAACCTGGGTGCAACCAGCAGCGAACCTGGGTGCAACCAGGAGCTAACCGGAGGCTAACCAGGGGGAACCAGGGTGTGAACCATTAGGGAAAAATAAAAATGAAGATAAGATGGGTTAAGAGAAGAGGGAAACATGTATAACTTCAAAGTCTACCATCAAGAAGAATATGATTAAAGATTGATCCTAGATGCTTCCTAACATGGTTTTTCTTTTAAAGTAAAAGATATGCATGAAAACAGACCCTACATAGAATTGAAATAAATGCTTACCTCTTTGAAAACCCACTTTGTGTTTGATTTTTCTTTGATGTTAATCCCTTGAAGATGATTCCTTGCTTGATAATGACTGCTTTTGGTATATATCACCCAACGTATAAAATCACCCGATCCGGCAAGGATGGCCGAACCCTTGAAGAGATGAGGGAGAGGGATGAATTTTCTAAGAGAGGGGTTCTTTTTTTTTTTCTCTTGGATGGTGGGATGAGAGGGTATTTATAGGAGAATGGGATAGGAGGTTAGGTGAGGTTAGGTGAGGTTAGGTGAGGTTAGGTGAGGTTTGGATGGTTAGGATGAGAGGAGAGGTTAGGTGAGGTTAGGTGAGGTTTGGATGGTTAGGATGAGAAGAGAGGTTAGGTGGTTTTGGATGGTTAGACCCAGGTCAAGATCTGCCATTGATCTAACGATTTACGGAAATCGGGTCTCGGAATGGAATCAGGGTCCGGGCTATGAAGTGACCCTAGCTTATTTTGTCCCGATTAATGATCCGTAAAGTCAGATCAAGATATTAATGACCTAAAACATATAAATCAATGATAGAGGGGGTTCTCACATGGATTTAACACACTAAATTCACCAATCAGGGTATTTTTTAATTTTTCGGATCTAATCATCTCACCATCATTTTGTTTTTTTCAAAAAATTTGAGGATGCATACTTTACCAATGAAATTCTACGGATCAATATATTAGGTTATTGTTGGTTAAAGTAAAGCAAAATGTGGGTGTCTACAATAACCTAGCTTTGCTTAGGTGACACATTTTTCATTTCATTTTACGTGTTTATTTCTCCATTCTCAGGAAATGCATGCTTAGGTAGACGATTCCTGAGGATTGTTCCCATTTCACATGATTTTTACTCAAACTTCTTTGGAATTAATGAAAATGGCATAAGAGACCAAGTGCTTGCACTCGGGCGAATTGGGGGTGCTCTCAGACCTTCCCCATTCGTAACCAGGCACGAACCCATATATATTTCTGGTTATCCATTGCACAGAGGATTTGATTTTAGGGTTCCATGGCCTATCCATGGATGGCGACTCTGAGTTCTTTTTAGGTACATCTCGGTTTCGAGCCCCGGCTCCTGATCAGGATGTATCTCATTCGTTTTGTATCGCCACTCGTGCTATGCTGTGAGGGTGGCATCCGTTTCGAGAGTTCCTTGGCAGAGCTCTCCTTCACATTGTGGAGATCTTAGAGGATTGCTGTGGGGACCTCGCGTCCCTCGCCGCACTCGTCCTCTCCGGATCGGGGTTCCACAGGCTGGCGACTCTGCTGGGGAGTTCTTGAAACATTGCCTAACTCTTTAAAAATGCCATTTTTATTAACTTTGGAGAAATTTGAGCTAAAATCATTTTAAATGGGAACTCTATCGTTAGAATCCAGGGGCACCAGGTAGGTGCGTAATTAAAACAAAGGATTCACACACTGCACATCATGCATTGTCATATTTTATTTTATTTTATTTTTATTTTTTTTTTATTATTTTTCATTGTTTTTCATTATTGGCTCCATGGGATAGATTCAATGCGTGCCTGACTGGGATGTTATTACATCCTGATGGTACTGTTGAATCTATTTCCAAGCTATGCGCCAGCGCTGCAGCATATTAAGTATGTTTCATACGCATAGTACCCATTAGATTGAGTCCGGAGCCCTACTTTGTTTTATATATATTATATATATACTTACTGACCTAGTGAAGCCCAACTAGGGAGTACCCGTGTGTATATTGCATTCATATAGGGTCGAACATCTGTTGCTTACACATGTGGAGCCTAGAGGAGCTTTGCCCCATTTGTAGACTAGGGTAGCTCATTTTTACATTGCTACAACACTGTCCTAGTACACTCACCAGTCTGTCTTGAGTCGAGACTTCCTTGACTCCGTTAGATTAGAATTAGGGCTGGTGCCCCTGGTTAGGATTTGTGTGTATGTGTATTTACTTATATATACTGATTATGTATATTATGGTTCTCCTCTTAGTCAGAGATTCCTTTTTCCTTTCAGTCGGTTATATCCATTCCGAATTTAGATCTAGATCTAGTCAGTGGATTTTGACCGTCATTACCTTGGCCGAGTTTAGCCCTTGATCTGTTGATTATAGGGTTTGACCCATTGTTGTATATTCTCACCTTTGGTTAGTCCATCTGTTGATCACCCTTCTCTAGTAACCGTTATTCATACCTTTCGATTGAGCTAGGGTGATCCCTTGTATAGTCGTTATGCTGCCGGATTTTATCCAGAACATTTTGAGCATGACGGCTACTCTTTAGAGTCAGTTTACTTAGTCTGGACCTTGACCTCCTCGTATAGCCGTTATGCTGCTGGATTTTATCCAAAAGTATGTTAAGCATGATTGCTATCCTTTGGAGTCAGTCTGCCTTGTCTTGATTCTCATGTATACATCATTTAGTAGGATTAGATCCTTATTTGTCAACCTGTTTGTCTTGAGATCTGGCCGATAGCTCGTTTGCTGTCCTTATGACCATGGTCTATCATTTCATCTCATATTGATCGTACAGTTGTTGATATCCATCATTCAGATTTTAGATCTGGTCTTTGACCCTACTTTTGTCATTCTTATGGCCATGGTCTATTATCTGAGCCATTGATTTTTTGATCCATGTTTACCTATCATATATCTTTTACCCTTGGATCATATCGAAATCATTAATGGAAAAGTTTGATCTTACCTGTATTCTTTGAGTGCATGATCATTGCTGAGATCGAAATTTATTTTGATTATGGATGTTTATCGTTCCTGACTCTTTCATTCCCAAAAAGAAGAGCAGTTATACTCAAATGAGACTTCAAGGTGTGGATTGAGAATTCATTGAAACCCTGTTGATGTAGGTCATAATATCACTGTCTATTTCGCTTTGACCTTCATAGACAGTATTTCTTTGATTTTTAGAATAAAATACCCTTTGGTGTATTTCAAGATTACTCTTTTCTCTGTTTGTTCACAATCTTTATCCCATGACTATTGATCTAGTGTGTGTGCTTCCAAGTCAAGAGTCTATGTTTAGCGAAAGACCATTTTTTCTAAAGACTGACTATTTCTAATCATACTTGATCCAGGCAGTCTATTGTTTTACCCACATTGTCAACATAAGCCTTTTGTTGCCCCATTTAACCTAGACCTTGTGGAGTTGCCTTTTCTGTGATTTCTACTCCGGGATTGAACTTTATAGTTATCATTATCATGAGGAAAGGTGTATCACCTATAAGCTTTCAGTGTCAGTTCACTACCTTTGAAGAAGTGTCCTGTATCTTTAGATTTGTCTTTCATTGAGTGTACATCAACTTTCTTCTCTCTAAGTTGAAAAAGTTCAGTTACGTAGATGTTAAAAAAAAAAAATGAAGTCATGTCTGTCAATCTTTCTTATACAGAGTCAGTATTCTGTTTTCTATCAGAACTGTTGAAGAGCCCATTGAGGTGTGTCAAAAATCATCAATGTACTTACAGTGTTCAATTCAATAAAATTGTTGATTTCGTATCTTTGATACTCTATGATTCACTCTTAGATCTAATGTTTAAACAACTAAAGACCCCCTTCTCGGATGAGAATGCAGACGAAATTCACCTCGAGATCTGAAAGATGGTCGAACGAGAGGAAGAGCGTCGAGCATAGCCACTTAAAGAAGAAATCAAAGCCATTGATAGTGGTATCGAAATCCGAAACTCGGGATGGATGGATTGGAAAAACTTTATCTCCTAAGGAGCGCAAAGAATTGATAAACCTGTTTAGAGGGGTTTGAGGTAGTTTTGCTTGATCCTATAAGGATAAACCTGGGGAATGCCCTGTCGTTGATCAAAGCAAGACTTCATCTGCTTTAGACATCCAGTTGAGGAATAAAATTTTAAAGAGATAAGCGTCAGGCATCCTGTGGAGCTGATGAGATATTGAGAGAAGATTTTCAGACAGAGTTGTGGAATCTTGAGCATAAATTCAAGATCTTTGAGACGGGAGTGGAGCACAGTGGTTGAATTTTTGCCAGAAAACCACCAGACTCCTCAAAAAAAAAAAAAAAAAAAAAAATTTCAAAGGCTTTGAACCTTAAACAAAAGGGCTTGTACATCAAATACATCAGGAGGCCATCCTTGATCGTTTGAGCTTTTATAGCCAAAATCCTAATGTTTTAAAATCCATTTGTAAACCCTTTGGGCCAAAAGCAAAATTAAAACAACTTCTTTTCAAACACATTATAAACCCGGGGCATTTATGCACCCGAACTACGTCGGACCTGATCCCCACCTCTTCAGGGGTACGTAGGCAACTTGATTAATTCAAGTTCGGTCAAACCTTGGGATAAAATCCCCTTTGAAAATTTTGAAGCTAAATGCTAAACCATTCTTTGAAAAATCCCAAAGCGAACTACGCGGATCTGATCCTCCATCTTTGGGGTACGTAGGTAGTCTGGCTAGACCAGATTCGGTTCAAATCTTTAGAACCTTAGGTATTCAACCCTTTCGAACCCAAGCCCACCTAGAAAGTCCTTCTGGTGAAACAAGCAAAGGTTCGAGGCGAATGAAAAGAAAAACAGAAAGAAAAGAATGAGAGTCTGAAGACCCACTAGGTTGAAAACCCGAAAGGGCGGCCTAGAGATATACATTTGCTAAGTTAACAGCCAAAAGAGTTAGCTTATGCAAAAAGTCAGGGTAGTGGTCTGCTGGATTGAAAACTTGAAGAGGTAATCCAGTCAAGGGCAAAGACTTCCCATGAACAGTTGAGTTGAATAGAAGCAGAAGGAGTTCCTCAGTTACGTAGAATTCCCAAGTTTGAGTACAAGCAAAAGTTGAGATAAGTGGTCTTTCAGACTGAAAGCTTGGAAAGCAAAAGTTATGACTTCTTTTGAAGAGAGAAATCAGGGAGACGGAGAAGCCACCTCTGCACAGGGCAGAATCCTGGAATCCGAGTAGTGTCAGCGAGACTTATTTTGACACCTTTTTAAACTAGGGGCATTAAGACCGAGCAATCCGAAAGGGGTAACAACCATGACGGAGATCCCGATGGAGGAAATTAGGTCATCTTGACATAGTTTTTGAGAGTGCTCTAAGAGTGGCTAACCTTACCATAACAAAATAACACATTTTATCTAAGGGTGAATCAAAATTTAGTCAAATCATTTGAATATTGTAAGTCTTCTTTGAAAGAGTCTTCAGGAGTCTGTTCCTTGTTTATCATTGTTTTCTTTTAGAATCAAAAGTGTTTGGCACTGGAGAGAATGGGTGTATACCTTCCAAAGTGAAAAGAAAATTCAAAGTAGATCCTGGTTTAAGAATCAAAGAAGGGCAAGAGATTTTTTATTCTGACCTGCCTGAAACATCAAAGCCTCAAACACTGAGCAAAATGAAGAATTCTTACGTTCAGCCTTTGTAGAGTTGGTTTTACCACTATACCAAAGAAAGAACCCATGCAAACTCAAATTTTTTCTACTTACCTTGGTTCTGCCTTCTTAAGACTTTGTCATGGAAGCACATCATACTAGGGGCATCTTTTATGACTTGCGTCATAAAAGATATTACACAATGATAACTGGGATATCTATTCTTAGCAAATAGAAACCAGAGAAGCTTGAACATACTCTTTGAGTTGAATTTCTTGATCCAATTGTTTCTTTTGGAGTCAGTTTCAGAAACTTTAATTCCCAGCGGAGTATAAAATCTACTCCTGCATCCTTCAAACCTCATCAGAATGCTTCTCACCTGTTAAAGAGAGTCAGCACCTGAAAATCTCATCAATCTATTTGAGTTTTGCTTTCAGCAAAGATCATGCGCTCCTAGTTATTCTTGGTAAGAGATGACTGGCCCATTAGTGAAATTGATCAAAGATGGTAAATTCTTCATTCCTTTGGAAAGATTTTAACAGAGTTTGAAATTACCGAACTTGCGTTACGCGGTTTGGTCTTTTTGAAAGATTTTAACAGAGTTTGAAATTACCGAACCTGTGTTACACAGTTTGGTCGTTTTGAAAGTTTTTAACAGAGATAGAAATTACCGAACCTGTGTTACACGGTTTGGTCTTTTTGAAAGATTTTAACAGAGATAAAAATTACCGAACCTGTGTTACACGGTTTGGTCTTTTTGAAAGATTTTAATAGAGATGGAAATTACCGAACCTGTGTTACACGGTTTGGTCTTTTTGAAATGTTTTAATAGGAAAAAAATTTTCGATCCTGTGTTACACGGATTGGTCTTTTCTTCCTTCTCCCGGGTATTTAGTACCCTGATGATTAGTAATGTAATGTCAAGTAGTGACTTACCTAATCATCGTTCCGCAATGTGCAGCTTCTTAACGAGTTAGGAGTCATGTGTATCTGCGAAGAGGTTTGTAGGGGACTGTTTAGCAGGACCTACGAATTTGGGTTTATGTGGAACTGTTTAGCAGAACCGCGTGACCCGGAGTGATTCGCTACCTTGAAAGAGAGGAGTCAGAGTTACTCGGATAGTTAAACAGATTTATTTTCAGTAATGATCTGTATAACTATCGCTAGGCTTGAGACTTAGTCTCGCCTCTGGTACTTAGTACCCAGATGATTAGTAGTGTAATGTCAAGTGGTGACTTACCTAATCATCGTCCCGCAATGTGCAGCTTCCTAACGTGTTAGGAGTCATGTGTATCTGCGAAGAGGTTTGTAGGGGACTGTTTAGCAGGACCTACGAATTTGGATTTACGTGGAACTGTTTAGCAGAACCGCATGATCCGGAGTGATTCGCTACCTTGAAAGAGAGGAGTCAGAGTTACTCGGATAGTTACACAGATTTATTTTCAGCAATGATCTGTATAACTATCGCTGGGCTTGAGACTTAGTCTCGCCTCGGGTATTAGAAGTTTGAGTTTAGCTTGAATATTCGATTACCCTAATAATTGGTCGAGTCTTTGACTGATCGGCATGATAAAAAAAAAAAAAAAAACTCTTTGAGTGTTTGGTTTTGAACTTGTTTTGGACGAGTTTCAATACATTGGTCTTTGGCCTATTTTTGCAAGTTTCTAAAAAGAAAAAAACTCTTTGAGCGTTTGGTTTTGAACTTGTTTTGGACGAGTTTCAATACATTGGTCTTTGGCCTATTTTTGCAGGTTTCTAAAAAGGAAAAACTCTTTGAGTGTTTGGTTTTGAACTTGTTTTGGACGAGTTTCAATACATTGGTCTTTGGCCTATTTTTGCAGGTTTCTAAAAAGGAAAAACTCTTTGAGTGTTTGGTTTTGAACTTGTTTTGGACGAGTTTCAATACATTGGTCTTTGGCCTATTTTTGCAGGTTTCTAAAAAGGAAAAACTCTTTAAGTATTTGAGTTTGTGCTTGTCTTAGACAAATTGCAACGTGGTTTCTAAGAAAAAAAAAAATGAAAGCTCTTTGAGTAATTGAAGTGATTGGTTTGTTTGTTTGGTTTGTGCTCTTTGAGCAATTGTTATGTGTACTTTGACTTAGCCTGATATAAAAATAAAAAAAAAACTCTTTGAGTGTTTGGTTTTGAACTTGTTTTGGACAAGTTTCAATACATTGGTCTTTGGCCTATTTTGCAGGTTTCTAAAAAAATTTTAAAAAAAAAAAAAAATGAAAAATGAAAACTCTTTGAGCGACTGAAGTAATTGGTTTGTCTGTTTGGTTTCTGCTCTTTGAGCAGAGGTTATGTCTACTTTGGTTTAGCCTAATAAAAACAATGTATGTGTGTTTGTGTTTTTATAATTGTTCGTTCGTTTTTGTTATCTAGTTTAGATAGTTGAGTCATGAGTATTAGGGAGAGACTATCTCTTTGAGATGTCTTAGTTGCCGAGTTAAGAGTCGGTGAGAGGCTATCTCCCTATTGTTGGTAGAGTTTTATCTTTGTGAATATCGTTTTAAAACTGAAAACCCAAAAATTTGCTTTGCTTTCGGGTCAGTCAAAATGTGTCGTCTGTTCAGCTTTTCCATTCGCGTGTTACACACGCTCTGCCAAAGAGGGGCATCTGTAGACACCCCATTTTGACCGGACCCAAGTTCGCTATGCTTGGGAGAAACCCCATCCGATCATTTCCGCCATGTTTCGCATTTTTCCGTGAGAGGTTGAGAGAGATTATTCATAAGAATCCAAGCGAGGGAGAATTTGGACCCGTTTGGTGGGCCCGCATTGAACATTTGTTTAAAATTCGAATCAACCGAGGGCCCACATTGTGGGGCCCACGTTGTGGGGCCCGCGTTGTGGGGCCCACATTGTGGGGCCTCAGTAGGGCCTCTTGTGAGGCCTCTTATGAAGAACAATAATGATGGATTCTCCACTAAAGAAACATGATGGGCCCTCCACTAAGAACAATAATGATGGATTCTCCACTAAGAAACATGATGGGCCCTCCACTAAGAAGAATGATGATGGATTCTCCACTAAGAAACATGATGGGCCCTCCACTAAGAAGAATGATGATGGATTCTCCACTAAGAAACATGATGGGCCCTCCACTAAGAAGAATGATGATGGATTCTCCACTAAGAGGGACAACATGATGAGCTCTCCACCAACACATCTCTCTCTCTCTCTTTCTCTCCCTATATATATCTTCCTTCCCATCCATAAAAGAGAGGAGAAAAAGGAGAGATTTATCTTCCATTATCTTTTTCTCTTCCATTATCTCTTCCAATCACTCCCTCCAATCCCTTTCCCTATATTCTTCTTCCATTATCTCTCCCAATCACCTCCCAATCCTTCCCTCTAAGAGAAAGTGAAAGACGGCGGAACGGATCGGCGGCAACATTTTTTTTTTTTTTGGGGGTTTTCTTTGCTAATTGAAAGGGTAAGACAAAGCGTATATCCGAGGATTACTTACCCTAGAGACAAGGAGAGCTAGCAAGGTTGGTATTCCAAAACCCTCTTTCATATATCTTAAACTAGAATCATGCTAGGATTGAATTTGTGATTTATTTTTATTTTTTCTTATTGTTATTCAAAATATGTTTTTTTCAATCTCTGAGTGTTTTGAACATTAAGAAGTGTAGAAATCTGGAATTTCGAAGAATTTTGACTTCGTTTTGACCGTAATTTGACCTTTTGAACTTTACCCTCAAAGGGGTAAAATTCTAAAGATTGAATTTAAGAAGATGTCAACATAGATCCAAAATCAATGAAAATTTAAACATAACATAATTTTAAGATTTTGAATTAGTACGAATTTCTTTATGAATTCTTGATTTGATTTAAAGGGTTTAAAAATTCATTTAACTCTAGGGGTATTTTTGGAAAAAACCAATTTTCAAAAACTCTATAATGTTTTCAAAAGTGAAATTTGGATGAGATGCAAATTAAATCTAATCTAATCTCCCGTGAATTTTTCAAGATTTTTGGTTGCTGTTGGATATTTGTTTATGATTTTTTACGTAAAATCATGCATGCTGTATTAAATCTGATAAAAATAGTAAATTGCAATGAAAACTTCTGAAAATATTTGTTTGATAATTGCTACTGGAATTACATGTTTTCATAAAGTTTAAACTGATTTGGATTTGATTTACTATGTGTTTCTTTGTTAATTCATAATCTGGATGGATATTTGTAAAATCGTAAATTAATAGTAAATCATTTGTAAAATTTATGAAACTTTTACAGTAATCCTTTCTTATTGTAATACACATACTATAGAAATTTCATATTGTTTTGAATTGATTTGCTATACGTTACTGTGTTAATTCACAATCTGGACAGAAACTTTCAACATTGAAAAACTAATAGCAAACCACATTTAAAATCTATGAAATTTTTATTATAATCTTATATAATTAAGGAGAAGTTACTGTAAAAATTTCATCTTGTTCTGAAAAGATTTGTTATATGTTGATGTGTAAATCTACAATCTGAATTGAAACCTTTTAAAATCCTTGAGTAAATTGAATTAAAATCAAATTGTTTTAAAAATTTCCAGATCATAATATTCCATCACATATTCAATCATTAAATTATCAAAATAGAAACCTTAGGAATCACTGATTTCCTTCGTAAAATCCTGATGCTGTGATTAGTTTGTATGTTTTATTTTCTCATCACATTTACTCAAACTTAATCTAACAAAACCTGAAGGCATCATAGATTGCGCGAACTTATTGCACACACTTACATCACTTGCATCTAAACCCCTGCATCTCACATGCACACACGTCCTATTTTAGGAACCCGGAGTGTTATCTAGCATGGTTGACTGGGATTTCATCACCTGGTGCCTCTGTGCTAGAGAAGCATTCCACCCTTAGCCTAGTACCTTTATGGTACGTAAACGGATCTCTTGTTCACGTACTGATACGCCGGACACTGGTACAGTATATCGAACATGGATTCGCGCTAAGGGAACTCTTGGCCTTACCCCTAGATTAACCCACACATGCATGTAGTATACGAACACATGTGCATCACGTGTGTGAGCCTAGTTTAGGATATCCTACCCATTTGTGTCTAGATTAGGCCGTAGTCCATCTTCCAATGGCTACGATCGGTCCTAGGTACACAAACAAAGTCATGAGTCGAGATCCTCTCTCCACTCCGCTAGATTATGGTTAGGGTTGATGCCTTCAGGTAACACTGATAAAATGTGCGAAGATTAAAAAACTTTTCCTTTGGGGTTAGGATGTAAATCCCATTCATTTCCAAAGATCTCATAGGATTAGTCATTCATGATCCATCCGTTGAAAGCAATCTTATGCTATCTCATTTCATCTTGATCACAGATTTTCAATCTTATATTATCTGATTTGACTCGTGTTTTCATCTCTTTTAGAGAGTCTTTGACTCATTTATTCCTTTAGTTGGTGTTAGTGGAATCTTTGACTCGTATTTCTTTTCCTTTAGAGAGTCTTTGACTCATATATCCTTTAGTTGGTGTTAGTGGAGTCTTTGACTCGTATTTTCATCTCTTTTAGAGAGTCTTTGACTCATTTATCCTTTAGTTGGTGTTAGTGGAGTCTTTGACTCGTATTTCTTTTCCTTTAGAGAGTCTTTGACTCATATATCCTTTAGTTGGTGTTAGTGGAGTCTTTGACTCGTGTTTTTCATCTCTTTTAGAGAGTCTTTACTCATTAATCCTTTAGTTAATGTTAGTGGAGTCTTTGACTCGTATTTCTTTTCCTTTAGAGAGTCTTTGACTCATTTATCTTTTAGTTGGTGTCATTGGAGTCTTTGACTCGTGTTTCCGTTTTTAGAGAGTCTTTGACTCATCTGTTTTATTTGCAGTATTATTAGAGAGTCTTTGACTTCGTTATCTCATTTCAGTGTTATCAGTTGCTCTTATTAGAGAGTCTTTGACTCGTTTATCCTTTAGTCGCTTTTATTAGAGAGTCTTTGACTCATTTATTCTCCAGTTACTGTCATTAGAGAGTCTTTGACTCATTTGCTCTTATAATAGTATTATTAGAGCATAGTTGATTTGCCGTAAGTGTTTGATAGGTAGAGAGTTCGTTCCGAACTACGTTGGCTTGATCCTCTTCCACGAGGTACGTAGTGCAGCTTGGGATCCACATCCCAAGTCCAGCCAAACTTTTAAAAATAAACATTTCAAACCTTTAAAAATAAAAATTTTAAATCTTTCAAAGTTACAAAAATATTCAAACCATTTTCAAAAAGATCTTCCTCTAGAGTTAGGAGTATGTCCTAGCTGTTTAGGTTGTGTTCTAGAGTTAGGAGTTTGTCTTGATTTGTATTGATATGGTATGTCCTGTCGTGTGAGTGTCCCTAGAGTTAGGAGGCCTCGAGTCGATCGGTTAGACATTTAGTCGAACCGATGGCTAGACTAGGCATATAGTCATCCCGTGGTTTTCATTAGGTTGCACGGCCTAGTTACACATAGGATTGTAGGAACCACCTGCATTAACTTAAGGCTAATCAATCTGCATTTAGTTAGGGCATATAGGATGTCCTAAAATCCACCATTCATTGGAATTTAAATAATAGTTCAAGAAGCTTTAATAACTAGTCCGGTCTTTTAGATCGAGTCTAGGATAGAGGTCTAGGTGTCTTAGGCATCATAATTTTGAATAGGGCATCGAACTACGTGGGCTCCGATTCTTCCCGAGGCCGGGATACGTAGCGCAGCTAGGATGGATGGCCATTCTGGTCCGAGTCCAGTCCTGCATTAGAGTTAGGACTTGTCTTGTCCCGTCATACATAGCATAGATTTGTGTCTCATGTTTTGATATGTTTTCTTACTTTCTTGTACTGATACTATACCTTTGGTTGTAGCTTGCATGTGCGTGTCCACCAGAAACTTAGACACCCATTAGGCATGTCACTCATAACCTAGCTTTGCTTAGGTGACACATTTTTCATTTCATTTTACGTGTTTATTTCTCCATTCTCAGGAAATGCATGCTTAGGTAGACGATTCCTGAGGATTGTTCCCATTTCACATGATTTTTACTCAAACTTCTTTGGAATTAATGAAAATGGCATAAGAGACCAAGTGCTTGCACTCGGGCGAATTGGGGGTGCTCTCAGACCTTCCCCATTCGTAACCAGGCACGAACCCATATATATTTCTGGATATCCATTGCACAGAGGATTTGATTTTAGGGTTCCATGGCCTATCCATGGATGGCGACTCTGAGTTCTTTTTAGGTACATCTCGGTTTCGAGCCCCGGCTCCTGATCAGGATGTATCTCATTCGTTTTGTATCGCCACTCGTGCTATGCTGTGAGGGTGGCATCCGTTTCGAGAGTTCCTTGGCAGAGCTCTCCTTCACATTGTGGAGATCTTAGAGGATTGCTGTGGGGACCTCGCGTCCCTCGCCGCACTCGTCCTCTCCGGATCGGGGTCCACAGGTTCTTTGTTTTTTCACCATTTTCAAAGCAAACTCTTTCCAAAAACCCTAGTTTCTTTTCCCAAGATAAAGAAAGTAGATAAATTCTTAGGGAGCTCACATTGAGCGTCAGCATTCTGCCAAATTTTCGAAGACTCGGAGCGACACCCTCCAACTAGCGTCGTTGTTCTGCCGAATTTCGATGAACTCAAGGCTATCTTATCCAAATAGCGCCGTTGTTCTATCAAATTTTTGGGGAACCTGAATCTCCATCGTCCGATTAGAGCCGTTGTTTTGCCAAATTTTCGGTGAACTTGGAGCTCGATCATCCAACTAGTGCCGTTACGCGACCGACTTTTCGAGAGGCGTTCCCGCTCCTTTGGTAAAATTACATTTATTTCATTGTTTCCCGCATTTCAATTATAAAACCCAGTATAGTGTAGCTATAGGGTCCAGGGCTCCTCTTGCCCCAGGTCTATAACATAAATCCCTTACCTCTCTTTGTAAATAGGGCTACATTCCCTCTCCTTATCCCGCCATTCTGTCTTCGGTCCTACCATAGACAAAAGAGATAGAGACGAGTGCCCTTGTGCTCCAACGGTGTTGGACAAATGGAGGGAATCAGAAACCCACCTTTTTCTTTCCTTTATGTCGTATCATTTCCGTTTATTTTAGTTGTCCTAATTGAGGGCATACTGCGAGATCCTCCAAGGACTCGAAACATGCGGTATATATACCCTCAATCCAGAAAAAGCCCAAACTGATTCTTTTCTTTACAAATCCTAATCAATTAAGGATTAAGACTAATCATAATAAAGATTAAAAGTTAGGATTGCTAATAAAATTCTTTAAAACTGCCAAACCAAGTCAAGAGACCGGGTTTACCCAAGCATGAGGGGTGCCTACCACTTTCCCCGAATATAACCATAACCCTTACTCAGATTTCTGTAAAGACCATGTCTTAACAAATAGAGTAAAATTACGGGTCTTGGGCCCCAAACCTAGAGTATAGCTTTAGTTACTGTTCCTCAAATGAAGCTCGGATATCTATCCCTGTTTCATCAGAAAAGTAGACACAGGTCCTAGGCCCTAACCTAGGTGGCGACTTTGAGACTCTCTTTTCTGGGAAATTCGGACCCCGATCTCAAGTACACAGAAAACGCAGATAAACAAACACCCCCTTCTTAACCTGATGTGATGATCTCGCGCCCTCTGAAAATAGAAGCGGCTGAGCGGGAAAAAATCGGCTCCCACAGACTAACGACTCGGCTGGGGAAGTTTTTTCTAAAAATGTTATAGCTCTAGAGTGACTTAACTTGGCAGCTTTTCAGAAAGTTATCAGAAAAGTTGGCTTTTTCCGCCTTCATTACGATTAATCTTAACCCTACGTTGTGCTCAGGGGTAATCGTAAGTTGCAAATCTCTCGCAAGTTATGGCTACTCCTCACAAACAAAATAAAACAAATGTTAGGTTTACTTTCTGTACCATATACTTGCTTTACTCTTCACAGATTCGCTTGAGCTAATGCTCAAAATTGCCGCCAATTGAGCGAAAATGCCTCGGGAGGCACCTACGGTTTCCTATTTAATTTTTGTCAAACACTGCACATACCATATTTTGCATACCTATTACCCTCGGGAGTAACTAGCGTTTGGTCTGGATTGGTGGTGTTTGGGATGTCATTACCCGGATTGCTGTTGGTCATGGTTCCATTTGACGTGATAGCACGACGTCTTTTCATGCCATCCTTGTGATGGCGTTAAAACAAAACTGTACTGAACTTCCCGCCGCACCAAGGCCTCTTGGTAAGGGTTGTTCACGCAATTCGGCAAGAGGGATCTTCAAGCCTTCATCACAATGCATAAGCCTAGCATATTCACATAGATGTATACTATGCCCACATAGGGTATGTTGAGCCTAGAGTTAGGTAAAGCCAAAACTGGTTACTATAGAGAGATGTGAGTATGTTCCCTAATAGGAATACACTAAACCTCTGGCCCACATAGGGCATGTCTATTGAGTCTAGAAAGGTATCCCCAGGTTGCCTCAATTCTTGCTAGGGCTTTCACTACTCTAGCTCAATGCTTATCGGTCACAGCTTATTTTTACCCAAAACTAGGGGTTATTTCAAAAACCTTATGTTTTTTCTAGAGTCATGGTTATAAATCCATATGATCACTTTTCTTGGACTTACGATCATGTATCCTGGAGGAATGTTTGTCTTATGGTTAAGATGCTTAACCTAAAGACTGATGTTCTGGTCCCATCTATTCAAAAATAAATTTCAAAATGTCACTGTTTCTCTTCGAAACCTTGACCCCTTATTTACCCCTCCCTTCTTTTTCGACCATCATCATGGTCAAAATATCAAAGCTCTGCTCAAATAAACCACTCTTCAAAGTATGGTTAAACCTATTTCTAACCATCACTGCGGTCCAAAATACATCGGGGTTCTCCCCAATAAAAATTTCAATAGGGTTAGATCATTTTCTAAACCTTAATCAAGTGACCATCATCATGGTCAAGGCATTTGAGCTCTCCTCAAAATAACCAGTCTTCTCAAATAAAAGTTAGACTTGTCCTAACCATCATTATGGTCAAAATACGTCAGGACTCTGCCCGACATTCTTCCCAAAGATAGGGTTGGATCTCTAAACCCTGATCAAATTCATTCGTTTCAGGAGCATTCTCCCATATTCATTAGAATCTCAGGCCTTAGGGGCAGGCCTCGCTTTCAACCCCTCACTAGTCCAGGTTCTATCAAAATTTGTGAAAATTATAAAAATTACAAAAATTACATACAAAAGTTTTACCGCTTGTTTTACCGTGGGCATTTGGGGAAGGTTTTTGAAGGGGGGAATCAGATTTTTGTATCTAGGGCGTGGCTATTATAATGTAATTATGTTCAGTGCGCGATCCTATCGTCGCTCCCACTCTTCTTGCTTACGGTCAACTACCCAAGTGACTGAGATAAGCCACTCCACGACACGTCCATGTAGGCAAGACTGGTGCTAGCTGTTTATAGGAGGAGATGTCCAATCTCGACCCCAACCATGAACCTTTAAAGTCTGTAATGAACGGGTATACCATATCTCACTGCTCCCTATGATCCGTGAATCGTTGAGCATGGTATTCCTACTTTGTTGCCTAGGAACGAATATGAGACGAATAACAAGCACATCACACATATTTAATCATATAATACCCATTAGATGTCATGAAATTAAACCATTATTAATATTAATGTGACAAGATATACGAAATGTACTGGATTTTAAGGCAGTAACTCTAACAATCTCCCACTTGGCCTCAAAGCCAGTTATGCATTTACCGTAGACCTATTTCCTCAGCTTCTTGTCAAAACTCCTTTTGATTAAGGTACTTGGTCAGGGGATCCACCACTTTAACCTCCAAAGCACTCTGATTTATGGCTATATCACCCTTGTTGATGATCTCAGGTATTATTAGATACCATCAAAGGATGTACTTTCACTTCGGTTGAGATCTCAGTTCCTTTGCTTGAGCATTTTGCCCGTTGTTGTAATCAGACAACTTAATGGGCCTACCAACAGAGTGTACAAACCCGAGTCCATGTCAGAACTCCTACATCCATACAGCCTCTCTCTCACCATATCTCATGTGGCGGTATACTATGCCTCAGTCGTAAGGTCCTAAATGGTATCTTGCTTGAAAATCTTCTTCAACTAATTAGCTAAAAGTGAAACTCTTTCATGCCTTTGACATGAGACTACATCTGTGTCAATTTTATCCATTGATGATTTTGTACGAAATTTTAGAAGGAAGATCTAGCTAATGAAAGCTTTGAATTCTTTTGCGAAATCTGATTCATAAGACCGGAATTCCTTGGGCGGGGTGGTGCCTAATACCTTCCACTCGCGTAACCTAGTACAAACCTATAATTTTGGTTAGACCTAAGCCTTTCGCAGAGTCAATTAAGGGTCATAGGCCCAATCCTAGGCGGCGACTCTGTAGGCCTTGTCAGATTTTGTTCTGATGAGGATCTTGATTTGATTTTCAAAAAGGTTTTTTATAAAACTCTGGAATTTTAAATAATTTCAAAAAACAAGGAGATCAAAAGACCAAATTTGTGGGGACCCTCCGCGACGCTACTACACAACCATACTGAAATTCCAGGATTTTTTTCTCTCTTTCCCTCTTCCTTCCCCATAGAAGAAGGAGAAGAGTCTCATATTTACATACCTTAACAACTAGAGCATTCGATTAGGATTTATAGGCACAAAGTCTTGAAAAGTCTTATTTCTTAATAGGGAGAATTTCCTCAAATTTTGATAGAAATCAAGTAAAAAATAATAAAACCTTGAAAACTCTTCAATAACTGCCAACTATTATCGGCTCTAGTACATGAACGTTTCCCACATGCCCATTAGGTGTCAGCGTGGCTTATAACTCTGTTGACTCAGTCCAAATGGATTGTTACTTG
Organism: Tasmannia lanceolata; assembly: GCF_043159265.1. Taxonomy (NCBI): domain Eukaryota; kingdom Viridiplantae; phylum Streptophyta; class Magnoliopsida; order Canellales; family Winteraceae; genus Tasmannia; species Tasmannia lanceolata. Next base: position 22,530,849 of record NW_027518697.1, on the reverse strand, counting down.
ATAACTCTGTCATTTATGACTCGTTAAACCCAAAAATGGGTTTAAACAAGTGTTTATTTGGATTTGCTTATTACAGCTAGGTTGGTTTGGCTGGATAGCGTGTAGGGATATGAGTAGTAACTTAATTTATAGGATAAGTACTAGGAATGACTAAAAAGGGAGGAATTGTAAGTGCGAAGGTATGCAGATTTAAAAACAAATAACATGAATGAGGGTTTTCCCTGAACATGGGATTTAGCATTGATTTAGGGTGTGTTTGGCGTACCGTTTGAAATAGCATTTGAAACGCCGTTTTGCAAAACAACATTTTGGTTCAAAACAGCGTTTTGCCAAACGGCGTTTTCATGTTTGGTTGGCCAGATCAAAACAACGTTTTAAACGGCAAACAGAGGTATTGTGTGTTTGGTTGCAAATGCCCCAGAACGGAACTTTAGTGGTAAAATGACCAAAAAGGGCATTGTTTTAAGGAAGTTGCAGAGAGAGAGAGAGAGAGAGAGAGAGAGAGAGAGAGAGAGAGAGAGAGAGAGAGAGAGGGTTGGAGAAAAAAAAGGGTGTAAAAATGGGTTTTGTGATGGCAAACACGTAAAAACCCATAGCCCAAAAACTCCGTTCAAAACGGCATTTTGCAAATGAACCTCTCCCCCACAATTTGCAAAACACCGTTTTGAGGGTTTAAAACGGTGTTTCAAATGGCATTTCAAACGGTGGCTCCGCACCCAAACACTTCCAAATGGCCGTTTGGCCCCAAAACGGTGTTTCAAATGCCAAACGGTGTTTTAAACGGTACGCCAAACACGGTACGCACTTTAAGTCCAAAATCTATTCAATAGATGTGAACTAAATGCCTAATCTGGCCATTTTTTTCCTTATATTGGGAACCAATTGTGAGTCTAAAATCGATTATTGAACTAAAATTTACATTTAAACCATGTTGCTTTGCATCATGTAAAAGGAAACTCAATATTGAATGCTGGACTGAAGATTACGTTTAATTTTGACTTCTATAATCAATTGTGGACTTAAAATCATTTATTAAAATCCAAAACAAACAAGCCATTGGACTCAGTCGGTCCTTAAAATCCGAGATTTTGTATGGTGTAAGCCCGTATATCCAATATTTTTCAAAAAGTGTTGTATGGCTTCCACCATAGGATGATCCAAACCGTCCATTTGATGGGCCACAACACAATTAGGTTGTGCCTCAAAAAACATTTCCATAGGATGATCCTAATTTTCCGATCTATAGAGGATTCCATAATATGCAGTTCCTTGTAGATTGGAGGACTAGGATCATCTTATGGAAATGAGTTATGGGACAGAACCTATTTACATTGTGGCCCATCGAATGGACGGCTTGGATCATACTAGACAATAGCGGCTTATACCATATAAAAACTCAAAATCCAGAAACAAACAGGGCCCAAGTAACTTATAAGGTGGACGGCCGTGCATGCAAATGCAGGAAAAAAAAACAGTGGGGCCCACATTATTTGGGTGATCTAAACCATTAATCTCTTGGGCCCTAAGGCAGATAGGGTGTGCCTAGAAAATCTTCTCCATAAGATGATCCTAAACCCTCCAATCCGTGGTGGTTTTTATACCGTGCCTTCCATTTTGACGGATTCGGAACAGAAAATTTTCGGGCACATCCTGCCTAGTACCTACATCAGCGTCCGCCAAATGAAAGGTTTAAAAAATTTGGCCCCCAGTGTGTTTTGGCCCAATTATCTATCCGGTTTTGGAATCAAAATCGATTATCAAATTCCCAAAAAAAAGTGGACCATAGGTTAAAGATCGTACGCATTTCAGTACAATTTCCAGGTGCTGATAAATTCGCAGTCCCTGTAAGATGATTCGCACCACTGACCTGAATTGACGTAAAAAAGCGTTAAAATCTGACGTATTTTGACGCTTTTGACGTCAATTGATCTTCAAGCGGTGCGAATCATCCCACAGCGGGTGTGAATTTATCATCTCCGTAATTTCTTCTATTAGATAAAACCAATTACACGAGGGCTCCTGAATTTTTACTCCAACTGGCACGACCGATCCTCGAAAGAGAAAACCCCCCACCGTTTCCCTCCTCCGTTCTATATATAACCACCAACAAAAACCAGTCATACTGAAATTCTAGGGTTTTTTTTTTCGAAGGTAAAAATTCTAGGGTTTTTGCTCTCTCTCATTTCCCCCATGGAAGAAGGAGAAGAGTCTGATATTTACAGACCTCAACAACTCGAGTATTCGAGCGAGAATAAGTTATTCCAGGAACCTCCCAATAACCTACCCCAAACCGAAACCCTAACAGACATTGAAACCCTAACCCTAACAGAGATTGAAACCCTAGCAGAGATTGATGATTCTCATCTCTCTCGAGAAGAGATGTCCGATGTTTATATGCCTCGAGAGATCGAGCATTCGAACGAGGATAAGTTATCCCAACCCCAAACCCTAAAAGAGATGATTGAAACCCTAACAGAGATTGATGATTCTCAGCTCGTCGGATCTCGAGAAGAGATTTCAGATGTTTATACGTCTAAGCAATTTGAGCATTCGAGTGAGGATAAGTTATTGAAAGTTGAAGAACCACCTATCATTCCCCAACTCGAAACCCTAGCAGAGATTGAAACCCTAACAGAGATTGACGATTCTCAGCTTGTTGGCTTTCGAGAAGAGATTTCAGATGTTTGTAGGCCTCAGCAAATCGAGAATTCGAGTCAGGATAAGTTATTGGAGGCGGAGGAATCTATTTCCCTTCCCCAAACCGAAACCCTAAAAGAGATTGAAACCCTAACAGAGATTGACGATTCTCAGCTCGTCGTCTCTCGAGAAGATCAACAATTTGAGCATTTGAGTGAGGATAAGTTGTTGGAATCCGAGGAACCCCCGCCTCTTCCCCAATCCGAAACCCTAAAAGAGATTCTCGACCTTCCCCAACCAGAAACCCTAACGGAAATTGACGATTCTCAGCTCGTCAGCTCTCGAGAAGAGACGTCTGATGTTTACAGGCCTCAGCAATTTGAGCATTCGAGCGAGGTTAAGTTATTGCTGGTTGAAGAACCTCCCACGCTTCCCCAACTCGAAACCCTAACAGAGATTGATGATTCTCAGCTCCTCGGCTCTCCTCCACCAGTGGCAGCTGATGTGGACGCGGTCTTAGAAGAGGAGGAGTCAATGGCGGCAATGGAGGTGGATGAAGAGGTTGTGGAATCGAGTAGAAGGGGCGGTGGGAGGAAAAAGAGAGGCCGGCCTGCGCGGCTTCAGATGAAAACCCCTGTGAAAACCCCTGTGAGAAAGTTGGTAGGAGATGATGTTTGTTTCATATGCTTTGATGGAGGGAATCTCGTGCTCTGTGATCGTCGGTGAGTTTTCATTTCTTCATTCTTAGGGTTTTTTTCTTATTTGAATGCGTGCTTGGAAACATCATTTTAGATATATTTTGATAAAAGAGTCTCAAAACACGTGTAAAAGTCTCAAATCATGTGTAAATTGATGTTTCCAAGAGGATTTAAATGCTTCTTAATGAGTGCCTAGCAAAACCCTTTTCCATTTGTATTCTATTTTTCTTTATTTTTGAGCTTATTGGGTTTTAGGGGTTGTCCGAAGGCGTATCATCCTTCATGTGTTAATCGCGATGAGGCCTTCTTCCAATCAAGGGGTCGGTGGAACTGCGGTACGTTCTAATCTCTCTATATTTCTCTCGTGTCATGTTTTAATGATTTATGCTGTTTTGGGCCATTTTGGCTCTAGGAAATGTGGTTAATTTTTAATTTGGTTGGTCATGTGTGTTGTTTAGCCATGCCATGCCATGGAAGGGATACTTTTGATTGGAGATGAGTCCACCATTTCGTGCTAAAAACCCCCTGACCAGAGTTACAATTATATCTGTTTTCTTGTTTGTTTTTGTGATCCATAGTCATTCCTTTTTTGGGGGGTGGGGAGTGGGTGTATTGGTAGGTTACAATACTACTTGCATAGAGTGCATAGTAACTTTGGCACTGTTATGTTTCCCTATTCCAGTAATTTTTGACTTTTTGATGTTTTCGTACTGTATGACTTAGTGATGTTTCTGATTCATTGCCTTCAATCTTTCACCTTTGTCATTTGAAAGGTTGGAAGATGGCATTATAGGAGCAAAAATTGCCGAAGAGGAAGCAATGACCAAGCAGTGCGGAATTAAATGTTCCATCATCCCGCAAGACAAGGGAATTGGCAATTGGAAACTCCCAGCTGGTCTCCATTCGAAAAAAAAACTCCCAGCTCGTCCAAGATGTAAAGTCATTGAAGGGGACTCCAAGTAGTAGTTTCAAGTCAGCTGATGTGATAATGAAAACCGAACTCGCTATTAAGATTCACTCCTTGTGGAAAATTGTGAAGGGCGGAAAGGGTGACCCAATGCTTAGCATGTTGATCACTTTGTGAGTTTGCTCAAGCATGTGTAACCATGGTACATCATGGTTATGACTTCAATAGATGAAAAGTCTTGGTTACGTCTGTACGACATGATATTAATGTATGAGGAGGACACATGACTTGTAAACATGGGTGCAATTATAGTTTTGTTGGGATGGGTAACAAAAGATAAGGCCAATTCATTATATTATGGTGACATTATTGAAAAACGGTTTCTTTATGTGTCCCATTCCATGCTTAAATGTTAAATCTTGGGGGATAGGGAGATGTTAACCGCTTCCCTCATCAATCTATATTTGTGTCCCTAGAAGGGAAAGTGAGACGCCATTGAAAATGTACTAGCATTTGCTATGCCAAGGGGGCTGGGAGATTAAGGGGAAGTAGATCGATTGGAGGCAATAGTATTTACATTTGAATATAGGAATAGGTAGGGGATCCACTTACTATAATAGATGGATGTTTAGTGATTAAATTCCTCGAAATTGTGGACACCATCGAGAAGAACGTGGGCACATGAAATGGTTTTCAGGTTTCTGTCAATCATGTACATGCAAAGTGAGTTTGGGGACGAATTCCTGTGCTAAAAAGAGGGTGTTGTAATGAAGCTTCTTATTGGGTTTAGAATCTTTAGATGCCTTTTCCTTGGCGTATCTTCCTTGTTTCGGGAGTTGCGTTGATGGTTGTACCTATTTTTTGGTGGGTATCCCTGCCAGATTTATTCAGAAAAAAACGAATTACATGCGGTTCCCCATTACAATCATTATCTATAATTCATAACAAGCCCTGGGGAAAAGAGGAAGGATGTAAGAGCTTTTAAAGGGAAAAAGGATCTTTTACATAAGTGTTCTGCGGCTCTACTCTCTATTCTCTAAACATGAGAGAATTTCCAATGGATGAATCCATCTTTAAGCTTTTTGATATCAGTAGCAATGCTTCAGGCTCTCTAAGGGCAAGAATATTTATTGGCGATGATGTTAATAGCGTATAGAGAATCAGGTTCATTTGAAATGTTGGTGATATATTGAGCTCCAAAAGGCCAATATATGCAACGTCGCCTTTCATTGATAATGCTGAAATACGTTCACCTTTATCATTTCTGAAGATTTCTCTAATGTGCCTGTTACATTCTTCTAAAGAAGCATTTGCATATCTATCGTAATTTTACCAGCTTGTGGCTTGATCCAAAAACACTTCTCTTCTAAAAACCAGAATTTTAATTTGACAATCCAGATTTCTCCTGATTGTAATATTCTTGGAGTTGCTGAATTCATGGCAATTCAAGAAAGCAAGGCAACTCCGAATTTCACATTAAGAATTATTCTTAGTACAATGCAATTGTGCGATTCATTCTTTGCAAATATTTTGAAACTTTTCTCAATCTTAATCTGAAAGATTGATGATGCAAAAGCAAGATGGAAAGCAATGGTGAGCTGGCCATTACCATGAAATGAGAGAACCCATCTTCCTTCCATCTGAAGAGATTTCATAAGCTATAGAGGTATATGGATAGATTGCATATTGGATCAATTTGAGTACTCCACTTTATGATGATATCTTTCTTATTAAGCCTGCCTTGGGTTTGGTGATAAGTAGTTTGGGTTGTACCTTTTTCTTGTTATTGTTACATAATTTTATTTAGATGAATTGTGCATGTCACTTGGTGTTCACTTTTATTAAAGCAGTATGGATGTTTATCTTGATTATGTGATAATTTCTGTCTGTATTCGTTATTATTCTAATATTTCCCGAAGTTTCATCTTAAAATTGTATATTTTTCATATATTTCTATATGTTTCTATGATGGTACAAAATTTCCACCTAAATTTCCAACAGAAACCAAAACGTTTGTGTTTATGTGGCAACCGAAACCAACGGTAAAAAATGAAATTGAAATTGAAATTTAAAACCTTGATTCCAACAACTTCACCCTTCTGCGTTTTTTTTTCAAGCAAAATTTAGTATGGCATTGTTATCTACCTCAATGGAAAAAGCCCTTCCGCCTCTCTTCTTTGCTTAAATTAACATTTTTTTTTCGTGTAGATGCAACACTATCAAAGGTAAAAGTAATTTGTTGGTCGATAACTGTGAGCAATTCTGGAAGGTTGTTTGGTTAGATGCAACACTATCAAAGGTAAAGGTAATCGTATTTGTCTAGTTAATTTGTGGGTAGCCAATTTAGCCTATTTATTAAACAAAGAAAAAAAAAATGAAAAAAGAGGAAAGAATATCTGACCAAGAATAGCACAAGGGGAGAGCGCCATCCAAAACTCTAGAAAAGAAATAAGGATAGTATTTCTTATCGATTTACTTATTTCTTAAGAATACTAGAATCGAATTAAGTAAGTCCATAACTGGGAGCAATTCTGGAAGGTTTCGTTGTTGTTTGGTTAACCATATCCTTTTAGATTGGATAATATTTTGTATTAGGGAAGAGTGATGATTCTAGGTTCTTTGCTCGTGGCGGTCTTTCGGAATTCCCCTCTAGCTTCTCTTTGAGCTTTTGGGGCGGTCTTTCGGAATAGTGCATACTTCCTTTCGTGTATAACCCTGAAATTCTGCCACGTTCTTTTGTGGTGTGGCACCTGCCTCGTTAGCCAAGTCCGAAGGAACCACCTCAATGGTCCCACGTCTTCTGAGGGCAAGCCTCCCTCTGGGATCTTCATCTTTAACTCTTAGTCTTGCATCCTTCTTCGTCCGGCGCCAACCTACTTCTTTGGGCACACTAATCATTATCTCACCAATGGTTTCCTTGGATACCCACTGGCCAACAATCACACTACTAGGCAGTAGGCACCCAAATCTTCCATCCCTCAGATTGAACAATCCTTTCGGTCTTCTCCATCCTTTCGGTCTTCTCCAGCACTAGTACTAAAAAGTAGCAAGAAACACATTCTCACCATGCTGTTCCATACCACTACAGCTAACTCAAATGTTGAATTCAGCGGTCCTGACGCTTCCCATGAGCTCATCATGCTGCCCCATACCAACACAACTAACCCATATGTGTGATATTTTGCAAATATCACACATTGTCAATTTATACTGTGAACTGCCACCCAAGTACTTCAGCCAATGACCAACTTTTCACCTTGAGTATGCGTCTTCAGGCCGTCGAGGTCGTGAACACCTTCATCCTTAGTTATGAATTCCGTTTCATTCGCCGTTTCATTTTGGCTACTGGAACGGAACGTTTCGCTATTTCTGTCATTTTTCGTTCCGCTACGATGACCGGATATTTTTGATAGTTAAAAATATGAAAAAAATCCAAAAAAATTACAAATTTTTAAACTTTGGAACAACATAATCCATCACTACATCAAGGTTGTAAAGACTCATCATTTACTTAAAGGAAAATCACTATCAGCTATCAACTGAAATGTCTGGACTAGATGGAAAATTTTTAGAGACCAAATTATGAGTTCTTTTTACCGGACATTTTGGATTTAATAATATTTGGACATGATAGAATTTATAAATTTTTAAAATTGGATAACTATCACATCGTTTGGAAGTTAATATTTTGACCCGGCCTGATTTTTTTGTATTTTGTACTAGAACTGGAAAGTTGACTTTTTATCCTTGTAGAATTGGGTCTAAAAGCTATTTTTAATAAATCCAAATGGGCGGTATTCCCTTATTCACATGTAAATCTGAAGTAAATGGACATTTACTTAAATAACTTTACATGCAAATACTAAGAAGAGAGAAGAAGAGAAGAGAACCAAGAAGAGTAGAAGAAAAATAACTAAATTAGAGTATTTCGGACGAAACGGGCAATTTTGTCTTTTTTGTTTAAAATTTGCCATTTGTCTGGATTTCGTCCGAAATGAATGAAATGGACCGATAAACGGAACATAACGGAAAATAATAGCCATTTCGTTCTGGATTTTGGTCTGGAACGAAATATTTCTTTCATTTCGGACGAAACAAAACGAATTTAATTACTAAGCCGTCATCCTTCATGGCCACGCTCTTTGGCTCAATGGTATTAGTGTATTACTCCTCTACCTGGGAGCTCCACTCTATTCATTCCGTAGTGAAAGTGGATATCTTGGCCTAGGTTCTTAAGTTTAATAACTAAGCCGTCATCCTTCATGGCCACGCTCGTTGGCTCAATTGTATTAGTGTATTGCTCCTCTTCCTGGGAACTCCACTCTTTTCATTCCGTAGTGAAAATGGATACCTTGGCCTAGGTTCTTAAGTGTTTCCTCAATTCCTGTTCACCCAAGAGCATCTCGTCATTCAAACTGGTTATGCAACACTGAGCAAGTTATCCACCTCTGTAAGGTCTTCCAATATGATTTCCCCTAGTCTGTCACTTGTCCAAGGGTATGCATTCAGCTCATGTATTTGTTAGATGCTTTCACGTTCAGTACTCCATCACTTGGAGAAGGGTCATGCCAGCAAGCCAACCTCCTCATCACATTTATAGCCCTTAGGCCCCCATCATCACCTTATCCAACATTGCAACAGACCACGTCCAACTCCCCATCTACTTTCGACCTTACACATCGATGGGTTGCTGGAACATGCCAACCCATTCATGGACGGTTGTTGCTCTTTTGCTCTTTTGCGCATTAAGTAAATCCATTAAACAATGCTTGTACCAACTTTGATGGCACAACTTTGTTTATGCCATCGCGCATCTTCTGCCCAACTGATAAGGTAGTGTAGTTCACACCTTCAAGCTGTTATTCTTTTCCGCCGTGCTCACAAAGCAGTCCATGTGACCATCTTGGCTCAATGATATCACACACCACTGAGAAAGTTACGCATCCACTCTTCTGAAGACATGCATCTCGGCTATCTTTTGGACTTTCGAGGTGTCAATTTAAAAGACTCGCGCAGTTTAGCTTTACCAACTGTCACCACTTGGACAACATTCAATTTCGTTTCGACTTTGCCACAAATCTAAAAGGGTTTCCTGTTCTCCTGTGCCATGGCCACTGCCCTTGAGATGCATCAACCATAGCCACAAACACTCCCACAACTGTAACTATGCCAAGTACCGACATAACCAATACCATGACATGCACCAAAGCACCAAATCGACTTTCGATTAGCACTATTGTATGCAGCAATTCATATCTAATCCCAACTAATAGACAGTTGTGATGCCAACTAGCACCAACACCAACTATCTGAGGAATGCACCCCGGCAACACTGGCTTTGGAACTTGCTTTGATACTGATTATATCATGGGCCACCATTTAAGCTCTAGAACTGACTTACTCTGATGCCAACTATCAGAGCAATCATCTTTAGCTCGTCAGGATTCTTTCCTGCTTTGATGCCAACTATTAGAGCACTCATTTAAGCCCTTAGGATCTTTGGCTCTGATACCAACTGTCACGGGCCTTTTCTTTGTAAGCAAGCCCGTGCAGTGCCCTAGCATACGCATTTGCTAAGGCCAACCTTTCTCGGTGCAAGGCCCTGAAGGTCCAACATGTCCAGCACCTCCTATTGCTTTATGCTCATGATCTCCTGCTCTTCTAACTCACTCGTGCTACTTATCTTGCTTTTACCGTGTACCACATTTAACCAACTCTCGTGATCAGCCTGCATCATGAGTTCATCAAATACCAGGCCCTCAAGCCTAGTACAAGTCCATCTAGTGTGAGACATGTCGATGCCATACACACATCCGCTAAGTTTCATGACCTGGCTATTCAAGGCATAGACCTATGCCATGAATCAATCCGCAAGACCGAAGTCCTTCATATCAACTAAATTCATTTGGAGGCGAGGTCAGGTTCAGCCACACTACGCTCCCTTCTGCCAAGCCCAAAGACTTGGGTGCTCACACCACCACATCGAGAAACTATTTGTAAGGTTGTGGCACAAGTCCACTCTCCTGCTCGGATAGCTGAAGTCCACCAAGGAGTGGAGCACTGAGTTCGCCCCGTCCCGATCTGCCAAACCTGAAGGCTTGGTCATATAAGGCGCAATCGACTAATCCGCAAGACTTGCGTCTCGCGAGGGCGGGCGAAGCCACTCTAGTACGAACTCATGGAAGGCCTAGAGATCGACCTACCCACAAGATGTACCATGATGCTAAGGCGTAGTTTTAGTTAACCTCGCCCCCGCTAGTATGCACAATGCAACCATGCAGGTGGGAACCCAATCCAACATGTTGGCTCCTATCTCGACCAAAGAAATTGGAGCATCCCTTTGGAAAAGTCACAGTCCGCACTAAAGCTCCCTTGAGATATGCCTACAAGCTGCAAGTTGATTTCCCGCTGTCTCGCACGCACAAGCAAGGTCCTCACACAACCATGGTTTTAAACTTCGGCCGAAACGAAATGAAATGACCGAAATATTTCGGTTTCGACCATGGCTGAAACAAAATTTACATGAAATCGTTTTTTTACAAGATATTGGTGAAATTTCCTGTTAAAATTTCGTTTTGAGCCAATTTTACAGAATTTCCACCGAAATTTTAACCGTCCACCGAAATAGCCGAAATTTCCACTGAAATCGTCGAATTTCACACTGAAATTTTAGACATTTTGATCGAAATAAAAAAAAAAACAAAATCATTATCATAATTTTACATGATTTTGGCCAAAATTTCGGCCGAAACCGAAATATTTCTGTTTCATTGGTGGCTGGAACTGACACCGAATCCGAAATTTAAAACCTTGCACACAACTCTTTAGCACATATATAAGGTGCCGACCCACAACAAGCTGAGCCTGGGGGTAGCGTGTCACTGAAAGCCAACCCCTAAAGGAGTGGAGGTAACCACTTCGCTTTGATAGGAGTTGATGTGGATGAAAACGATAAAAGCGTGAAACAAGTCCCTTATTGTACAACTTCTATTTTCGTGATCTTATTTGTACTTTACCTTTTAGTCATCAAATCTTGTTCTTTTGGCTTGATTTTGGTATCATTAGAAAGATTTTTCGATTACCTATCTAACGAGCCCAAGATCGCACGATTTGGACGTGATTTTAGGAAGTTATGGCCGATTTACGGGCATGGTAGGTGTCTCGTATGATATTTCTATTTTAGGGCTAGTTTAGTCAACTTTTTAACTTTAACGTAGATTACTTTAGATGGACGATTGAGATTAGTTTCTTATATCTCAGTAGGTGTTATGAACGCATTGTAATGAACTTCTTTGAATTATTGAATGAAACTCTGCCTTTAGGCGTTTGAGTTCTTTAAGAACTTTTTGGGTTGCTAGGATTAGCTCCAGGAGGATCATTTTCTAGTTTCGCTATGAGATACTTGACAGGATTAGCTCCAGGAGGATCATTTTCTAGTTTCGCTATGAGATACTTGACATTGATGGCATCGGAGTAAATATCATCCCCTTCGACGGTGATTGATGTATTCTATTCCCTACAACGGTGATCGAAGGGTCCTTTTCTTCTTTATTTTTTATATCTCACATGTGCTGCTAGGAAACAACGAACCTCTGGTTTTGGAGTTTGGCTTGCATCAGGAATGCCCGCCAAACGTCTTGTAATGACATTTTCGAAGAAGCGACGAGGCCTTCCCTTTTTAATGCCAAATGCGTCCGCGTGACACTAAGCCCCAGTCAAACAAGGAGGGCACTCAGTCCAACACCACAATTGGCCCAACAAGCGCAAGTTGAAGAGCGGAAATATTCCCCACAACTCTAGAAATCACAGCCCCAAAGGGGCCACCTCGCCAGGTGTCGATGTACCTTTAGCCTCCGCAATGAACCACCGAAAAATCAAATAAGACTTGTGCATGTTAATACTGCCCTCTCAAGTCTCCTTGTTACCATCAACCGATACCACCTCTCCACGTGTCATTGATAGCCATGGAGACCTGTCACCTGAAAGGAGACCCGAGCAAAAAAAAACCATTACTTGTTACTCTGCTGGTGTCGTAAACTCCTCTTCTTTCGATGAAAAAGGCAATTCCTTTGTCAACACAAAATACAGACCTGCAGCCTACCGTCAGCCTGTCACCTCCAAGTACAGCTGACCTGCTGGCGTCTGTCAAACCAGCACAATTTGGATGTATTATGTCAATAGAGTATAATTAGCAAACGTGATTCGGCAAAAAAAAAAAAAACGGAACTGCAAAATTTCGAGTTTAATGCGGTATTGGTTCAAAAAACAGTCAGAAAAACGGAAACACTAGAAAATGAGTTTAAAATCTTGTCATTTACACAATATAACGGAGTTTTTTTTTCATTGTAAAAGTTGAACGGAGTATTAAACGGCACACCAATAATGCGAGTTTTGCTAACTATGCACTAGAGGGAACTGGATTAGCCAAGTGTAATGGGCTCATCCAAAAGCATGCCAGTGAAACCAGGTAACTATGGTACTATCAAGCATACTAGTGAACCGGGTAACTATGGTAGTATCACCTTTTAATTACGCCTTGATATTGCTTTACATGGCTGGTGCATATAAATCTCTATTCATTAGCTGTTTCTTGTTAGGCATCCATTGCAATAATCCATGATGAATTCTCATCCATGATGAAGAGCATTTTATTTCTGCCAACTGATGTCTGGCTTTTGCAGTATATTCTCTCCGCCAATAATCCATGATGGGCATGGCCTTGTTTGTTGCCAGTTGCCCCTAATGCATCAAGTTGCTCCTGGTTGTTTTTTGTCCATGAGATGTTTGCTTTCATACTACTAACCCATTCATTTTGTCTGATCATTCAGTTTACATTTCTTTCATGTTCACCTGCATCCGTATTTTTGACGTCTTAAAATAAGGGAAATGATATGGGCACAACCATATTTTTGTATTTTCACAAACCATCTCGTCTTTTAGTATTCAAAGAGCTGTCAAAAGGTTATTACATTTCCCAAAAGATCTCACAAGCGAATTAAAGAAGAAAAGGCAGCTGGGTTTGTGCAAATATCAAAATATGGTTGTGTTGATAACATTTCCCTAAAATAAATGTCTCAAATGCTGTATTCTTTTGTATTTAATAGGCTTTCTTGCAATTTTAAATACTGTTGATGTTCTCAAAGCCGTGGTACTCTTTCTTCTATTGTTTTTTTGTTATTCTAGTTTACATGCTTCTTAACCTCTTCTCTTTCTCTGGCTTAAGGTTGGCATATATGCAGCAATTGTGAAAAGCCTGCCCAACATATGTGCTATACTTGTACATATTCCTTGTGCAAGGGGTGCATCAAGGAAGCTGTATTTTTTAAAGTTAGAGGAAACAAAGGCCTCTGTGAGACTTGCATGGGAATTGTAACGCTGATAGAAAAGAATGGGGAGGCAGACCAAGAAATGGTATAGCCTTTTCCAACTCTCAGATACTATGTTGTTCATGTTAGAAGCTTATCATCATTCTTTGAGTGTGATCAAAATGAGTTCTTTATTACGGTTTGTATGCAATGCGGTAAAGAAATGCTCAGATTTGTACTCTGTGCATGTTCAAGTTTTTATAGTCCTCAGTGATATTCAATGATCTAAGTATGATATTTATGTTTCGTAGGAATCTTTGCTTGTTTGGCATATTACGTCCCATTTCAGATATCTCTTTTTTTTTGAAAAAAAATAAAAACTAAATGAATCTGATTGCCCTGCAATTCTCCATTTCTTTTGAGATGCGACTCGTGCAATTAACCTTGCCGAGTGCTGGCATATTTTGATCTAATTACACTGACTCATTGTAATTCTTTACCATTGAAAAAAGACCCATTGTAATTCTTTTGTTAATTTTTTATTTCGAAAATTAATATTTTTTATTAAGAAAAGTGGAATATAGGCATCGAATTCATGAGAACGGGAGGAGCTAAATTACAAAGATGACATTTTACTCTTCTTTTGTGTATTTTATTCATTACTGATGCCAAACTCATTCTTTTATGGATAAATATTCAGCGGATTATTACCATTCAAAAAAAAAAAAAATTCAATGGATTATGTGGATTTATTTTTCTGCTACAAAAGCTGGATCATCAATGGGGTAACATGGTTCGATTGTTTTGCTGGATATCCACTTTCTTGTCTAAAATTTATTCTTCTTGTTGTCACGCTTTTTGCTGAAAGTCCTGAGAATTTATGAGAATTTACTTTTGCTTGGTATGCAGTGATAAGTTGTTTGTTTACAGTTCAAGGTCTCCATATTCTACTTTGTAGGCGTAGGCTTAATAAGGGGCACATCCTTGCATTTGAACACCTTCAAACTTAGGAGAAGGTGTGCATTCTTCCACGGAATGTATTTGTACTCTTTCTGGACCCTAACTTTGATTCATAGCATGGACAAATGATTTTTGCCATGTTCATGATGACCATGATTCCCATGTGACAAACCCTCAAGATGTTGAATTGGGTTGATGCGAGTAGTAACTGGACCAGTATCCCTGTCTCTCTCTCTCTCTCTCTCTCAAAAAAAAAAAAAAAAAAAACAAAAAAAAAACTTGACTGGTTTCCTTCCTTCAGATGTTCACTTTCAATCCTCAACTTACCATTGCTTGTCCAATCCACAACTGATGCCAGCCTATCTAGCCCTTGCTAGACTTGTTGGAGAATTTGATCTAATTGATTGTTCCTCTCTGAATCTATGGCAGTAACCTTATTTTGAGCCATCGCGTATCCCAAATAATGTCCTAAATCATACTTGCTTGGATGCCAATTTGGTGCATGAAAATTCTACTTGTAATCCTCCAAAGAGGTTTAGTTGCTTTGGAATTGAATAAAACCATACAAAATTTACCAGTTGGATTGCATAAACATTTGAGAGAAATAATTTGACAAATAGGCCCTAAAATTGATCAAAGTTGTACAAAAGCAGAGTAGCATAAAGGAGAATAAACATATAAACCATTTGATCTTCAAAAAACATGTAATAATTTATTTTTTGTAAATTACATATATAATAATCTCCAAAGCCATGGAAATGTCAAAGCTAATGTTGTATCTGCATGGGGTACGAGTTTTGGAATCCGGCACAAGTAGTGGGTGTCGAATTCAGCAAACCTAAAAAAGAAAGATTCATGGATTCACCCAAATATTTTAATCAATTCTCAAATTTTATATTTTTACTTAATAATATGATTATAACAAGTACCATTTCCAAAAAAAAAAAAAAATGGTTATAACTAGTGTATATTAAAATTTTTACTATGTTAAGTAAATATGCTGATTTATTTCTATACAAACTTACTCTTAGGGTATCTAAAACTCAAAATGTGCAGTAATTATAAAGTTTTTGTTTTTTTGAATGGAAAGAGAAAATTTCATTCCAAGAAAAAGACCGAGGCGGTCTTTACAAAGGAGCAAGAACAATAGGAAAGAGAAAAGAACAAGCCCACATGGGAAAAAAATAGAACGAAACAGGAAAGATTTAAGAAACAGGACTAAAGAGGTAGATAATCAAACAACTCCACCTCCGTCTCAAAAGCCCCGCTCTAGCAAGATAGTCAGCTACTGTAAATTGCAAAGTTGTGGTTGTAATATTCAAAAAAAAAAAAAAAAAAAAAAAAACAGATAAGAGAGATCTATTAAGTGTTGCTGCGAATCCTAAACTAATGAAACCTGGCACGTGTCGAACAGATCCACGGGTACTTCGCCCATTAAAAAGAATCCGTGTGACATGGCCTCAAATCAATCCTAGCCATACATGGTATGCTAGTTTCTATCCTTAGGTGAAACTCAACTCAACTTAGCCTTTGTCGCAAACTAGTTGGGGTCGGCTCACTATCCTTAGGTGAATCGCTAAAAAGTCTCAATGATGGCAAAAAGAATCCTAACTTGCGAAACTGATGAGTAACTATCCTTAACAACTTTCCCCATTAAACTACAACAGAAAAGGAAAATAACAATAGAACTTTGTTGCTACCCCACCCTCAAAGAGAAACTTAGCAGGTAAGTTCAAGTTTCAAATATGTATTTATCAAATTTGATGAAATACAACGTAAATCAGCTACTAACATGCTTTTCAAAAAAAAAAAATGCTATAAGAACCAAACGCAACCACAAAGCAATCTCAACCCTTGATTTATATTGTTCTTAGCCCCTCCCACATGCACGAGACATCCTCTCTGGGAATGAAGACCTTCACCGAAGGCTTTCCGCAATTGAGAATAAGAATCTTTAGAACTGTTTATTTTTCAAAAAAAAAGAGAAGAGAATAAGAATCTTCAGACTCTGTGCTTTAAACTATTGAGAATTAGAATCTTCAAAGGCCTTCCATAGTTCTCAAGTAGAGGGAATATATAGAACGTGTACAATAATTTCTGGGGAGAGTGGAGTTGCTCCGGCCATCCAGGCAATGATCAATTGATCCTTGGTGTGCCAGGTCTCTTAATCTAGATTCTTCTCCCATTCGGGGTCCTTAGTGTCAACTCTTTCCTTTTCTCGCATTGATATTAGAGGAATAGTTAGTCCCTTAAGATGTGCTAGGATGCCTTACCACGTGCAATGGGGAATCTGACCATTCTAGAATAGGTAGTTTTCATTGGTAATATATATATATATATATATATATATATGAGGAAAGTGTTGGTGAGCTTAAGCTCACCAAACTTATGGTGAGCTTAAGCGCCCCAATCACATGGGTCCCACATTTTCTGTGGTGATCCAAACCATTCATTTGCAAGGCCCTATCATAGATAGGGTGTGTACCAAAAATCAGCTCCATAGGATCATCCTAACCCCTCCATTTGTGGAGGACAAAAATGGGCAGATTTGTGGACAAATAATGTCTGTCCATTTTGACCTCCACAAATGGATGGGTTAGGATGATCCTATGGAGCTGATTTTTGGTACACACCCTATCTATGATAGGGCCTTGCAAATGAATGGTTTGGATCACCACAGAAAATGTGGGACCCATCTGATTGGGCGCTTAAGCTCACCATTAAGCTCACCAACACTTTCCTCATATATATATATATTGACAAGCTAGGAGAGGATAGGGAAGTAGAGGAGGAATCAAGAAGATAGGAATTGAGGTAGGACAATTCTAGAGGGAGTGTTTAGGAATCAACCAAAGGCTGATTTAGGAGTTTAAAGATAGGCCAAATTTGGAGCTGTAAGCCCAATGGTTCACACCTTGGCATTCCCATCTTGTTCTAATGATTCCAAACACAAGTGATTTTATATCACTAATGTGTTTAGTTGTTGATCTCTTGATTAGTGTGCAAATCAATGATTGCTTGGTTCAAGACCTAGAAGCAAAATTGGAGCATATATTTGGAGTGCCAAAGCCTTAGGGTGATCCAAGGAGCCAAAGTGGACTTGAAGCATTGAAGCTTATAGTGAAGGTCAAGTTGTGTCCAAGTCACTTTTAGAATGAAAAAATCCTTTCCATGTTTGGAGTATATTTGAGGCACTTATCTAAGTCAATTAAAGTCCCAAAACATGATAACTAATGAGGGACAAGACCTAGGCCATACACCCAAAGGATTGGAAAATATAAAGATTGAAATGTGCAAAATCTGGCAGGACCGGTTGACTAGAGATGCATGCTGTTGGAAACAGCATGTGGTCCAGCACACTGGATCGGTCAACCGAGATGGGTTGGTCCACCGGATTGGGCTGGAAATTATAGCCGTTATAGCTCTAACAGTTAGTTTTTTGGGCATTCCGGTATCTACCGAAATAGCCCTAAAACGACTAGTTTTTGTGTAAAACTATATATATGGTTCTCTAACCAATCTAATGAAGGAAGGTTATCCCCTTGCGGCAAGATCGCTATGCGTCGCGGAACAAAAATCGCATAGATCTTTAAATTTTCTTTTAGATCTTGCTTTTGCCCAAGATCCTAAAGTCTAGATTAGTTATTATTGTTAATTAAACATAAAGAAATACCTCTTTGTAGAAGAAATCTAGGAACCACGCTGCTAGATCTACTCTAACGGTTGCGATCGTTCTGAACGCCGCGAACCCCGCAAGTTGAACCGATGGATTCTTTTCTTTGCACCATTGATTGTGGATGTGAATAACACTTATTCATTTCAGTACCTTTGGTATAGAGATCAGAGAATTAAATTGGAAGCCTTTCTCTTTGGAACTTTGGTGTAACTGTTTAACGATTGGAGAAGAGAGACAAAAAGAATGGAAAACGATTTTCCAGGGGGGGGGGGAAGAGGGGAACGGATTTTGAAGCTTCCCAAGCATCAGAAAACGTTTAGCCCTTTCCCTTATTTATTCACAAAGAGTTTGGTTTGATTTGTCCTTGTTTCCCTCTCCTAATTCCTATCTAATTGAGAAACTATTTGCATTGAGACTGCTCGAAGCATTGGGACTCCTCCAAACGTCTAAGGCTGACTGGGGCGCCCCTCACTGATTGGGAGAGTGTTTTTTTGAATCATTCTCCAGCCCATTGTGGCCTTATCCAGTAAGTGTTCAAGTTGGAAACGAATTGCTCAAGTCTAGAAGCTTCATTTTAGCAATTCCTATCCAAAGTGAAGTTCTAATGCAATTCGAACTCCTAGAGCAATTGGGAAACGTTTCCCCCAGCTCTCCCATCTGTTTTGGGTGTGTGGTGGGCCCCGCCAACCTTATCCAAAGTGTAGGACAATTCTAATTCCCTATTCCGTTCCAATTTCGCACTTCTTGCAAAACCGGTTTGGGAATAACTATTCTCATTTGGATTTCACATTATCATATTTATTATTAATCACATTAATAATAATTAATAATGTATAATAAGTGAATAATTAATTAATAATTAATTATCCACTTAATTAATTAATAACTCGCATCCAATGGGAGTTATACAGCTCCAATTTTGTTCTCGAAAAATTCTCTTAGAGTCTTTTGTTGCTTACCTAACAAAGACATGTATATATACATATATCAACATATATATATATATATTTAATTAATAAATATCCACATTAACCCAACGGATCATATGTGTCCGTGCAATTACATAAAATGATGAACCGTGATCTGTTTGGATGTTACCGGGTCATTCGAGTTATGAGTGGGGTCGTCGCAGGGATCCGACGGTCGATCCTGTAGAACCTTATGGTGGGCCCCACTGCGATCTCGCTCTGTAGTTATACTACACTCGCATTAGGTCAGTGGCCTCCATCGAGATGTAACCCTGAAGATGACCGTCGATCATCTTACCCCTAATCTCTTGTATGTGCAAGTCCTTTCTTGGCTACATCTACTTAGTTGTGTCATACCGAGGGGGGGGGGGTGGACACCTCTTACCCCCTTGGCCCACTCTTTGTATACCATTTTGGTTAAGCGGCGTTTAGCTTCCAAATGCATTTGTAAAATCCTTTGAAAACATTTCAATGTTTCATAAAACATTCCGATAAACCTTTTATCAATTCCGTCTGGCCAGGCTATTAATAGGTCTACCGTTATGACAAAATTGTAGATGTCAATCCCTAAATTTTAGGGCGAAGAATCCCATGTTGAGTATCACTATTTGTCTCGAGGGTTTGCGCTAAGATATAGCTCTATCTGAATGTGACTCTAAACTAGAATCACTATGAGATAGACTAAAGACTCTAGAACGGGCCACAAACCGATAAGATCCCTCAGGTCTAAGGACATATAGAGGGTTTTGTCTAGAAGAACAACTTTATACTATTTTGTCCACAAGTTGTTCTTTGTTTGATCCGGTTCGGTTGCGCGATCCAATCGTCGCACCCACTCTTCTTGCTTAGGGTCCATTACCCAGATGACCGAGATAAGTCACATCACGACACGTGCATATAGGCAAGACTATTGCTGGTTGTATACAGAAAGAGTTGTCCAGTCTCTTTCCCAACCAGGAACTATTAAGGCTTGCATAGAACCGAAATGCCATATCTCCTTGCTCCCTTGGATCTGTGAATCCTTTGAGCATGGCATTTCTACTATGCTACTTAAAGACGAACATGTGTCAATAAACAAGCACATCACACATTCATTAATATAATTACCCATTTATGTTATGAAATAAACCTTTATTGATTACTTAATGTCATTCTACTGGCTTTTCAGGGCATATACTCTAACATCGAACACATCCAGCACACTCTTAAACTTCATTTGAATACCTTAAAGAGTGAAAACAACTTGATTATTGCCTCTCTCATCTTTGGATCAAGGATTTGGACATAGGACTTATTTGTACATCTTCTTTATACTTTGTAACCCTCTTTGAAGGGATTTTAGTTTCAAAGGATTGTATTTGGGTGAGTGAGGGAGAGGCAGAGCTATCTCTAGGAGAGCTATCTCCAGGGCGAGTGTAGGAGACACAGAGCCATCTCCAGACCGAGTGTTGAGGACACAGAGCTTTCCTCGGTTGTAATTGGGTTTAGTCTCCACCTTTAAGGAGATTAGATAGTGAAGCTATCAAGAAGCCCTTGGGGGAGTGGAGTAGGCCTTGCTGTGGATCCTTGGACTGAACCAGTATAAAAATCTGGTGCACTATTTCTATCTCTTTCATTCATCTCTTTCATGCATTTGTGGTTTTTATTTTCATTTGTGCTTAAAGTTCAAATTTGCCTTTGTTTCTTAATTCTGCATTAACTAGGGCAAAAGTTTTCAAAACCCAATTCACCCCCCCATCTTGGGTTGCCACATCCATTACTGTGATTTCAGGAGCAACTTTGACCGTCGGTTGGATCATCCAAATCTGAAGGTTTATCAGATTTCCATGTTCGGAAAAATCATTCCAGAATTTTTAATCATGATTATGAATCTCCTAGGGCATGGAATTCTGTAGTGATTAGACTTAAGCAAGGGGAACTTTATTTGGGTGAGTGACCAATTTCGAAGATCCAAATTGAGGGTTTGGATCTTGAATTAAGTCTCCAATTGTTGAGATTAAAATAAGCGACGAAAATCAAGGAAAATTTGTTAGAGAAAAGAATTGGAAGTAGAGAAGGGAGAGAAAGAAGATGATCAAACCCCAAAGATAGAGATAAGAATTAACTCAATAGAAGTAAAGATAGGCACTATAGCATCACACCTATGATCGTTGGGTAGGAGAATCACTCATCCACAAGGCGACAAGCTTCTTCAATCTCTTTGTTTGTCAACTATCAAATTCATGGCACGAGCCTAAGAATTTATGGACTAAAGAATTCTAGACCCTTTTAAACTCGCACAAAATGTTTGCTGCCAATTTAGGAAACAAAAGCACATGCCCTATAGTTGTCTCCATTGTTGCTATTAGTAGCCTACACCCTTTGACTTCAAAAACATTAGAAAAAAAACATAAATAAAATTTCCCCAAGACAATAATACTGAATTTGGAAACTAACGTAAGAATCTTATGTGGGAAAAGGAACTAATCCAACCCTTTTACGCAAACACCTTCTAGAAATGGTAGAAACAGAAACTACTAACTTAAAGAACCTCAACTTTAAACATTTTCAAACAAAAATCCACGCCAAAAAAATACTCAAACCCAATCTTGCTCTACCAATCAAGTGTGCCCCCCTCCCCTCTCTCTATTTAACCTACAGATCCCAGAATAAGGGGATTTATCATTTTTGATAGTTTGACCAAACTCAAATTTGTCAAAATGACCAACTTACCCTGATGCATTGTTTTGGATTATTTAATAAGGTCCTGAGGGGTCTTGTGGGTCCATACTTGACCATAAACTTCCCCGTAATGGTCTTATTCTGTTGGGTTGAGGATGGTCCCTCTCAAAAAGAGGATGCCATGAAATGAGAGAGAGAGAGAGAGAGAGAGAGAGAGAGAGAGAGAGAGAGAGAGAGAGAGAGATGTATGTGGTTTTCGAAGAGAGAAAATGCGATGTTTGGTTTGCCTTAAGGTAGATAGAGGAATTAAGACTTGCGATTTGGTAGGCGAAGGGGTTTAATTTAGGGTTTCGAGTGATAAAAGAAGAGATTTTGTGTTTTCAGAATGGTCTATGAAGAGATTTTTAGTTTTTGAATGGTAGAAGTGATTTGTATGGTTTTGAATGTGGTAAGAGAGAGAATGAGAAACTAAGGTTTCAAATGAAAGAGGGAAGAGTACAAGATTCATTAATGCAGATCCAGAGGCATGTGAGAAGATCACATTTCATCGATTATTTTGGAGAAGACGCAGTTAAATGGCAAGGGACAAAAGAGGAACTTGGTGGACTGGATTTGCTACAAGTGCTCCTGACACTTCAAGAGAAGAATTCCTTGTAGGTGGTGCGAAAAATATTCACATTGCAGCTTGGTTGACAAGGAAGTGCGTGGGGGGGGGGGGGGGGAGTTGGGGGCGGGGGTTTCGGTTTCTGATTGTCTATAGTCAGTCACAGAAGGCTAAGACAACCGACTTGTGGTATTAGAAGCTCCGAGAGGACATGGTGTCAAATTCAGGGATCATTCTTATAGTCAGATCCTGATCGGTGGGACATCAATGGAAGCTATACTTGGCCCCTCGTGTTACTGGCCTGATTTTTCTTGTGTTGGAGATCTTTCATTTGCGATTCGAATTTGGAGATTTAGAGCAGTGACTAGGGATAGTTGGAGTTCGTGGTTGGGTAGTTATCACGAGAGCCAACTCAAACAAAGTTTTGGTTCAGGTTCCGCAAGTGGCTTGTCTAGGTCAGTGCACTCCAGTTGCTTTGGCTATAAGGTTGTCCCTTCTCCAAACTAGAAAGATTGACTAAATTTTGCATAGCGTAGGTGAGAGACTGAGTGGAGGTGAGACTGATCTGGTGGGAAGAAAAGTTGTCTGGAAGAAAAGTTGGTGTGTTGCTGGAAGAAAAGTTGCGGGCGGGTTCGGTTTCTGATTGTCTATCGTCAGTCGCAGAAGGCTAAGACGACCAACTTGCGGTATTAGAAGCTCCGAGAGGACCTGGTGTCAAATTCAAGGATCATTCTTATTGTCAGATCGTGATCGGTGGGACATCAATGGAAGCTATACTTGGGCCCTCGTGTTACTGGCCTGATTTTTCTTGGGTTGGAGATCTTTCATCCGCGATTCGAATATGGGGATTTAGAGCAGTGACTAGGGAGAGTTGGAGTTTGTGGTCGGGTAGTCATCATGAGAGCCAACTCGAACAAAGTTTTTATTCAGGTTCCGTAAGTGGCTTGTCTGGATCAGTGCACTCCAGTTGCTTTGTATAGGGCTGTCCCTTCTCCAAACTAGAAAGATTGACTAAATTTTGCATAACGTAGGTGAGAGCAGTGTTTAAAAACTCCTTGACTTGGCAAGGAACTCCCCCGAGTTGACTCCTTTTTGCCTGGGCCGCGTTCCGCGCTGGACCACATCCGCATTCCGCATTTTGTCCTACAGAGCCAATAAACTCCTTCGACTCTCCCAAGTTATGTCCGCGTCAAACTCATCAACCACGCTCTTGGCCGCGTCTGCGCCGAGTCAACAAGGATTTTTCTTGGCCGCATTCCGCATCACATCCGCGTTTTTAAACACTGGGTGAGAGACCGATCTGGTGGGAGGTGCGAGGAGTTTCGTGGCATACTTGGTCCTTAGAGACCTTTTTCAAGATCGGAGGTTAGCTTATAGAACTTGGATCGGTCTTGCTACCGCTGTCTTTGATCTGTCGGTGGAGAGGATGTGTGTGAAGGTGACCTCGTTTGCCATTCCAATCTATACCTTGACATTGAGATTGATGGAACTATTTTCTGGATTGAAGTAGTGGCTGAGAAGGACGACCCAGTCGATGTTGAAGCAACTAGCGAGATTAGGTGGTTTAGGGTCAGACAATGTACAATTGAGTTGGTTTCTTAAATTTCAATTTGTATCGTTTTCCTGATGACTGTCATAAAAAATGTTATTTCAAGGAGATGGTGAACTTATTACCTTGAATATATGGTTCTGACGATGCCGGCTATTAAAAAAAAAAAATTATGCGCTTCTCTCTTTCGAGTTGTGTGGTGGTATCGTGAGTTTCTTATACGATATTTCCTCATCTAGGTTGGGCTTTATTTTTTGGGAATCATACTCTGGAGTCCTTTACTTTCATTTCTCTGATAGTATTATGCAATTCAATTGTTTTGTGGGGTGGGGGGCCAGGGGGGGTCTTGTTCTTTTATCCTTTCCTACAAAAGACAATAGTTATTATAGTTTGGGCATCTTGCTTTCATGCGGTGCGCATTTTCCTTCATAGGCAACCTTTTTTTTTTTTTTTCATTTGCTGCTTGGCTCAAGCAAAGCTTATGTTTCTGCTTTGAAAGTTCTATTGTATGGACATTTTAGCATTTTCGGTTACCTGGGACATTTGGTCCTCTATCTCAAATTTGTATTGGAATGCCAACATGTGTCAATGTCTAAATATAAATGACATGGTTTATGAGCATAACATATCGAGTTTTGACATTGCTTTGTGAAATGTGGTCACTTCGTGCATGCTTGTGTACGGATTCTATTTTCTTAGGAAAAACTTTCCCCGAAAAATGAGTTTTCCACTGTTTGGTTAACTCATTTACCAGAGATTTTATATTCCTAGATTAAAGTTTTCTTCAAAAAATTGAGAAAAAAATTGATATATGCGCACACGCGCGCACACACACAGGTTATATATAGTAAGCTAATTGAAAGGTCGTATATAGGAAACAATAGTAAGCTAATGATAGGTTATATATATATATATATATATATATATATATATGTATATGTATGTATGTATGTATGTTTTTGTGTGCGTGCGGGCGGGGGTGGTGGAGTCTTTTTCTAAAGAAATGCGTTGAGAAAAGGCAAATGCATCGAACCTTTCAACGAGATAGGAACTATCGGCCACTTGCCCATTAACCCATTCACACAATTGCCAAGTCACTAGATTCACCAAGTAGGAGTTTGTGTGATTTGAGTCATTGAATCGTGGGTAGCGCAGTCTGTTGTAAGTTTAGGTCTTTGAGTCTCTGAATCGTCGTCGAGATTCCGTCGCGTGATTGAAAGACTCTTTGTGTTAACGCGCGAGAGGCGAATCGCCTTCGCATGAATCACAGAGCCGTTCCACACTAATTCAAATCAGAGGGCCACGCCAACCAAATGGAGTTGATTGATCAAGTTGATCTGCACTAATGTCAGGTTACTGATTCGCGTGGACTGTTTGAACTCAGAAAGAATAACATTAGATTGACTTTTGAACCCTTGTTCAGTCGGTGATGGGCAGTGCATCCTCGTTAAGTCTTCTGTTCACGGATTCATCTTCAATGTCAGCAACAGGGCATTCCATGCACTATAGTATCTTGACAATGAAAATTGTCAACATTGGCAACCATGGGGATGACTGGTGCAAGTCAAGAATCAATAAACAAGCCTTGTCCATAGGGCTAGTTAGAGGTTAGAGAGAATGATAGAAAATGGCTGCAATTGCAATAATAATAGCAAGACTGAGTTGTATACTAGTGAATGTTTCGCTCTTGAAAGTTCTCACTTTCCATTCAAATGAAATTATTAGCAGAGGAACGAAATGAGTGTCCAGGTTCACTATCAGAAGCAGTGGCACGAAAAATGGATGCCCGTATTATATTCAGAGTCGCAACACTGAGAAAAAGTTTTCTACAAAAAAACCTTTTGGCCAGTTTGACTGGAAGTCCCTCTGGAATTGAGTGCACTTCACCTCTCTATCTTCCTCTTCAAGACTCCAGAAAGGTACTCTTGGAACACTGATGGGCATCAAATGAAAGAATTTTTTTTTTTTCTTTTGAAAATTATAAAATGAAAGAAAAATTAAGTACTCTTTCACTTTGATGTGGAAACATAACTGCCCATCTTCTCTTTCGTCTCGGGAGAAATACGACCGGGGTGAGCTAATTCAAATCCCTCGGGGTGGGCGTGGGGTGGGGGGTGGTAGAAAGGAAAGCTTGGCTCTTGGGCCGTCTGAAGGAGATTGAGGGGAGGGTGGAGGTTGGTCTGGCCTCTGTTGTGGAAGAGGAAGAATCGGCAAAACTCAAGGAAGAATATAATCGTTTTCTGCTCCAATATGAAATATATTGGCGTAAAAAATCAAGTGTGAAATGGTTAACAGAAGGAGATAATAACACAGCTTACTTCCATGCCTTAGCGGGAGTGAGAAGACGTGGGAACCAGATTGAGGCTTTGCAAGTGAATGGGGCTATGTCGGATGACAAAGAGGCAATTACTAAAGAAATTGTGGAATATTATAAAAATTTATACTCTTTTGAAGGAGAGGATCGGCTCATTCTTGAGGGGTGGTGTTTGGGAGATTAGATGAGGAAGATAGAAAAGCTTTGGAGAGGCCTTTTTCTGAGGAGGAAGTTGAGAGAGGGGTCTCTTCCTTGGGTAAGGATAGAGCTCCCAGGACCGGATGGCTTTTGTCTTGCTTTTTTTTCAATCTTGCTTTGGAGATGTGAAAGATGACATAATGTTATTCTTCCATTACTTCTTTGAGGGGTTGGATCTTGATAGAGGGGACCGGGGCTACTTTTATTGCTCTTATTTTGAAAGGCATTGGGGGTCAAAAGTTTTGAATTTCCGCCCAATTAGCTGGTGGGAAGCCTTTACAAGGTATTGGCAAAGGTACTAGCAGAAAGAATCAAGAAAGTATTGCATAAGATTATATCCCCAAGCCAATGTGCCTTCATTCACAAGAGACAGATTCTGGATTGCTCCTTCATTGCAAATTAGACAATAGTCTACTACTCAAAGATGGGTCTTCAGGGGATTGTCTGCAAACTCGTTATGGAAAAAGTGTACGACAAAGTGGAATGGGGTTGTTTAGACTATCTCTTGGTGAGGATGGGATTTGGTCGGAAATGGAGATTGTGGATACTGAAATGTGTCTCCTCAGCCTGGTTCTCAATTCTTGTTAACGGGTCACCTAAGGGATTCTTCAAGTCCTCCATGACTTAGATAGGGTGTGACCCCCTATATCCCGTCTTATTTGTGACAGTAGCAGAAACTTTGAGTAGACTGTTGGATAAAGGTAAAGAGAAGCCGTTAGAAAAAGAAAAAAGAAAAAAAAGAAAGGCTTGATAAAAGGTTTTGAAGTGGGTTAAGAAAATATAGAGATTTCACACTTGTAGTTTGCCGATGACACACTCTTATTCAGCTCCCCAGATCCTGTAAAGGCGTTGAATCTCAAAGCCATTCTTCGGTGCTATGAAGTAATCACAGGTCAAAGATCAAATTTCCATAAGTCAAAGGTAAATGGCATCCACCTGAAAACAGAAACCACCCTAGGCTTGGCAGGAATTCTGGGTTACTCAATGGAATTGCTGCCTTCTACCTATCTCGTTTTGCCGTTGGGGGTGGGAAGACCTAAAAAAGAAAGCTGGGAGCCATAATGGAAAGAGTAGAATGAAGGCTATACATTTGGAAAAGGAATTTGGTTTCTAAAGGAGGCAGGATTACTGTAGCATACTTGTTGAATATCCCAATCTACCAGCTGTCCATGGTCAAATGTCCGGTTAGTGTGGCTAACAGGCTAGAGAAAATCCAGAGAAGGTTCCTATATAAGATTCAAGGTACATGCAGCGGACCGAATAAGATTTTGGAGTGATGTGTGGTGCGAGACACTCCCATTGAAGGATGTTTTTCCGGATTTGTTCGTGGTAGCAGAGTCAAGAGAGGCATTGGTAAATGATTGTTTTATTCGTAGGGACAATAGGGTGGTGTGGATCCCAAAATTTAGGATCGGTATTTTGTTATAGAAGTGGAGTCAGTGGGAAGACTAATGGCAACACTGGAAAGATGTTATGTTAAACGGTCTGGCTCGGATAAAAGAATTTGGATCTGGAACCTGGAAGGCAATTTCACAGTCAAATCTTTCTACATTCACTTAGTGCCATGCCCTGTATCCTCTAAAGTTGCTAAGGTATGGAGCATTCCAGCACCACCACGTGTTTGTGCCTTCGGATGGACGAGGTCACTAGAAAGGATACAAACAATTGATTTCCTAAGGAGACGGAATTGTTTAATCATAGACCATTGCACTCTATGCTTAGAGACGAGGGAATCAGCTGATCATTTGTTGGTGCATTGCAAAGTGGCAAGAGAGGAGTGGCGTAGATTATTATCAAGATCTGGAATTGCTTGGGTTTTCCCGGCGAAGCTATTGGATCTATTGGAAAATTGTGGCGTAGATTATTATGAAGATCTGGAAGTGCTTGGGTTTTCCCAGCGAAGCTATTGGATCTATTGGAAAATTGGGCCATGGCTCCTTGGAAGCAAAAAGGAAAGACTTTATGGCATGTTTCTTTTCTTGCAACCATCTGGGTACTATGGAAGGAGAGAAGTGGGTGGGTGTTCAAGGGATACTCGAGAAGCCCAACATATCTATTCACTAAACATCATAGCACTTACAATATCATGGGTAAACACGCTGCCGAGTTTTATTTTCGTTTCGGCACATGATCTATGGTATGGTTGGAAAGTAATATGCAACGAGGTAAGTGGAGAGCATAAAGCCGCTCAAGAATGGCAACTACCCACCCAAGGGTTGCTCAAGCTCAATTTCGACGGATCGAGTATGGGAAACCCGGGTCCTTCTGGGATTAGGGGAATCTTAAGCGACGATCAAGGGACAGTGATCTGGGTCTATTCGGGGCCCATAGGGATCATAGACGCAAATGAGGCGGAGGTAAGGGCGGTGCACCATGGAATAAAACTCTACAAAATGCAGAAATGGAAAAGGTAGTGATAGAGGGGGATTCAATGAATGTCATCATGTGGCTTAAAGAAAGTCATCCAATTCCCTGGAGATTTGCCGCCCTCTTTGATGAAATCCACGATTTGGGTAATGAAGTACCTCTAGTTGTTCATCATGTCATATGCTCCACCAATGGGGAGGCGGATGGGTTGGCCAGAGACGGAGTATCTAGACAGTCCATTGAATTGTTTGATTTCCTCCCCCCTTAAATGGAGCTTTTGCATTTGCTGTGCCCTCATATTGTAGTTCTTTTTAGACCCTCTCAGCCTTTGCTCTATTAATAAAATCTTTTGCCATTCAAAAAAAAAATTTAAAAAATCCTTACGACCTAGTATCATCAGTCTCACGATGTTTTTCTTCTTGGGGGGTATTAGTTGTTAGCTGGTTAGACTTAATAGAAAGGAGAAACAGAGAAGGAGAGGCAATGGGGAAGCGAGGACGAGACGGGTTGGGTAGAGAGCAGTTTCGTACCCATTGAGGAAGATGCTGCCATGTTGGATGAGCAAGAGGGGTTGGAGCAAGAGAAACTAAGTCAGCTGTTTTGCATTTTTTTCCTCTGTTTTTGTTGCTGCTGATCAATAAATTTTCTTCTTCTTCATGTCTATCTAATTCGAGCATTGACCAGTTGGAGTTTTCCATTTTGATCACCACCGATGTTCCTCCATGGCTCTCTCTCTCTGACCAATCGAACGGTGATACCATTTCTTCTCTTTTGTCCTCCTGAATATGCCCTGTTTTCTCTTTTTTATTTCTTTTGATTTGTGGACTGAAAAATAGCTTAGAAGCAATGTTTTATAAATGGGTTTCTACCAAAAAGAAAAAAAGGCAGATGGAATTGAAGCACGTGGTTGGAAGGATGAGAGGAATGAAGGTGAGGCATTGTCTCATGGCAATATTCGGATTAGCAGTCTTTTTGAATATTGACGGGATTTGGTAGAATCCAAAACTGCTGTCATTGACTCTATCTTGCAAAAACTCATATGAAAGAGAGAGAACTCAACATGTTTTTTTGTTACAAGAGAAAAAGGAAGAGGAGATTTTTCTCGTGGGAGGGGAGATTGGGATTTCAAAGGTTTTGTGGAAGCAAGCAGGATTTCTTCCACTGTATTTATTTCTGTTATCTTGTAAGTATTGTCTCAGTTCGTTGACTGCTTTTCTCCTCGTTCTTTCCTAGCTTCAGTATTTAGGTCTATTTCTCATATTTCATTCACGCATAGTTTCTCTTTTCTCACTGAATAAACCAAATGCATGACTTCTTTAACCTCTTGCAGGCTACCGTGGTTTATATATTCCACACTTGTATCTGGTTATTACGCTTTCTAGACTTGCACCTTTTTGGGATCCCATCCAGTTTTATGTTTTATATTAATTAATGAGTGCTTTTCACATTGTAAAAAAATTCAAGAGTTACTGTAGAAGGTTCTGTTACCTGTGGAACTCCATTTGGTATTTTTTCATAACTAGAATATAACTCTCTGTGTGTGTGTCTTGTGGTAAGCTGGGATTGAACTCATGGCCTATGCATTGCATCCATTGGTTTATATTTTCTTGGGCAGAGACCCCAATGTGCACATCTGTTTTCTATTATCATTACACATCTATTCCTTTTTCCTTGGGCATGAATTTTCTGGCTTTGATATATATGTAGGCTCGCATAGATTTTGATGACAAAAGCAATTGGGAGTACTTGTTCAAGGAGTATTGGTTAGAGTTGAAAGGGAAGCTATCATTAACTTCAGAAGAGCTTACCAGAGCTATAAATCCACGCAAGGGGCCTGGTGGTTTGCCTCGTAATGAGGAATCTTCTGATGAATTATATGATGCTAATAATGATCCAGGTTCCAGTTCAGATATCTCTTCAGGAAATCTTGAAGTTGGTAATTCTGCAAGAAAAAAAGGGACAAAACGGTCAAAATCCTCTACCATCGAAGAGGATTCTCCCAGTGCGATAAAATCATCTGGTACGGGAGGGAAATCTGTGGTACAGGACACCGAGTGGGCTTCGAAAGAGCTCTTGGAGTTTGTTGCTCACATGAAAGATGGCGATAAATCCGTCTTATCCCAGTTTGATGTTCAGGCTCTCTTGCTAGAATATATAAAACTAAAAAATCTTAGGGATCCGCGCAGGAAAAGTCAAATAATTTGTGACCCGAGACTTGAAAATCTCTTTGGAAAACCACGTGTTGGGCATTTCGAAATGTTAAAGCTTCTTGAATCACACTTCCTTATAAAAGAGCCTCCTCCAACCTTTGCAGATGACAGTCTAGATACTGAGGTTCTTCATACGGAGGTTGAAGGCAACAGTGATGCCATAACAAAGACTGGCTCAGATAAGAAAAAGAAAACACGGAAAAGGAATGAGAGGGGCCCACAGACTAATCTTGATGATTATGCAGCAATTGATGTTCACAACATTAACTTAATTTACTTGCGACGCAACTTGATGGAGGATTTAATTGAAGATATGGACAGGTTCCAGAATAAGGTTATTGGCTCTTTTGTGAGAATAAGAATTTCTGGTGCAGGTCAAAAGCAAGATATGTATAGGCTTGTTCAAGTAGTAGGTAAATTTTTTTATCCTTTTGTCATCAATTTCTTTATTTACCATTATCTGTTATTCTTTTTCTTATAAAAAAAATCAATTTCTTTATTTACCAGTATGTGTTTGCTTTGTGGAACAAATAAAATCACGAAGGCTGACAGTTTTCTATGCAGGTACTGGCAAGGCAGCAGAGCCATATAAAACTGGCAAAAGGACAACAGACGCTACACTTGAGATATTAAATTTAAACAAAACGGAGGTTATAACTATTGACACAATTTCAAATCAGGAGTTCTCTGAGGTGATTAAGCATTGATGTTCATATTCATAGTTTTTTTGCCCCCATCATTCTATGTATATTCAGCCTAATGACATTGTATATGGTGTTATGTAAACTTTCTGTTTGGCTGTTTTAGGATAGTTCTGAAAAATTATTCATTGTAGAGGTATTCATTTAACCGTAAAAGGTTCTCTATCCTGTAGTTTGTCACACACTAACCTCTGTCTGTTGTAATGATGTCATTGAAGGAAAACTGAAGTATTCGACTTATTGTTTCTCGACATATATGTGTGACGATCTAAATTTTTTTGTCTAGGACCCACACAGACACCTCTCAAGCTCAATCTCACATACATTACTCTTGCAGGGTTTAAAATAGAAAAATTAAGAAACATATAAAAAATAAGTACACAATCTAGAAAAAACATGTATTCTATTTAGATGTTTGCTTTCGAGAACTTAGTCTGAGCTAAAAGTCCACAATTTGATTCCTTGCATGCATCCCCACCCCTAGAAACTTTTTATATAGAATATTAATTCCCATTCCACACTCGCATTGCGGCCTTGCCGGCTACGGACACACGGCGGCAGCGAAGGTGGCTAAGTACGGGAGTGGTTTCTCCCCTTTCTTCCTACGTTTTTTTAGTGGGTGTGAAAAATACAAAAAAAAAGAAAAGAAGACAAAGAAGGGAAGTAGATGAAGAGAGCCTAGAGCCCTCGTACTGTGTTGACAATGGGGTAGACAAAGAAGACAAGAAAGAAATGGGAAAAGTGAGAGTCTATAGTCCGCTGACCAAAAAAGTGAGAGTCTATATATATATATATATGAGGAAAGTGTTTCTAGTCGGTCGGCTAGAGAACCTTCTCTAGTCCGCCAACCAAAAAACAAGGTGGGCCCACAATATTTGGATAATCCAAAACATTCTTTTGATGGGCCCTGGCATAGATAGGGTGTGCCCAAAAAATCAGCTACATAGGATCATCCTAACCCTTTGATTTGTGGAGGTTAAAAATGGACAGATTTGTGGAGTTTATACGCGTCCATTTTAACCTCCATAAATCGAAGGGTTAGGATGATCCTATGGAGATGATTTTTTAGGCACATCCTATCTATGACCGGGCCCATCAAATGAATGCTTTGGATCATCAAAACAACGTGGGCTCACTCTGTTTTTAACCTCCACAAATCGAAGGCGTAGGATGATCCTATGGAGCTGATTTTTTGGGCACACCCTATCTATGCCAGGGCCCATCAAATGAGTGCTTTGGATCATCCAAACAACATGGGCCCACTGTTTTTGGTCGGCGGACTAGAGAAGGTTCTCTAGCCGACCTATATATATATATCGGATTGGCTAGGGTCCATCGCAAAAGGCATTTCGTGGAATGTCTGTTGCTTGAGAGAGCAGTCACCTCATGAATTATTACAAACTCTGTTGGAAAGTAAGCCTATGTGGCTGATGTCTCATGCAACAGACGTTCTGTGAAATGCCTTTTCCGATGGACCCTAGCAAATCACTCAACTCAACTAAGCCTTTGTCCCAAACTACTTAGGGTCGTGTATATATATATATATATATATATATATATATATATAGGAAAGCGTTCCTGCGCTTTAGTAAATATAAAGACTCCCATTGGCTTGTTTAGTGGTCCCGCTTGTGAATAGATAAGAGGAATCCCGACTAAATCCTGTTTCACATGCATCTCGACACGACAAAAACGTTTGTTGCCCATGTGTCAGCCTTTGGATCAAGTGAACAGTTTAGATTAGAAGTTCTAAAAAACCCTTAAAAAGGTAGCCGGTAACCCAATTCCTCCTCTTTTGTAATTTTTCACGCCCAAAATACCGCATTTCCAAAGAAACAGAGTCAATCTGCTCCTCCCTCTTACGTTTTTTAAGGAAGAAAATCCAATGAAAAAAGGTGCAAGTTTCTCATTCCTCTCTATCTCCTTAACAAAAATTTCCCGTGGGTGATTTTTTGCTCAATAACCGCTAGTACGGTCAGCTTTCCTGGGAGAAGGAAAGAGGTTGAGATCGAACCTTCGTGATTTTCTGGATTTTGATGCCTTGGGAAGGAGATCAACCAGAAAGAATTAGTCCCTTATACAGTTCAGATCTGATCTTGGTAGATCAGCTGAAATTACAGGGATCGATGTGTGCAGGACTATGTTTAGTTTAAGGTTGATCCCAGTTTAAACGAATGGAGTGAATGTACTGAAGCCTGCTAGATATTTGATGATTGTTATGCCAATTGGCTGTAATTGGAATGTTTCTGTGACAAAACCATAGAACGGATTTGTTCAAGACCTCTCATACTCTTCAATTGAACGAATTCTAGAGGGCCGCAATACCATCTCTGGGATCCGATCACCGGTTGTGTTGGCTGTAATTGGAATGTTTCCTGGGAGCTTGGGATTCATGTTGTATTGCGTCCAATGAACAACAGGTACCCGGTTCAATATAATTGGGAGAAGTAATTTTTACCAAAGTGAAGGCCAACCGATTCTAAGAATTTAATCTCGGTGGGAAGCTCACCATATGTATGTTGGTATATGGGAGAAAGGACTTACTTCCTCTCACACCTAATCCAAATATGGTTTGAAATCCAATTGGAGAAGGAAGGGTCACCCATAGTCCCCGTGAAAATATCAAAAAATCTAACGCGAAATAGTAAAAACTTTCCCGAAATCCTCTTCCTACTTTTCGCCTCTGGTTCGAGGGAAAGACTGGTACGAAGCTTAGGGTTTTCATTTTGTGGTACAACAGCGAAAGAGACGAGTGGTTTTTTTTCGCCTATGGTTTGACGGAAGGGGAGAATAGTCCAGATTTAGTCGAGATTCCTCTTATCTCTTCACGAGCGGGACCCACAAAACAAGCCAATAGGTGTCTTTCTATGATGTACAGCGCACAGGAACGTTTTCCTCATATATATATATATATATATGAGGAAATGGTTTGTGTGCAGCTGCACAGATAAGCTATCTGTGCATGGCTGCACAAACCATGGGGGGCCACATTTTTTGGGGGATCCAAAGCATTCATTTGGAAGGCCCTTCCATGGATAGGGTGTTTACCAAAAATCAGCCCTTTAGGATCATCCTAACCTTGCCATTTGTGGAGGGAAAAAATGGGCAGAAACAGTGTCTGTCCATATAGGGCTGATTTTTGGTACACACCCTATCCAAGAAAGGGCCTTCCCAATGAATGGTTTGGATCCCCCCAAAAATGTGGCCCCCACTATGGTTTGTGCAGCCATGCACAGATAGCTTATCTGTGCAGCTGCACACAAACCATTTCCTCTCTCTCTCTCTCTATATATATATACACACACACACACACACACACACACACACACTAGTAAAATACCCCGTGCGATGCACGGACCGACAAAGAACTGTATGAACCACATCATAGGTTGATCCAAACCGTCCATTTGATGGAGCACAACATCAATAGGTTGTGCCCGTAAAATCATTTCCATAGGCTGATCCTAGCCCTCCAATCTACAGAGGTTTTCATAATTAAAAAAGCATAAAGGAGGGGTGTAGGATTGAAATTATGTGGCTTTAATGGGTGCCTTTGTTAAAAAGCATAAAGGAGGGGGTAGGATTGAAAATATGTGGGTTGAATGGGTGCCTTTGTTAAAAAAAGTCAAAAAAAGTGATGTGTAATTTTGATAAAATTTTGAGAGAAATTCAAATAATTCTATCCTTTTCTCTTCTGCTATATAGTATACTAGTAAAAACCTCGTGCGATGCACGGGCTGACAAAGAACTGTACGGACCACATCATCGGTTGATCCAAACCGTCCATGTGATGGACCACAACAGAAATAGGTTGTGCCCGTGAAATCATTTCCATAGGCTGATCCTAGCCCTCCAATCTATAGAGGTTTCCATAATTAAAAAAGCATAAAGGAGGGGGGTAGGATTGAAATTATGTGGCTTTAATGGGTGCCTTTGTTAAAAAGCATAAAGGAGGGGGTAGGATTGAAAATATGTGGGTTGAATGGGTTCTTTTGTTAAAAAATGTCAAAAAAGTGATGTGTAATTCTCATAGAATTTTGGGAGAAATTCAAATAATTCTCTCCTTTTGTCTTCTGCTATATATATATATATATATATATATATATATATATATATATATATATACACAAACACACACACACACACTTGTAAAAAATCCCGTGCGATGCACCGGCCGACAAAAAACTGTACGGACCACATCATAGGTTGATCCAAACCGTCCATGTGATGGAACACAACATAAATAGGTTGTGCCCCAAAAATTATTTCCATTGGCTGATCCTAGCCCTCCAATCTATAGTGGTTTCCATAATATGTTGTTCCTCTTAAATCAGATGGTTAAGATCACCCTATAGATTTTTTATTAAAAAAGGATAAAGGAGAGGGGTAAGATTGAAATTATGTGGCTTTAATGGGTCCCTTTGTTAAAAAGTATAAAGGAGGGGGTAGGATTGAAAATATGTGGGTTGTATGGGTGCCTTTGTTAAAAAAAGTAAAAAAAAGTGATGTGTAATTCTCATAGAATTTTCAAATAATTCAAAAAATCCTTTCCTTTTCTCTTCTCCTATATAGTATAGAGATATATTAGTGAGGAGAGGGACACACGACTCTCTCGCCCCCTAATTTCTCCTCCACTTGTTTCTCACGTAACATGATATCATAGGCCTAGGGTTTTCGATGCCCTAGGGACCAAACTTGAAGAACCTTGCCACTCCCGTCACCCACCAATCCGTAACCCTACAATCTGCAACCGTCCACCTTGGGCAATCCCCAAAATCCACCCCACCTATTGCGCAACCCCCTTATTGCCGTAACCTATCCTGCACAAGTAACCTATCACCCCACCTTGCGCAATCCCAAAAAACCCACCCCACCTATTGCGCAATCCCCTTATTGCGGTAACCCATCACGGGCAAAAACCCCCCTCGCTCTTATCATTGCCGTAACCCCTATCCTTCCTCCATCCTTTGGTTGCCGCGCTACCCAAACCCTAATCTCCATCCCAGACATCCCCATATTCCCGAATCTCCATATCCCATTGACTCAACCCCAAATCCCCAATTCCCTT
The DNA here is from genome assembly GCF_043159265.1 of Tasmannia lanceolata. Taxonomy (NCBI): domain Eukaryota; kingdom Viridiplantae; phylum Streptophyta; class Magnoliopsida; order Canellales; family Winteraceae; genus Tasmannia; species Tasmannia lanceolata. The sequence continues at coordinate 22,494,026 of NW_027518697.1, read as the reverse complement.
GCCGTGATCCCCAAATTTCCATATCCCTTTTTGTAAATCCATCCATCTTCCCATTCCTATTCCCCAAACTTCCAAATCCCTTGCCGCGATCCCCAAATTTTCATATCCCCTTCTGTAAATCCATCCACCCTCCCATTCCCCAAACCTTCAAATCCCAGCGAGCCCCAAATTTCTATATCCCTCTCTGCCCCACCCCAATCCCCATCTCAACCCTTACATCTCCAAATCCTAATCCTAACCCTAATTCTTTCTCTTTGACGACCTAAATACTCTAACCCTCTTTTTCATCCTTGTGTTTGGCGGCTTCGGATGGATATGCCTGTTGATTTTCAGTGTTATTTATGGTGGTGGTGCTTGTCGGGTTCTTTTCATGTCCCGAATTCACTTGGTGATGTTGATTTGATTTATCACTGGTATTATGGCTCTCCCTATGTGTTCCTCTTCTACAAGTTTGGATATTTCGAACCTTCAGATGACCTCTATTAAATTGGATGGGTCGAATTACCCACCTTGGCACATGGGGGATGAGAATTATTTGCTTGCTCGTGGTCAAGTCGAGTTTATAGAGCATTATCCCCCTATTGATGATAAAACCTATGCTAAGTGGCGCAAGGAGGATGCTGTGATTCGAACTTTGTTGTGGAATAGTAAGGAGACAAAAGTAGCTGGCCCGATGATGTAACTTAAGTCCCTCTCAGGACATATGACAATGAGCTGACACTTTGTTTTTTGTGGTGAAGAACCTCACCCGTATTTGTGATATTTACTCTGAGTGGATGGGTCTCTAGCGTGGGGACAAGTCGGTATCAGACTTTTACTGTTAGTATGTAGCCCTTTATGAACAACTTGATCTCTACATGCCATTCATTGTAGATCCTACTGTTCTTGCCAAGCAGGACTTATGTGTTATCAAGTTTGTTGATGCCTTGGGCCCTGATTTTCTCCCGATTCGGCAATAGATTGTTGGCGCAGGGACCCTTCCCTCTCTTGATGAGGTGTTCTCTCGCGTACAACCCTTTGTGATGGTTGTTGGGCCCAGTGACCCTGCTCTTGATGGCTCTGCTCTTGGGGATGATTGTAGTAGTCGTGGTGGTGGCCGGTTTGGCTGTGGTCGAGGCCGTGGAGGTGGTTGTGATTCATGGGGAGGTCGTGGTCCTAGTGGACGTGGATCTCGTTATTGCACTCATTGTCATCTGGGGGGCCACACTATTGATTACTGTTATAATTTATATCTAGAGCTTCGTACGTCTTGTTTAGTTCACTGTAATGTATTAAGGCTATATCACTAACTGTATATGTGTGTGTGTGTGTGTGTGTGTGTGTGTGTGTGTGTGTGTGTGTGTGTTTGTATTGGTGAGGAGAGGGACACACGACTCTATCTGTCTCTCCCTAATTTCTCACGTAACAAAGATGAATTTTTCCAAAAGCTTGATAGCTGGGATTAATATGGAAGATGGTAAGGTGCTGCGTCATGCGAGGGTACTAGGGTGTAGAAAGAAGGAATTGGGCTTTGGCATTTTCAAGGCATCTGTTTGGACTCGGTGATTGAAAGAATTAAAAGGAAGCTAGCTACTTGGAAAAAGAAATACCTATCATGTGGGCGAAGGATCACTCTTATCAAAGCAACATTGAAAACATGCCTGTTTATTTCATTTCCCTAGATAAAATACCGGTGAAAGTAACGAAACGAATTGAGAAGCTACAAAGAGACTTCTTTTGAGGAGAGCATGGTTTTAAATTTTGGTTTCGGTGGAAAACGAAATGAAATTCACAGTGAGTCGGAAAAGTACCAAACTTCGCCGAAACATTTCTGAAATTTCGGTGAAACGTTTCGGTGAAGTACAAAATTTCGGTGAAACGTTTCGGAAATTTACCGAAATTTCGATGAAATTTTTACAAGATTTCGTCTGAAATTTCGTACCGAAACCGAAACGTTTCGGTTTCATTGATGACCGAAACCAAAACCGAGATTTAAAACCTTGGAGGAGAGGGCAACAAAAAGTTGAGGCACCTCATGAACTGGAAGAAGGTTTGCAATTGTAGAAGCGTGGCAACGGAACCTAACAATGTCGAACAAAGCACCCATAGGGAGAAGTTGCTTTGGGGATATGAAGAGGAGAAAGAAGCTCTATGGCACAAATTTATTGGGGATAAATATGGTAGGGCTTTGTTGGGGGGTTGGTGTTGGGAGTGTAGGGACCCTTTGGGTAGATGTTCAGGTGCGTTAAGTCCATTTGTGGTCTTAGAGGCCGGTTTGAGTCCTTGGTTAGATTTAGAGTGGAGGGGAGATGGGATAAGATTTTGGGTCCATTTCTAGATAGGTGAATCTCTGTTGTGTCACACATTTCCGAATTTATATCTCTTAGTGACCGATAGAGGGGCAAGACTGTGTTTCTTAGAGAGGAGAGGAGGATTGGGGCGTGGGTCATGATTGGGATGTGGGAATTAGAGGGAGAGGGGGGGGGGGATTGTTGTTGTTGCGAGTGTAGGGACCATTCTTTTGGTAATGGTTCGGGTACATGAAGTCCATTTGTGCTTTTAGAGGACAGTTTGAGTTCTTGGTTAGGTTTAGAGGGGAGAGGGGACACGATTCTAGGTAGATCTCTGGATCAGTGAGTCTCTATTGTTCCATGCATTTTGGAACCTATATCTCCGAGCAACCAATACAGGGAGAAGAGTATGTGTTTACTTCGAGAGGAGAGGGGGATGGGGGGTCACGATTGGGTTATTAGGCTTAGAAGAAATCTGAAGGACATTGAAATTCAAATTTTATTCTTCCTTGTTGGGCTCCTTGCCTCCTCTTATTGCACTTCCATGCATTTTGGAACCTATATCTCCGAGCGACGTATAAAGGGGCAAGAGTATGTGATTAATTGGAGAGGAGGGCGGATGTGGGGTCACGATTGGGTTATCAGGCTTAGAAGAAATATGAAGGGCATTGAAATAGAAAGTTCATCCTCCCTTTTTGGGCTCCTTGCTTCCTCTTATTGCTCTTCTAGAATTCCATATCATAGAGTGTGGCCTTCTGGTCCTCAAGGTTCTTTTTCTGTAAATTTTTTTTTCCACAGGTTGGTTAACGTGGTGAGGGATGACGCTCACGTTTCCAAGCTTTGGAAAACTATCGCCCCTCCCTCCCAAAATGGGTGTGTGAAGCTTAACTTCGTTGGTAGCTCCAAAGGTAACCCTATAAGGGCAGGCATCAAAGGCATATTCCATGATTCGAACGAGGTGGAAGCGAAGGAGGTTGGACCATTTTCAGGGTTGGTGTTCAGGTTTCCTGGGTGTTTTGGCTGTATTTTCTAGGGACGCCTTGTCCCTGCTATTTTTTAACAGAACTGTTTCTTTCAACTCAACTCAACTCAACAAAGCCTTTGTCCCAAAGTAGTTGGGGTCGGCTAAATGAATCCTTTAGAAAAATTTCATGAAGAAGGTGAAAGGAATCCACCCGTCTCTAATCTTAGTTCTAGTTGGGTTCTTCTACTTGGATCATTTTCTTCCATTTTATCCTAAGGTCATGTTCTCTGTTATGTTCCTAGCTAAACTGTTTCATTCAAAAAGAAAAGAAAAAGAAGAGTTGGTTGATTAAATGTTGGCCAGAATCTTGTAAATCACTACGATGGTTCCAGTGGGGCCCACCCATTTTGAATGCGCACATGCGCACAAACTTAGTTGATCATATCCTGTCTTTTGTGTCTCAATTTTAATCCTTTAGGTATTCTTATTTAACTTTTAGGGCTGTGTTAACTTTTAGGTATTCTTATCTTGTCTCCAAATGAATTCATCTTGGATAAGATTATAATAGTTATAGGGATGCTGTATAGTATGCAAATAAGGATGAAGGCTGCCTATGATGGAGAGCTATTATTATTTTGCTAGTTTATCTAGGATTAATGTGATGTAGGACCATAAGGCAAGAGAACTGGTTCTTGTAGCTCTGTAGCAAATATTGTGTTGAACTAAAGGGGAAGCTAGGGTTCACAGTATGGTAAGATTGGCGTCAAGCTAGATTAAACTTTGGTTTTAAATTTCGGCCCAAATATTTCGATTTCGGCTTGGTACCGAAACCAAATCCACTTTGATTCATAAACATGCAAGATTTTGCCCAAAATTTTGGAATTTAATTAATATCACAGTCAAAATATGCGAATCATGCAATTTTTCAGATAAAAAACAAAGACATTAACCCTGAAAAAAACAAATTTCACTCTCAGAAAAGTGAAGAACCACGAGCTTCCTTTAAGATATTTCTTAAAAAAGGACAAAAATAAAAAGAAAAATCAATGTTGAAGAATTTTCCTTGGATTTCGGCCGTGATTTTACAAGATTTATGCTGAAATTTCTTACCGGAACCAAAATATTTCGATTTCGCTGATGACTGAAACCGAAATTTGAAACCTCGGATCAAACTAATCGTGGTATTTGGAAGATGCGCACACACACACACACACACATGCCCACACGAACACGCACACATACACGCATTTCATATTCATTTATGCAATAGTATATATCCCAATGCATGTGGAATCTGTGCATTCTTTCATTTCGGTGTGAATGGATACTAATCAAGATATTTAGGCATGAAAGAAAAGTAGTCATGATGTTAACTATGTAATATCTGTAATCTATGCATTGTATTTTCAGAGTTGGAATAGATAGTAGTCAAGATATTCAAACGTCTAAAGAACTGTAGTCATGATATTGACTTTGTACGAGTGGTAGCCATATTCTCACATTGAGGGATGCGTTCATGATATTGATTTTGTATGAGTAGTAGCCACATTATCACATTGAGGGATGCGTTCACTGTTGGGGTTTCATTTGCTATTTGCATCATCATTAATGCTAATTCAGTTGTATTTGTAAAGGTCATAATGGTGTGACATAATTACTTCTATGCCTGGCTTCCAGTTAATTGTCCTGTTGTGACTAATTCCTTTTTTTTTGTTGTTTGCAGGAGGAATGCAAGCGTCTACGTCAAAGTATAAAATGTGGATTAATTAGCCGACTAACAGTGGTAATACTATATTTCTTTCTACTTCCTCTTTTGGTATAATAATGCACACTTTTTTATATCATAATATGATTTATGTTTCTCTTTTGCAGGGAGAGGTTTATGAGAAAGCCAGGGTGCTCCAGGCAGTGAGAGTCAATGATGTGAGCACTGTACCCCTTCATTATCTTTTGATATTTATTTGTTTGTGTCATTTGGTTACTTTATGCTTCCTATCCTGCTATAGATCTTTGTTCAATTTATTAATTTTCGGCATTTAAGCCATTCAAAAAATAAAATGAAATAGAATTTCGGCATTTAATTTCTGAACATGATTTGTGTGCTTTCAACTCACGATTCTTGTGCCCCGTGTGCAGTGGTTGGAAACAGAGCTGTTACGGCTCAGTCATCTTCGTGACCGAGCAAGTGAAACAGGCCGTAGAAAAGAATATCCTTTCATGTTTAAACTCTATCGGTGGTTTTTCAGTATCGTAAAAACAAGGAGCTGGTTATAAAATCATTTCTTGTTAACTTGCTCCATAATTCATGCGGAAATTTGATATTTCCTGTTAGTCTATCTATACTTTGGTGGCACGTTAATCTTTACTGTGGCCAGAAAAATGAGTAATTGCACTATTTAGTTGCTTTTCAGCTGTAATAATGAGAGGAATGATAGAATGAAGGGCGCCCTTGCGAAAATCAGCTTCAAGGGCGCCCTTATTGGTTGATTTATGCAAAGTCATTACGGTTTCCACTTTTTAGGTGCTATCCACTTTTTTTGGTGCCACACTTTGCAGAAATTAACCAATAGGGGCGCCCTTGAAGCTGATTTTTGCAAGGGCGCCCTTCATTCTATCATTCCTCTAATAGTGAATTCTCAGAATTGCTTCTTTTTATATAATCCCATTTTAAACCATAATAATCTGTAAGGATATGAATTTAATTAATAACTTGCATATTGATCTCTCTCTCTCTCAAAAAATGTAGAAAGAATCTTGCACATTGTTGTCTTTCCCTCAAAAAGCAAAAATGAACAAAGAAACTTGGATACCTATCATCAGAAAAAAAGAAAAAAAAGAAAAGAAAAGAAACTTGCACTCTCTCTCCAGAAGGAAAAAAGTGAAGAAAGAAACTGTCATAATGATATCTTTATGTTCTAATTATAGATGTTCATGGTCAGTAGGAATAGAGATGTTCATGGTCGATAGGTAAAATGTTTGGTTTAAAGTTTTATATGCTTTGTAGTAGTTAGATTGTGGATGGTTGAGGTGAAAGAGTTTGCATATCTGTCTCTCCCTCTCTCTCGAAAAAAAATGAAGAAAGAATCTTACAATTGGACATGAAGTGAATATGTAAGAGAAGGCATATTTCGATGGTTTTTGCCTTGCTTTTGGGGAAAGATGGAGCTCCTGGACCTGATGTTTTTTGCCATGTTTTTTTTCAAAGATGTTGGGAATATGTAAGAGAAGACATATTTCGATTCTTCAATGAATTTTATGACGGTTTGAATTTGGATTGTGGTATTGGGGCAACATTTATCGCTCTGATCCTTAAAGTGAAAGGTGCCTCATCAGTATCAGTATTCCGCCCTATCAGTTTTCGTAGGATGCTTGTATAAGGTTCTCGCCGAGGTTCTAGCTGAATGTCTGAACAAGACTTTACTCTCAATAATATTTGATAGCCAGAGTGCATTTGTTAGCAAGAGACAAATTCTCGACTGTTCTTTGATTTCCAATGAAGTAGCGGATTACCACCATAAATTTAGAAGGGGACGGCTTATTTGCAAGCTGGATATGGGAAAAGCTTATGATAGGGTGGACTGGAAATGTTTAGACTATCTTATGGAGAGAATGGGGTTTGGCTCTAGGTGGAGGGATTGGATATCTAGTTGCATATCTTCCGAGTGGTTCTCTATCCTCATTAGTGGAATTCCTAGAGGTTTTTTAAAGTCGGGTTTAAGGCAAGGGGACCCTCTCTCTTCTTTCCTCTTTGTAATTGTTGCGGAAACTTTGACCAGGCTCATTGAAAGAGGAAAGAATCTGGGCTTAATAGAAGGTTTTAAGGGAGAGGGGGGGGGGGGGGGGTGAATTAGAAATATACCATCTTGAGTTTGCAGATGATACGCTTTTATTTAGCTATCCGGATGTGATGAAAGTGTTAGAATTTGAAAGCAATTCTGCGGTGTTACGAAGCAATAACGGGTCAAAGATCTAACTTCCATAAATCCAGAGCCTTTGGGATCCATTTAGAGTACAATGCAATTCAAGGGTTGGCTGGCATTATAGGGTGCGGAGTGGATTCCCTCCCCTCTTACCTCGGCTTGCTGCTTGGGTTTGCTAAACCCAAAAAGATGTGCTGGGATCATGTTGTGCAATGAGTAGAAAAAAGGCTGGATACGTGGAAGAGAAATCTTGTATCCAGTGGAGCTAGAATCACTCTGATCAAAGCAGTTTTAGCTAATATCCTGATTTACCTTATGTCGGTTTTCAAGTGTATTGCAAGCGTTGTTGAAAGAATTGAACAGATTCAAAGCCGTTTCCTTTGGGGTGGTTCCGATAATAAGTGGGGTATTCCCTTGGTAAAGTGGGAAAGAGTATGCTTACCTATTAGAGGTGGAGGGCTCGGAATTAGAAGCATCGGTTAACGTAGTTCTTATGGGCAAAATGGCTGTGGGCATCGTTGTAAATTTTGTTTCGTTTCGTCCGAAATGGTTTTCGGCCGAAAACAGGAACAAAATGATGAAAATTTCGTTTCGTTCCAGATTTTGGCCGAAATTGACCGAAATCGACTGGAATTGACCGGAATTTACTGAAATTTACAGAAACTTGACGAAATTTACCAAAAAGTTCCGAACGAAATTGTCCGAAATTTTGTTTTGGTGGCCAAAACGAAATGGCCACCGAAATGAAATTTACAACTATGGCTGTGGGGATTTTGTAATGAGAAATCTCACCTGTGGGTCAAAGTCATTGAAGCGAAATATGTTGCTCTCCCTGGCAAAGGGATACCCTTAGATGAGTTTAGATCCCAAGGCTTAACTATTTGGAGAGATATTATGAGATTGAATAGCCTATTTGAAGCCGGTACTAGATTCAGGGTTTATTCTGGGGAGAGAATTCGTTTCTGGGTAGACATTTGGTGTGGTGATTGTTCATTAAAAGAAAGGTATGCATATTTGTATGTCATCGCAGTGAAAAAGGACGGTTTTGTTAAAGACAATACGGAGAGAATAAATGGAAGTATAGTTTGGAGGCCACAATTTAGAAGGAACTTCTTCGATCGTGAGCTCACATCCATCGGTTGTTTGATGGAATTGTTGGATGGGAGTTGCTTAAAATCGGACGGGGTAGATAAACGAGTTTGGATCTGGAACACATCTGGGAATTCACTGTAAAATCATTCTACCATTATCTAGTGACTAGCTCGGTGTCTTCCAAAATTGCTAGAGCGTGTGCAATCCAAGCCCTCCTTCTGTGTGCACTTTTGGTTGGGCAGCATTAAAAAAGAGGATTTAGATGATGAATTTCCTTCGCAAAATGAAGATTCTTATCATTGATCATTGCGCTCTCTGTTCTGAGGCGGGGGAATCTGTGGACCATCTTCTCATTCATTGTAAATTGGCTAGAGTGATTTGGGGTAGTATTATAAGAAGATTCGGCATCTGTTGGGTTTTTTCGGCTACTTTAATGGATCTTTTCATTTGATGGTCTGTGGCGCCTCGGAAGAGTGAAGGTAAAATCCTTTGGAACATATGCTTTCTAGCTATTATATGGGTGATATGGAAGGAAAGAAACCCTAGGATATTTAAGGGGATTTCGAAGAGGTCGGCTTTCCTATCCGTCAAAGGTAGTTGCATTGGTTATCTCGTGGGTGAAATCCCTTCCAAATTTCCATTTCGTTTCGGCCTATGATCTTTGGGAAAGATGGGGAGATGTTTGTAGTAGTGTGGAAATCGAGCAAAAGATTGTTCTAGTTTGGGTTCCTCCTGCGTCTGGCTTTGTAAAACTTAATTTTGATGGCTCTAGCTTGGGGAATCCAGGCCCAACTAGGATCAGGGGGTGTTCTGAGAAATGATACAGGAGATGTTATTTGGGCTTTTGTTGGCCCAATAGTAGTAGCGGATGCCACGGAAGCAGAGGTACGTGCTGTGCATCAATGTTTAAAGCTCCTTGTTGAAGAGGGTGTTGATAATGTGGTGGTGGAAGGGGACTCATTGAATGTGATCTGTTCGATGACTGGCTTCAAATAGTCACCATGAAGGTTTGACAACTTGTTTGACGAGATGTTTGGCTGGGCGAGATCGTGTTCTATTGTCTTCCATCATGTTCGTCCTTCCGCCAATGAGGTAGCGGATAGCCTTGTTAAAATAGGAGTCTCCAAGGAGTCTCTGGCATTGTTTGATTATCTTACGCCTGATTAGTCTTCTCTTTGTATTTATTTTCAAGTTAGTGTTTTTTATCCTTGTATTGACCATCTCGGTCTTTTTGTTTCAATAATATTGGCTACCGCTTTCACAAAAAAAAAAAAGAACGAATCTTGCACATTGTTCTCTCCCTCAAAAAGGAAAAAAAATAAAGAAAGAAACTTGTATACTTATCATTAAAAAAATAAAAGAAACTTGCATACTTTCTCTCTATCTCCAGAAGAGAAAAAAATGAAGAAACTGTCATAATGAGATCTTTATGTTCCAATTATAAATGTTCATGGTCAATAGGAATAGAGATGTTCATGGTCAATAGGTAAAATGTTCACTTTAAAGGTTTAATAGTCTTTAACACAAAGCTGGTCAATATTACAAAGGTTTGGGTTTGACCACGCATTAGTCTTTGGGATTGAAGTGATTGCTTCTAGTCTATGATATTTGACTTTCAGATGCAATCCCACATAAACATTTTAGCCAATTTTTTAGGAAGACTAAATCTAAGTGAACTATGCAATGTGGGATTGTGGAGTAGGAGACATGATTAAAGTGCTTAATCTTTTCAGATAGCTTGTTTTGTTTCTGTTCTTGTCGAAATCTAATTTTCCTTGTCCTCTGGTGGGTCAATTAACTTTTGATCAAATTTTAGCTAAAAAATTAGTAATATCTTTATTAAAGTCTGGGGCTTGAATTCAGTCCCTTAGAGGTCCATTTGTAACTATTATGTGTTGTGGAAGAAAATGGTGATTCTTTGGACAATTCTCTTATTAAAGCATGTTGAACTTGGTATTTATTTAGCAGCCCATGAAGTCTGTTACGACTCAAAACAGAGTTCTTGGAAACGTTGATGGTTCATTTGCTATGAAAAGTGAATATGATCACTAGGTTTTGGTGTTAATCTCCTACTTATGAATGTGTGATTTGGTGCTTTATAGCTAGCCATCACCTGTGGTGGTCCGTGGAAATGTCTGTGGTACTTTGTAAGCAGAGATGCATAAAAAAGACTTCTTAACTAGCATAAATGTGAAGGGCACTAAAATGCGATGTGATTTTCAAATCATGAGCGTGATAATGACAGTAAGTCATGCTTTGAAGTTGGTGCCGGACGAAATTCTTGATGGGTTTGTTGAGAATGTTTAAAGAAAGGTTCAAGAAGGTTAATTGTTTGATAAGAAAGGGTAAAGATCGATAAAGATTGATTATATGGGGGAGAAGATTGATAAAGATTGGTTCTTAAGCGATTGGGTGGTTTATAGGTTGTGCAAGGTAAAAGATCGGGAAAAGAGAAGGTGAAAGGGAATGTGGAAATGGAAAATGAGTGAGGAAAAGGTGTTGGCGGAGAGAAGGATATACTTTGTGCGATGGGAGTTTAGTAGACGAGAGGGTATGCGGCTAAAGGTGAGGGAAAATGGGAGGTGTGGGTAAACTGTGGGGAAAAGGGGGTGCGCGGCTAACGTTTAGGGAAAAAGGGGTGCGGCTATAATATAAGAGAGAGCTGGTTGAGGCCAGCGACCACTTTGGCCATGACTTTTTCTTTAGAGAGGGAGGGAGGGTGCCCTTGAGGGTTTTCTCCTAGGCTATGGTTCAACTAAGTCTTGGAACAAAAATCTTCTTTCTCTAATTTATTCTCAAAATTGGCCAAATGCCTTATATTTATAGAGACCATAAAACTTGGGCTTCAAGACTTAATCCAACAATTCTAATAGAACATAAATACCAACTTAAAAAATAATTTGAGTGGTATAATAATAAAAACTCCTGGCCCGCATGAGTCTAAACTGTGAACTGCCAAATCATTAGGAACATTTAGAATTTTCAAAAACAAATAAATAAATAAATACCAACTTAAAACAAATTAAAATTCCTAACTTAACTAGATCTCTCTACATGGACATCTCCTATCACCAATAGACTACTAGACTTCAACTAGATCTCTCTACATGGACATCTCCTACCACCAATAGACTACTAGACTTCTTTTAAGTTGCAAGATGATCTTGGCGTTGCTTAAATTTAAGTGATTAATTACAAATGACATAATTACCCTTTTTTTGAAAGATAATAATTACCCTTGTCACTCAAGATTTTAACAATATAATTGGGGCTCCATTTTAAACACCTACAACTTAAAGAAACCTAGTGATATTGATGGGAAAAGACCGTGGTACCTTTACTATAACTTAAAGGACTCAAAAAACACCTAAATGGCACTTAAAATTAAAATATTGGCCATAGGATGATCCCTATCATTCTCTCCCACTTGAAAAGACCTGACCCAGTTGAGTATAATTGTGAACTTCTTTGGTTGCAGCATGGATCTTCGCACATGCCGCTTATGGTTGTCATGTCCAATGAACTAAGTATTTTCATCGCATAAGTAACTTCAGGCACTGTTGTCATTGGTTCAGGGTGATGTGGTCAGAAGGTGCTCTCGAGGGAATCCTTGTACCGTGTTTGTTTATTTAGAAAGAAAGTTGGTCCTTCTACTTCTGTAGGTCTATTGACATCCGCTCGCATGTTGATGATTAAATAGTAGAAACTAGAAGAGTGTCCAAACAAGATGATTGGCATGTTGAGCATGTATTGAAAGTAACGTTTTTCTCGATTTACACGTGCTCTCCTTTTACAGGCTTTTGCTCATTTGTTAGATGGTCTTCTTTGAATTGACATCGTAGTTCTTGCAAGGTTTAACACAAATCGCAGAGTTGCATTTTCTTACCCGCTTTCTCCATGTCAATTCTCACCTGCCTTCCTATGGTTGTCTTCTAAGCTCCTTGACTTGTTTCTCCAATCTAGCGCCGACACAAACTTCCTTAAACATCATCTGACCCTCATGCTGAGTATGTCGAATGATTCTATGATTCTCCTTTTTTAGGCAGGTTGGATAATACTTTTTTGTCCTTTCTATTCTCAGATAGTATTCACGGCCTAACTTTTGGTGGGTCATTATGATGGCCACTTTCTTAATCTGTAAGTACTTTGAGCTAGCCATGTACTGTCGGAATCGACTCTGGATTGACAAGTGTAGCTCTTGTTTGTGCTTGAAGTCGAGCACTTTCTGCATTGTCAATACAGAGTTGGATTGACAAGTGAAGCTCTTGTTTATCGGTTGAAGTCGACCACTTTCCGCATTGTCAATTCTCGCACACAAGCCTGTATCCAGATGTTCTCTTGTATGCATGATTGGCATGATACATTCGCTAAGCTTGCTGGATCCTAATACAAGCGGATAACTTCACTACACGAGCCTTGGCTTTCTCATCTTTCTCCTCTTGAATCCTCCTAGACCGTAACTTTTGGTATCTCTGAAAAGTATTTAACACAAAACTTTCTAGAAATTAATCCCTCGTATTGATACAACGGATGATGGGTAGGTTCCTCATTAGGCTTCGTTACAGCACCAATTAAAGTTTTAAATTTCGGTTTCGGTCATCAGCAAAACCGAAACATTTCAGTTTCGGTATGAAATCACGGCCATAATCCAGGCATGATTCTTCACCACTTGGGTTTCTTTTTATTTTTTGTTTTGTTTTTAGAAATATCTTAAAAGGAATCTCATTGTTCTCTTTCCTGTGAGTGGAGTTGATTTTTGTCAGGGTTTCTATCAAATGTCGACATTTCGACCAAAACTTTGCTTTTTTATTCGAAAAGTCGCATGTTTCACATATTCCGACTGAAACATTAACCGAATTCCGAAATTTCGTACAAAATCATGCCATACTGGGCAACATCTGATATTTTTCCGAATGCAAATGTCTTGTTTCGGTAGCATCCGAAATGAAATGTTTCGTACGAAATTTAAAACCATGGCTCGAGTGTCATCCACCACACTTTGGCAAGCCTAGCTCAAGTTAGCTTGGTAATGCAAATCGTCTCGTCATCGAATGCATTATGCTGCCACAAATGTCTCCAACACATCTTACTAATCAAGACAATTCCCATTCAACAAATCCATGAAAATCTGGTATGCCTTAATCCTTATTGTGTATTGACTATGACCCATAGGCTCGAATCTTCCCATCAAAATCCTGCAGTGATGTGTAGTCATTTTAACCTAGGCTCTGATACCAAACTAATGCAGGATGAGTACGGAAAGATCATTATGCACGTGCCTCTGATATCAAATTGATGTTGGGCGAAGTTCTTGAAAGATGCTTGAATTCTTGATTAATTTCTTGAAAATGTTCGGAGCAAAGTTCAAGAGGTTAATGGTTTGATAAAAGGGGTAAAGGAAATGTGGAAAAAATGATGCGAACAGGTAAAATGGGTGAGGAAAAGGTGTTAGTGGAGAGAATGATGTGGTGATGGAAAGAGGTGAGGAAAAGGTGTTGGTGAGAGAAGGATATAGGTTGTGCAATGGGAGTTTAGGAGATGAGAGGGTGTGTGGCTAAAGGTGATGAAAAAAGGGGTATGCGGGTAAAGTGTGCGAAAATGGGGGCATGCGGTTAAAGTTTAAGTGAGAAAAAGAGTTGAGGCTAGTTTTTAGGGGAAATAAGGGTATGTGGCTAAAGATAAGGAAGAAGGGGGCGTGCGACTATAAGATAAATGAGAGCTAAGGTGAGGCTTGTGGGCACTTTGGCCGTGGGTTTGTGTTTGCGAGAGAGAGTTCTCGTAGGCTATGTTTTAGCCAAGCTTTGGAGCAGAAATCATCGTTCTCTTATGTGTTCTAGAAAATGGCCTTACATTTTAGCCAAGCTTTGGAGCAAAAATCTTCTCTCGGTGTTCTCAAAACTGGCCTTGCAAATAGACGAAATAAAATTCGGGCTTCGATACTTAATCAAGTAATTCTAATAATTCTAATAGAACCCAATTACTAACTCAAAACAAATTAGAATTTCTAAGTTAACTTGAACTCTCTATATGGACATTTCCCATCACCAATAGACTATTGGGCTTCTTTTAGGTTGCAAGGTGGGCCCTTAGGGTCACTTAAACTTAAGTGATTAATTACAAATGACTTAATTACTTGTATTATAGTTTTGGGTCCCATTTGACACCTACAACTAAAAGAAACCAAGTGATATTGATGTTAAAAGCCCGTGGTATGGTATTCCTATTGTAACTTAAAGGACTTAAAAAAATGCCTATATGACACTTAAAATTAAATATTGGCCATAGGATGGTCCCCATCCAGTTATTTCATTTTTATGGGCGTTTATTATCCCAAATGTGGGGGCTCTCTACATCACCCCCGCCCCACCCATGACTACCACTTAAGTGACAAGAAGAAAAAAAAGATACATACTTGCTATTTTGTGACTACAAATTATTTTTTTAGTAAAGACAATCTTATTATTTTTTATAAAGATAGAATTATAGTAAACATGGGCTTACTAAGAACAATAAGTAAGAACCTTCGTAAAAGGTTGCTCAACCTCATATAGAAGACTTTAAGGAGGATGCCATAGAGGATTTGAATTTCTGAGCCTCTCTTTTCTTCCCCTTTAGCAGCCGCTGTGAGTGGTCATCTATCACTCTAGGTTCTTCTTCTTCCCCCAACTTCCTACACTTTCTTCCTCCCCCTCCCTTCTCTTTGCGTCTGTTTCTTTCTTCTTCTCATTGTTTCTTTTCTTCTTTTCTTTCTTTGTCTCACCCTCTCTTTCTTGGCCAGCCTATAGTCTTGGGACCATAGCATGTCATTTCCCCTACCTTCCTCTCTCATTTTCCTCTATTCTCTCCTCTCATAGTGTTAGCAATGTTACCGGGATCGCCCTCCCACCCTCCGACCACGATCCGGGGTCGCCGACGCCAAACATGGGTCGTTTTCTACCTGGATCGCCAAAAATGGCGACCCAGACGACCCGCAAGAAAGGGAGAGATGCATAGAGGGATTGAAGAACGGGGAAGGGAACAAAAAACAACTCTCCTTCCCAGCTTTAATCTAATCATTCCTCTTCTCAGTTTCTTCTTTTTTTAGCCACTTAAAACCCTAAACAAAAAATCCGACCACAAACCTATTGATATTGGCACTACAAGTTTTAACCTCTTTTTTAAACAGTCGACAAATGTTATTACCTTACCCACAAACTGATATTGGCGCTACAAGTTTTAATCTCTTTTTTAAATATCTGTCAAATGTGATTAACTTTCCCAAAAACTGTCAGCGGCCACCAGTTTATATGCGTGACCGTCATATTTAAGATGAGGCCTAGCAATGCTTTAGCATCTCCTAGCATAACATTAAACTAGAGAGAGACAACACTAGAGCGACCCGGATTAGTGCTCCAAATCAACCTGCGACCCCATATATCGAGAACCAACATAGCCTACCCTCATCGTACTACATACCGAGCTACCATCGTACCCCGTACCCGTTCCCGTACCGCATACCGGAGCGAACCGCATTCCAGGTAACCTTGGTTGTTAGCTTGCACAACATCTTGGCTGCAACTCGCAATCAAGATTTTCGCTCCGACACCCATGATCAACCCCTGCTGATCTGTATTTCCCATTCTCTTCTTGTGACAGGCAGTCATCCCCATTATTTCTACTGTCTTTCACCTAGTTTCAATGATATGTTTCTGAGATCTATTGGTTGGAATCTCTTATCTTTTTTTTCTGAGATTGTACTTTTCTACCGATGATTCAAGGCATATGGCTGCAATCCTAACCATTTGTAGACTGCAATCTCTACCATTTTTTTGAGATTTATTGGCTACAGTATCTATATTGTAACATGTCATTGCTTGGTATCCTGACATCTTATGAACATTTTCTTTCACACTACTAACATGTGTTATTATAAAGAAAGGAAATTGTAATATATATCTCCAGCTGCTTCTTGCCTTTTGAGCATACAATAAACTTGAGCTGTAGATGCATTGTAGTTTTAGGACATGGACATTGCAATTTCTTAGGAAAACAAGAAATGTTGCACTCAGACTTAAAACGAATTAACTTTACATCAATCTGCAATGGATTGAACATCATCTCACTGCAACCATAAGTAAAACCGGTTTCTAAACTAAAATGGAAAGCTGAATAATAGTTGATGCATTGATTACACATATAGAAATTTTTTTCCCTGTAATTTGTATATCATGCTTTATATCTTTGATGTTTGCAGATATTTGGGTGCCTACCCGGTACGCACCCGGAGAGTACCCGAGAGCACCCGCACCCGATATGCACCTGATACGGGTGCGTGGGCCTCTGGAGAGTACCCGTGCTTCGTAGAACACCGGTGATGGGAGTAGTGGGCCCATCAGCAAGGGTGATGGACTAAGAGCTAGAGGGAAAAGACCGAAACGAGGACATGTGAGAGGCGTTACTGGTCGTATGGTTTGAGGCTCCTGAATCAATGATCCATGACCCGGAGCTCGAAAGGAGAGTGGTGGGTGAGCTACCTGGCCGGGCAAAGCCTGTCGTAGGCGGTCGGGCACTGAGACAAAGGCGAGTGGTGGGTGAGCTCCTCATAGTTAGCTCGAGATAAGGTGTATGAATCATCAGCAGGTACAGGAGCAGTGCAGAGGGTTGAGGTATCTCAGACGGACTAGTAGCACTCAGGTGTGCCGAGCGAGCGTTGACGAAGCTCGAGGTGAAGAGTGTAACAAATGTCAATGTCGTGGCCCTCATAGGCTGAACAAAAGAGTACAAAATAACCGGCCACGTCCACCACCAGCACGGCCACTTCCCCGTCCTCTATGGCCGCCAATAAGCACGGGTGCGTCCCTGGGCCCGGGGTACCCGTATCGGGTGCGTATCCGACTCGGGTGCGTGTCAGGTGCGGACCTGATTCAAAAACCATTTAAAAAAAAAATTGATGGTCGGGTGCGCACCCCGACACACATTTGGTTTTTTAAAAACACAAAAAAAAAAAGGGGTGTTTCAGCCAAAAAAAGGGGGGGGGGTTAAAATGAAGGAGGGGGTGTTTTCAGCAGGGGGGGGGGGGTGTTAAAAAACACTCGTGTTTTTTAATACGAGGGTTTTTCTAAAACCCTCTCTCTCGCATCTGTCTCCCTCTCTCTCGTTCTCTCTGTTCTCTCGCTCTCTCTGTTCCCTCTCGGTCCTCTACTCTCTCTCTGGCTCTCCTCTCTCTCTCAATCTCTCCTGTCTGCCTCTCACTCTCTTCTCTCTCCTTCTCACTCTCCTCTCTCTGTTCCTCTCTCTTTCTCTCGGTCTCTCGTCTCTCTTTCATTCCTCTCCTCTCTCAGTTTCTCCTCTCTCTCGTTTTTTCCTCTATCTCTCTCCTCTCTTTCTCGGTTTCTCCCGCCACCGTGGCCCGCCGGAGCCCTATGTTCCTAACCCTTAGATACTAAAGGTACTCACTCTCTCTACTTCTCTCTTTCTCTCTTGTCTCTCTCTATTTCCTTTTATTTTATTTGTGATTTGCATAACTGCATTTTTTTTATGATTTGCCCTAAAAATTACCCTAAAGCCCTAACCGATTGTGACCCATCCCAAAATCAGTTTGGATCTCACAATCGGTTGGCATAATCTTATTTTGGTATGTGATTTTGAAGCCCAAAACTGATTTTCATTTAGGAGCTCAAAATTGGAAATTTGGGATTTAGGGCTTTAGGCAAAACTGATTTTCATTTAGGAGCTCAAAATTGGAAATTTGGGATTTAGGGCTTTAGGCAGGGCCCTGTTAATTTCAGATTGACATTCAATTGGGAGCCCAAAACTAATTTTGTGAGTAAAAAATTATGTTTAATTTTGACTCTCAAAATCCGTTTTGGGCTCAATTAGAGGGGTTAGTTCGTTAGGACTTTGGCCTTTACCCTTTAGAGCCATGATAAATTGTTAATTTAGCCTTTAGTCCTTTACCCTAAAATCTAAACTTGTGTTTGTTCTTTTAATAGAATGTCTTCATCCGGGGCTAGTAGTGCCACACATGCACCACCTTCTACTTCTAGTGATGAAGACCTCTCGAAGCCCTTATGGAGGTATGCCACTAGACTTGATGAAGATCCTAAGGGTGGAGGGAATGTGAGATGGGAATGTAATTTTTGTCATAAGAGTTGGAATAGCTCCTACACAAGGGTTAGTATGCACTTGTTGAAGGTATCCGGACAACGAATCAGAGCGTGTCCTAAGGTGAAAGCAAGTGACCTACTCAGAATGCAAAGGTTGGAGGAAGAATGCAAGGAGACTATGACGCAAAATGCTCCCAAGAGAGTGCCATTGCCGCCATCATCAAGTAGTGGATCATTGAGTTGCCCAAGTAATATGTTTGTCTCTCCAAGTTTTGATCTAAAGAGGAGGAAGACAAGTGGTCTAAGTAGAAGTGTGAGTGCTATTAAAAAGGCATTCAACATGGCGGCCCGTGATCACCTACATGGCGAGATTGCTCCGATGTTTTACTCCGGTGACTTGCCATTTCACCTAGCAAGGAACCCACACTATGCGAGTTCATACTCTTATGCGGCCAACAATCCAATTTTCAGTTATTTGCCTCCGGGGTACAACTTGCTAAGGACGACTCTACTACAAAAAGAGAGGGCAAATGTTGATAGGTTGTTGCAACCCCTTAGTGATACATGGAAGGTTAAAGGGGTGAGCATTGTTAGTGATTGATGGAGTGACTCACAAAGGCGGCCTCTCTTTAACTTCATGGCGGTAACCGAGGGTAGGCCTATGTTTCTCAAGGCGGTAGATTGTTCGGGGGAGACAAAGGACAAAAATTTCATTACCAACTTGTTGAAGGAGGTAATTATGGAAGTTGGGCATGAAAATGTTGTCCAAGTAATTACCGACAACGCCGCAAATTGCAAGGTATCCAGGCAACTTATTGAGGCACAATTTCCTTCCATCTTTTGGACCCCATGTGTGGTGCACACCCTCAACCTTGCTTTGAAGAACATATGTGCAGCGAAGAATGTGGAAGCAAATCAAGTTACGTATGACGAATGTAGTTGGATAACGGATGTTTTGGGAGATGCTAGCATCATTAAGAATTTCATAATGAATCATTCCATGAGACTAGCCATATTCAACGAGTTCAACACTTTGAAGTTGCTTTCCGTGGCGGAGACTCGATTTGCGAGTGTTATTGTTATGCTTAAGAGATTGAAACTCTTAAAGCAAGGTCTTCAAGCAATGGTTATTAGCGACAAATGGACTTGTTATAGGGAGGGTGATGTGGGGAAAGCGAGGTTTGTAAAAGAGAAGGTGTTAGATGACGTATTGTGGGATTTTATCGACAACATACTCGCATTTACATCTCCCATCTACGACATGCTTAGAGAGTGTGACACAGATACGCCTTGCCTTCACTTAGTTTATGATTTGTGGGATACCATGATAGAGAAAGTAAGGGCGACGATATATAGGAAGGGAGGAAAGAGGAAAGAAGAGGAGTCCAAATTTTTTGACGTGGTGCACGAGATTCTTCTTGCTCGTTTGAATAAGAGCAACACTCCACTTCATTGCTTGGCTCATTCATTGAATTCAAGGTTAGGTGACTTTAAATTTATTTGGATTATTAGCTATTTATGTTTATTTCTAACTTCTAACTTTTGACTTGAAATTTGAAGTTAAATTAGTTTTTTCTTTCTTAAAGGTATTATAGTGAGCAATGGCTTAGTGAAGATTCAAGTCGGGTGCTCCACATAAGGGTGCGAAAATTTATACCGAGAGGATAAAGTGCTTCAAGAGGTACTTCACCAATTCTGAGGATCGCACGAGAGCTAATGTGGAGTTCATCCAATTCCCCATAAGGTCCGGATTATTCAATGATGTTGATTCCATCAATGAACAATTCACTATCAAGCCTCATGAGTGGTAGGCCATCCATGGTACATGTGCCCCTATGCTTCAAAGCATAGCTTTGAAGATTCTTATGCAACCTTCATCATCATCTTGTGCCGAGAGGAATTGGAGCACTTACTCTTTTGTGCATTATCTCAAGAGGAACAAGATAACTCCACAACGAGCTCAAGATTTGGTTTTCGTTCATAGCAATCTTCGGCTTCTCTCAAGACAAACTCCACAATATAAGAAAGGAGAGACAAAGATGTGGGACATAGGTGGAGATACATTTGATTCCTTCGAGGATGTAGGGGTACTTGAAGTTGCTAGTCTTTCTTTGGATGAGCCGAAGTTGGAGTCCATTGCTTTTACCGACGACGTAGAGGACGATGTTGTCGATATTGGAGATGAGACGACGGACTTCTAAGATTGATGTTGCATTGATGCTTTATGTTATTTTGGTGTTTTAATGATGAACTTAATCACGTATGAAATGAAGAGTAATATTAGAATTTTCCATTTTGGTGATGTTATTGTTATTTGATTGCTCTCCTATTTTTTTTAATTTTATAAATATATAATAAAATAATAAAAATATTATTATATTCAACGCACCCGAACGCACCTGCACCCGAGTTTTTTGGAAATTCACGTACCCGTGTCGTGTCGCACCCGCACCCGTGCTTCATAGATGGCCACGTCCATGAACAAAAGATGCATTACCACGGTTTTGATGAGGACTGCTATCATAGGCTGCTAGAGCCGAGCCATCAACAACAACGGCAGATGGCGAGGAATCACTGAGAGAACACTGCTAAACACAGGAATAAACCTCACGAAGAATTCGATCAAGGTTTTAAATTTCGATCGAAATCCAAAATTTCGGGTTTCTGTGGATACCGAAATCGAAATCCATAAGATTCGAAACATTACTTTATTTCGCGGCCTGAAATTTCGTTCCCCCTGAATTTTCGGTCGAAATTCAAGGGATTTCACCCAAAAATTTGATTTTTTTTATAATTATTTAATATTATCCAGAAATTTCGGTTGAAATAAATTTCGTTATCAAACGACCGTTGAATTAAGTTTCATGGATTTCGCCCTGAATTTTGGCAGAAAATTTCGGTTTCGGTGAGAACCGAAACGCTTTCCGAAACCGAAATTTAAAACCTTGGAGAGAGAGAGAGAGAGAGAGAGAGAGAGAGAGAGAGAGAGAGAGAGAGGTCTTCAATGGAGGTCCCTAGGGCACGCTAATCCTAGGGCTCAGATACCATGTTGAAAGAAAGAGTCTGAGAGAAATGAATGAGTTGAGAGGATTTGCCCCACTCGTTTATTTATACTAAAGAGGTATGGTACAAAGTCTATTATGCCCTTAGTCATATTACATACTCTAACACCTTTAAAGCAAACCCAAATGTTGTTTTACTTCTTTTATAGAGCTCAAACCATTGAAGCAGCCTAGCATTAATAGATTGGTTCTTAACCAGAGGCGAAAATAGTTTGCAAAGTGGTTTCTCATCGACCGAGCTACATCATTATGAGTGAAGACATGATTTAGGTCCTCTTCCTTTGGCCTGACATAGTACATACACTTAAGTGATAGGTATGAGAATATCCTGCAATCTACTGTCAACATAAACAACATGCATGAAAATTTTCCATATGAAACATCCAATTTTAGCTGGGAGGTCCTTCCAAATGAATGAAGTTCACCCATCTCTTCTTAGGGACTTTGTTTCACACCAAATTGCACGATGATCGTACTGAAATAACCAGACTTGATAAGAGTCTAAACCAATTCATTTTCCTTACTAGTTACTTTAACCATCGTGGATTTAGTGGCATTGATGGTCTTTTGCATAACATTGTCCTCTACTAGTGATAGATTCTATTCTCCATCTCCATTTACTACGTCCGTAAGAATTAACTTCAAATTTACTCGCTCCCAGTTAGAAACTTGATTTAAGAGAGGAAAACAATTTTTAAGTTAAACACACACACACACACACACACACACACTCATACCAAAAAAAATGGAAAAATAAATAATCCATGTACTACTGCTTATCCATCTTCTTTCCACAGGATCAAGTCTTTCCATTGTTTAGAGTCACATGGTTTTTTATCCATCAAATAGAAACTTTACCTCAAGTACTTGAATCTCATAAAGTAAATCTAGCAGACTTGGTATATAAGTTTTATATACTGTTGATTCTAAAAGCATTGCTTACGTCTCACAATAGTTTAGTGCCATTGCCAAGGGCTTGCAAGATTTTCCCATGCCACCCAATGATTTCTTTTTTCTCGGTCCGTCATTCCCCACCAAACGTTTTCAAATATACTTTCTATCCTTTTTGGATGGCTGCAGGTGGTCTAAGGGTGGATAAAATATATAGGAACGGATGTCATTTCATAATTGAGGCAATTTTACCTCCAGAAGATTGGAGTTTTCTTTTCCAGCCTTCAACCTGTATTCAAATTCTTTTATTAAGGCCGTCAGAATAAATATCAATAGACAACCCTTATAGAGAGTTGCACCTAAATATTCCATAGGAAGACATTTAAAAATTGAACGATGTTGCTATATTAAGAATTCTCCTCCTATAGAGAGACCTTAATCAAAGCATGAGAAGCAACACAACCTTAGAAAAAGTAATAATCAGCTTTGAGAAGATTGGAAGTTTATGTCTACCATTTTGTTTTGCGGTAGAGTTGGATTTCATGTGCATGCAACGTCATGGAGATGATTGCTTTTATTCGATCTTATAACAATCTGCATCGCCTAATTTAATGAGAGCTTCAGTCGTGCTGATGTAGTTTGTGGATATAAGTTTCATGAATAGACCCTATGTTAGTTCAATCTGAAATGAATAGCCCATCTATTACTTGATCCAATTTCTTATTGCTGTCTTCGCCCATTTGTCAGTTCAATTTTTTTCAAGGTAACGAAGATTTATTCATATGGTATCAACCGAGGGCGAGGCATCCTACAAATGCTATAAACAGTTACACCAAAACTCCTACACGAGAATACATTGCATCACCAACCCATAGTACCACTCCGACTACCCCAAAGGCGTGATTACAGAAAATTATTTGCCAAGAAACAAGTCCCCATAGCCAAAAAGATGTAAAGTCAGACGACAAGACGACACCCTGAACTTTTCAAGGCTGAGGTAATACATTTTCATGACCTGTACTTCCATCGATTCCACTCCCTGTTTTGCCAGAGTCAATAGCTTTGTTTGCCGGTCTTCTTATGCGTTGGATTTCAGGATTTGCAATCCAAATGAGGTCCCGAATTTCAGCAATGATTGGGGCCAACGATTAAGAGCCTTTTGTTTCCTTTGAGGCCAATGCTACTATGTTGGTAGAGTCACCTTCGATCAAGACAAGGCTGATCCGAGCTTCCACACACCACTTGAGAACCCATAATAAATGATGCAGGACAATACCTAATCTAGGGAGAATCCTACACTCCTAATGGGATAATGGTTTCAGGAAAGACTTAGGGTTAACTCGGAAGACTCAAAACTTCTAAAGGGACTAACCTAGGGCTGATTTAATGAAGGTTTAATTAACGGGCAGCAGCAATATCGAGGCTTAGAATGCATTCAATAATTAGAAGGGACATAATTAGCATGAAAAAAACCTCATACAAATCAACCAATAGGTAAAGCTCTTTCAAGTGTCTGTGACCTATGCTAGAGTCCCCGCGATCAGTCTCGTCCACGTCTACGCTTGTAAACCTTGAATCCACGCTTATTGTTGATGTCCCCATCAATAAAGCTTTTGCTTCTGCTTCATTTTGACTCAAAAAAAAAAAAAAAAAAAGTTGGACGTGAATACGACATTATTGTTCTTCCATTTGAGTCACGGATGATTCCACCAATCCCTGCTGGCCCCAGTTTGCCTCTGGCGCTTCCATCAAAATTCAATTTGAACCACCCGTTTAGAGGTGGCTGCCATTTGGAGACACATTTGATCTTGGTCTTCTTGTGCCATTGCTTGCCATTCTCTCAAAATGTCCCCTACTTGATAGCTTGCTCCTCTATTATCCTTTTGTCTCCAAGCTATTATATCAATTTTAACATCTAAAGGAATCCTTCCCCAACTTTTCTTCTTGTCCTTGAAAATACTATTGTTCCTTTCCTTCCAAATATGCCATGTGAGGATGTAAGGAACCGCCTTCCAAAGAGGTTGGCCGGTTTCTCCAAACGGACCATTACACCAATTCGAAAAGATTTTACTAATTGATCTTTGAAGCACCCATGATAAACCGAAGCAATTTATCGAAGCTTTCCACAAACGATATGAGAAGGGGCACTACCATGATTCGATCTAGTGTCTCTTCGTGCTTTCTGCGTAAAACACACATGCTTGCAATGTGAAGTTTTCTTCTTTTAAGCCAGTCACATGTGTTATTCTTTTGCATAACCATTGTCCAAGTGAAAGCTGTAATTCTTGGATGAGCTATGGATTTCCAAATTTTTGCATGCCGGATAGATCTCCCGTTACTTGCATTCACGTGTAAAAGAAGGAACGAACAGAAAAATAAGCCTTAAGGGCCAGGGGTCCAAACTCTCTCATCAGGAAGGTGGGGGGAGCAATAAAAAGACTGAAGGGACTCTAGAAGAGCAGAAAGGCTAGTGATCTCATCTTTTAGGTTGCGCTTAAGTCTAATATCCCAAAATACCTATGATTTGGGGACACGGACCCGAATGTCACATGTTGACACAGACATGTAGTGTCGGACACGGCAAACCCCCAAAATTTAGAAACGGAGACACCGCTAAAATAAAAAGTTTATATAATCATGATTTGTGGATACAAATTTGTGCGTCGAGTTTCGACACGGATACAAGTCCCGACACGGTAACGTCTAAAATTTTAGATATAGTGACATGTACATACATATAAAGTTATTGATTGCTATCATAATATGTAACAATATAAATATCTTTTTACAAACTAATAAATCTTAGGGTTAATCAACTATAATCTAAAACAAACATTTGATAATAAAATAACAACGCATTCATTAATTTAATCTAGTTCTCTTCCGTCTCCAATATATTGAGAGAAAGGGCGACCAATGTGATACAATGAATATAGTATTAGAATAACAATTTCTTTAGGGTTTTAAATTTAGGGGAGGGTATATAACAACAAATGGTTTTTTTTTTTTGAAAGATACATAACA
Organism: Tasmannia lanceolata; assembly: GCF_043159265.1. Taxonomy (NCBI): domain Eukaryota; kingdom Viridiplantae; phylum Streptophyta; class Magnoliopsida; order Canellales; family Winteraceae; genus Tasmannia; species Tasmannia lanceolata. The sequence continues at coordinate 22,468,718 of NW_027518697.1, read as the reverse complement.
ACAAATATTACTTAAAGAAGAGCTAAAAAGGAGTTTATAATAAATGAAGAGTTAATAATAAAAGAGGTAAACACAATACTCAATAATAAAACATAATGTCACACTTGACACAGCACTAAAACGTGTTGGCAACTATTCAAAAAAAAAAAAAATGACGTCTCAGCACGCCCATATTAAATCAAATCCATATAACAATACATTTAAAAGTATTCAAAGGCGTGTCGACACATGTAGACACGCGTGTCATGTTGGACACGGCATGCCACGTGTGTCAGGAATAAATTCAATGTGTCTAAATCATAGCAAAATCCCCTCCCCTAGATATATAATCAGACACTCTCGCTAAAGCTGAAAGCCTGAAAATAATTCTCATTGTGAGTTAATTGAAAAAGGCGATCAGATTCCATTTATGCATATGCTATTTTCAAAATGCAATGCAATTTTTGACTGTGCATGAACTCTCCCAACAAAAAGTAAACTATATGCTGAAGTGAACTAAGTTGACATTTGCCATTGTAAATAGGAAGGTTATCAAACCGCACGATCACTTAAAGAAAACAATGCCATTTCTTATGAATTTTATATCTATTTTTATTCTTATGAGGAGCCTATTTGCACTCAGTTCCCGTAGGTCTACAATCTACTCAAAATTAGAAAAGGCTTTTTTGCGATCATTATATGGTGTATGCGGCTAGTTATGGCTTATATAACATAGTAAGGAGCCGTGTTGGTAATAAACTGAAAATAGTCCCCCGGTAAAGTTATCCGTCCATGTCAAATTTTTGGCTTCTTTCCAAAAGGAAGGGTTGTTTCCACAATCAATTTGGTATTTTTTTCAACTATTCTGACACAAAATTTCTCATGAACTAGATAGATGAAAAATGAAAGACATCATGAAATGTGGTCTGATAAGCTGGAACCTGTCAAATTGTAAAGTAACGATCCGTCATAGGTGGATGGAAATTTGTCTTCCTGTCCTAAAATGAGTTGTTTTCAGAAAATTGTTGGATAATTTTTAGTAGTGAAATGATTTTATTTCATTGACTCTTTCTTTTAGTTATCTAGCTCCCGTGAAACTTTAAGGATCCCTATTGTTTTGTGATCTACATGGTCCCTTTATTCTCTCAATGGTTTTTGAAGCATTCCTTGTGACTCTGAGCAGTGTTTCTTGGTGATATTGGCCCATTCAAGACAGTACGGCATATCATGCACAGGATATTTTATGATGTTTGAATGAAATGTTTTTGCTGTCCTCTGTTTGCATATGTGAGCAATAACTTTTGAAACCTATTCATGACATAAGCAGTTAGAAGTGGAAAGCTAGGTTTTTTCTTTTCTTTTCTCTTTTCCAGTGGGCCATTATCACATAAATCTAAGTGTTATACCATGATTAGCCTGTTTGCTTTAGGACCTAATGGATGCTACACTTCTAGCAAAATGGATCTTCAATATCTTGACTCCCTCGGCACTTTATATTCCTTGCATGTTTTTGTGTTATTAAAACTTTTTTGGTGCTTAAATTAGTGCTTACCAATATGTAGCCAATGGCTGCAGATCACATCTTAGGCCTTCAAATATGTTATGTCCTGATGTTTTGTTCTATTACTCCACACTTTTATCCAAAAGGTGATCAACTCTGATGATAATCTGTATTCCCTATTCTAACTTGTACTGGATTTGGGTAAAAAATTTAGAAATTGTGTCCCGTAATCCTTGACCTTTTTCACGCTTAGAGAGTGTGTAGAGAAACTGCAGCTCCTGAACACACCCGAGGAACGTTCTCGTAGACTGCATGAACTTCCTGAAGTACATGCTGACCCGAATATGGATCCAAGTCACGAATCTGACGAGGAAGAAGTAGATCCAGATGATAAGAAACGAGGTTCTCCACTACCTGGATTTTGAAAACAATCCTTGTCTAAGGAATTTCTAGAATTTAATTTAATTTAATTTATTTTTTTATTTTTTTTGTATCTCTTAATGGTAGATTTGCTTGCTATCCATGCAGACAACTACATGAGGCCCAGACATGCTGGATTTTACAGAAAGGGAAGGGAGCCGATCTCTCCAGGAAAAGGAGGTTTGACTTCAAATGATGTGTGGGATGGTGGACGGAGAATTTCAACAGATAATTGGGAATCGAGTAGAAATATGCCGACAAAAGGAATTGATAAAGGAGATGGTGCTTCTGAGAGGGCAAATGAACCCTCATGGAATCAAGGACGAGATGTACATCAAACAAACAGTTGGGAGACACCAAAAAACCAGGCCATTACAGCTTCTTCGGAGGGTGGTGCTTGGAATAGTCAGCCCGTGTCAGGATCTGTTTTGCCTGAAAAAGTCGATGAGACGGACAAAGTGTGGAATTATCAGGATCCATCTGGGAAAATCCAGGGGCCCTTTTCTATGAAACAGTTACGTAAATGGAGTACAACTGGGTACTTTCCAGCTAATCTGAGAATATGGAAAGCATCTGCGACGCAAAATGACTCTTTATTGTTGACTGATGCACTAAGTGGTAAGTTTGATGAATTGGGAACTCAGTTGGGGGTCAATAACAGTTGGGGTTCATCCACCCCAGAAGTGGTCAATCCCAAGGATGGATTGTCTGGAAATTCCTCTCGAGGATGGGATGCATCAAAAGGTTCCAATGCTTGGCCTGGTCAGCCCCAAAGTAATAGTCCGAGGCCTGGAACCTCATTTTCTGGGAAGCCATATCAAATGCCCTCCCATCAAGGAAGAGAGGCTCGAGGTGGACGTAATGCTTCTCATCAAGGAAATGAGGGTCCTGGTAGAGGTAATGCTGGTAGATTGAACCCTAGCCAAAACCATGGAAATACTTGGAACACGGGCAGATCCCCAGGGTTTCAATCTGGTAGTCATGGTTATGAAAAACCATCGGAAGGTTGGACGGCACAACTAGAAAATAACTCTTCAAAAGACTTGGGAAGACCGTCCTCTGTCGCACCCCCTAAGTTGGCAACAGGAGGGTGGGGTCCTGAGCAAGGGAGCAAAAATGATTTTTCAAGCTTGCCTACTCCTACTCCAAAGTCAAGCAGCGGGGGATTTACAGGGGTCCAGGATGCCGAGAACACATGGTCTCCCACTCCAGCTGTTTCTTCTCAGCCTACAAGCTCTGTATGGAGTCCCACTCCAAATCAAGGCGGCAATGGGACCCAACAAACTCCTATGGTTACCGATCCTAACCAAATTGCTGCCGGTTGGGTTAACCAACCTCCTCCTCCTTTACCAACACCTTCAGCTGGCAGTTGGGGCCCACCCATAAATGATTTTTCGAGTCCTCCTTCTCCTACCCCAAACCCTAGCAGCGTAGTGACGAGAAGTGGCTGGGATGTAGGCCAGGGAGTTGCTTTAAGCTTGCAAGGCACGCAACAGGTTCCTTCGCAGATTATTGCTACAGATCAGTTGCCACTTGTCCCACACAGAGATATTCTTGAACCAGAAAAGAACTTGGCTAGTACAAATGCTTCTACACCTGCTACAATTGCAATGTCAGATAGTCGAGCTCCTGTTCCTCCTAGTGATGGTTTTCAAGCCAGTTGGCAAGCAATGAGTGATGTTTCCACTGAGAAAGGCCTAATTTCTACCGTTCAACCCTTGGTTCCATTAAAAACAGTTGGAACTGTCCAGACTACCTTTCAGAATGAAGTTCCTCTCCCTGCTTCCATGGACGTGCGGTCGATAAATCCTGTTACCATCTCATCACAGGTATATGGCACCTCTGGTGGTGTTGACTAGGCATCTTTATATGTTTTTTTTTTCAAAAGTAGCAGTTAACATCATACATAATTCAATTGTCTAAATCTGATGACAATTTAATCATACATTTTATCGTATGGTCGATAAATCCTGTTACCATCTCATCACAGGGAAGGTTTTAAATTTCGACCGAAATCTGAAATTTCGGACCGAAAGTTCGGGGTTTGGTCGATAACGAAATCGAAATAGGGGAAAGTCGAAACGTTACTTTATTTCGACCGAGATTTCGAAATTTCGGTCGAAATTTCGTTTTCCTGAAATTTCAGGGATTTCACCTAATAATCTGGATTTTTTGATATTATTTGATATTGCCCCGAAATTTCAGCCGAAATTACCGAAATTTCGGCCGAAATTACCGAAATTTCGATCGAAATAATTTAGGAGAAAAAATAGACCTTTAACCCATTTCGTCAAATTTCGCCCTGAAATTTCGGTTTCAGTGAGGACCGAAACGCATTCCGAAACCGAAATTTAAAACCTTGATCACAGGTATATGGCACCTCTGGTGGTGTTGACTTGGCATCTTTATATGATTTTTGTTTTCAAAAGTAACAGTTAACTCAACTCAACTCAATAAAGCCTTTTTCCCAAACTAGTTGGGGTCGGCTAAATGAATCCTTTAGAAAAATTTCATCAAGAAGGTGAAAGGAATCTACCCGACTCTAATCCTAGCTCTAGTTGGGTTCGTCTACGTGGATCATTTTCTTCCATTCTATCCTATCCAAGGTCATGTTCTCTGTTATGTTCCTAGCTATCAAGTCTTTCCTCACTGTTTCTACCCAAGTTGTTTTCGGTCTGCCCCTACCTCTTTTTACTCCATCAACTTGGCACGAGTCGCCTCTTCTCACTGGAGCATCCAAAGGCCTACGTTGGATATGTCCAAACCATCTTAAGCAGTGCTCTCTCATCTTCTCCTCAATTGGTGCCACCCCCATCTTTTTAAGAATGTCTTCATTTTTAATTCTATCTAACCTTGTGTGGCCTCACATCCATCTAAGAATTCGCATCTCTGCTACACTCATCTTATGCACATGCTGCTTCTTGGTGGCCGAACATTCTGAGCCGTACAGTATGGCTGGCCTCACAACTGTCTTATAGAACTTTCCCTTCGACTTTGTAGGGATTTTACGGTCGCACAAAACTCCTGAGACAAGCTTCCACTTTAACCAACCTGCTCTTATTCTATGGTTAACATCCTCTTCAATCTCTCTTTATGTAGAATTGAACCAAGATAGCGAAAGATATCCCTCTTAGGTACTTCCTGTCCAGTCATATTTACTACATCCTTGTCCCGCCTCCTTACATTACTAAAGTTGCACTCCATATACTCTGTCTTAGTCCTACTCAGTCTAAAACCTTTGGAATCAAAAGTAGTTCTCCATAACTCTAACTTAGCATTTACTCCTGCTTTGGTTTCGTCGATTAATACTATGTCATCTGCAAATAACATGCACCACGACACCTTATCCTGGATACCCTCTGTAAGCTAATCCATAACTAGGGTAAAAGATAAGGGCTTAGAGCTGATCCTTAGTGCAGTCCTATTGTAATTGGAAACTCACTAGACGTGCCATCTGTGGTTCTGACACTAGTTATTGCTCCATCGTACATATCCTTAATTACATCAACATATTTAGTAGGCACTTTTTTCCTTTCAAGGACTCACCACATAACACTCTTGGGAACCCTATCATACGCTTTCTCCAAATCAATGAAAACCATATGAAGGTCATTTTTATTTTCTCTAAATCTCTCAATTAACCGCATAATCAAGAAGATAGTTTCCATAGTCGATCGTTCGGGCATAAAGCCAAACTGATTCTCTGACACCTTAGTCTCTTTTCGTAGTCTATGCTCAATTACCCTCTCCCAAAGCTTCATGATGTGACTCATTAGCTTAATTCCTCGGTAATTGGTGCAACTCTAAATATCCCTTTTATTCTTATAAATAGGTACTAATGTACTCTTCCTCCACTCATCAGGCATCTTCTTAGTCTTCAAAATATTGTTAAATAATCTAGTTAACCAAACCAAACCAAAATCACCTAAGCATCTCCAAGTCTCAATAGGAATATTGTCAGGCCCCCTAGCCTTATTTAATTTCATATTTTTCATAGCTACTCTTACCTCTGATGTTCAGATTCTACGAACAAACTTCCGGTTTGTATCATCAAAAGCGTTATCAAGTTCTCCCAAATTCACTATAGGTTTTCCATTAAACAACTTATCGAAGTAACTTCTCCACCTCTTTAACCTCGTTTTCTTTACTAACAATCTTTGATTCTCGTCTTTGATGCATTTTATATGATTCAAGTCACTGCTCTTCCTTTCTCTCATCTTAGCAAGCTTGTAGACATTTTTTTCTCCCTCTTTCGTCCCTAACCTATAGTACAAATCCTCACATGCCTTGCCTCTAGCTTCCCTTACTGCCTTCTTAGCTTCTTTGCTAGCCAATTTATACTTCTCAATGTTCTCCTCATTTCTACAATTATGCAAACATTGATAACACTCCCTTTTAGACTTAATCGCCTTTTGGACCTCCTCATTCCACCACCACGTGTCTTTAGACGGAGGCCCACTTCCTCTAGATTCTCCAAGTACCTCTCTAGCCACTTTCCTGATATAACTAGACATCCCATTCCACATAATATTAGTCCCCTCATCACGACTCCAAAGTCCTTCTTTAAGCAGTCTATCCTTAAACATCTTTAGTTTTTCTTCTTTGAGATCCCACCACCTAGTTCTCGGATGTCTAACATCTCTATCTTTTCTCCTCCAACGTTTGATGCATATATCCAACACCACCAACCTATGTTGTGTGACTAAACACTCCCCGGGTATGACTTTATAATCTTTACACGCAGCTCTGTCCTCTCCTAGTGAGGATAAAATCTATCTGGCTACAGTTGGTGCCACTGCTAAAGGTTATCAAGTGAATCTCTTTTCTTAAAAAATGTATTTGCTAACATCAAATCATATGCCACTATAAACCCCAAAATATCTTCTCTTGCCTCATTCCTATTGCCAAAACTCAGTCCTCCATTAACCCTCTCAAAACCTCCACTAGTTCTTCCCACATGTCCATTTAAATTTCCTCCTATAAATAACTTCTTTCCATGTGGTATTCTTTGGACTACTTCATCCATATCCTCCCAAAATTGCCTCTTGATAGAATCATTTAATCTTATTTGAGGGGTATATGCACTAATAAAGTTAATCGTCTCTTCACCCAATACTAATTTAATTAGAATAATTCTATCACCCTTCCTTTTAACATCTACAACCTCATCTCTTAACCTTTTATCTATTATAATCCCTACACCATTTCTATTCCTCTCCTTCCCTGTATACCATAAGTTGAAACCCGTATTTTCTACTTCCCTAGCTTTTTCTCCTACCCATTTTGTCTCCTGAAGACAAGCTATATTAACTCTCCTTCTACTCAGCGTATCAACTAATTCCCTTAGCTTACCTGTTAGTGAACCTATGTGCCAACTAGCTAAACGAATCCTATTCTCTTGGACTAGCTTCCTCGCCCCCCACACCCGTCCAGTAGAGTGCGAGGACCCTTGCACATTTTCCACCACACCTAGGCGCCGATGTGGCGTGTCACTAAGGGAGTGACGGCCCAGGACTAGCCTCCTCACCCCTGGCACCCGCCCATGAAGGTGCAAAGACCCTTGCCCATTTAACACTACATCCAGGCGCCGATGCAGCACGTCGCTAAGAGGGTTACGCCCCAACGAATTTTCTATAGGATTCATTTCATAGAAGAGAGGCAAAGTTTAACGGCCGGCTACCAACCTGACGCCAACCCTCCTTTATCGTGGCTTGGGACAGGCTGTGAAAAACACAGGCGGAGTTAAAAGTAACAGTTAACATCATGCATAATTCAATTGTCTAAATCTGATGACAATTAAATCATACTTGACTTTTTTTTAATCATACATTATTCAATTGCGAGGACCCTTGCACATTTTCCACCACACCTAGGCGCCGATGTGGCGCGTCACTAAGGGAGTGACGGCTCAGGACTAGCCTCCTCACCCCCCCGCACCCGCCCATGAAGGTGCAAAGACCCTTGCCCATTTAACACTACATCCAGGCGCCGATGCAGCACGTCGCTAAGAGGGTTACGCCCCAAGGCGCCGATGCAGCACGTCGCTAAGAGGGTTACGCCCCAACGAATTTTCTATAGGATTCATTTCATAGAAGAGCGGCAAAGTTTAACGGCCGGCTGCCAACCTGACGCCGACCCTCCTATATCCTGGCTTGGGAGAAAAACGCAGGCGGAGTTAAAAGTAACAGTTAACTTCATGCATAATTCAATTGTCTAAATCTGATGGCAATTAAATCATACATGACTTTTTTTTAATCATACATTATTCAATTGTCTAAATCTGATGACCCAAGCACCAAAAATTGGGCCTCAAATGATGCTATTCATAAACCCGCTATTGAGTCTCATGGATGGGGATCTGCTTTATTTCAGGAATCACAAGTTGCATCTCATGGTTGGGGACCTGCTCAGAATATACAGCCACCCGGTTCGATTCCTAAACCTGGAGACGCAGGTGTTGGATGGGGATTGAATCCATCTCAAATACCACAACCAGTGCCGGCTCCTGCAAACTGGGCAGGCCAGCCTAACGCAATGGGCCCCAACTGGTCGACCCCATTGGCAGCTCCAACTACAAATTCTTTAAATACAGGTTGGGGACCAGCACCAGAAAATTCAAACAAAGGATGGGGGCCACCAGAGGGAAGTGCGAACCCGAGCTGGGGACCAGCGACCCAACAAAATACAAACATGGGCTATGGAGAAGCCCCACAAGGAAATACAAATCCAGGTTGGGGGGCAGGATCACAGGTAAATACAAACATGTGGGGTAGTCAACATAAGTACAATGGAGGACGTGGTCAGGGGGACCGGGGCTTTCACGGGAACAATTCCGGGCAGAGTGGTGGGCGATCACAGTGGAATAGGTCATCCTCCTTCGGGGGCGGAGGGTCTTCCGGGCCGGCCGTGTGCAAATACCATGAGAGTGGACGCTGCAGGAAGGGAACGTCATGTAACTATCTGCATACTTGATGAGAGAGAGGAATAACATAGTAAAAGCTTTTTATTTTCTGTACATGGCATTTTTGTTCTAGGAGCTTTACTGAATTAAGTTTGTTCGGTTTGTTTGTCCTGTAAAACTTGTGCAGTTAGCAGCAAATAACATACCCCCTCTGTTTCTCTTCCTACCATTTTGTGGTGTTTTTCTTTATTCCTTTTGTTTTGCATATTGTAAAGCTGTTTTCTAGAATAGGTACTGTCACACTTCGTTTATACTCATCTTTTTGCAGGCCATTGATTGGAGTAATTTTTGAGCACCGGCTTAATCCGCTTAAGCTAGGGCCAGGCACATGGGCTGTGGAGAAATGTTGCAGCCCATACTCTATGTTTGGATACAGCAGATGGGCGCTTGGGTTGGGAGAGTTGAAGTTGTAGTGCACTGTGTGGGAGGGGTTTAGTGTCTCTTTGGATGCCACCAAAATTGCTCCTTATTTCCAAAATAAGATTATTTTAATTTAATCTTATTTCCAAATGGGACATTATCAATCATAAAACTTTTATTTTTGAAGGGAAATGATATCTGCGCCAAAGTGTTTTGATAAACATGCGCTCCACTTGTCATGTGCTCCACATGTTTTGATATTACGGTTCTCAAAAAGCTCTTAAACCCCTTCAAATACTACACGACAGACAAGTGGAGCGCATGTTTATCAAAACACTTTGGCGCAGATTTAATTGAATAGGAAAGAGGCGACTGAGAAAGTCCACCCAAAAATACAAGCAAATGCAAAAGACAAAAAGCAATATAGATAGCGAAAGACAAATAGCAAAAGGCCAAATACAAAACAATATGGAGGAAGGAAATAAAAAAGCTCCAAAGCTTGTTTATCTACATCTTCCTTGGGTAATCTATCCGTGATCCCATTGGCCGATCTTCTGACATGATGCGCCCTCAGTTCTATCCCATATCTCATCAAAGAATTGAGCAAACCTCCATTGGGGGACTGTTGAACCTCTAAGCCATCGGATAACATTAATGGAATCACCTTCCACAGTCACATGGTCCATAAGATCCTTTGCAGGTGAATGATCACCTAACGAGTGGCTCGAATGCCCGCTTCACTCGCACCTTGAAAATGCGAAAATGACTTCGACCCTGGAATCCCTTAGCACGCCTCCTATGCCTGCCGGTCCTAGATTTTCCATGCTATAGCCATCAAAGTTAAGTTTTAGGACTCCAAGAGGAGGAGCTTGCCACTATTGCACAATTGATGGCCTACGCTCTACACTGTAGTATATCTCCTTCCAACCTTCCCATAAAGTAAAGCCCGATACAAAGCTGAAAAAAGAAAGGGATTTTGCCCGGCTATGGTTAAGGCAATGACGTTAATGAATAGAAAGTGGGGCGACTTAGTGGACCTTCAAAGACTATTATTCCTCTTTCCAAAGAACCCACATGGTTGCTAGGAAAGATAATGCCCAAATAACTTTTCCTGATGTTCTTCCAAGGAGCTAGCAACCAACTTGCAAGTAACTCTTGGAGGGTGGAAGCGAAAACCCAAGCCATCCCAAATCTGGAGAGAATACCACTCCATACCTCCATGGCTATTCTGTAGTGAATAAAAATATGAACTACCGATTCCCCCTTGGTAATACGCAATGCACAATGATCAACAATCAACATCTTACGATGTCTGAGAAAGTCTACCGACTGAATCCGCCAACAACCTATCCTCCGGAAATTCTCCATTGTCCAAGCAAAGGGTGAAGGCAAATCGACCACCATGAATCTTTCTTGCCTTTCTTCTATATCCTCGAATGGGTTGTGTCCCACATTCTTCCACGGTTGCTTACAAAGGCCCGAATTCGCTTCAGTTTATAGGTTGTGTCCCTAGAGACTACATTTTATGTTAAATCTTGGTTCCAGTTCAATCGATTCCACCCAAACCTCTTCTGGGCATAAAGAAGGTCTAGTGTTTGGAAAATTTTCCAATTCGATTCTGCCCCACTAAGTCAGGTTATCATCTTCCTCCAATATTTCAGGCCCAACCCTACACGAACTCCTCCATTAATTGGATGCCCTGCTTCCACTATATGGTTATTCCTGACTTATAAAACTATTATAATCATTATTTGTAAAGGATAATGATATTCGTGCTACCATGTCTTGATAATTGCACACACTCAGCCTGTCTTTTCTTACTTAGTTGGGTTCAGAGAAATTTTCGGGGACTGTAATTTTTTCCAGGATTTTGTGCTTTTTCTTTGTTTGATTACATAAGGAAAAAGTGATTTGACCCACTACAATTCAAGTTGTATTTACAGGTGCCTCTAATCTATAATGATATTGCATTTCACTGCTTTTGTTTGACTTTACTTGAAAAGGTGGTGGAAGTAGTTCTAGAAGTGATCTCTATTGGCATCATAGGTAGATCATGATATTTGCCCTTCATATGACTAGTGGCAGTTTGTTTAAGCTAGAGAAGGTTTCAGTTGCCTCTCCCTCAATTTCAGACTTTACAATCTGTTCTCAAAATCCAAAACAAATAGGCCTAGACATAATTTTGAGTCCAATAATCAGTTTTGGACTACTAGCTACAGGAGGCTATATCTGTGGGACATCTTATCTCGATTTATGTATATGGACGCTTTTGATTAATAAAAACATTTTTTCTAAAAAAAATGAAAGTAATTTCTCTTGCACATTGGGTGTTATTGGATTTGATCGTGGGTGTTATTGGATTTGATCGTGTAAGGATTGATTTAAGAGTAATGATTTTCTTCTTGTAATTTCTTGTAATTGCTGCTTACAGTAGAAGGTAGTTTTTTTCTCTTGTGGATGTATGCAATCTTGTTGAACCATGTAACAGTCTTTAGTGGGTGGCTTGTGATTTGTTTACTATTTTTAGTGTATGCATGGTGTAGATCGTATTAGGTTTAACGAATTTGTTGCAACAAAGAGTAATATGAGTCATGATTGGAGTAAGAACGATAAAGAACAACAGAGTTTTGAAAGCTTGATGGCGATTCTAGAGGGTTGTAGAATTTTGTGTACTTCCCTCATGGGTTAACATTTCATTTCAAGTCTCTGTGCTATATGTTAATAATTTCAGAAGTGTAGTGGATTGATCGGAGGAGGTTCAGATTGACTGATGGAGAACGAGGCAAACATGCTTTGATTTTAAAATCTTTTGTCGTAGTAGTGGATGGGAGTATCACCCAACCAATTGGCCAGGGTACAACTAGTTGGTCAAACATTACTCTGATCAGATGGCTAAAGCCCCCAAGAGGGGGAAGACATCAATGAAAATTTTCAGGGTATTTGGGAAACAAGTCAAGGTGGAGACAGAATAAGTATCTTATTTTCATGCAAGTGCAGGCTCTCATGTAATCTCCTAATGGGATTAGAAAAGAGAAGAAATTATCCCATTTGTGAGGTTCTCTCTAAGGTATTCTAGTTTGAGTAGAATAGTGGTTTTGAGAGGTCTCTCTTAGTTTTACTAGGGGGATGAGTTAGTTTTAGATGAACCTTTATAATTTCACTTGTTAATCATGAGAGAGGAGGAAAGAAACAGAGCTTGAACAAGTAGTTTCGCTTAGATAATGAATGCTCTTAGGTTTGATCTTTGAGATTGTGAGCGTTGAGCATGTAAGGATTGGATTAAGGAACTGACAATTATCTCCTTATAATCTCTTTTGCTTGTTGGTCACAGTGGACGATGCGTTCTCTCTCATGGATGTATGTGATCTTGTCGAACCACGTAAACTTGTATCTTCATTGTCTGGCTTGTGATTTTTTTACTGTTTCTATTGTGCATGCAGCATGTAGATTGTCTTAGGCCTAGCAAATAAATTACAACACATGACATACATAGCTTGAAATTAAAGTGGACCTATACTTTAGATCACACTCAGAAATTTCATCAAACAGTTGGATAGGAAGTTTATCACACAGTTGGATAGATTAAGTCAAAGGTCTTACCTTAATATATCTATCTAATAAAATATTATAAATTATGCATTTTGCATCAAAACCCAATTTGGAAGAACATGGATTATTCTACTCATCATGAGTCTTGATGCATTTTCTGAGCAGACCCACATAGAATTAGATGTTTGTAGCGGGGAAGAGATTATCTAAAGGCCCCAAGATTTCTAGAAAATAAGGAACTCGTCCTAGATTATCAAAGGTCACCCAGGAAACTGTCCCATCTTTGAGCCCTTTCCATCCCCATGAAGCAAAAAATGATCCTGACCGGGCAAATCAAAAGGGACAAACCAAGGAAGCAGGATTCGTACCCAGAGTTGGGGATTCGCGAATCCCCGAATCGCGAATCCGAATCGTGATTCGATTCGAATCCCCGATTCTGGGGAACCCCGATTCCCAATTTTGGGAACCCCGATTCCCAATTTTGGGAAACCCCGATTCCCACTTTATAGGAACCCCGATTCCCAGGCGATTCCCTGCGAATCCCCAGCGAATCTCAACTCCCCACGACTCTCAGCGATTCCCCGACGATTCCCCGACGAATCCCCAACGAATCCCCAACGAATCCCCGGCGAATCCCCGCCGACTCTCTGGCAAACCCACGATTCCCGCTTCCCACCATCCCAGGAGCCTTCGATTCCCGCTTTCGAATCCCGAATCGAATCCCGCTTTCGATTCCCGCCTTGGCAACCTTGGGACAAACCATGGAGTTCCCTCTTTGCCATCCCAAAACAGAACTCCCCCTCAATGAACTTGAAATACATCGTGCTATCCGACGAAGATGAGAAAAATGCTCGAGTAGTCTATGGATAAGAAGATTTTGATGAAGCAAGAGAAAGATGGACCAATTCTCTGGTAGGATATTTCGTTATCCTAAAGGATAACCTATCCAGAAAATGGCCATTGAAGGGAGAATACCAACTCTATAGCTTAGCAAATGGATTCTCCCTTTTCAAATTTTCCAACCCGGAGGACTGTACGCAAATCCTGGAAACACTTCAACACATCTATGGAGGAAGAATACTGATTCTTTAGAGATGGACGCCAAGCACCTCCCATGAGAGTTTACAACCCACTTCCATTCCGATCTGGGTCAGGTTCCCAGGTCTACACCTCAAGTTTTGGACTTTGAATAATCTCAGCGAGCTTGCAAGCATAATCGGGAAACCTCTCTATGTGGACACCCCTATAGCTGAGTAGACAAGACTAAACTACGCCTGGATATGCATCAAAGTCGAAGCTGGAAAAACTCTCCCAGAGGAATAGAAATACCAACACCGGAGGGAACACAATGGCAGAAGGAAAGAGTATGATTGGAAGGCCATGTGAAAAGACTCTAGTCACAACACAAAGAATTGCCAGGGAAAAAGGGAGACTATTTTTGAGAGAAATAGAAATGCTTCAGACTCGTTCGATTAGGCTGAAATAGAAGAAGATAAATATGCAATAACGGATCATGAGGATTCTGACAGAGAGCCATGGCAGGAGGTTCAAAAGAAGTCATTTGTGTACCCCCTACCGGAGACCCTTACAACAAGGCTGAATTCTTCCAAGCCTAGGAAGCCGGCAACAATGATGCGTATATTTTGTTCTAATTTGCCTAGTTTGATCCTAAACTTATGTTTGTTGCATGTATTCAAGGGGATTCCCTCCCTGTTTGCTTTCCCCTCTCTTTTAGACATTGTTCTAATGATTGGGCTAGCAATTTGGACTCTCGAATGTAATATGCTTTCTATTTCAATACACTGGTAGGGGTCCGCCTAACCTCAGGTTACCCACCAAAACAAAATTGGTGGGAAAAATTTCTATTTTTGCGTATTGATCACAACTTCGATTTCTACATTCCTTAATGTAATTGTGTTTGAGATGAGAGAATGACGCGCTGAAACATGGTGGGGAAACAAGGAAAGGGTACCTCCATGACAATAACTTGAAGATACTGCAATGTGATATTGGTTTGAGATGGTTATGTCTGAGATGGTGAGAAATTTGATTCCGCTTATTACATTTCTTGTTTGAATATGCTCATCTTTTGTTAGACGTGTGAAACCCTAGTTATTCTCTTCAATATCTTTAAAAAAGAACAGGAAATCGTGATTCTTGAACATATCTTTAGCTCTCTCTTGATTCTTGAACATATTGGTACCTTCTAAGTTTGCCAACCACATAGGCAATATCTAATATCAACATATACGACATTCCTAAAGACATAATGGGTTCTCTCCATATTCTCCTGCTCTTAATTGCCCTAGAATTTGAATGCGGATGAATATATCATCCTCAACTATAGTGGCATCATAAGTAGAGTATTTATCAATGTATAACCAGCTAAGGACTTTCTTAATATAGGTTTTTTGAGACAATGCTAGTAATCATTGAGTCTTGGCGAATCACAACTATCACATAAGATGCATCACTTGTTAGTTAAATCCGGTACGATCAAGGGATCAAGGTGTAGCAGAATGCCTTAGAACATGCAAATAATAATTTTTTTTACTTCCCCAGTTACTAGATTTCGATGGTGATAAAAAATAAAATACAACAGGGATAGAAAAAATACCGATTTGATTACCTGAATGGCAATCTCTGCTTGATCTACTCTTCGTTTAGCTTTGACGCTTCTCAAACCCTACACCTTGAAAGTTGGAGTGATGGACCCTCTTTGATTGCTTGGACTACGGAGGAATCTTGAAGAACCATTCTTCAATAGATGGAAGAAGAAAAAACTTCTTCAATTTTGGAGGAGGAAGAGGAAGAAAACCCATGAGAGAAGTTGAGATAGATAGGTCTCGAAAACTTGTTGGGGAAGAAAGGAGGGAGAGAGAGAGAGAGAGAAAAAAAAAATGTATAACCATTCTATTCTCTCTTCCTCTCATTCTTTATATATCATATGCGTTAGGGTTGGGCAAGTAGCTATAGGCGCCCAATACACTTAGGTTTCCTTATTTAAATGAAAATCCCCTTTACATTATTTCCATATGTTTACTCCTCGGGAGAATTTTTGCAAAAAGAAAACTTCTTTTCCTTTTCAAATTTGTTTCCAAAAAATTAAATAAGGAAACTTATTCTCTCTCTCTCTCTCTCTCTCTCTCTCTCTTATTTCTCAAAATCAAATACTCCAAGCTTGTACTTTAATTAATTAATTTAGGAATTATCCAAAATATAATTCAAAAATTAGAAAGTTCTTCCGATAATTAATCCAATTAATTATTCTCCACCAATTTGGAACTATCCAAAGGAGAGTTTAAAAAATTAGAAACTTCTCATCCAATGAGAATTAATTAATTAATCTCCATACACTACTACTATGGTATATACCCTCAGGCGCATACACCAAAATTACGGTTTAAATCCTCCCTGTATCTCTCATACAGTTGATCTCATCCACCCAATCCAAGACCCGGATTCTCTAAGAATCCTTAAGGGTCAAATGAGTAGTGAGTGGGATCGTTGTAGGGATTCGACAATCGATCCTATAGGACTCATAGAGCCCCATTACGACCTCGCTCTGTAGTCATACTACGGTCGGTGAAAATAAAACTATGCGTTAGGCTCAAGGGCGGGTAAATTGGGTTTTAGAAAATCTTTTCTCGTTTTGAAACTTAATGAAAAAAATTAACATCAAAAGAGCAAATTAAATAATTAAAAGAGAGAAAGATAAAATCAAAGTGCAAGCACAGATAGAGAGGAGGATAAGAGAATGTGCACCGAGATTTTAAAGTGGTTTGGTCTTAAATCCAAGACCTACATCCACCCCACCAACAACCATTGATGGCTTTCACTAAGATAATCTTCTTAACTTCGGTGAAGATCCCACCGTTACAATCGGTCTTCTTAACCTTAGTGAAGATACCACCAAGAGATGGATATGCGTCTCCAACACTCGCCCACGGAGATGGGTATCCATCTCTGAACACTTGCCAAACACAATGTAAAGAAAATGAAAAATACAAACACCTCTCTCAAGGTCGATAGCTCACTAAACTCACAACAATAATTCACTCTCGGGGATGTACAGAATCAATTCCTAGATCCAAACCATTATATGAATAATCCAAATAGAGGCACAAGGGTGTTACACACTCAAATGAATGATCAAGTAGATCTATGGAGTGAGTTGGTTATTGTTTGGAAGCTTAATGGCCATTATATAGGTAGGGGAACCCAAAACTAGCCGTTATTGGGCTCCCAATGGCTAGTGCAGAGGCAACCCACGGAGCTATGCGCTGGAATTACAACTATTTCATTTTTGTACAGAATTGTTCACGGAACTCCGTGAGGACCCGCGGAGCTCCGTCCACCGAGTTCTGTGAAGTCCTACAGAGCTCCGAGGAGGCAATTATCTTTGGTTGATCCTTGGTGATACTCTTTGTGGCCTTCTACCTTATTTTAACCATCACATGAGAGTGCCATGTGGATCTAAATGTATTGGGACACCACCTTGGCAATCCATTTTACCAATTTAGCTTGATTAACTTATATAATGTGATCCAATATGAGTCCAAACAAGTTTGGACGCTACCTTTAGGCGCCTTTAGATGCAATTCATTAAGGGAAAATATTTTACAATCTAAACTAAGAAAACTTTGTTTTTGCTCATCCAATTTGCCTTCTTCTTCCTTCCATGGGTCTCCTCTTCTTTTGGCTTCCTTGATCTTCATGATTGCCTTATCCGTGTGTCACGCCCCGAACCGAGTCCATGGCCAGGTACGTGACAGCGTCGTACACCTGCAGACAAGATCTGCAGATGTACAAGGCTACAAATTAAGCAAGTATCAAAGACAACCAATCAATGAATCTAATACAAGGTTTAATCCAACGATTCATTGAATTAAAATAAGTAGCAACCAAGACAAGGTAATCCAATTGTGTCCACTTGATGCTCCTCTCAATCACGTTCAAAGCAGGTCACAGAATCTGAAAATTTGTAATCAGCAAGGTGAGCTAAAAGCCCAATATGCTAACATGACAAAAGAAAATCGTGAGGCCAAAGCATATAAAAATGATTAAATGAACATTAACACATGGTAATATAACATAACACATGAATAAAACATGTTAATAAAGCCCCTACATTATCCAAACCAACTAAAATAAGTAATAACAACACATCCCATCACTAGCTAGGTAAAACTTTTGCACAAGGCTAACTCATGGGCCAAATTGTGTAACATGTAATTAGATGTATGCCAATAAATCATAGCAACCCCTTGCATTACAAGGTCAATAAAACAAGTGACAAGAGTACATCCGACCATCCACCATGCAATAGACACACACATGTCTAACTCAGGTACTCAAATTGTATATCATGCAAATAAACTGCCTTGACCAGCAGTACATGGGCTCTTGTCTTGGGGCCCTTCTCCTATCTTTCGTTACCTTCAACCACTTAGTCATTTCCTATCTTTCATCCATTTAGCCATGTCCCATCTTTCAACCATTTTACTTAGTGGCTGGGGTTACCGTAGTATTAAGTATTACCTATCTTTCAACCATTTTACCCAGTGGCTGGGGACATCGTAGTATCAAGTATTACCTATCTTTCAGCCATTTTACCCATTGGTTGGGGATACCGTAGTATCAAGTATTATCTATCTTTCAACTATTTTACCTAGTGGTCAGGGATACATAGTATCAAGTATTACCTATCTTTCAACCATTTTACCTAGTGGTTGGGATACTGAAGTATCAAGTATTACCTATCTTTCAATCATTTTACCCAGTGGTTGAGGATACCAAAGTATCAAGTATTAACTATCTTTCAACCAGATTTACCCTAAGTTTGGAGATATTGAAATATCAAGCATTTCCTATCTTTCAATCATTTTACCCAGTGGTTGGGGGATACCGTAGTATCGGCCGTCCGCCCGATTAGGGTTCTATTGAGTGGTTCTATTGAGCGGACGTCCGCCCCTTCGGGACTGGGTCTTTCCCCCTAGACACGATTTTTCATCAATTTCGGCATAGTAAAGGCTCTAACTCACACATTTTACATCGGAATTGGGCGTGGCCAGACTCTTTGGAAAGCTTAGAGCGAAGAACTTCCAAAGAGGCATAAAAACTTGCCAGAATCGTGCCAAAACTTTTCCGGAAAGAGGAAATAAAGGAAAATCCCACTTTATTAACCCTAATTTTAATGAAATCAAAATAATCTAAGAAGTTAACACCAAATCTATAATCTAAATATAATTTTTACCTCAAATCGGTCTTTCCATTAATGGGAACGGTCCCCGATGATTAGATCTCCCAGGTCCATTATCTTCTTCTCTTTCTCCTCTCTCTCTTTCTCTCTTCTTTTCTCTCTCTAGTTTAGGGTTTCTTTCTCTCGAGAAATCGGCCTAAACTTAGTATTTATAGTTAAGATATAAAGCTCTTATCCATCGTTGATATTTTGATAAAGACACCCCTTCAAAATTTACGCAAAACTTAAGCTCAATTTCGATAATTGCACCCCCTGTAAGCTTTTAAAATTTATGCCAATTTTTTTTTATAATGGCACCCATTTAAAAAGTTTCTACGGAAGGGTTGGGTATTACACCTTGGTCGATGCTTTTTTTGACTTTTATACTTGGCTAAAATCTAAACACTTAAACAACAAATATAATTAGTACATATAAATCACTTGTGTTTGGAATCATCATAACGAGATAGGAGATTGCCAAGAGTTGAACCATTGGGCTTACAATCCCCCCTTTTGATGATGAAAACCCACAAAGGATATGCAATAAAACTCCCCCTAAATATATGTTTTAAATCAATTAATAATTCCATTTAACATGAAGCTTTAAAACAATAACGTCCAATTTCTCCCCCCTTTGTCATCAACAAAAAGAAGAGGATGGAGAGAATATTTTTTTGAAAGATTTAAATATACAATTTTGAATCTCCCCCAAGGAATAATTCAATATAAAACTCTTCCTTTTTTATTTAAATATGCCAAATAAGAGGGGTTTTGAAAAGGAATCATGAGATTGCACATTAGGGTTGAACCTTTGTCTGAAAAAGATTTCTAAAATTCATCCATAGTCTTAGTTTTCAAGAATACATCAAATTAAGCAGAGGCCCATAAAACTAATCTATACATAAAAAAGAATAAACTTGGGGCTTTTAGAACCCAGAAAATTTTGGGTCCAAGTAATCTTATCCTACATAACAACTCTTTTTCTATCCAAATTAATTTGTTGTTTTGTAAAAATCTAAACTTATAACTAAATTTGTAATGTCTATAATAGTTGCAACTCTTTTTATAACTAAACTTATAACTAAAATCTACCATAATAGTTGCATTTAATAGACTAGTAGAAGGACAACTAGGGGTGTAAACGGATCGAATTCGGAGCGGATATGGCTATATCCGAATTCGATTACAGTATACACTATCCGAATTCGGATTCGGATTCGGATTCGACGGATATTTAATATCTATTACCGAATTCGTATCCATCGGATATTGTTCGAATTCGGATATTATCCATATCCGTTTATCCGGTAAATTCGAACATTTTATTGCAGCACTTTATCTTTTTTCTCCTACTTACTCGAATGAATTTTCCAAACCCTAAAACTAGACCTCTACATTCTCTTCACAAAATTAACTCTCAAACCCTAAAATATATGAGATCATCTTCTTCCTTTTAAAACAAAGGCAGAGAGAGAGAGATGGAGGCGATGGGGATGGACGATAGTGTTGGTAGTGGTCTTTGGTTTTTTTTTTTTTTGTATATGATGGAATGGGTTTGGGTTATTTTGATGGAATGGGTTTGGGCTATTTTTATTTTTATTTTTATTTTTCTAAAAAGAATATTCACTTTTCTTATAGAAACAAAAGATAGTGTGTCATTACTAAAAATAAATATTAATGATAAATAAAAAGGATTTACTTCTCGGATTCGGATGTTAAACGCATCGGATATACCATTTACCAGATTCGCATCCGCTAAGAGCCGAATATCTCATAAGCGGATTCGGATAATATCCGCTTGAAACAGATTCAGATAATATTCGCTTTAAACGGATTCGGTTTCGGATGCGGACGGTAATCGAATTTCTGAATATCCATTTACACCCCTAAGGACAACTATCACAACTTTTATGGTTGCAAATTAATCCACTATTACCTTCTTGTAATTTTTGGTTCTCAAAAACCAAATTTTCATTTCTTGATTTCATCTTATTCACTTCTTCTTTCAAAACATTGATTTCATGAGATGAATCAATTTTCGATTTTTCATTTCTTTTTCAATAACTTTACATTCTTTAATCAAGTTTTCATTTTCCTTTATCAATTCTTCATTAACTTGAACCAAATCACTGTTTTTGGACGAGATTATATCAATTTATATTTTCAAATTTTCTATTTCATTTTCTAAATTGGAAATTGATTTTTTGAGATTCTATTTTTTTTCAAAAGCTTGTGAGAAATATCATACAATTACTTATAAGACATCTTATTGTGTTCATGAGAAGCATCATAGTTAACTAATGCAAAGAGACAAGCATATCTGTCATAAATATATTCAAGTGAAATCCAAATCTCTTTGGCATTTTTACAAGTTGAAATATTCTCAAAACTATTTGGAGACAAGGAGCAACAAATTGCATTTATAGCTATTAGATTTAAATAAAACTATTTAAAGTCATTTTTACCCCATTTCTTTTGAGGAATCAAAAATCCATTTTAACAACATGCCAAATCTCAGTATTCAAAGACTCTAAATAAAAACTCATACGGGTTTTTAATTCCTCATACTTGGTTCCATCAAGAGGGGGAGGGGTGAATTGGGTTTTAGAAAATCTTTGCTTCTTTTCAAACTTAATTAACAAAATTAACATCAAAAGAACAAATTAAACAATTAAATGCGAGAAAGATAAAATCAAAGTGCAAGTACAGATAGAGAGGAGGGTAAGCGAATGTGCACCGAGATTCTAAAGTGGTTCGATGTTAAACCCAAGACGTGCATCCACTCCAACAATAATCATCGATGGCTTTTACTAAGATGATCTTCTTAACTTTGGTGAAGATCCCACTGTTACAACCGATCTTCCTAACCTTGGTAAAGATCCCTACCAAGAGATGCTTCTATGTCTCTAACACTAGCCCAAGGAGACAGGTCTCCAAAAACTCGTCAAATACAATGTAACGAAAATGAAAAATACGAACACCTCTCTCAATGTAGATAGCTCACTAAGCTCACGACAATAATTCACTCTTAGGGATGTACAAGATCAATTCCTAGATCCATTCCCTTAACTGGATACTCCAAATAAAGGCACAAGAGTGTTACACTCTTAAAAGAATGATCAAGTAGGTTAAGGGAGTGAGTTGGTTATGTTTTGGAAGCTTAGAGGCCAATATATAGGCAAGGGAGCCTTAAACTGCCGTTATTTAGCTCCCAATGGCCAGTGTGGAGGCAGCCTGAGGAGCTGCGTCCACGAAGTTCCTTGAAGTCCCACAGATTTGTTAGAGTTGGTGCTCTAAAACCCAGTATATTTCGTATGTTATTCAATAAAATTTTCTTTTCATGACAATTAATGGGTAACTAAAGGTTAAATATGTGTGACATGTTACCTGTTATCGACACGTATTTGTCCTTAGGTAGCAAAGTAGGAAACCCATGCTCATGGATTCATAGATCCGAGAGAGCAAGGAGATATGGGATTCCGGTTCTTTGCAGACCTTAATAGTTCCTAGTTGGGGTTGGGGTTGAGGTTGTACATCTCCTCTTGTATACAACTAGCATCTATCTTGTCCACATGCATGAGATGTGGAGTGACTTATCTCAATCACTTGGGTAGTGGACCCTAAGCAAGATAGAATAAGTACGACAATGAGATTGCGTGCTGAACAGGATCACGTTAGAATGGCTTGTGCACAGGAGATAATTGAGCTATTCTACCAGACAGGACCCTTAACATGTCTTTGACTTGAGGGGTCATATTGGTCTGTTGGCGAGTCTGTCATTTTTGGTCTATTTAACCTTGATTCTCTTCGAAAATATCATGTGATACGAGAGATTATCGATAAAGGGGATGTGGCTATTGCTAAAGTAGCTTCAGTGGACAACGTGGCAGATCCTTTGACCAATTCCCTTAGTTAAAAGGTATTTGACAAGCATCTGGAGAAAATGGGTCTAAGATACATGCATGACTGGCTTTGAGGGCAAGTGGGAGATTGTTAGAGTATATGCCCTGAAAAGCCAGTAGAATGGCATTTTCTAATCAATAAAGGTTTATTTCAAGACATGAATGGGTAACTATATTAATGAATGCGTGTGATGTGCTTATTTATTGACACATGTTCGTCCTTAGGTAGCATAGTAGAAATGCCATGCTCAAAGGATTCACAGATCCAAGGGAGCAAGGAGATATGACATCTCATTTCTATGCAAGCCTTAATAGTTTCTAGTTGGGAAAGACACTGGACATCTCTTTCTGTATACAACTAGCACCAGTCTTGCCTACATGCACGTGTCATGAGGTGACTTATCTCAGTCATCTGGGTAGTGGATCCTAAGCAAGAAGAGTGGGTGCAACAATTGGATCGTGTAACCGAACCGGATTAAATAAAGAACAACTTGTGGACAAGAAAGTATAAAGTTATTCTTCCAGACAGGACCTTTCACAAGTCCTTAGACCTGAGGGATCCTATTGGTTTGTCGGTCCATTCTAGGGTGTTAGTCTATCTTATAGTGATTCTAATTTAGACTCACATTCAGATAGAGTTATATCCTAGAGCAAACCCTCGATACCAATAGTGATACTCAACAAGGGATTCTTTGTCCTAAAATTTAGGGATTGACATCTTCAATTTTGTCAGAGCGGTAGGCCTATTAAATAGCCTGGCTAGGCGGATTTGATAAAATGTTTATCGGAAAGTTTTATGAAACATTGAATTGTTTTCAAAGGATTTTACAAATGCATTTGGAGGCCAAACTCCGCTTGATCAAAATGGTATACCAAGAGTGGGTCAAGGGGGTAAATGGTGTCCGCCTCCTGTATTACTCAACTTAGTAGATGTGGTTACGAAGAAAGGACTTGCACATACATGATGTGATTAGGGGTAAGATGATCTGACGTTCATCTTCAGGGTTACGTCTTGATGGAGGCCACTGACCTAATGCGAGTGTAGTTTAACTACAGAGCGAGATCATAGTGGGGCCCACCATAGGGTTCTGCAGGATTGACCGTCGGATCCCTGCGACGATCCCACTCATAACTCGAATGACCCAGTAACATCCAAATGGATCAGGGCTCCGCATTTTATGTAATTGCACGGACGGATATGATCCGTTAGATTAATGTGGATATTAATTATATATATATATAAATGTTGATATATGTTATACATACATGTCCTTGTTAAGTAAGTAACAAGAGACAGTAAGAGAATTTTTCGAAGACAAATTGGAGCCGAAATGACTCCCATTGGATGTGAGTTATTAATCAATTAAATTATTAATTGATTTATTAATTTATTATGTAATTAATATACATTATTATGTATTATTAATTTGATTGATAATAAGCATAATAATGTGTAATACAAATATGAGGATAGTTATTCTCAAACCGGTTTTGCAAAAGTTGCAAAATTGGAATGGAATTGGGAATTGGGATAGGACTACACATTTGGATATGGTTTGTGGGGCCCACAATACTCCTAAATCACTTGGAGAACTGCAGAAAAGAGTCCCAATTGCTCAAGGACTTTGAGTTGCACTCAAACTTCTTGTTGGATAAGAATTGCTAAATTATAGGATCTACAAAGCAACCAATTTGTTTCCAACACCAACTCTTATGAGATAAGGCCACAAGGGCTGGAGGGAGGCATCCATACACGTTCTCCCATGTGTCTTAAGTGTCCCCACCCAGCCTTGGAGGTTTGGGAGAGTCCCATTCACTCGAGGAGTCTCAATTCAAGTTGGTTTCTCAATTGGATTGGAATTGGGAGAGAGAAACAATAATTTATCAAACAAAAACTCTACTTTATATAAAGGAGAGAGGGGAGAACGAAATTTCAAGTGTGAAATACTCAAAAATTCGTTCTCCCTTACTTCCCCCCTTTGGAAAAATAGTTTTCCATCTCTCTCTATCTCTCTCTATTTCTCTTCCAATTGAAATAGTTTCAAAGAGAAAGGCTTTCAATCAATTTGTCTATTCCCTACAACAAAGGTACTGATTAGATCAGACCTTAAATAGGTGAATAAGAGTTATTTACATCCACAATAGTCCAAGCAAAGAAAAATAATCCATCGGTTCAACTTGCGGGGTGCGCGGCGTTTAGAACGATCGCAGGCGTTCGAGGAGTAGATCAAGCAGCGTGATTCCTTGATTTCTTCTTCAAAGAGGTATTTATTTATGTTTGATTAATTTAATTAACTAATCTAGACTCTAGGATCTTGGGCAAAAGTAAGATCGAAAAGAAAAATTTAAAGTTCTATGCGATTTTTGTTCCGCTGCGCATAACGGTCTTGCCGGAAGGGGATAACCTTCCTTCATGTAGGTCTAAATATATTGGGACACCACCCTCACAATCCATTTTACCAATTTAGCTCAATTAACTTATAAAATGTGATCCAATATGGGTCCAAACAAGTTTGGACTCCACCTTTGGAATCCACTTTATCCTTTTATCAATTTTGGTCTTTTTAGCCCTTTTTACTCCCCCTTTAAATTCCTTTTGATGTTACTCATTAAGGGATCGTATATTACAATCTAAACTAAGAAAACTTGGCTTTGTCTCTTCTAATTTGCTTTCTTCTTCTAGTTTTCTTCTTCCTTTCATGAATTTCCTCTTCTATTGGCTTCCTTGATCTTCATGATTGCCTTTGCCTTGACCCATGCCTCCTTGACTTTAATACTTTGCTAAAATCTAATCACTTAAACAACAAACACAATTAGTACATATAAATCAGTTGTGTTTGGAATTATCAAAACATGACAGAAGATTGCCATGGGTCGAATCATTGGGCTTACGCTGCACTTAGGTAAGTGGCCCCACCAGGATGTTACCGCGAAGTGACCGTCAGATCATTATAATACCTCTAATCACATCTATTTGTATGTCCTTCCTCCACATCCTCACCTACCTGGCTGGGCCCCATGGGGGGTGGACATTTACAAACCCCTTAACCCGCACCAAGTTATAGCTTTCAATCCATACGTTTGGGGCCACAAATACATCTGTAAATTCTTTGAAAACTATATATATGTATGTATGTATTTCGAAAACCTTTTGTTAAACAATTTATTGAATCATCTAGCTATGCTAATTTAGAGGCCCGTGCTATGATTGAAACTATAAGTGACATTCCTCTATATAAGAGGTGGAGGATTCCATGTCGGGCTTTTTTATTGACCTCGTGGGTTACCCTATGAGCCAGCACTACCCTTAAGTGATCTAGAACTACCGTTAAGTAGAATAGAGCCATAGAGATGGCTCACAGACCAATATGACCCCTCAGGTCTAAGGACAAATGAAGGGTCATGTTTGGAGTTTGAAGTCAAGCGAAGGAGAATGATGCAGGAGCATAAAGTCACATGCAGCCACATTTATTATTTTGGTCTTGGTCTTTAATACTAGTCTTTGGTCTTTAATATTTAGTTTTTGGAAAGTTGTAGTTTTCTTAGTAAGTTGTGGTTTGCTTTAATTGCCTTGAAGAGTGCTTTGACTAGCTAGTAACTTGTGTGTGTCTAGGAAATGTGTCTATGCATTTATGGAGTCTTGGACTACAAGTCTTTTGTTGTAATATCTATAAGCATGAATGAGAATGGAAGGAAAAGGACTTTGGATTGCTGTAAAAATATTCTCTGCAAGTTTTCTTGCTCTTGGAGTTGAGTGATTCCTCCTACGAATCAAGCTTGTGGCTTGGTCGCATCGAGTGGCTTCCGCGATTAGCAACGTCAAGTGACATCCGTTGCCTCCGATTGAGGATTCCCGGAACTATCCCTTTCTTGGTTGAGATCATTTTGATCTTGGCCATCCCTCGTGGGCTCCTGCCTGCATCAAAGAGCCTTATCCTTTTTTCTTGTCCACAGGCTATTCTAGAATATGATCTCGTTCGGTGCATGAACCATTTACGGCACCCATTCCTCTTGCTTAAGGTTGACTACCTCAGTGACAGAGATCGGCCACTCCAATTCGTGTATGGAGGCAATATTTTATGCTGGTAGTATACAGGAAGAGATGTCATGTCTCAACCCCAACCAAAAACCTTCCCTTTCTTGGTTGAGATCATTTTGATCTTGGCCATCCCTCGTGGGCTCCAGCCTGCATCAAAGAGCTTTATCCTTTTTTCTTGTCCACAGGCTATTCTAGAATATGATCATGATTAGTGCATGAACCATTTATGGCACCCATTCCTCCTGCTTAAGGTCGACTACCCCAGTGACCGAGATAGGCCACTCCAATTCGTGTATGGAGGCAATATTTTATGCTGGTTGTATACAGGAAGCGATGTCATGTCTCAACCCAACCAAAAACCTTTTTTTGGTCTGCAAAGAACTGGAATGTCATAACTCTCTATCCCCTTGATATCTATGAATTCATGAGCCATTCCTATGATGCTACATAAGGACAAACATGTGCCAATGTAACAAAGCACGTAACACATTCCCTTTATGTACCCATTAATTTTCAAGAAATTCATTAATTTAATCATATGCATTACATCGGGGTGGCTTTTAGAGCGTATAGTCTAACATCACCTAGATGTTAGACAAGAATAGTATAAATCATACATAATATATCGGTAAATGCATTTATCACCATTGAATAGAAAAATTCCTCATGCAAATGTCTATGTTTGTTTGCTTTCATTCAACATGCTTACATATCATTTTTTTGTGAGAAAGCTGTGGTTGGGCAAACCCCTACCTGTTCATTAATGAATAAAATGATTTACATTCTCTCATAAAGGGTTCTTGATCTATCCCTGTTTACGATGTCCAAGAGGACTTGGGGAATGATGAGGAGGGCGATTTCTTCTCCTTTGCATGGGCAATCAGTCTTTGTTAAGAATTCAAGGGCTGCATTAGATTCTCTCCACACGTGATACTCCAGCTTTTGGAATGAGTTAAGCTCTCATTGATTTTGGCTAGTGTGCGACTCTTCTTCCAACGGAACTTGTAGGAGCCCTTGATGATATTTACAACCATTAAAGAATCAGATTCTACCCATATTTTGACTGCTTTACATTTAGCTCTAGTCCATGAATCTCTTTGGCTTTCATGCTAGTGGAGAATATGCTGCGTATGAGGTCATTCATGTCTCTCAAAATTCCACACATTGTTGCTTCGTCCATTCAAAGAAGCATCTATATTAAGTTTTAGGACCTGCTCTGGTGGCTTCTCTCAATAGCATGTTTTTGGTATGTGATCTCTTTGTCTGGATGGGCAGCCAATGTTTGTTGCTATCTAGTTATTTTTAGTACTGTTGTCATCTTCAAGGTTTAGAAAATTAAGTATGTCCTTGATGATTTGCAAGATGCTATGGAGGACTTCAGTTTTGTGCTGTTCTTTGTGGTCATGAATCCTTGTATTCCGGTCCCACCAAATATTGTAGATAGCAGCCTCAAATGCTATTTTTATTGTTGTTGAGGCTTGAACTTTTCCTTTGAAGGTAGTCTGAATCCATTCTTCTTCTGCAAGATGCCTGCAAGGTTTTCTTCTGCATGTGAATCTCCTTAGGATGGACCTCCAAACCCATGCTGAGTATGGGCATATGAAGAATAGGTGGTCTATGTCTTCATGGTCAATTTTACATAGGCTGCGAGTGGTGTTCAATTTGCTTCTCAAGAAGGCGAGCCTGTCACTTGGGCTAAGTTTATTTTGGATTGCTTTCCAGATGGTAAACGCACGTTTTGGGATGTGACCAGTAAACCATATGGTTTTCGCCTATGGAGCTGATGTGTTTGGAGTTATTATCTGCTCCCATGCACTCTTTTTCATGAATCCACCATCAACATTTGGTTTCCAATTTAGTTGGTCTTTGAATTTGGGACAATGATCGCCTTTCCTAGCCCTGCCTTCAGATCTCTTACGGAAGGTTCGTTGAAGAATGCACAAACCCTGGCCATTGTCTACATGGGCTTACTCCATGCTGTGGTGCTTAGATGGAGAGTGGGGAGCATTCATATCAAAAGTAGGATGATTAGTGGAACTGGAGTCGCGATATTATGAATGATCAAAGATAGTTGACTGCCATATGCATAAATTGTTGCAAGATGTGGAGGGTGACCACCAGAGGAGTGTTTATCATTTTGATAACAAGTGAAAGCTAAGAAGACTCAAATAGAGCCGCTCTCCCCCCAAACTCTTCTTCTTCTTCTCATGATGATTCTAGGAGCCTGGAACATTAGGGGCATCTGCTCCAATTCAAAGAGAAAGGAGGTTACTAACTTCATCATTGCAAAAAACCTCCCCATCTGCTGTTTACTGGAAAACTAAAGCAAAGGCCCACAAACTTCAGGAATACACCGATCTTATACATAAAGGATGGAGATCGTATGGCAACTATTCCTTTGTCATCAAAGGTAGGATTTGGATCCTATGGAACCCTGGTTGAAATTCATGTTCATGAAGAATCTAGTCAGCTTGTTCATTACGAGGCTGTTTTTCTGCAATCGAAATTCAGATTCAACCTCACTGTCATTTATGCGCACAACTACTATGTCTCTCGAAGATCTCTTTGGTCGGATATGGAAGAGATCGCCTCCCGAACTCATCTCCCCTGGTTGGTGGTAGGAGATTTCAACGTAGTTCGTTATCCAAATGAAAGATTTGGAGGTTCTCTGGGGTCCTTAAGTGAGATGGAGGAGCTGAGTTCGTGTATCTCAGTCTGCTCCCTTGCTGATATCAATGCGATTGGTCACACCCTCACTTGGAACAACAAAAGCTCTATTGCAGAGAGAAAACTTGCAAAGCTTGACAGGGTCCTCGTGAATGATCAATGGATTACCCAAAATTCTTCCTCTTTTGCAGATTTCCTCCCCCACAATATCTCAGACCATTGCAAAATCACAGTTTCGCTATTCCCTCATCCCAGCCTTGGCCCCAAACCTTTTAAATTCATGAATATGTGGCTTGCTGACACATCCTTGTACCCAATCGTAGAAATGGCCTGGCAAACCAAAGTTAGAGGGAACCCCATGTATGTCCTAACTCAGAAGCTCAAAGAAGTTCGAAATAAGATTAGACAGTGGCATAAGGATGTTTTCGGCAGGATCAATAATGTTGTTCCTATAATTCGGAAAAACCTCGAAGAAACCCAGAACTCTCTTGCAGCAAATCCTGCGGATAGAGACCTGATTCAAAA
Source organism: Tasmannia lanceolata (assembly GCF_043159265.1). Lineage (NCBI taxonomy): Eukaryota > Viridiplantae > Streptophyta > Magnoliopsida > Canellales > Winteraceae > Tasmannia > Tasmannia lanceolata. The sequence continues at coordinate 22,438,574 of NW_027518697.1, read as the reverse complement.
AGAAAATTCTTTATGTGAAGATTTAATCCATGCTTCTGCCATGGAAGAAGCACTTTATAGGCAAAAGTTTCGTGTCCAATGGCTTAAGCTTGGAGATTCAAATACAAAAATTTTCTACTCAGCTATCAAGTCTCATCATAACAGAAACAACATGAGGGCAATCCAAAGAGCTGATGGGAGTGTCACCACAGATTTGCAGGAAATATCAGATATCTTTGTTGATCACTTCAAGAATATCTTAAATAACAGAAAAGTTCAGACCAAACAAGTCCCAAATCCTTTGAGAATCTTGTCTTAAGAAGATGCCGACAGCCTCACTATCCCTATCTCGGATGATGAAATCAAAGCTACTGTTTTCAAAGCTAACGGTGATAAAGCTCCGGGGCTCCGGGGCCGGATGGTTTCAACGCCTCCTTTTTCCAATCTTTCTGGTATGTTCTTGGTAACGACTTCACTAAAGCTATCAAGAACTTCTTCAACCATGGGAAATTGCTCTCGGAGGTAAATTCCACTTTTATCTCCCTCATTCCAAAAGGCCCTGATGCATCCTCTCCCTCCAAATTCCGCCCTATCTCCATGTGTAACTTCACTTATAAAATTATCACGAAAATCCTAGCTGATAGACTCAAATCCAAAATTGATAGCCTCATCAACCCATCTCAGTCTGCCTTTATCAGGGGAAGATCAATCCATGAGAATATTCTCCTTACTCATGACATCCTTCATAAGTTTCACCTTTCATTTGCATCTCCATCTCTTTGTCTCAAGATCGATCTAGCAAAGGCTTTTGATAATATAAATAGAGAATGCCACGCCCCAAACCCCACCCTGGGCGTAGGACGTGGCGGCGTCGTACACCTGCAAGACAAGTCTCACAAATGTACAAGGCTACAAAGCAGATAACACAATTAACCTGGCATTCATAATAAAATGTATATCAAATTCAGTTAATGCGGACCCAACAGAGTCAATTAAAATCTCATCTCTCCCCAAAGAGTCAAAGCGGAATAATAATAATAATAATAATAATGATGATGTCTTTACATTTTATTCAAAGCACTCACTTCCTAATGAATGGAAAACAGATAAACTAAAATCAGTCTCCTGAGCCAAAATCCAATCCCAGCTAAAAGTCCTGTTCCTCGTTAATCTCATGAGGGCCAAGACCTGAAAAATGATAAATAATCACAGTCAGTTGAAAAGCTCAGTACATAATAATGCACTACTCTAAGCACAGTCTAACATGACAGGATTCAATAGGATCAGATAGTCAAAGTCAAAACTGAGTTCAAAGGTCTTAGCTGATTCATAGGCACAAACAGTTATAAGTGCATGTCAAATATGGTTCTGAATTAAAGGTGCTTAAAGCAGATTCAAGTCGGAGTTCGGATCAAGTCAGAGATTTCAGAGTTCATATACAGAAGGTTCAGAGTTCAAATACATTTCAGAGTTCAAATACAGAAGTTTCAGAGTTCAAATACAGAAGGTTCAGAGTTCAAATACACTTCAGAGTTCAAATACAGAAGGTTCAGAGTTCAAATACACTTCAGAGTCATCGGCATGGTTCAGAAGACATGTTATTGCTTATACACCAACAGTCCACGGTGTTCGGAATTGATTCCTGAAGTTCAGATACAAGTCGACAGGGCCAACGTTTTATCCCACTGACGGTCCAGAAGTTCCAGTGTACTACTCCTACGGTGGGTCCAGAGTTGCCAAATGTTTTACCCCCATATGGCAGGGTCCAGAGTTATCAAATATTTTACCCCCACATGGCAGGGTCCAGAGTTCATCGATGTCTCCACAGAAGTTTTCAAAAGTGTTCAAAGTTAATATTCAAATGATTCAAAGTATTCAGAATTCAAACTGATAGGTTCAATGGTTCAGAGTTCAGAACAGATATTCATAACAGTTATTTCTAAGGTTCGGAATAATAGTGATAAAACACTAAATAGGCCAAACAGAGGCATACATACTAGACCAAGGCTAGTTCAGAAGTTCAATGGCATCAATACAGATTTCTAAAGTCAATACTGATTCAAAGGAAAAACAGGGTTTATAATCCCCAAAGTAGTACGTTATTATGTACCTCAAAGATGCTCGATTCCTTAACCCGGATTACGATTCAATGTCCTGATCTGAACGAAACATAAATAACAAATAAGGGCCCAAAAAGGTAACCCATTCTATGGCCACTTTTTGTAATTTGGTGATATCATTCTTAAAAAGTTTCTAAAATTTATTGAAACTATTTTTAACAGAAAGATGACGTTTTCAGCTATCCATAGACTACAAGAGAGTCGAAAACGGACAAGAAACGAATAAGTTATGAATTTTTGATGTTTTGGAAAAATTGTCGCGCCGGTCGTCCGAAAATTACGGACGTCCGAGGTTCTACTGTCGCCAAACGTGGTAATCACGGACGTCCGCCATTTTCCGGACGTCTGCCCCACGCCCGAACCCAGATTTCTCCATAACGCGATTTTCCCCGCTTTTGCACTAAAATGGCCATAACTCTTTCGTTTGACATCCGATTCGTGCGTGGTTAGATCCGTTGGACTTGTATCAACGAGAAGAATCCATCTAATCCAATTCTATGCTCGAAAATTCTCAAATAGCCAGATTTCTATGGATACAAACAAATTGAACTTGAGTTCTTTGGGAGGTTCAACACGAAACGAATCCCAAGGAATCCAAGATCTACCATGAAATTTGCCATAGAATAAAACCAAGGCTCTAATCACACCTCTTTTCATATCAAAATTTCAGTTTGGGGTTCTTTTCATTCATTTAACCATTAAAGATTAACAATCTTACCTTGGTTTGCGATCTCTTTTTTTGAATCGCGCTCTTCCTCTTTTTCTCCACGAAGATCTCTTCTTAGGGCTGCAAGGATGATTTAGGGTTTCTTAATCTCTCATAAGATGTATTTATAGGCTTTATTAGGAAGCCCTAATCAGAGATAATTTCAAACGGACAAAAACGCCCCTCTTTTAAAGAGGGGGACGAAAATTTAAGTGGGGGGTAATTTTGGGTATTTACAGAGAAGCTCTTCTCTCCTTCATGCCCCGGCAAGGTTTTAATAGTACTTGGATCAATTGGATCCAAGCATGTATAAACAACCCAGCCTTCTTTGTAATCATTAATGGATCCCCCCAGGGGCGTTTCCACTCCTCAAAGGTTTGCGTCAAGGATACCCCCTGTCCCCCCTCCTTTTTTGTATTTCCATGGAGATGCTATCCCTTATCATTGAAAAAGCCCTGCTCAAAAATCACATTGGGACCCCTTTTCGCCAAGGAAACATTTCCATAACCCATTTATTATTTGCTGATGACCTGATGCTCTTTCTAAATGGGGATCTTTCCTCAGCCAAAGGTATTCTTTCCTGCTTAAAAAACTTCTCCAAGATTACTGGGCTTGAAGCAAACCTTGATAAAAGTGAGGTGTTCTTCTCTGGGACTGATTCGAGAACTAAAAGAAGTATCTTAGAAGTGCTCAAAATCAGGGAAGCCAGGATGCCAATCAGATATTTAGGTATTCCTCTTTTCACATCCAACCTCAGAGCTCAGGACTGTTGGTCCCTTACTGGAAAAATCAGAAGAAGAATTTCTAGTTGGAGTAGCTCCCACCTCAGTCAAGCTGGTAGAGTGGAGCTTATCAAAACAGTAATCAACTCATTCCAAGTTTTCTGGGCTTCTGCTTTTAATCTCCCAAAAGGTGTAATCCATTGCTTGGAAAAAATTTGCAGAGCTTTCCTGTGGGGCCATGACCCCTCTCAGAAAAAATTCCACTCCACGGGTTGGAATGACTTTTGCAAACCAAAAGGTGAAGGGGGTGCTGGTATTAGAAAGATTGAAGACATTAATAATGCTTTTCAGCTGAAGATCCTTTGGAATTCGATGCAAGATAAAAATTCTCTCTGGTTGAAATGGTTCAAAGCTAAGTATGTTAAGAGAAAAAACTTTTGGACCATGAAGTTCCTGCCGAAACCTTCTTGGGGAGTCAGAGGGATGTTCAAAGCAAGGAGTCTTGGTATGCCCTTTATATGCTATAATGCCGACAATGAAGAAGAGATCGAGCTTTGGGACCAACCGTGGCACCCTCATGGTGTGCTCTCTTCTGTCTTCTCTCGATCCTGTACCGACTCCTCTCTTGCCTCAGCAAAGTTTCTCTCCCAAATCCATAGCGCTAATGGCTGGGCACCTTTCTTATCTAAGCCATCTCTCAGTGAAGTATTCGAATTCCTGAAAAAGGGTTCCTTCAACTGCAACGGCAGAAATAGAGTAATTTGGAAACCCACCTCAGCTGGATTGTTCACTACTTAGAAGCGCATGAGAATCAATTCGAATCCACTCCCCCCTAGTTCCTTGGAAAGATATCATTTGGTTCAAAGGCCACATCCCGAGATATTCACTCACCACTTTGAAAGCCATAATGAATAAGCTCAGCACCAAGGGTAGAATTAACTTAGGAGACCAGCTTGATACAAATTGTGTCCTCTGCAACTCTGAAAATGAATCTATAAATCATCTCTTTTTTAACTGCAGTTTCTCAGCCTGGATATGGCGTTCGATTCTGTGGCGTGTTGGATTTAGAAGAAAACCAAAGAAGTCTCTCACTGATGAAATAGCATGGCTCAAAGAGAAATGTAATGGTCATGGTCAACGCTCCACTGCCATCAGCATTGGCCTCACTGCTGCTACGTATAAAATTTGGCGGGAAAGAAATCTCAGAATTTTCGAGAACAAAAGCTGCCATAAATCTCAGATTCCTAACGATCTTCTATCTGAAGTTAAGCTCCAGTTGAATGGGCTTCAGCTATCTGATGATCCCAATCCCCAAAACCTTAGTGCTGCTCGCTTATTTAACTACAAGCTGTAAGTGTTCATCATAAAAGGAACACGGGCAACGGATCTTTGGCGGTCCAACTTTGAGAAAATCACAATTAACCATATAGATTGAAATTGAAACAGTAAAGGGAACATACCGAAAGCCGAATATCATTTTGCTATCACTGGAAGGATTCCATTCTAGTATTTCTCCTCACTCCACAACAGACGGTGATGGGGACCGACTTCCTCTCTCTTTTTGCCGTGGATTTCAAAGAGAAGGATGTATAAATTGTTGTGTGCAAGTAGGGACCGGATGAGAGAATAGATAGACATTTATGGGAAGAAACACAACTCCTCATCACGCTGGTTCCCTCCCCAAAAGTCTCTTACATTTACACCCCTTCTTTTATGGCTTTTCACTTAATGCCTTTTCACAAAACCAACTAACAAAATGATCTAGGCTGTTGATCTTGCACATGTCACATCCACCGTTAGGATAATTTCCTAACATTCTCCCACTTGGCCAGCAAGATCTTTGAGCCAAACATAAGGATCATATCTTTAAGTTAGTTAGATAATAAACACAACATTCCGTTCAGCAAAAACTACTAACAATAAACCATGTAACCATTGGGTCACCAACTCTACCCAATAGCCTACCCCACGATTATATCATTAGTAATACTTACTAACATGAATGTAAACGCATACATGCATAAGATGTAAATATGGTCCAAAACAGTCTACAGACATTCTACCTCTTACTCACAATCCATTTACGTAATGTGCACAAAAATGGAGCGGTAGAAAATAATATATATCAGAATCATAAAATAAAATGTGATCACAACAGTGTATCTCAATACCTAATGCAGACTCCCACTGTCATAGGCTATCAAAAGTGTCAACCAACCTTATGCGCGCTACATGCTCTCTGAAGAGCTTTGGTGACAAGCCCTCAGTCAAAGGATCCGCCAATAAAAGTGCGGTGCTTATGTAATCTTCAGATACACACTGATTCTGAACTTCCTCACGACAATATGTCAATACATCGACCCCATTACTTGATTTGTCATTCTTGGAATTGTAAAACCGCAGCGGAATTATCACAATACATTCTCAGTAACTTGTCGACTATCAACAAGATAAAACCCTGAGACAAAATTCCGCGACTTCAAGGCATAGTACAAGGCCTTGAAGTACACAATAAACTCCGTACCCAAGGTGGAAGCAACTGAGTGTCAATTTGACATTCTTCAACGATTTAGGACTTTCTGCAAAATATACTAGAGCAGAACTCTAGGTGTTCCGACAACAGTCGGAATTAGATTAACCAATCACACTAGGGTTATCTCATTTACTTAATGTGAGCATTAAATCTTTAGTCCCTTACAGACAATATATAACCTTTTGGCAAATTTCCAATGATCCATACATAAATAACATTGGTACTTTCTAAATTTGCCCACCATATAGGTTATACACAGATAGGTGCAGATTTAAACATTCAATAGACCCCAATTGCGGAACTATTAGGGAACCTCTTTATCTGCTCCTATAATGAATCGATCCTGGGACCTTGGAACTGACTGAATATATCACCCTTAACTATAGGAACACTACAAATGGAGTAATTTATCCATGTTCAATACTTAGGGCTTTACCAAGATAGGCTTTCTGCAATCTCAGCAATCCTCGAGTCCCAACTAGGTGAATCTAAACTCCTACTATGTAGGATGCTTCACCTGAATTCTTTTGTATGAATATCATTGAACATGGCTAAGTACTACTAGCAAGTAGTATACCATCAACACATAACACGAGAAAAATAATATTACTCCTCTGACCTTAAGATATATCCATTATCCTGTGACAATTCCTTAAAACTTAACATAAAGAGTACTTGATGAAACTTTACGTACAATTGTCGGGAAGTCTGCTCTAAACCTTAAGCAGAATCTCTAAGTCTACAGACTATGTGCCTCTTTCTTTAGCCTCAAGGATTGTTCGGTAGTCGTCACCACCAAAACATCTATAATGTGGGTTGTTAACTTATATGTCTTTTAATGTTCCAATGAGCATTGGTACCACCTTCTCTTGGATCACCAGTACCGGTACTACAATCTGGTTCTCCTTAAAGGTGATTTTATTAAAGACACTATACTCCCACTAAGGTCACCATCCTTTAGAAGTCTTGGCACATTTAATTCCGACAATATACGTACTATGGGTCAATCAACAGAACCTAAAATCCTTAAATACTTTAAGATAATCTATGAAATTGCAACTTATGGTCATAGAGCTTAATCACTATATTCGTGGGTTATAAACTTTTGCCTCATGTAAACAACCAAAAGTTGCATGTTTCCCAATTTCAGCTTCCTTATGACCCATAAATCTTAAAGGGTCTTAGGCACAGCCTTACTTGGATCACAAAATACATTGGTGTTTTAAGAGTTTTAACCCACAATCTTAGGCAATAGAGAGTTGCATAAATGACCCTTATTATTTTGATCGTTTATGTCAAGTTAATTCTCGACTCTTACCTTATAGATCACAAACAAAGATAGGGCATCCTACTTCTGATTAGAGAGACACATTTAAATATGGCTAAAAAATTTAACCAAAAGGTAATGTTAGAAATATTAAATAACCGCAAGTGCACGGATCGTGTAAATACGGGTCGAACTCAGGGAAGAGAAATCTAGTTGTCAATCCTATTCTTGTACCGATTAGAATACTAGCTATGATATAATGTTGCCTGGAATGGACTCAGGATTTCCGTGGACTTAGACCTCGGAGCCAACACTATATATAAGCGTGTATTCTATTCAATCTAAGAATCAAATTCAACTACGATCTTGATTTGGAAATCTTAATTTAGGCAAAGTGTACCAAAATTCTAATGATCTTGATTAACTACTTATCTAATTTACTTAGAAAACTAAAATTCTAAAGGTCTAAGTTAATTGAAAAATTACGAAAGTAATTTGGAATAGTGTAAAAATCTTAATTCAATATAAAAGATTACTTAGGGTTAGAATCCACCATGGGTTTGGATTAGATTGATTAATTAAAACAACTCTTGAATTAGGTTGAAAATACAACTAAACAGTCAATAAATAATAAGATCTAAAAGATGTCATTATTTATGGGTATTTAATCGAATTAACCCTCTAATTTATATTAATTATATAGAATTTAATCTTTGTTAATCAACAATCATCCATACGAAAGGGGAAGGCCAATGACATGGATGATTGAGATTTGTACAAAAACAAAACCCTACATAATTTGTTATATAAGTCACTTGTTTTAATTACTTCTCTTTCTCTTTCCCCATGGCTTCATCTAAACCCTAAGTATAGTGGGTTTAGCTACTCATGGAGAAGGGGAAAGAAACATAGAAAATAGAGAGAATAGAGAAGAGAATTGTCATTAAGAACTTGAAAAATAAAATAAAACACAAAGTACTTTCTCATTTAATTGAAATTAAACAAAAATACATTGAACTAGATTTGAAAGAAATAACAAAAATTAAAGAACATTTAGTCTTTTTCTCCTCTTCGCAATAGTTGAATCCTTGATCACCTTCCTTCAAGCCTTGGTATTGCTTTGGACTAGGATCTCGGACGGTTGGATCGTTCCTTGATTGAGAGAAAGAAAAGAAAAAGAGCTTGAAAAGAAAGCAAGAAAGAATAAGAGAGAGTAGAAAGAAAGAACAAGCAAAAGCATAGAGGGAGAGAGCAAGAGTATGGGAGAGATCTTGTAGAGAGGATGGAGAGAGAGCCGAACTCCACTGTGGGAGAAAAAAAGAATCAATTAAATTCCAGCCCTTTTTTTTATTTTTATGGAGTTAGGCTGAAAGAATTGCCTAGTTTAAGCTTAGGGAAACAAGGGTTGGATTGCCCCAAAATATCCACCAAGTCAACGGCTCAGATCATCCATTGGAAAGGATATAGAAGACGTTCCATGTTGTCTTTCAAAAAAAAATTTCAAACGTGTGATCAACTTACCCAAATAGAAGAGTTGCCATTTTATTTTCTTCACCTTGCAAGGAAAGGATATAATTAGAAGTTGAATAGACAATAGCAAGAGAATCCCCACTATTAGAAAAATGTCATCCTTCTTTTATAAACTGTATGTGACCGAAGCTCATAGCTCGTTGGCATTTCCAATTATAATGTTTCTATATGCCATCCCATAGTTGAAACAAATAGGAATAGCAGCTCTATGTAGTGGCTTGCCAAAAAAAAATCATAGCTAGATATCTTGTTGAATACTAGAAATGGCAACTAGCAACTACACTTGGCAAGCTAATGGACTATTGCCTATTAAAAATTTAGCAATGATGTCACTCACTTTCCTCATCAGTAATAGTAACGTGGCTTTTCTTAATTAAAGAAGTTGCCACTATTCAATTGCCTCAAGATGGAATGGAAATAGCAACAGCAGCCCTAAAGTGGTCCCACATGCGTGATTCCACATGTGTGGTTTTCACATATTCTTCCCCACAATAGCCGAACCACTTTCTAGTGTCCATTAGAAACCCAATTAAATATCAGCCCATGACTTTGATATCCACAGCCCATCTTGATTTACATTAAAAACAGCCCACTACTTCAATTCTAATGTTAATAACCCACTTCAATTTGGTAACCGCAAGCCATTTTCAATGGACAATCGCTACCCACCATCCCCATTAAATGGATGGTTCGGATCACTCTATAATGTGGATTGCAACGTAAATTAGAATGTACCCTTCAAATCATTTTCTAAGGCAGATCCAAACCGTTCATTTGATGGATCATAATGTACATTGATGGTTCTCTCAATCCCTTTCACAAGATGATCCAAACAGTCCATTTAGTAGGCTCACAGTCACAGTCTACTAAATCAGCAATAACTTTTTAACCGCTGCTCCACATTTTGGCCAAAAGTACTTGTTGGAAAGATCTTGAGAAGACCTAAAACTTTGTAGTTTACCACTTTCCCTAATTTTGTCATTTAATACCCTAAACATGTGGTTGAAAAACGGACCAGCAACATTGTGACAGAACTGCCCCTGCATCAAAGATGAAAATAGCAAATGGGACTAGTTCGTTGTGAGCTCTTGGTACGACGTGGGTGAGGATGGTGAGAGCTGATGTGTAAATGGGTGCCAACATTGTATAAGAGAAGTGATATTTACACCCACTTCTTGATTTTCAACAAACCGATGCCCTTTTTATCTTTATAGCTTCTTTTTTTGTAAAAATCCATAGATAACCCTGTAACACCAGAAACACACAAAATATTAGTAGTACTGCTTTAAATGACAAAATATGCATGTTTCCTATCACTACTATTCACACATAAATGTGTTCATCAGGTAACACCTTCCGCCACCAACTGTCAGAGTCCAAAGATCCAAGATGTCATTGTGAATGACCTTTAGTAGATCAATACTCTTGGTGACACCCTAAACCGATTAATCTTTGTATATTTCTCCTTCAATGTACCCCGTATCATTGTTTAAATCGATAAAATCAAGTGAATCTAGAATTCTTCTTTTACCCAACTATCTTCAGATATGTGGTTAAAAAACTTAAGCCACTGATTGGATAAATTCTTGTTCACGCGATTTCATTTATTTCTAACAATACTGATTATCTCATTCTAATGCAAGGTGGGCCAAGTCTGACCTTGAGAGAAGTGCAATCCAAGTCAATAAGGATTGCCCTGAAGAGAACCAAAATCACTAAATGGAAAATGAAAAACTAGAGAGAATCCATTATACTTCCAGACCTTGATTCATAGCCAAAGGAATCAAGTTTTTCTAGAATAAGGTTTCTAGTTCATATAAAACCAAAATTTCAGAAAAGAGTGGCGAGTAATAATGGATTCAACAGCCACCTTTATTCTATTTCCCGATAAAATGGTATACTCTCCTCTACTAAGCACCTAACTCGCACCAAGACCTCACATAGAATTCTAAATGTGAATAGTAATGCCTTAATCTATTCACAAATCTTTTTCCGGAGTACTTACGAAATAGAAATCATAATATACAAAGATATGGTATTAATTCCAGGCCATATCGAACTTAAGAGATCCATACTTTATGTGTCATTTATTATTCAAGATAATGGCACTTGATACTAAGTTCACTCTCTTTAATTGATAATGCTAAGACTAGTCTATATCTTCAGGACTCTAATGTTGCCATTTAAAATAACCAAGAGGTGTGTTGAAAGTGAGCACAACCAATATTCTGAATCTAAAGCCTTTCAAAGTGTGCTCAAAACTACAACTTTGGTGAATATACTTTAAGGTTATCAAAACACATCATAAGGGTATTTGCAAGTGCTTCCAATGATCCTCTAAAATATTCGCTAACTACATTTAAGAACTCCTTTGCATTTTCGAGTCTTAAAAACATATCGAATTGCATAAAAAATGGAGGTCTACCATTACTACTAGAGTGATACTAACATTGAACTCCCACTATTCATAAGAATCTTTGAGATGTGGGTTTAGTGAGCCTGTCATTCAATGATACATAGTCTAGCCTTTTGTAGTCTTGAATTATGCAGATCTATTCCATCACTTGCTAAGGTTTCTGACCCACTAAAGTACTCAACATAATCGGTATCTAGAAAAGACACTAAGATACCAACAACTTCAATGTCACAGATACAGACTTGCAGTTCCAAACATGCTCACTTCTTATAACACATATTCAGTCCACAAATGGAGTTTAATTAACTCAATCCACGATTTTAATCAATCCAACTGAAAAGAATGACTAAAATGTATAAAATCATGATGATACATAAGTGTGCTTCTAATTAGATACCATATGTGCCATCGTGGGCCGTCCGTTGGGCCGTGCCATGATGCAGAATTGGTTTCTACTTTAGAAAACACAATACCATGATTATGAAGAGACACTGGTGTATCACCGTGGGTCGTCCGTTGGGCCGTGCCACGGCACACAATTGGTTCTCACATACAATACTCAATCAATTTATCTTAAGGGAAAATTAGTTAGATTGCCCAGAATCACAAAAAAATACAAAAATGTGACCCCGACGAAACATCAGACGTGTCATTGTGGGTCGTCCGTTGGGCCGTGCCACAACACACAAACGATTTTCAATTCAGAAAATCACAATACTGTGATTCTAGCGAGACACCAGGTGTATCACCGTGGGCCGTCCGTTGGGCCGTGCCACAGCACACAATTGGCTCTCCCATGAGACCAACTAGGGCCAGATAACCCTATACTTGAGGCGCATATCACCGTTGGGCAGAAGCATAACCCCAAACCATGTTATCCAGGCCTAGCCCTCTCACATTGCCTATTTGTGCAAAACAACAGTCATCCGTTAGGCTAAGTATTGCTCTTGGATAAATACTCGCAATTGAAAGTGGTTCATAGTCCATAAATGTGTCATTGTATGCGACACGGTTCTCAAAATTAACCACTTAACCTTAAGCGATTTCGTTTCCCAGTCGGAATCGCAGTTCTTTGTTCATTCATTTAGTGACCAATCATAACAAGATATAGTTAAATTTCAACTAAAAATAATGAACAACGTAATAAACTTGTGTATACAAAACCAACTTTCAAGTTCCATGATCAAACATAATTCAATGTTTTAGGTTTTGAAAATACACACCATCAGTTTATTATAACCATAAGCTTGGGTTTTAAGCATATCTGGCATGAACTAATGTGCATTCAAGTTAAAAGTTTAGTCCCATATATGATTTCAACTAATCATTTTAACCCTTAAGTTATATACAAAACATAAAGCATATAAACAACATATAGGGGTTCTTAAGTTAAGAATTAGAAACCAAAGGTGTTCATTGACTGAGTTTTAATCATTAAACAACATCAAAACTTTACATAACTGGGTCTCCATGGCATTTAGTTAATTCTTTAAGAGTTTGAAATCAAAATTAAACTCAAGGTCCACTTTAAAAAATTCAAAAGTTATAAAATTACACTGAAATTTTAAAATCCAGACTCCGAACACCAAAACAGACCTTGGAAACGGGTTCAGAATGGTCTAAAACCATAGGAATAGTCTAACCGAAGTCCAAAACCCCAAAATATTTGACTTAAAATCAAACTTACAAAACCAAAAGACTTGATTTTACACTGTAACAATATCATACAATGCTTAAATACCAAGAATGACCTCAAAAATAGGTCCAGAACGGTCTGTAACCTTAGGAACCAATCTAATATGAGCCCAAAACTCCAAAACTTTTGACTCAAAACCAAATTTATAAAGTCAAAAGTGTTAAAAATACACTATAAGTGTATTATACAGTGCTCAAATGGCAAAATGGATAGCAAAAATAGTTTCAAAGGGTTGCAAAACGTTCGGAACTAGTTTTACTTGGGCTAAAACCCTAAAATATTTGACTAAAAAACCAACTTGAAAAATCAAAAGTTTTTGAATTTACACTATACCTATATGATACAGATACCAAATGCCAAAACTGACCCAAAAAATGGATTCAGAAGGGTGCAAAACCTCTAGAACCGCTATAATCTGACAAAAAATCTCACACAAATGGGCCAAACTGAGTCAAACACAGATTTGGGCTGTTTAGGACTATGGGCCGGTCCAGGTCAGGTTGGGCCAAGCGGTCTGGTGGGCTTAGAGGGTCTACTGGGCCCTTTTTAATTGAAAAGCCCGTTGCGGATCCTTGATGGGCCCGCGCGGCCCGGTTCGACCCGCCAAGCCCGATACTATTCATCGTCTTCTTCATTAAATAGTAAAAATTCCAGCAAAATCCGAAAAAACACTCAAAGTTCGATTTATTATTGCGGCTTTGTTTGAAGTTCGATTGAGGCTCAGAATACGCCGTTGGACTCGTCTCTCGACGAACTTCGTAACCACGCCAGAAAATCTCCGGTCGCCGGTGGCACACTGTTTTCCGGCGAAGTCCAAAACTTCCCAAAAAGTTAAAATTTTCATCTTTAAATCGCCGCCAAACGCAATCCAGACATCGGATCGACGAACCGTTTGTTGCGTTGGATTTATGGGAACATAAGCAACATTTCAGTGCCATTTAATCATCGATCCGACTCCAGAATTGATGGTGGCACTCAAAATACAAGTTTTCACAAACTCTATTTCAATCACTTTTAATGCGATTTTTCTCGCCATTTTCTCGCCGGAACCCTCTGATACCACATGTAAGTGTTCATCATAAAAGGAACACGGGCAACGGATCTTTGGCGGTCCAACTTTGAGAAAATCACAATTAACCATATAGATTGAAATTGAAACAGTAAAGGGAACATACCGAAAGCCGAATATCGTTTTGCTATCACTGGAAGGATTCCATTTCGGTATTTCTCCTCACTCCACAACAGACGGTGATGGGGACCGACTTCCTCTCTCTTTTTGCCTTGGATTTCAAAGAGAAGGATGTAGAAATTGTTGTGTGCAAGTACTTTTTGCCTTGGATTTCAAAGAGAAGGATGTAGAAATTGTTGTGTGCAAGTAGGGACCGGATGAGAGAATAAATAGACATTTATGGGAAGAAACACAACTCCTCATCACGCTGGTTCCCTCCCCAAAAGTCTCTTACATTTACACCCATTCTTTTATGGCTTTTCACTTAATGCCTTTTCACAAAACCAACTAACAAAATGATCTAGGCCATTGATCTTGCACTTGTCACATCCACCGTTAGGATAATTTCCTAACACAAGCTTCGAAGAGATCTCTCAGAATTTCTGCGTCTGGGAGCCTCCAAAGATCGACGAGATTAAGGTCAATGTCGACGCCTCCCTTGTAGAGGCTGGAGGTAGTATTGGAGGTCTGTTAAGACAGAACTTAGGGGAATGCATTGCCATGTTCTCGATCAATTCAGACCCTGAGCCGATCTTTGCGTTAGAGCTGACTGCTATCCAACAGGGGATGGATCTTGCATTTGCTCCCAATTTTAGAAAGGTTTGGATTGAATCCGATTCAAAATTTGCTGTGGACATCATCAATGGCCGATCCGAAATCCCATGGACTCAACTGGAAAAAATTTACCACATTCATACTGCCATGAACTCCTTCCTCGCGATCCGAGTGACGCACCAAACGAAGCGGCAGACATGCTATCCAAGCGTGAATTCAGACCCAAAGGGGAGAATTTCCTCCCCTCCTCGGCCTCGCCTGAACTGAACCAGATCATACTAAATGACTCCTAAGGGAAGATTTATATCCGAATGTAGATTGTTCTGGCCACCGGGCTGCTGTTTTGCTGGGTTTGTTTTGATCTCTTGTATTCTTTGGATACTGTTATGTTGGGAGCTTGTTCCCTTCTTGCTGGCCTTTGAGCCTCCCTAATCTTGTTGTATATTTCTTTTTCTTTTAATGAATTTTGGTCAGGGTCCTGCCTAACCCCAGCTTACTCATGAAAAAAAAAAAAAAAAACAAGTGACAGTTTAGTGCCTAATACAACCGCAAAGCTGGCAAATGGTGCCATAAAAAAAGTGAGAATAAGCCACTACAGCATTGTCGAAGAGAGGACACAAAAGAAAACCACGTCAAAAGCATTGGTTGTCTAAAATCGAGGAGTGATAAATCGGCCCCATATATCTTAAATCGACCCCCCTATGTGTCTTTCTCTCTTCTCTGGGTTAGAGAGAGAAATAGGAGAGAGAAAGACAGGGGGTCGATTTAAGATATTTGGGGGTAGATTTATCACTGCCCCTAAAATCATGTAAAGAAATAAGTCTTGTTGCTTTAGGTATTCTCACTAGTGCTTTCCACTTTGCATAGGAATGATGGCTTTATCCATTTAGGTCTGTTTGGATGCACGTTAACTGTCAAAGTAAAGGCAAAATAGAAGGAAAAATACAGTTTACTTTTCCTTTTGTCTTGGCTCTGTTTTGATGCCAAGTGCAAGGGATCCTCAAGCAATCCCTGAGCAAAAAAAAAGGCACTTTTTAGATTATTTGGTATATTTGTTTGCAAAAGTAACAGCCAAATCATTAGAGATTACCTGATAACAAAAATGTGGAATAACTGCATGTCTGGTGACATGGTGTCACTTCTTTTTTCGTATAAAATATCTCAAAAAGACAAGATTTCATAGGAAATCCTCCTCTCTCTCTCTCTCCCTCTCTCCCTCTCTTAGCTAACTTGCATCCAAACAAAATAAAGTTCATGGTTTTCCCAAGGTTTACATGACATCCAAATCCTGCCCCGTTCTGTAGACTTTACTCAAAACGCTATTATTTGGGGTCCGTTTGGATGTTGCCTAATATTGATGTAGAAGAAAAGGGATATGGATTCCCGTCTCTTTACTTTCCCTTTTTTCTTGATATATATAAGAGGAAATTGAAACAGTACAAAATGGCATGTATTTGGATTTTGGACCAAGTCAGCCATGTGATAATATAAATAACAACCAAATAGGGGAAGTGATATTTACGCCCCTTTTGAGTACTAGGGACACCCAGTGCCAGTGTATCAATGAATACAAGGGGGCTAATGTACTTGACGTCAAAAGAATCCCGGGGTTTTGATTGCCACGTACATTGGCACTGGGTGTCCCTAGTGACCAGAGGGGGCGTAAATATCACTTCCCCCAAATAAAGCTGGGAAATGAAAAATATGTACTTTTACATTTATTCTCCTACTTTTTGGTGCATCCAAATAGACCCTTGGGCAAGGAAAGTAAAATGAATAGTACATGCATGGCAACCAAACGCCCTTGAGAAGAAAAGGACGTCCATCCCAAAAGGCATTAGGAGGATGGGCTGTTGCACGTGAGAGCAGCCACACAGGTTCACTTTTCACCAGATTTGTGATTGCGTCTACATGCTGATCAATAGCAGCCTTGGAGCCTTGAAAATATGGAAAAGCCCAAATTGTCTAGCAAAAGACAAGGAGAAAACACTTATGCACAGTCATTAAATGCACCCGTCACCGAATCCGTCACACTGATGTAAGTCCTTTCCTTTCACCACTTTTGGCATTCTCCGCAAGTCTTGGGGTTTAATGATAAAAAAAAGAAACGATACCAAAGCATTTCATCACTCTAATTAATATATTTTTTGAATTTTTTGAAAATTCTATGAGAATTACACATTATTTTTTTTGACTTTCTTTAACAAATGTACCCATTCAACCCACATATTTTCAATCCTACCCCCTCTTTTATGCTTTTTAATAAAGGCACCCATTAAAGCCACATAATTTCAATCTTACCCCCCTCCTTTATGCTTTTTTAATAAAAAATCTATAGGGTGATCTTAACCATCCGATTGAAGAGGAATTATGGAAACCTCTATAGATTGGAGGGCTAGGATCAGCCTATGGAAATGATTTTTGGGGCACAACCTATTTATGTTGTGTTCCATCACATGGACGGTTTGGATCAACCTATGATGTGGTCTATACAATTCTTTGTCGGCCTGTGCATCGCACGGGGTTTTTTGCTAGTGTATATATATATATATATATATATATATATATATCTACTATTATATAACTAGAGAAAAAAGGAATTTCTTTTCTTTTTATCTTAGATTTACACAGCATTACTCTTTTACCATTAACCCCTTTGCTGATATCTAACATCTATCTCTATGAGAAATTATTTGAGGGTAAAATCGTAATCTACATATGAAAAGTACCGACACAGGGTACCTGTCTATGACAGTTACGGAAAAAAATACCAAGAAGAGGTAAAGACAAATGACAATGACGAAAGAACTACTTTATATTACTCATACAGGACACTTGCAAAATATTGACGAATTCTAGGCAACTGAAGAGGAACAACAATTATGGAAACCTCTATCGATTGGAGGGCTAGGATCAGCTTATATCGATTGGAGGGCTAGGATCAACCTATGGAAATGATTTTACGGGTAGAACTGATTGATGTTGTGTTCCATCACATGGACGATTTGGATCAACCTATAACCCTCTATAGATCGGAGGGTTCAGATCAACCTATGAAAATTATTTTTGGGGCACAACCGATGTAGGTAGTGGCCCATCTAAGGGTTGGTTCAAGTTATATTATTTGTGCATAAAAAAATACAAAATTTCAGAAATATTTTTCTATTACAAACTTTTCGTTAAAATTCCTGCAATCCAAATATGGCTGAGCAAAATTCTCACATAGTCGTTGATAATGATATCTTTTGAGGGCTTTTGGTGTTTTCCACCAACCCTAGAAATAACAACAAAATTAGTGGTATTTTATTATTTTTTAGAGAAGTTTTCAGCATTTGTGCTTCCCACTTCTTTTAATTTGCCGGGGGATAATAAGTGCACTTCTTTGAGAGGAAAAAATAGGCAACTGATATTGTCACTATCATGTTTTGATAATTGCACTAACTCACCTTGTCTTTTGCTTTTTAATTGGCTTCTAACAGCTTTTCCAGAATTGTGATAAACTTTGACAGCTGGTAAAATAATAAGAGACATCATGATTTAGTGCAATTATAAAAACATTGTAAGAATAAAAAATTTGTATTGCACATCTAGACACACCGGACCGAGCTAGTCTATCTGCCTCTACATTGGCCGAAAAATCAGCATTTTCTTAGACAAATTTTCCGTAAGAAGATAAGCAGATTTATTATAGAAAAGAGAGAATTACTGAATCAGTTCTCTTAAATTACATACATGCCTCTCTCTCTCTCTGTGAATGATATTTTCACCCCCTTTAGCTTGTTCTTTCTAAGAACTGATCTTATTTTCAATAGAAGTGAAACAAAAAGGATGGAACAGCTTTGAAAAGGATTATTGTCTGGGTACATATGAACGAAAAATTTAAAATGGGAGATAACCACAGAAACCTTGACAATTGATGTAAGACAGTGATCTTCGCCTTCTTTTCGCACGCTTCTGCCACATCAATAATTAAAAAAGAGGGCAATTTAGACGGGCAGTTGGAACAGTAATAAGCCGTTGGGCCTTCGGCGCCGTGAGGCCGAATACATCCCCCATATCAAGCTCCGATGGCTCCATTCCATCAGGCAAAGCCCATGTAAAACAATGGAGAAATTGTGCCACCGCCAATTCCAAAGCATATAGACCCAATTGCATTCCAGGGCAAGAACGCCTTCCCGACCCAAAAGGAACTAGCTCAAAAAAATTCCCCTTAAAATCTGCAGCTCCTTCTTTTTCAAATCGCGAAGGTTTGAATAATTCTGCGTTTTGCCATGCGGTTTTATCCCTCCCAATCGCCCACACATTCACCATTACTCTTGACCCGGCAGGGACTGAATAGCCGGCGACTTCGCATTCGTCGGATGTTTCGTGGAGGAGGAGTGGGATAGGCGGGTGGAGTCGGAGAGTCTCTTTAACGACACATTTTAGATATGAGAGCTTTTCGAGGTCACTCTCGTGAACTTTTCGGTTAAGACCCACGACTTGGGCAAGTTCTTCTTGAACTTTTCGAAGTTCTTCGGGGTTCTTCATCAGCTCCGATATTGCCCATTCGATCGCGGATGCTACTGTTTCTGTGCCGCCGAACATCACGTCCTATAATATGAGAAGATTGTATCAAACAATGTTTCAGAACGCAGATGCAGGTCAAAAGGCATGCAAAGCAAACCTTAGGTAGTCAACTTGGCACACTACTGTAGGGTACTCAGTTGCTGGCTAAGTACTCGGTTGACACGGTTAACAAATTGTGATTAGGCAGAAAACGGGACAGGAAAAATTCGAGTTCAATACAGTGGTTAAAAAATAAAACGTAGTAAAAAACGGAAACACAAAAAAATGTGTTTAAAATTGTCATTTACAAAATATAGTGGGGGTAAACATGGAAAGTTGGACAAAAAATGCATGTAATTAAGATGCTTTCCTCAAAAAAATGGAGTTTTTTTTTACTGTAAAAGTTTTAAACGGAGTATTAGACGGCAAATCGATAAAATGCATTTTTTTTTCAAAAAAACAAAAACAAAAATTTGGTTCGAAATGGCGTTCAGCTAACTACGGCTATAATTTGAGAGATTCAAAGGAGTCTTGCCAACGTAAAAGGTACTGGACTTGGGGAAGCCCATGCGTGGGCTGACGCGGGGGAGTTTTAAAGCTATGGTATTAAATTCGAGTGACAATTGAAGAATCAAAGAAATACATTTAGGGTTGTTGGCAATATTCAAGGTAGAGAAGAACTGTCTGTCGAAGCCCTAATTATAATATGATAAGATTGTATCAAACTCGAGAGAGAATTGAAGAATCAAAGAATTCCTTCTGGGTTGCTGGCAATACCCATGAAAGAAAACTCTCTTTTAAAATCCTAAAACTCGACTAAACTGAGTCAACTCGGTAATAACTGGACTGCCATTTACCATTATGATTGCTTTGAGATTATCTCTGGTCAGCTTGAGTGAGCTCTGAAGATCGACGGATTCAACGTTCTCCGGCCGGCCATCACCGATGAAGGCGAGTAGATCGTCCACCATATCTTTATCTTCCTCTCTCTTCTCTCTCTTCGCCATATGATCATCTATAATTTTGTCTATAAAACCATCCAAAGACTCCCTAGCCTTCTTCATCCTCTTATTGAATCCTTGTGGGTCGAAAAATCGTACCCAAGGAATAAAATCTGCAATATTAAAGGCCCCAAAAAGCTTAGAGAATTCTTGCAAAATGGACACAAACTCGTCCTGCCCGTCCTCCGAGTTGGACCCGAACGCGGCCCGGTAAGTTATATTTCTTGTCAGTCCAAAAATGAGCTCCCCCATATTAACTGTGGATCCGGCCTTGTCGGAGATAACTCGGAGAGTCGACTCGACCGAGTCACGGACTGAGTTCCATGACTCAGCCCGTTTACGGCTAAAGAGTTTAATGACACATAGCTTGCGCATTTGCCGCCAAAACGGTCCGTAGTGGGCGAAGGCCATGTCGGCTCGATCGTAGGTTAAATATTGGACGGCAATTGTGGCGGGCCGGTTCGAAAAAAGGTTGTCTTGAACTTGGAGGACTTCGCGAGCCATGGCCGGAGTAGAGACGGAGAAGGTGTGGAGGACACCGAGTCGGAGGTAGAGAAGGCCACCGTAGTTTTGGGCAAGTTTGGCTAGGCCGCGGTGTGTTAATTGATCCATCATTAGCATGTTTCCGATGATCGGCAACGGCGTCGGGCCTGGCGGGAAGGGAAGTTTTTTGCTTTTGAATAAAGCCTTGGAGAGGAAATATAGAGACAGGAATAAGATCAGCAAAGGAAGAGGTTGCACAAGAGAGTGTAGAAGAGTCTCCATGGCGATCTCTTCCTAAAAAAGAAGGGAAGATGTAGAAGTATTTATAAGATGGTTTATGAGCGTTACCACATAAGTTTAGAGAAGGTATGTATCTTTGTTTTCTTCTCTCTTTCTCACCTACCGCGTCTATAGTATAGTTACAGAGTCTGAAAAGGTCTAAATATATTTGGGAAGAGTTGGGTTGTTTGCATCTGTTATTATTATTGAATAAGAAAGAAAGAGATAGCATGTTGTTTGGCTAAATTTTCAAAGAAGTTGAGTTTCTTGCCATATTTTCAAGTAATATATAAATGTGAATTTGGAAAATTAGAGTTGAAATTCATTTTTAATTAGAAAATTGTGATAATCTTTCATCCAAAATGGGTTTGGATGATGTATATTCTTGTGGCTACAATACCACTTGATATAAAATTAGAACATGCCAAAACTTGTCAAAATATCTAGTGGCCAAAAAGACACGTGGGACCCTTGGTTGCTGTTATGCTCTATCTTGAGATGGGCACGCCAGTCCATGATCCGCCAGATCAATCTTTGGATTTTTTTTTTTTTTTTGGAAAGTGTTAATTTTAAAAAATGTTTAGATTATTTGTAGAATTTTGTAATTTGATCTATAGCTCGGTAAAGATGACACTTTTTTTTTGGGAGATGATATTTTCATCCCATGCAGTAGGAATGCACCCCCCCATTTTCCGGACGTCTGCCCCACGCTCGAACCCAGATTTCTCCATAACGCGATTTTCTCCACTTTTGCACTAAAATGGCCATAACTCTTTCGTTTGACGTCCGATTCGCGCGTGGTTGGATCCGTTGGACTCGTATCAACAAGAGTAATCCATCTAATCCAATTCTATACTCGAAAATCCTCAAATAACAAGGTTTCTATGGATGCAAACAAATTGAACTTGAGTTCTTTGGGGGGTTCAACATGAAACGAATCCCAAGGAATCCAAGATCTAAAAAGGAGTTTGCCATAGACTAAAACCAAGGCTCTAATCACACCTCTTTTCATATCAAATTCCCAATTTTGGGTTCTTTTTATTCATTTAACCATTAAAGATTAACAATCTTACCTTGGTTTGCGATATCTTTTTTTGAATCGCGCTCTTCCTCTTTTTCTCCACGAAGATCTTTTCTTAGGGCTGCAAGGATGGTTTAGGGTTTCTTAATTTCTCATAAGATGTATTTATAGGCTTTATTAGGAAGCCCTAATCAGAGATAATTTCAACGGACAAAAACGCCCCTCTTTTAAGGAGGGGGACGAAAATTTAAGTGGAGGGTATTTTTGGGTATTTACAGAGAAGCTCTTCTCTCCTTCATGGCCCGGCAAGGTTTTAATAGTACTTGGATCAATTGGATCCAAGCATGTATAAACAACCCAGCCTTCTCTAATCATTAATGGATCCCCCAGGGGCGATTCCACTCCTCGAAGGTTTGTGTCAAGGAGACCCCTTGTCCCCCCTCCTTTTTTGTATTTCCATGGAGATGCTATCCCTTATCATTGAAAAAGCCCTGCTCAAAAATCACATTGGGATCCCTTTTCACCAAGGAAACATTTCCATAACCCATTTATTATTTGCTGATGACCTGATGCTCTTTCTAAATGGGGATCTTTCCTCAGCCAGAGGCATTCTTTCCTGCTTAAAAAACTTCTCCAAGATTACTGGGCTTGAAGCGAACCTTGATAAAAGTGAGGTGTTCTTCTCTGGGACTGATTCGAGAACTAAAAGAAGTATCTTAGAAGTGCTCAAAATCAGGGAAGCCAGGATGCCAATCAGATATTTAGGTATTCCTCTTTTCACATCCAACCTCAGAGCTCAGGACTGCTGGTCCCTTACTGAAAAAATTAGAAGAAGAATTTCCAGTTGGAGTAGCTCCCACCTCAGTCAAGCTGGTAGAGGGGAGCTTATCAAAACAGTAATCAACTCATTCCAAGTTTTCTGGGCTTCTGCTTTCAATCTCCCAAAAGGTGTAATCCATTGCTTGGAAAAAATTTGCAGAGCTTTCCTGTGGGGCCATGACCCCTCTCAGAAAAAATTCCACTCCACGGGTTGGAATGACTTTTGCAAACCAAAAGGTGAAGGTGGTGCTGGTATTAGAAAGATTGAAGACATTAATAATGCTTTTTAGCTGAAGATCCTTTGGAATTCGATGCAAGATAAAAATTCTCTCTGGTTGAAATGGTTCAAAGCTAAGTATGTTAAGAGAAAAAACTTTTGGACCATGAAGTTCCTGCCGAAACCTTCTTGGGGAGTCAGAGGGATGTTCAAAGCAAGGAGTCTTGGTATGCCCTTTATATGCTATAATGTCGGCAATGAAGAAGAGATCGAGCTTTAGGACCAACCGTGGCACCCTCATGGTGTGCTCTCTTCTTTCTTCTCTCGATCCTGTACCGACTCCTCTCTTGCCTCAGCAAATTTTCTCTCCCAAATCCATAGCGCTAATGGTTGAGAACCTTTCTTATCTAAGCCATCTCTCAGTGAAGTATTCGAATTCCTGAAAAAGGGTTCCTTCAACTGCAACGGCAGAAATAGAGTAATTTGGAAACCCAGCTCAGCTGGATTGTTCACTACTAGAAGCGCATGAGAATCAATTTGAATCCACTCCCCCCTAGTTCCTTGGAAAGATATCATTTGGTTCAAAGGCCACATCCCGAGATATTCACTCACCACTTTGAAAGCCATAATGAATAAGCTCAGCACCAAGGGTAGAATTAACTTCGGAGACCAGCTTGATACAAATTGTGTCCTCTGCAACTCTGGAAATGAATCTATAAATCATCTCTTTTTTAACTGCAGTTTCTCAGCCTGGATATGGCGTTCGATTCTGTGGCGTGTTGGATTCAGAAGAAAGCCGAAGAAGTCTCTCATCGATGAAATAGCATGGCTCAAAGAGAAATGTAATGGTCATGGTCAATGCTCCACTGCTGCTACGTATAAAATTTGGCGGGAAAGAAATCTCAGAATTTTCGAGAACAAAAGCTCCCACAAATCTCAGATTCTGAACGAACTTCTATCTGAAGTTAAGCTCCAGTTGAATGGGCTTCAGCTATCTGATGATCCCAATCCCCAAAACCTTAGTGCTGCTCGCCTATTTAACTACAAGCTTTGGCCCAAAGAGATCTCTCAGAATTTCTGCGTCTGGGAGCCTCCAAAGATCGACGAGATTAAGGTCAATGTCGACGCCTCCCTTGTAGAGGCTGGAGGTAGTATTGGAGGTCTGTTAAGACAGAACTTGGGGGAATGCATTGCCATGTTCTCGATCAATTCAGACCCTGAGCCGATCTTTGCGCTAGAGCTGACTGCTATCCAACAGGGGATGGATCTTGCAATTGCTCACAATTTTAGAAAGGTTTGGATTGAATCCGATTCAAAATTTGCTGTGGACATCATCAATGGCCGATCCGAAATCCCATGGACTCAACTGGAAAAAATTTACCACATTCATACTGCCATGAACTCCTTCCTCGCGATCCGAGTGACGCACCAAACGAAGCAGCAGACATGCTATCCAAGCGTGAATTCAGACCCAAAGGGGAGCATCTCATCCCCTCCTCGGCTGCGCCTGAACAGAACTAGATCATGCTAAATGACTCCCAAGGGAAGATTTATATCCGAATGTAGATTGTTCTGGCCACCGGGCTGCTGTTTTGCGGGGTCTGTTTTGATCTCTTGTATTCTTTGGATACTGCTATGCTGAGAGCTTGTTCCCTTCTTGCTGGCCTTTGAGCCTCCCTAATCTTGTTGTATATTTCTTTTTCTTTTAATGAATTCTGGTTGGGTCCCGCCTAACCCCAGCTTACTCATCAAAAAAAAAAGAAAAGAAAAAGTGACAGCTGAGTGCCTAATACAACCGCAAAGCTGGCAAATGGTGCCATAAAAAAAGTGAGAATAAGCCACTAGAGCATTGTCGAAGAGAGGACACAGAAGAAAACCACGTCAAAAGCATTGGTTGTCTAAAATTAGGGAGTGATAAATCGGCCCCATATGTCTTTAGTCGACCCCCCTATGTGTCTTTCTCTCTCCTTTGGGTTAGAGAGAGAAAGGGGATAGAGAAAGACGGGGGTCTATTTAAGATATTTGGGGGTCGATTTATCACTGCCCCTAAAATCATGTAAAGAAATAAGTCTTGTTGCTTTAGGTGTTCTCACTGGTGCTTTCCATTTTGCATCGGAATGATGGCTTTATCCATTTAGGTCTGTTTGGATGCACGTTAAGTGTCAAAGTAAAGACCAAATAGAAGGAAAATTCAGTTTACTTTTCGTTTTGTCTTGGCTCTGTTTTGATGCCAAGTGCAAGGGATCCTCAAGCAATCCCTGAGGAAAAAAATGCACTTTTTAGATTATTTGGTGTGTTTGTTTGCAAAAGTAACAGCCAAATCATTAGAGATTACGTGACAACAAAAATGTGGAATAATTGCATGTCTGGTGACATGGTATCACTTCTTTTTTCGTATAAAATATCTCAAAAAGACAAGATTTCATAGGAAATCCTCCTCTCTCTCTCTCTAACTTTTTCTCTCTCCCTCTCTCCCTCTCTTAGCTAACTTGCATCCAAACAAAATAAAGCTCATGGTTTTCCCAAGGTTTACATGACATCCAAATCCTGCCCCGTTCCATAGACTTTACTCAGAATGCTATTATTTGAGAAGAAAAGGACGTCCATCCCAAAAGGCATTAGGAGGATGGGCTGTTGCACGTGAGAGCAGCCACACAGGTTCACTTTTCACCAGATTTGTGATTGCGTCTACATGCTGATCAATAGCAGCCTTGGAGCCTTGAAAATATGGAAAAGCCCAAATTGTCCAGCAAAAGACAAGGAGAAAACACTTATGCACAGTCATTAAATGCACCCGTCACTGAATCCGTCACACTGATGTAAGTCCTTTCAATTCACCACTTTTGGCATTCTCCGCAGGTCATGGGGTTTAATGATAAAAAAAAGAAACGATACGAAAGCATTTCTTCACCTTAATATATATATATATATATACATATATATATATATATATATGAGAATAGAGTTCCTAAGGTGTCACCTCATATAGCTTATATGAGGTGGCGCTTAAAAACATAAGGGGCCTACTTTGTTTGGATGATCCAAAGCATTCATTTGATAGGCCCTCACATAGATAGGGTGTGCCCAAAAAATGAACTTCATAGGATCATCTTAACCCTTCCATTTGTGGAGGTTGAAATGGATGGGTATAAACCTCCATAAATTTGCCTATTTTTAACCTCCATAAATGGAAGGGTTAGGATGATCCTATGGACCTGATTTTTTGCAGGCACCATATCCATCTAAGGGCCTTTCAAATGCGTGGTTTGGATCACCCCAAAAATGTGGGCCCCTTATGTTTTGTAAGCGCCACCTCATATAAGCTATATGAGGTGACACCTTAGGAACTCTATTCTCTATATATATATACATATATATATATATATATATATATATATATATATATATGTATATATATGAGGAATATGTTCGTGCGCTTGAGCGTTGGAACCAAATGGTGCGCTTGACTGCATCATTCACATGGGTCCCACAATTTCTGTGAGGATCCAAACCATTCATTTGCAAGGCCCTATCATAGATAGGGTGTGTACCAAAAATCAGCTCCATTGAATCATCCTAACCCCTCCAAAAGTGGAGGGCAAAAATGAGCAGATTTGTGGTCTGTCTATTTTGACCTCCACAGATGGATGGGTTAGGATGATCCTATGGAGCTGATTTTTGTACACACCCTATCTATGTAAGGCCCTTTCTAGTGAATGCCTTGGATCATCCTAACAATGTGGGCCTCATTGGTTTGAGAGCTTAAGCTCACCATAAGGTTCCAACGCTCAAGCTCACAATCATTTTCCTCTATATATATATATATATATATATATATATATATATATATATATATATATATATATATAGAGAGAGAGAGAGAGAGAGAGAGAGAAAAGGAATTTCTTTTCTTTTTATCTTAGATTTACACAGCATTACTCTTTTACCATTAACCCCTTTGCTGATATCTAACATCTATCTCTATGAGAAATTATTTGAGGGTAAAATTGTAATCTACATACGAAAAGTACCGACACGGGTACCTGTCTATGACAATTACGGAAAAAAATATCAAGAAGAGGTAAAGACAAATGACAATGGGGAAAGAACTACTTTATATTGACGGGTTCCAGGTAATTGAAGATGAACAACAATTATGGAAACCTCTATCGATTGACGGCTAGGATCAGCCTATATCGATTGGAGGGCTAGGATCAACCAATGGAAATGATTTTACGGGCAGAACCAATTGTGTTCCATCACATGGACGATTTGGATCAACGTATAACCCTCTATAGGTCGGAGGGTTCGGATAAACCTATGAAAATTATTTTTGGGGCACAACCGATGTAGGTAGTGGCCCTTCTAAGGGTTGGTCCAAGTTATATTATTTGTGCATAAAAAAATACAAAATTTCAGAAATATTTTCTATTACAAACTTTTCGTTAAAATTCCTGCAATCCAAATATGGCCGAGCAAAATTCTCTCATAGTCGTTGATAATGATATCGTTTGAGGTCTTTTGGTGTTTTCCACCAACCCTAGAAATAACAACAAAATTAGTGGTATTTTATTACTTTTTAGAGAAGTTTTCAGCATTTGTGCTTCCCACTTCTTTTAATTTGCCGGGGGATAATAAGTGCACTTCTTTGAGAGGAAAAAATAGGCAACTGATGTTGTCACTACCATATTTTGATAATTGCACTAACTCACCTTGTCTTTTGCTTTTTAATTGGCTTCTAACAGCTTTTTCGGAATTGTGATAAACTTTGACAGCTGGTAAAATAATAAGAGACATCATGATTTAGTGCAATTATAAAAACATTGTAAGAATAAAAAATTTGTATTGCACATCTAGACACACCGGACCGAGCTAGTCTATCTGCCTCTACATTGGCCGAAAAATCAGCATTTTCGTAGATAAATTTTCCGTAAGAAGATAAGCAGATTTATTATAGAAAGAGAGAATTACTGAATCAGTTCTCTTAAATTACATACATGCCTCTCTCTCTCTCTCTCTGAATGATATTTTCACCCCCTTTAGCTTGTTCTTTCTAAGAACTGATCTTATTTTCAATAGAAGTGAAACAAAAAGGATGGAACAGCTTTGAAAAGGGTTATTGTCTGTGTACATATGAACGAAAAATTTAAAATGGGAGATAACCACAGAAACCTTGACAATAGATGTAAGACAGTGATCTTCGCCTTTGTTTCGCACGCTTCTGCCACATCAATAATTAAAAAAGAGGGCAATTTAGACGGGCAGTTGGAACAGCAATAAGCCGCTGAGCCTTCGGCGCCGTGAGGCCGAATACATCTCCCATATCGAGCTCCGATGGCTCCATTCCATCAGGCAAAGCCCATGTAAAACAATGGAGAAATTGCGCCACAGCCAATTCCAAAGCATATAGACCCAATTGCATTCCAGGGCAAGATCGCCTTCCCGACCCAAAAGGAACTAGCTCAAAAAAATTCCCCTTAAAATCTGCAGCTCCTTCTTTTTCAAATCGCGAAGGTTTGAATAATTCCGCGTTTTGCCATGCGGTTTTATCCCTCCCAATCGCCCACACATTCACCATTACTCTTGACCTGGCAGGGACTGAGTAGCCGGCGACTTCGCATTCGTCGGATGTTTCGTGGAGGAGGAGTGGGATAGGCGGGTGGAGTCGGAGAGTCTCTTTAACGACACATTTTAGATATGAGAGATTTTCGAGGTCACTCTCGTGAACTTTTCGGTTAAGACCCACGACTTGGGCAAGTTCTTCTTGAACTTTTTGAAGTTCTTCGGGGTTCTTCATCAGCTCCGATAATGCCCATTCGATCGCGGATGCTACTGTTTCTGTGCCGCCGAACATCACGTCCTATAATATGAGAAGATTGTATCAAACAATGTTTCAGAACACAGATGCAGGTCAAAAGGCATGCAAAGCAAACCTTAGGTAGTCAACTTGGCACACTACTGTAGGGTACTCAGTTGATGGCTAAGTACTCGGTTGACACGGTTAGCAAATTGTGATTAGGCAAAAAACGGGACAGGAAAAATTCGAGTTCAATACAGTATTGGTTAAAAACAAACGTATTAAAAAACGGAAACACAAAAAAAAGTGTTTAAAATTGTCATTTACAAAATATAGTGGGGTAAGCTTGGAAAGTTAGACAAAAAATGCATTTAATTAAAATGCTTTCCTCAGAAAAAAGGAGTTTTTTTACTGTAAATGTTTTAAATGGAGTATTAGACGGCAAACCGATAAAATGCATTTTTTTTTCAAAAAAACAAAAACAAAAATTCGGTTTGAAATGGCGTTCGGCTAACTGTGGCCATAATTTGAGAGATTCAAAGGAGTTTTGCCAACGTAAAAGGTACTAGACTTGGGGAAGCCCATGGTATTAAATTCGAGTGACAATTGAAGAATCAAAGAAATTCATTTAGGGTTGTTGGCAATATTCAAGGTAGAGAAGAACTGTCGGTCGAAGCCCTAATTATAATATGATAAGATTGTATCAAACTCGAGAGAGAATTGAAGAATCAAAGAAATTCCTTCTGGGTTGCTGGCAATACCCATGAAAGAAAACTCTCTTTTAAAATCCTAAAACTCGACTAAACTGAGTCAACTCGGTAATAAGTGGACTGCCATTTACCATTATGATTGCTTTGAGATTATCTCTGGTCAGCTTGAGTGAGCTCTGAAGATCGTCGGATTCAACGTTCTCCGGCCGGCCATCACCGATGAAGGTGAGTAGATCGTCCACCATATCTTTATCTTCCTCTCTCTTCTCTCTCTTCGCCATATGATCATCTATAATTTTGTCTATAAAACCATCCAAAGACTCCCTAGCCTTCTTCATCCTCTTATTGAATCCTTGTGGGTCGAAAAATCGTACCCAAGGAATAAAATCTGCAATATTAAAGGCCCCAAAAAGCTTAGAGAATTCTTGCAAAATGGACACAAACTCGTCCTGCCCATCCTCCGAGTTGGACCCGAATGCGGCCCGGTAAGTTATATTTCTTGTCAGTCCAAAAATGAGCTCCCCCATATTAACTGTGGATCCGGCCTTGTCGGAGATAACTCGGAGAGTCGACTCGACCGAGTCACGGACTGAGTTCCATGACTCAGCCCGTTTACGGCTAAAGAGTTTAATGACACATAGCTTGCGCATTTGCCGCCAAAATGGTCCGTAGTGGGCGAAGGCCATGTCGGCTCGATTGTAGGTTAAATATTGGACGGCAATTGTCGCGGGCCGGTTCGAAAAAAGGTTGTCTTGAACTTGGAGGACTTCGCGAGCCATGGCCGGAGTAGAGACGGAGAAGGTGTGGAGGACACCAAGTCGGAGGTAGAGAAGGCCACCGTAGTTTTGAGCAAGTTTGGCTAGGCCGCGGTGTGTTAATTGATCCATCATTAGCATGTTTCCGATGATCGGCAACGGCGTCGGGCCTGGCGGGAAGGGAAGTTTTTTGCTTTTGAATAAAGCCTTGGAGAGGAAATATAGAGAAAGGAATAAGATCAGCAAAGGAAGAGGTTGCACAAGAGAGTGTAGAAGAGTCTCCATGGCGATCTCTTCCTAAAAAATAAGGGAAGATGTAGAAGTATTTATAAGATGGTTTGTGAGCGTTACTACATAAGTTTAGAGAAGGTATATATCTTTGTTTTCTTCTCTCTCTCTCACCTACCACGTCTATTGTATAGTTACAGAGTCTGAAAAGGTCTAAATATATTTGGGAAGAGTTGGGTTGTTTGCATCTGTTATTATTATTGAATAAGAAAGAAAGAGATAGCATGTTGTTTGGCTAAATTTTCAAAGAAGTTGAGTTTCTTGCCATATTTTCAAGTAATATATAAAAGTGAATTTGGCGGATTAGAGTTGAAATTCATTTTTAATTAGAAAATTGTGATAATCTTTCATCCAAAATGGGTTTGGATGATGTATATTCTTGTGGCTACAATACCACTTGATATAAAATTAGAACATGCCAAAACTTGTCAAAAAATCTAGTGGCCAAAAAGACACGTGGGACCCTTGGTTGCTGTTATGCTCTATCTTGAGATGGGCCCGCCAGTCCATGATCCGCCAGATCAATCTTTGGATTTTTTTATTTTTTTTGGAAAGTTTTAATTTTAAAAAATGTTTAGATTATTTGTAGAATTTTGTAATTTGATCTATAGCTCGGTAAAGATGACACTTTTTTCTGGGAGATGATATTTTCACCCCCTGCAGTAGGCATGCGCCCCCCTTATGACGTAATTTCACGTGACTAGTGGGAAACTTTAACACTTTTTGTCGTCAAATCATGTTATAAGGGGGGCACATGGGTACTACGGGGGTGAAAATATCTTCGCCTTTTTTTTTTTTTTAAGAGTATAAATTTGGACCATTTCTCGATTAGTGTGTCATCCTTGCGTAGGGCCATGAATCTTCTCAGTATTACTCCAATTTTACTGGATATCTGCGGAGAGACAAAGATTTTGAATCATTGAACATCTACACCCCACTTCTACTTTTTCTTGCTTGTATTAGCTGACAATATTATTGACTATCATTATTTAAAGAAAACTAATTATCATACGGCACTAATGCCGCACCAATAGCAGCCTACTTATTTGTCAAAGATGAATAGTCGTTGTAAGGAATTTATTGGTCAGTTGGATATTCAGTGGCCATGAATTTGATGGGTTCATGAATTTTGGTGGCCATCACAAGTTCAGCATATCGCCCTTGGTTTCCTTTCATCAGATGATTCTAGACCTTTGATCAAGTACAATAAAAAAAAGGATTCCTCTTGGTTGCTCTGTGATGGCCCATCAAATTAATGGCATTGAAAAACAAGCACATATGCTTATTTTCATTCAGCTAGAGAGAGAGAGTTTTGCTAATGGATTTCATGTTATACTTGGAATTTATATAGAGGTTACTGATGTCGGCACAACCACATTTTGATATTGGGGATAATTCACTTTCTTTTACACTTTCTATTAACCTCTGAGAGCATTTTAGGAATGGTAATTGCCTTTTACAGCTGGATAAAATATGTAAAACAAGGACATTTTATATGGTGTGAGACCGGGTGGTCCGATATTTTTCAAAAAAGGACTGTACAACCCACTTCATGGAATGATCCAAACCGTTCATTTGCAAGATTTATTTTCATCGGATGATCCTAACCCTCCAATCTATATACAAACTGCACACTATGGAAATCTCTGCATATCAGAGGGTTAGCATCATCCTATGGAAATGATTTTTGGGGCACAACATATTTATGTTGTGGCCCAATAAATGAACGGTTTTGATCATCCTATGAAGTGACCCGAACAGTACTTTTTGAAAAATAAGGGACTAAAATCTTGGACTATACGCCCATACACCATATAAAAACTCGGAAAACAAGATGAGTATCAAAACATGGTGGCCTCAATATCAGTCCCCTAAACAAAAATAAGGAAGTTAAGTGCAATGTAATTTAGTTAGAGCTTGAAATAGATTATATATGGTAAGACAAGACCCTCCAGTTGTTGGCCTATGCACTTTGGAAAAGACTACTATGAGAGGGGCATTAAATCCGATTTCAATGAATTAAAAGAGTTTGAAATAAAGAAAATGGCTGTATCTATCAATTATCAAAACAAGCTGCAATGTGAATATCGACATTCATAAGTCTCATCGGCTTTATTGTTCAACACCGGCCTGCCAAAGCTATTGACAATTTGCCCTTTTCTGGCCTTTTCTTATTTCCACCCCACTCTTTTTTTAATCCCGCATTAGGCCATTTGAGTGCCACTAGATTCCACGGCAGCATATCTACACTTTTAATTATTTGACTATTGAAATTAACATTGGAAAATGATATCCACACTCGCTTGTTTTTGACCCACTAGAAAATTGGTTTTGTCACTGATCACATTTTCCCCATGTATTGCCGTTATTTATTTGTACACTAATTTGATTTTGGCTGAAAACCTTGGTCCATATGTTTGGACCCGGGTAGAACTCTTCCTCGAAAGCTAGCCATTAAGGGGAGGGAGCCCGAATCCTTATAAGCCCATCCACATCCTTCCACTCATCCGATGTGGGATATTTGCTTTCATGTGGAATTCCCCAACACCATATACATGTCAACCTTTCCTCCTTAAAAAATTGGTTTTGCTAACTTTTAAATTTTCTTTAGTTGCATTACTCTGCTTCGATTTTGCTAATGTCAGCCTTATGCCCTTGAAAACCGGTTTTCTATTACTAATGCAGCTAATTTTTCAAGGGAAATGATATCTGCGCAAGGTGTTTCGATAAACAAGCGCTCCACTTGTTTGTCGTGTAGCATTTAAAGGGATTTCAGAGGAAATTACGGTTCTCAAAAAGCTCTTTAAACCCTTTAAATACTACACGACAAACAAGTGGAGCGCTTGTTTATCGAAACACCTTGGCGCAGATATCATTTCCCATTTCCAACCGTTTAAAATGGAAATACGTGAAGTGGGGCACACTATTTTGTTGGTCTTTTGACATCGAAATTGTTTTTCAAAATAATTTTTTCGCGTGATACCAAGCAATGGGTGGGGCCCATCCTCATGTTTTGATGGGATGGGGCCAGAATCTCCACCCAAACAAATAATAGGGTCCACCATTTTACACCCTATATTTTGATAGGCAGGTCCCACCATTTTACACCATGTTTTGATGGGTAGAGCCCACCTTCTCCTGTTCTCCAACCCACCATTACACTCCTCATCTGTTTATGGGGCGGAGCCCACCATTGCACACCTCATATTTTGATTGATGGGTCCCACCATCTCCATCCAAACCCATGCATAGGGTGGGGCCCTCCATTTTGCATTTCATCTTTTGATAGGTGGGGCCATTGTTTTACACCCATTCATAACATGGCAAGGAATGCTAGTACTTGTATATACTTGGCAGTAAGGGTGTCAAAAAGGATCCACTTTGAATTGTAACAACCTGTTATCTGATTCTTTTCAAAGTGTCATTCGGATAATATTTTGAGTCTAAGTCACAATCCATTTCAAATCGGACCATCCGTCGAAATGCTCTAGGTCCAGTTACAGCTTAGGGTTATCGGAGGAAAGAGGGAAGACGCTCAAAGGAAAGAAAAAAAGCGTCACCGAAATGAGAAGCGGAAAACTCAAATATGGTTTGTAGTTTTGAGTAGGTTTTTAGATGTCACGATAATTTCTTATCCCTGATGACTAGACATAAATGTATTAACTATGGAAATGTGCAAGATTTGCACACTCCCAAAGCAGCAACCAAAGCTGTCAATAGTAGAAATGGACTGTGAGGTACTTGAGGGAAAATTCCAAGTTCGGCTTTAGCTTTGGCGGTTCAAAATCAGTCTTACAAGGTTTGACAGATGCTGATAGGGTAGATGAACTTGTTTGTAGAAAGTCAACTACGGAGTATTTGTTCACTTTTTCAAGGGAAACATTTTTTACCGGTCGAAATTCTAGAAGTGTGTTGCCTTATTTATGACAGATGTAGAATACATCACCCATACTATGGCAGGAAGAGAGTGTTGGGTTTTTAGCCGAAGAAAACCCACTCAAATTACGAAGCAAATAAATATGTGGATAAAAGAAACCAAACCAACAAGAGAGCAATCACACAAAAGAACACGAAAGATTTACATGGAAAGCCCTCAAACGAAGAGGGAAAAACCACGTGGGGAATCCGACGAAATATCCACTAATCAAAATAAGTAATACAACATCTTTCTCTCAAGTTTTCACCCGAAACTTGAGACCATACAAGAAATAAGATAGATAAAGGGTTACCTCATTGCGAACAACAAAACCCACTTTCTCACCAAAAAATACCCACTTCGTTCTTCAAGTCGAAGAAGCCCAAATCCCCGCGAAGTCTCCATGCAACGAGAGGATTCAACGGCATGGGGAAAATCTCCAAGAAGAATGCTCCAAATCCTTGGTTTTGATCCCACACAAAACCCTCGAAAGAGCCACCAAGAAAAACCCTAATTTTCTTCCTTTTCTTCTTCTCTTCCTTCTCTCTCTTTCCTTTTTTTTTCTTTCTAACCTACTAACGATTTTTCACTCGTCAAATAAAGAAACCCATAAGTGGGATTCCTTCTCCACCGTAACACACCCACTAAATTCTCTCTCCCACTTACCTTTTTCAATTAGGCTTAAACCTATTTGATATAACAACATTATCAAACTTTTCATGCCATTGTTTTGGTGCTTGTTTAAGACCATAAAGTAATTTCAACAATTTACAAACTGTGTTTTCTTGACCAAAGGCAACAAAACCATCAGGTTGATCCATATAGATCTCCTATTCTAAACTACCATTCAGAAATGCAGTTTTTACATCCATTTGATGGATAACAAGGTTATGGATGACTGCCATTGTAATTAAGACTCTTATAGATGTGATTCTTGTAACTGGAGAGTAACTGTCAAAGAAATCTATGTTCTCCTTCTGTTTAAAGCCTTTGGCCACAAGCCTTACTTTAAACTTATCTATAGTTCCATCTGGTTTTAGTTTTCTTCTAAGAACCCATTTACAACCAATAGTTTTACATCATAGAGGCAAGTCTTCCAATTTTCATGTTTGGTTAGATATCAAGGATTCCATCTTATCATTGATGGCTTCTCTCCAAAAATCAGCATCCGAAGAGGATAAAGCTTCTTCTAAGGAAGATGGATCTCCCTATAAGGTGAATGCATAGAAGTCAGGGCCAAAATCTTTAACTATTTAAGCCCTCTTACTTTGCATTGGTTCAATTTCAATTTCAGTGTGTTCATCTAAACTATGTTTAGTACCCCCACTATCTACAATAGTTTCAATTTCAGTTACTCTAGATTTAAAAGGAAATTTGTCCTAAAAAAATTAAGCATCTACTGATTCAACAATCACATTATTTTTTAGGTCAAGAAACCTATATATTTTACTTATCAATGAATAACCCATAGGCACACTCTATGGCTCTACTTCCTAGTTTTGGGCTTTTAACATCAGGAAGTCTCATATAGGCTAAACAACCCCACACTCTAAAGTAACTCATATTAGGTTTCATATTTTTCCATAACTCAAGTGGTGATACTTTAGTTTTATAATTTGGGATCCTATTAGGAACATAGTTTGAAGTTAGAGTTGTTTCACCCCATAGGTTACAAGGGGCTCCTGAACTTAGGAATAGAGCATTTGTAAGTTCATCTAATAAGTTCATCTAATATTCTATTCTTCCTTTCTGCAACCCCATTTGA
The DNA here is from genome assembly GCF_043159265.1 of Tasmannia lanceolata. Taxonomy (NCBI): domain Eukaryota; kingdom Viridiplantae; phylum Streptophyta; class Magnoliopsida; order Canellales; family Winteraceae; genus Tasmannia; species Tasmannia lanceolata. The sequence continues at coordinate 22,402,223 of NW_027518697.1, read as the reverse complement.
AGCGAGAGAGTAAGGTGCAGTGGTTTCATGTATAATCCCTAGAGATTTCACAAATCCAGTAAACTCTAGTGATTCACACTAACCACCTCTATCACTTCTAAGTCTCTTAATTTTCATGAGAAACTGATTTTCAACTTCTAACAAATATTCTTTAAATAATTTCAAGGCTTCACTCTTTTGTCTTATCAAATAAATGATTGAATACTTAAAAAAACCATCTATGAATGTTATGAAGTATCTTTTACCATTACGGGTTAAGATACCATCTAACTCACAGATATCAGTATGGACTAGCTCTAATAACTCTGAATTTCTTTCAAAACTTTTTAAAGGTTTTCTAGTTATTTTTGCCATACTACAAGTTTCACACTTTTGAAAATCTTCTAACTTTATTTTTGGGATTAAACCAAGTGTACTCATACCATACATCTTATTTATTTGACATAATCTAGCATGCCATGAGTTCACACAATCAAGCATATAAGCAGAAAAAGAAATTTTATTCATTTCAACATTAAGTTTAAACATCCCATCACAAGTATATCCTTTTCCAACAAATGATCCATGCTTAGTTACAATGTACTGATCAGATTCAATGGTTTGTTTAAATCCAACCTTATTTAACAGAAAACCAGAAACTAAGTTCTTCCTCATCTCAGGAGTATGAAAAGTATCCTTCAACAGCACTTTCCGCCCAGAAGTGAATCGGAGTTCAACATCCCTAGTTCCAAGTACCTTAGTGGTGTGAGAGTTTTCCAACAATACCTTCTTATCACTTTCAACAGGTGCATAAGTCTTGAACTAACTTCTGTCAAAACAAACATGACGAGAAGCCCCTGTGTCGGCCCACCACCTATCAAACCCGCCAACGGCATTCACCTCAGTGATCATAGCCACAAGTGGCTCTTCAATCACATTGACCTGAGAAACTTGTGCACCTTTCTTTTGCCGACACATCCGGGCAATATGCCCTTTCAAGCCACAGTTGTATCACACAACCTTAGAATAATCACTAGTCTTTTTGGGGTTCTGGTTCTGACTCTTATTGGTACCCCAGTTTTGGTTATGTTTCCTCTTCATCGACTTCTTCTTAGGCTTCAGATTCACTTGCGGTTTCTGGTTTGGGCTTTGAACAACAGAAATAACATTTACAATACTAACATTTTTCTCTTTCTTATCCTGGTTACGATTCTCTTTTTCAATCCGAAGATGGACAAAAAGACTTTCCATTGAAAATTCTTTAGATTTATGTAAAAGAGAATTTCTAAAATCTTTCCATGAAGGAGGCAACTTGTCAATCACAGCAGCCACTTGAAATTATTCACTAATGACCATTCCTTCTGGAAGAATGTCATGGACCAATTTCTGTAATTCATGTGTCTGTGATATAACAGTCCTCTCATCATCCATATAAAATCTAAAGTATTTACTAACAACATGCTTCTTTGAACCCGCCTCTTCAATATTATATTTTTTCTGTAATGCTTCCCATAGTGACTTAGAGTCTTGAGAGTCACTATAAAATCATACAATTCATCGAAAAGGCTATTCAAAATAAAATTTTGACACAAAAAATCAGATTCTTTCACTATTTTTTCAATACCGAACGAGTCGGTTCCAGTTCCAATCTCCATGTCTTTGCTTCAGTTAATACATGGGCTACCTTTTCATGGATAGATAAAAGAACATCTTCTTCTTCAATCTCTTAAAGTTTGCACCGTTAAAACGAAAATGTTTATTCGGATTGGAGGAATCCGATAAAACTTTATTGCGTGATGCCATATTATATAGAGATAATCAAATTCACCTTAAACTTTTTGTAGATTTAGGGAATAATAGGGCTTACCAGACTTCTGTTGAGAAACAGAAACAACAAACAAACGATGTTAGTGAAACCTTTTCCGATGCGGCGAGATGAGGCATGGACTATGTCGCTCTCTTTAAGGTGAATTTGCTCCTCTGCGGAAACTAATTCTGATGCAATAGATTACTTGCCGCAATCACCCCCATGATACAACTGCCCGACGCACCGTTGATCTCCAAGAACTGCACGATCAAGGAGATTCGAACCACCCGAACACTCCAATCGCCCAACAAAATACGTAAAAATAAAAGAAAACAGAGAAATCTCTGTTTACAGAAGATAAGAAAAACAAGAAGAAAACAGTATTTTTTCGTTCTGTTGTAGTGTCTATAAACCACAGAGAACATCATCTTTTATAAACCAAATATGTTCGTTCAACATACCCTTTATTGGAGTAAGAACGCCTTTTAAGAACAGAGTCGTTCAAAAGACGTTACAGATGCCAAAGGTCGCATTCCAACAGTCACAACGTTTAGGAACGGCTCAGTCATTTGTAAAATTAATGGCGGCCTTATTTACCCAGTTAATGACGTTCAAGTAAGCCGGCTTACTCAGGTACGCTGACTTACCTAATCAATAACGGTGAAGGTAAAGGGAAGTTAAACGGATAGAAACAAAAATTAAAATACAGGGGAAGGAAAAACCTTGACTCAAATGCGCAGCCGGCCTAGCCGCCCCGGGCGGCGCGCGTGTGGTATAGCCAAAAGCCCACCGGGTCCACTTGATGACTCATGCGCGTAGACCCCCTTTCTCTTCTTCTCATTCACAAAGCTAAAGAAGTCAAAAGCTATATAAACACATGAAACTTTTCTCTACTTTCCAATACAGGACTATTCGCTTTTTTTAAAGGAATTGAGCAAACTCATTTTCCAAACCAAAGTGGCTTCCTTTTGTAAACAAAAGAACTTTGTAAAATACCAATAAGGGCGATTTTTGTATTAAAATACCAACATAAACATAGCTAGTATATATACACTGGAAGTTAGGGGTCATGGTTGGTGTTCCCTCCTCATGGGTATGAAGGGGGAGATTGGGTCCGTCCCCATGATTTGAGCCCCACATCCACGCACATTAGAATCCTATTAGAATAGGAAACAAAGAAAGTAAGAGAGAGTCTTGAAGATTTTTATTGTGCCATTGAATCCTCTTGAGGCATGGAGATTTCACGGGGATTTCTTATTTCTCCACCTTTAAAATTAGAATGTGTGTTTGCTATGAGAAGTTGAGAATTGTAATTTCTAAGACGATAACCCTTGTATCTCTCTAATTTTGTGTATTTCTTCAAGTTTTTGGGTGAAGACTTGATAGAGACGTTGCATTTCCCATTTTAATTAGTGTAGATTTTTAGACTGATTCTCCTAGTGTTTTTTCCCGGAGAGTTTTCCACGCAATTTTGTTTTGTATTCTCTTGTGTAAATGCTTTCTTTGTGTTTGATTCCTTAATTCACACATGGACTTCCGTCGGAAAGTAGTTTTTCTTGCAAAAAATTCACATTTTCAAGGTTCCAAAGTAGTTAGTCCTCAAAATATTAAAAATAAAATGACAGCTTAACACTCTCACCTTCCTAATAATTTTCTAGGTACAAACCAGAGTTCTTACCTACAGAATACCAAGTTCTACACTAGGCAATTCCCAAAATATTAAAAATAAAATTTCAGCTTAAAAATTAAACACTCTCACTTTCCTAATAATTTCCTAGGTACAACCCAGAGTTCTTACCTACAGAATACCAAGTTCTACACTAGGCAATTTCCAAAATATTAAAAATAAAATTTCAGCATAAAAACTCCAATTTCCTAATAATTTCCAGGACACAAATCAGAGTTCTTACCACAAGAATACCAGGTCATTAGGGGTGTAAATGGATATTCGAAAATTCGATTACCGTCTGCATCCGAATCCGTTTAAAGCGAATATTATCCGGATCCATTTCAAGCGGATATTATCCGAATCCGTTTATGAGATATCCGGCTCTTAGCAGATGCGAATCTGGTAAATGGTATATCCGATCCGTTTAACATCCGAATCCGAGAAGTAAATCCCTTTTATTTATTATTAATAACATCATTAATATTTATTTTTAGTAATGACACACTATCTTTTGTTTCTAAAAGAAAAGTGAATTTTCTTTTTAGAAAAAAACAAAAACAAAAATTGTTTTGGGCAGGAAATGAAGTAATCTCCCATTTTAAGGGCATTCTTGAAATTTGACATGCCTTCTTTATGAAGCAACAAATGTGGGTTGTAGGATGAAAGAGACAAATGGATGATGGTGATTGAATGAAGATGTCATAGTTTCTAGAGAATTCTAGAGCAAAAAGGCCATAGTCATTGATGGTAAATGGACGACTATAGAAGCTGCAATACAATGTTCGAATTTACCGGATAAACGGATACGGATAATATCCGAATTCGAACAATATCCGACGGATACGAATTCGGTAATAGATATTAAATATCCGTCAAATTCGAATCCGAATCCGAATTCGGATAGTGTATACTGTAATCGAATTCGGATATAGCCATATCCGATTCGAATTCGATCCGTTTACACCCCTGCAGGTCATACACTTTTCAGTCCCCAAAACATTCATGCTGTTAGCAACCTGATCTAGGCCCACCCACATGAAATTAATATGGTCCGAAACCTTCATCTAGAGAATCTTATAAATCTACTCTGATCGACTGTTCAGTTTGTTCCTAACCCTTTGATCAAAGGCCTTCATCGTCAATTGTTGCTAGACGAAGGGTAGGATCCGTCATTTCGGATGTGGGTCCTATCATTCCAGTAACATGGCCCTCTTTGTTTTGGATTTTGACAATTGATTTTAGGGTCCAAAACTGATTATTTGACTCAGAATTGTGTTTAATTTTGAGACCAATAATCAGTTTTAAACTAAAAATCAGTTCTTAAAATCCATAACGTGCAGGGCCTAAGGGCTCATTTGGATGCTAGTAAATCGATTTCCCCTGAATTCTACTTACAATTAATTTGTTTTACTCTGTTTGAATGTCATCTTTAATTTTTAGTTTGCCTAAAAATTGAATGAGCTGAGTTTGATTTATTATTTTATGAACATTATCAGGTAGCAAAATAATTTCACTAATCTCATGGATAATATATATTAAATTTAAAATGCATTATCTAATGGGCCCATCTATGTTTTCTTGAACGGCAAAGAGATGGGCGCTCATATTCCCACCCACCCCTCCCCTCTGACGGCTGGCTAACGTTTTCCCACCATTTGACCGTCTCTCTCTCTCTCTCTCCACACACAACAGGAACAGTTGGTGGGCCCAACTGAAACCGTTGGTGGAATGGTGGGCCCATCTTTGAACAACGTAGGCCCCGCCCATACCACACCGTAGGATAATCCAAACCGTCCATTTGATGGGCTATAACGTAAATAGGTTGCGTCCCAAAATATTATTTCCATAGGCTGATACTAACCCTCCGATCTAAATAGAAACTACATCTTATGCAACCTCTATAGATTGTAGGGTTTTGATCATCCTACGGAAATGATTTTTGGGGCACAACCTATTTACATTGTGGCCCATCAAATGGATGGCTCGGATCATCCTATGGTCTGGACGGTACACTTCATTTCCAAAAATATGGGTGGGGCCTAAATTGGTACGAACCACACCATAGGATGATCCAAACCATGGACGGCTTGGATCATCCTATGTTGTGGACGGTACGCTTCAATTTGAAAAATATCAGTGGGGCCTACGATTGGGCCTTAATGTTATTGTATGACCAACTCCATAGGATTATCCAAACCATGGACGGCTTGGATCGTCCTATGTTGTGGACGGGCCTTAATGTTATTGTACGACCACAGGATGATCCAAACCATTCATTTGATGGCCCAACCCTTTTGGGGCCACAAGACATTTACTTTATGGCCCATCAAATGGATGGCTCAGACCATCCTATGGTCTGGACGGTCACTTCATTTTCAAAAATATGGGTGGGGCCTAAATTGGGCTTTAATGTTACTGTATGAACCACACCATAGGATGATCCAAACCATGGACGGCTTGGATCATCCTATGTTGTGGACGGTACGCTTCAACTTGAAAAAATATCGGTGGGGCTTACGATTGGGCCTTTATGTTACTGTACGACCAACTCCATAGGATTATCCAAATCATGGACGGCTTGGATCGTCCTATGTTGTGGACGGGCCTTAATGTTACTTTACGACCAACTCCATAGAATGATCCAAACCATTCATTTGATGGGCCACAATGAAAATAGGTTGTGCCCCAAAAATCATTTCCATAGGATGATCACAACCCTACAATCTATAAAGGTTGCATAAGATGTAGTTTCTATTTAGATCGGAGGGCTAAGTTCAGCCTATGGAAATGATATTTTGGGACGCAAACTATTTACGTTTATGGCCCATCAAATGGACGGTTTGGATTATCCTATGGTGTGGTATGGGCGGGGCCTATGTTGTTCAAAGATGGGCCCACCATTCCACCAACGGTTTCTGTTGGGCCCACCAACTGTTTCAGTTGTGTGTGTGTGTGGAGAGAGAGAGGTCAAATGGTGGGAAAGTGGCATACACGTTAAATCCTAACGTTTAACGTTAGCCAAACCGTCAGGGGGGGGATATCAGCGCCCATAGAGATTTATTAAAAAAAGAAAGGGAAAACGGGGAGCTAGTCAATTACAAGAGAAAGCACACTAACAAACACTATTAAATTTCTACTATAGGCAGCTTCTAGAAAAATACAGTCTTGTTTTCATTACCCGCACGGTCCCTACGAGAACTGAAAAAAGGTCAATAGTTGGAAAAAATCTATTTTAATAACAAAAAAAACTAGAAAAAAAGTCAAATAGTTGAAAAAAATCAATTTAATAACATAAAAAGTATCCTTACTTCCACAAGTTAATATTTACGAGATTGGAAAAGTCATTTCATGCGGCCGCCTGCAACACACGAAAGCCGACAAGAGGTTTGTTGGCCCCTCGACTATTATAGACGGTCGACGAAAATTTGCCCAATGAAATGGTGTTGCCGGAAGTGCGAAGAACAAGTCTGGGTTTGGTCGCTTTCGACCTCCGATTGAATAGACTTTCGACTCCATGAAAGAAGAAAGTTTGCTTTTATTTCATATAAATAAGTGTAAAATCCTGCCCTAACCCCTTGCACATAGGTAATTTATAAAGAAGTCTCTGAGTCCTCCTTTAACTACACCTCCTAACCCTATTTTTCCCAAAACTTGCTAATTGTGTAAAACAACTATTCTACTTCGACTCAACCACCCTAAGAAGCCTAAAACCTAAACTTTATATTTTGCTTCATTGAAGGATTTGTAAAATACTTATCCCAACATGACTAGCAAACGTTGGATGTTAGACCACATCAATCCCCTCCACTTTAGGAGAACTCGACCTTGAGTTCAGTGGTGAAGTCGTTCTCCAACTTGAAAGACTTTGGCACGTCGACGCTTGGTCTTTTTGGTATTGTACTCAGCATTAGCTTTAAGCAGCTTCTTATGCTTCCTTTTGGCGTCTTTTCATATCTGATTCTTCTTCTTGAATTTGGCAAGTGACTCCATTACCATCGAACATGATTGCCCCTCCACTTGAGAAGCTTTGGGGTCCTTCTCATCCACCAAAGGTTGAACACTTAACTCTTGTTGTCATGGCAAACAACGAAGACATTACCTCTTCACTAATGAATTGAATCACTATCAAATTGCCAAGGTCTCCCCAACAAAATATGGCATGTATCCATATTAATAACATCACAAAGTACTTCATCTTTAAAGGCACCAATTTCGAAAGGGATGCGACAATGTCCAGTTACCTTTTTTCATTAGCCTTTGAAATCCAAGCAAGCTTGTAGGGAGTAGGGTGCTTGTGCTTCTCTATCTTTATCTTGAGCTTCTTTACCATGTTCCTTGACACTAAGTTCTCCATGCTCCCTCCATCAATGATGACGTTGCAAATTCTGTCCTTAACCTTGTACTTGCATCTGAAGAGTTTGTTGTGTTGAGTGATCTTTACTGCTTCTGATAGTGTACAAACCGGGTGAAGAGTTACATGATCATAAATTTCTTGATGAAGACCGTCGATGTAGTATGCTACATATTGTGTCTCAGTCTCTGCAATATGGTTCCTAGACGATAGTCTGTAGAACTCCTCTTTGTATTGCCGCATTGATCAACTTCCTTGTCGTCAATTTTGGTATTGCTGGAATAGAATCTTATCATAATCAATAGGTAGAAACCTCTCACGATGGACTTGAGGCATCTGGGACCATGTCTGAATTGGTCACTTTCCCATCCTTGTACGCGAGAGTTGTAGTTGCTCCCACCATGTCGAAGCTCCTCCTTCTATCTTGGTAGCGGTGAGTTTCGTCTTCTTTTCTTCAGATACTTCCATGTAGTCGGAAAATCTCTTGACCGCCGCAAGCCAATCAAGGAAATCTTCGATGTGGAGTAGGCCATTAAACTCGGGCAATTCCACCTCTATACGATAGTCGCGATTAGGGGTGGACATGGTTCGGTTCGGTTCGATTTTGGGCTATACCCAGAACCGAACCATATATAATCGGTTCCCTGAAATGGAACCAGAACCGAACCATATATGTTTGGAACCGAACCGAACCGAACCTGAACCATATATAATCGGTTCGGTTCGGTTCGGTTCTGGGTTTACCCAACCTTCACCAAATGTAGATATTTTGCCTAATCGTATATAATCGGTTCGGTCCTGTTTATATATGAACTACAAAGACTAACATGCACGAATTTGGAATAATCAGGCACAAATTTGCACAAATTTGGACAATGCAAAAATTATATATGACCTACAAACATGCACAAATTTGGAATAATCAAGCACAAATTTGGGAGGTGAATTAAAATTTTAAAGGCAAAACAACACGTTAAAGAGGGGTGAATTAATAGGGCGTGGGGTGATTTTATCAAGCGATGAGGCATTGGGTTTTAAGGTGAGGGTCGGTTCCCGGTTCGGTTTTCTGTTCCGGGATCTCAAACCCAGAACCGAACCGAATTTCCATCGGTTCCAGGATATCAGAACCGGAACCGAACCATATAAATATGGAACCGAACCGAACCGAACCATATGTGCCGGTTCGGCTCGGTTCCTCGGTTCGAACCGGAACCATGTCCACCCCTAGTCGCGATCACCAGCTGTGGCTTGCGGAGCTCGATGGATATACCTCGGATGGATGGTGTCTTTGAATTCTTCCTCGCTAAAGTAATCATCGTTTTGAAAATATGTAACTCTAGGGCCAAGGGGCAAAACTTGGGGTAGAGCTTGAGCGTGCCGTCGTCGATCATCGTCGTCGATATTGGGTTGCTCGCAGTCAATAGGTTTTAATCGTGCCAATTGTTTCGCTATTTGATTAACGGTAGCCCGGAGAGTATTGAACATCTCTATCATCACGGTCTCTTGATTTTCTAGTTCTTCGTGGGAAGCCATGGAAAGTCGTAGGGCTCTGATACCACCTAGGGAAGCCGGAAGCGCAAAGAACAAGTTGGTGGGTTGATCGCCGTCGACCTCCAATCAAATAGACTTTTGAGTCCACGAAGGGTGTTCTTTGAATCCATAAAGAACAAGAAAAACTAACTCTTTCTCTAAAATAAGTGTGAAATCGTGCCACACCCCCTTGCACGTAGGTAATTTACAAAGATGTCTTTGAGTCCTCCTTTAACTACACCTCCTAACTCTATTTTCTCCAAAACTTGCTATTATGTAAAACAACTATTCTACTCGTACTTAACAACCTAAGAAGCCTACAAACCTAAACTTTCTATTTTGCTTTATTCAATGATTTGTAAAATACTTACTCTAATATAAGTACGAGACGTGGGATATTAGAACCCGTCACGAAAGGAGTGCTACCCGTTGCAAAAAAATCATTATAAAATCTATATTTAGGGTGTGTTTGTCATCGATTCTGATTCTGTTTCTATTTCTTGATTTTGATTTTGAGTCTCGGTTTACTTTTTTTATTTTGATTTAGAATTAGAATCATGCTCTGTTTTCTTATAGGTGGTGGAAATCCTTAGAGGGCCAGACTCTCCTTTAGTGCTGTAACAGGCCTACAGTGAAACTCTAACTACTGTTGGTATTATCAGATACAAAGATAGATGTGAAGGTGACCATAGAAAATTAACCCCTTAAATACAATTATTTTTGTAAGATAAGCATATTTTTTATTTGGAAAAATGATCAGAAAAATGTACTTTCTAGCTAAAATTGTCAGAAAGGGGGGCTGATTTCTAAATTCTCAAAAAAGGTTGGAGAGAGAAAACTTAGCCAATTTTCGGACCACAATAACCTTACATACCTCATTTTGATTTTTTTTCACCTTTTACTTTTCTTTTTTACCTTCTCCCCCTTGTCACTGCAAACCCCAAACCGTGCAAACCCCAACCCGTCCTCTCTCCGTGCAAACCCTAACCCCAACCCATCCTCTCTCTTCCACCCGTAGGGCTGTACGTTCAAAGAAATCGAACCCCATCGGCGGCGAAGTGAACCCAACCAGTGGGGTTGCACACACTCCATCTTCTCTCTTCCACCACGTTTTGTCAGAGAAATCGAACCCTACCAGCGGCAAAGTGAAACCTACCATCACCGGCGCCCTATTCCATCTTCAACGGTAAGAATAGAAACCCTAATTCCATTTTAATCGTATGTAGGATTATGTAGGGTTTCTTCTATTAGGGTTTCATGGGTGGAAGGTTTTTTGTGCTTGAAGAAGACCTTTATTGATGGATTCTATGGGTCCAGAACCACTATAGATGCCCTGAAGATGGTTCAATAGTGGTTCAATGGTGGTTAAATGGCCTCTATAGATGTAATAGTTTTTCAATAGTGGTTCTATAGTTGTTGAATGCCCTCTGTAGTTGTAATAATGGTTCAATAGTTGTTCAATGGTGGTTCAGTAGTGGTTCAATGTCCTCTATAGTGGTTCTAAACCCATAGAGGTTGAGTAGTAGTTCAATAGTTATTCAATGGCCTCTATAGTGGTTCAATGGTGGCTTAGTAGTGGTTCAATGGCCTCTATAGTAGTTGTAAGGTTGAGTAGTGGTTCAATAGTTGTTCAATGGGTTCTATGGTGGTTCAATGGGCTCTATGGTGGTTCAATGGTGGTTTAGTAGTGGTTCAATGGCCTCTATAGTAGTTGTAATATTGGTTGAGTAGTGTTTCAATAGTTGTTCAATGGCCTCTATAGTGGTTCAATGGTGGTTCAATGGTTGTTCAATGAATGTTGGTTCAATGGTGGTTCAGTAGTGGTTTAATGGCCTCTATAGTAGTTGCAAGGTTGAGTAATGGTTCAATAGTTGTTCAATATAGTGGTTCAATGGCCTCTATAGTAGTAATATAGGTTCAATAGTTGTTCAATGCCCTCTAGTGTTGTAATAGTGGTTCAATAGTGTTTCAATTCCCTCTATAGTGGTTCAATAGCCTCTATAGTTGTAATAGTGGTTCAATAGTTGGATTCCATCTACCTTACCAGTGGATTGGATTCATTATATTGGATTCCATCTACCTTACTAGTGGATTGGAGTCATTGGATTGGATTCCAACTACCTTACCGGTGGATTGGATTCATTGGATTGGATTCCATCTACCTTACCGGTGGATTGGATTCATTGGATTGGATTCCATCTACCTTTCCAGTTGATTGGTTTTTTAATTTTTGTATTTGATACTCTGTTATTGAATCTTGCCGTCCATAATTTGACATATTTGAGTATTTTACAATGGTTTTTTTTCAGATTACTTCTACGGACCTTGTAGCATCTCCCAACATAATGGTTGGCTAAAAGCATTGTTATTCCGTCAATTTGATTCCATCAATTTAGAGTTGTAGTGTTTATGCTTTTATGATATTGTGTTTTTGCAGGCAAAATATATTACATCTAGATGTTGCCCTTCGAAGTTTCATGAGTGCATCCAGTCGTTGAACCTTAGGGATGGGAAAATTTGAATGTGTTATGTAATGTATTTAGTTAGCTTAATTCTTGTGGGAAGTTCTTTCAAAGTACTGATCATTTATCTCTTACCTTGATGTAATGTGGTTGACATGTTCAGCAGGAAAAAATGTAAACATGTTCATCAATTTTGGTGTTTATATGTTCATTGTGGGCAAATTCCATGTTTCTCATGACATGTTCATCAGATAATTGTGGTTGTAAACGAAAGGAGAGAATAGGGAGTAGTCAGTGTGGTGATGATGGTGTTAGAGGTGGTGATTTGAAGATGTATAAACAATCCAAATGAAAGGCGATCTCTAAAGTTTGTTAATTTAAATGTGTGGGACCTATTTGTGGGATCCATTTGTGGCATATATGTCTCCCTTTCATCTTTGTCCGTTTGAATTATATGAAATTAAGTGGGACATACCGAACTGGGATATTTTTTTCGGGAGAAGTCGACCTACTTCTTATGTCGACAGGTTGTAAAATGCACTGAAGAAGTTGACCTTCAAGTCGACCTACTTACTTCTTATGCCATCAGGTGTAAATTGCACTGAAGAAGTCGACCTTCAAGTCGACCTATTTACTTCTTATGTGAACAGGTTGTAAAATGCACTGAAGAAGTCGACCCTCAAGTCGATCTGTTTACTTCTTTTTACAACAGGTTGTAAAATGCAACTTCAGCTCCTACAGTCCCAATTTTGTTGTGAATTAGGGTTTCCAATTCCAAGAATTTAATTTTCAATTCACTATTAGAGGCATCCTTTTCCCGCCAATGTATTCGAAGGATATTACATCCTTCAAGCATCCATCATCATGTAGGATATAGGAAGCCCTTCGCTCTACCATATTCACAAACCCTGCAAGGATATGATAGGAACGAAAGAATCACTATTTTAACAGTAATAAACAGTATTTAGTTACTTAGAACCACTATTTAACAATCCAAAGCATTATTTTCACACTAAAAACCACTGAGAACCACTATTTAGATCTGGAAACAACTATTTTAACACTTAAAACCACTATTTAATTAATTACAACCACTATATAACAATCCCAACCACTATTTAACACTAAGAAGAACTATTTACCACTCCTAACCACTATCTAAACACTAAAAACCACTAAATACCACTCCGAACCACTATTAAATACTAAGAACCACTAAATACCACTCCAAACCACTATTTAAGCACTAAGAACAACTAAATACCAATTCGAACCACTATTTAAACACTAAGAACCACTATTTAGTTAAATAAAACCACTATTTAACACTACGGACCACTATTTTAAAACTTCAGAACCACTATTTATCACTAAGAACCACTATTTACCCTTATGAACCACTATTTATCACTAAGAACTACTATTTACCCATATGAAACCTATTTAACACTCAAAACCAATATTTTAACACTAAGAACCACTATTTAACACTATTAGCCAGTAGTTCAAATCTACATAACCACTATTTCACACTAAGAACCACTATTTAGGCCCCCCAACCACTCTTTAAACACTAAGAACCAATATTTATCACCAAACTACTGTTTTAACACTAAAGAACCTATGTTTATCACTCCAAACTATTATTTAAACACTAAGAACCACTACATACCTCTCTGAGCCACTATTTGAACACTAAGAAACACTATTTAGTTAATCGAAACCACTGTTTTCTACTCTGAATCACTGTTTTAACAGTACAGAATCACTATTTAACTCTAATTAGCACTCCGAACCACTATTTCCACAATAAGAACCACTATTTATCATTCTGAACCTCTATTTTCAAAAAACAAAGTTAAGAGGGAGGGAATACCTTAAATTTGATGCGAAATGGAATCATAGATAGATCGCAAGAACCTAGGTTTCTAAATACAAGGATTGGCTTTGAGAAGAGAAGAGATTGAAGAAAAGGTTTTTAAACTATGGCTTTGAGGGTTTTACAAGCCTTTGAGAAGAGAACTTAGCAAAGGTCACAAGGTTTTTATACTATTGGTTTGAGAAGAGAAGTGATTGAATAAGCTAAAATGGAATAATGGAAAGTTCATAAGGGACTGTGAGAAGTGGTTTAATTGAAACTTTTTCATTTGTTTGAGAAGAGAATAGGTTGAAGAAGAAGGTTTCGTTGCGTAGTAATCATGAAATAAGGTGAAAAGGTGCATTTGGAAAACCTGAAAAAGGAATGATTGGATGGGTTAACTTCATGAGGTATGTAAGTGTATTGTGGTCCCAAAATTGGCTAAGTTTTGTCCCTCCAACCTTTTTTTACGAATTTAGAAATCACACCCCTTCTCTGACAGTTTTAGCTAGAAAGTACTTTTTTTTTTTTTTTTTTTTTATCATTTTCCCTTTTTATTTTTGAAAGAATATGGTTATTTTCTTATTTTTCATGGGATTTGCTAGCGTCCATCGCAGAAGGCATTTCGCAGATGGTCTGTTGCATCTGACAGCAGCCACCTCGTTATTGAAGACAAAATCTGTTGAAAATTAAGTGAGCCTATGTGGCTGCTGTCTGATGCAACAGACCATTTGCAAAATGCCTTCTGCCGCTAGAAATTCCCTTGTTTCACTAGATGACGGTATTCTCGTCATTCTATGACGTAGGGCTATGTTTATCATTTACCATATCTGGCCATGTACAAAGGTAGAGTCTTGTTTATAAAGATTTCCTAACAATATATTCTAAGATCAAAGTCAGTAATAGGCATCTGAGTAAAAGATTAACTAATATTATAATGGTTGGCGGCCAGTAACCACTATAATAATCGATTCGACCGATTGTTTATGTGGGAAGAATTAAAAGCACTAAGAATCCCAAATATTTTTTGATATCCCTAAGAATTCAATTTCAATTGAAACCGAATTCACACTAATGTATGTGGACATGATCCTTTCACCTAAAAAAATTTATGAAATTTCTTATTCCCGGTAGATTTTCACCAAAATCTTCAAATCCAAAACAAGTCTTACTTGGTGTGAAAATCTATCTCACCAAGAAGACATTACAATCTGAACGCATATAAGAAATGATTTTCAATGGTCTTTGCCCGGAATGCACATTGTTACTTTATTTATATTTTTATTCTTTTATTTTGTTGGTGATAAAACTTTAATAAGAAACAAAAATATCTGCTTCAAAAAGGATTTTTTTGCCCTGAAGAAAAGGACTTGTCACCTAAAAAGGACTGTTTGGGGATAGCCTTTCCCTTCCATTACCTTTCAAGAAATCTAAATTATAATTTCTCTTATACTAATCAACAATATACTATGGCCAGTGGGATGTAGTACCCAGGCATTTCACTTAGAGTAATTAGTAGTTTAAAAAACATGAAATGACATTCTTTTTTCCTGAGAAATCATTTTTCCTATTCAAATACTTGAATTAATGAGGAGTACAACTAGGGTCGGGTCGGGTTCGGGTTCGGGTTGAGTTTCCTAACACGGGTTGAGTTCGGGTTGGGTTCGGGTTGAGGGCTTGGGCAATCCAACCCGAGTTCAACCCAACGTTTTTTAACAACTTTTTTTTTAGTAAGCTAAAAAGGATGGGTTGGTCGGGTTGAACCTCATCGTGTTGGAAATCGGGTCGCGGGTCGGTTCGGGTTGAGTAAATGGTTCATCGGGTCAGGTTCAGGTTGGCCTCAACCCGACTCAACCTGACGCAAGTTGCACCTCTTGATGACTGGAAAGAAAATGAGCACCTCGGTTATACTAATTGCCAATCAGCCCATATGTATGGTATTGTATATATATATATATATATACACTAGTGGGGTGCTCGTTTATACTATTATATATATATATATATATATATATATATATATATATATATATATATACACACACTAGTGGGGTGTTCGTTTGGGCTGATTGGCGATTAGTATAAGTGAGGTGTTCATATCGAAGTCCCAATGATAATGGAAAATAATAGACCCCAATAATATACTAGTCGGGCTAGGATTGAGAGTTCAACAACCAAAAATAAATGGGGACCCACTTATGCAGTAACAAGTTAAATACTGATGCACAGAGGGCCTAATTAATAGCAAAAAATGATGGACCATACAAGCCGGAAACGCCTTGGCCAATTGGGAAACCTATTTTCCCAGAAACATGTTTCAGAAACGTTTCTTGAAAAAGAAAGGGAAGCATTTTCCAAATGCAGGGGAAACGTAGAAGAAGTACGTGGGAAACTTATGGGAAATATATCTGAAACATGTGTGAAATTAACACTGGAGAAACGGTATTAGAAACACAAAGAAAATGTACATGAAACGTCTGAAATGTACGCAAAGCATTTTGTGCAAGTCACTCCAAAAAAAAATAGTGGAATAAATATTAAAAATGGAAAACAATATTACGTATAATAATAAAAAATAGAAATAAGTAAAGAAGTATGCTAAAAACTAAAATATGTAAGGACATACAAAAATCATCTATTTATGATTCACATGTTTTCCTTGACATTTATCTATAGTTTCTGAAACATGTCTAACTCGATCGTTTCCAAAGAAGTTTCTCAATGCATTTCTCAATGCATTAATTCTCATACGATTTTGTATTGCTTTCACGTTTCTCATTTCACGTTTATTAATTCTTTTTTATCACATTTCTCGCTTCCGTTTCACATTTCACTCTCAGAATTCACTTCTCAACGTTGTAATTATGGTTCATCGGGTAGAACTTCATAAGGCAACCTATAACCACTCATCCCGTACAGAATGTATATCACATGCCTATGATAGAGAACTAAAGACTTAAGAGTTAGTTGGCGAAACACTAATATTAAATTGATGGATCAAGGACCTAGAATCATCTAATTAAAGTGTTCTCAACAACGACAATGGGCCTGAATTGAGGCAACTGACCAACGGACTTGGTAGTAGACTTAGCACAACTAGGGCCCAATATGTGTATGTTAGGACTGAGCCTAACAAGCACTATCTTTTAAAAAGGGCAATGATATTTTCACTCCCCCTCCACTACGCATTCGCTCCCCTTTTAACTTGATTTAACATCAAAAAGCGTTAAAGTTGCCCACTGTTCATGTTATAAGGGGAGTGAATGCGTACTTCAGGGGGGAGTGAAAATATCACCGCCTTTTAAAAACTTTCCAATATGATATAAAGTCAAGTATGGTTCACATACGGAATCGTGATTATATATATTAAGAACAACTACCAAGATTATCTCGTTTGTCTAGATTGACAAATCTGTTTGGACCGAGCCTAACAAGCACTATCTTTTAAAAATTTTCCATTATCATATAAAGTCAAGTATGGTCCATATATGGATTGGTGATTATATATATTGAGATTAACTAGCAAGATTATCTCGTTTGTCTTGATAAACAAAAAAGACCATGACTTAGTGTAGATGTAGACATCCCTAAGCGACCAACTCGGGTTAATTTTTTGGAATTCGGGTTGAGCTTTTACCATAAAATCGGGTTCTACCATAAAATCGGGTTCGGTTCAGGTTGATTCTAATTCTGTTTTTAGCAAAAGCTCAACCCGACCTGACCCAAAAGTTGCACTCATTCACTTCTTTGCACCACTTTCTTGCCAATCAAATAGGCCAATAATTCCTCAACATGCTTGGTAACCTCAGTTCACGTAGCGAATAGCCTCATTTAGCTTATACCAAATAACCAAGGTAGGCAATCCCCCAATTATTATTATTTTTCAAGAAATAATTGTCCAAATAGGATATTCAATCCCTGGAACAGCTTATCCAAGGATTTCTCTTTTTCATAGATAGTGTATCCTGCTCCTTGAAAGGTATTTTTCACATAGATAAGCTCCATCTTAATTAAATTTAAGAAAACCTAAGGCAAGAGCTGTGTAGGGTTATGAGGGTAACTGTTATTTCTTTGTTTGGCTATAAGTTTAAAGTGGGAAACTCACAAACTAGAGAATCGGTACAATTCCTAATTTCAACTATGGAGTACGACAGAATAAGGTGTTTGTTTCCACTGTACTTTTCTTATTAAATCAGAAGCCGAAACCTTTGACTATGATTTGGTCACTACTTTTACTCAAGCAGTTTGTTTCCACTGCACTTTTCATAGTACTGTGCAAAATGATATTATGGAGTCAAGGTGCCCGCGGCACGCCTGGCACGGCACGGCACGATTGCTACAGTGACGTGGGGCGTGCCGGGCACAGCTTGCCGGCCCGCGGCACGGCACGGCTCACTAGCAATTTTGCCTTTATTTTTTTGTTTTTTTTTGAATTTTTTTGTGTTTTCACAAAAATACCCCTTAAAGTTAGAAAAAACGGCTAGTGAGCGAGGTAATTTCGGAAATTACATTGTGTAATTTCTTGTGTTCTAAAAATACCCTTCCCAACAATTATATTTGGGGGGTACTTTAGGGATTACACATGTTTTTACTAAAATAACCCCCCAACAACTATATTTGGGAGTACTTTAGGGATTACACATGTTTTTACCAAAATAACCCCCCAACAACTATAATTGGAGGTACTTTAGGAATTACACATGTTTTTACCAAAATAACCCCCCCCCCCAACAACTATATTTTGGGGGTATTTTGGTAACTCATTATATTACAAGTCTTATAAATATCCCTCCCCCTCTCTTCATTTCTCACCCTTAATTACTCTCTTATTACTCTCACTCTTATTGCTCTCTCTTTCATATTACTCTCTCTAATCTTCTCTCTAATTACGTCAAATTCTCTAATCATTTTCTCTTATTACTCTCTCTAATCCTTCTTTCCGTTACTCACTTCGATTAGCGATTAAGAAGAAGAGATTAAGAAGGTCCTTAACGACTTGCGGTAATTAGTATTCAAGAAGGCGCTTAACAACTCCGTGGGTGATTCAAGCAAAGTTGAGGTATTTAGAATTTATTTTTTAAAATTTACTTATAGCCCATCTTTGTAATTTTTTTAAAATGGCCGGTTTAAGTGACCACTATTTTCAACCAAATGAAATCATGGGAAATGATGAATTACTGGAGGCTTGTCTAGAACATTGGAATGATGATACATATACTCCAGAATCCGAATATCCAATTGCTCCTGAACCTACCGAAGGACCTTGTAGTACTAGTGGGAGTCAAGCTCCTAGTACTAAAACATCTAGAGGTAGGATTTCACAAGTATGGAAGTTCTTTACCATTGAAAAAAAGAAGGATTCTAAGGGAGTTTTAGAAGATAAGGTTATTTGTAAATTATGTAAAAAAGATTTTAGTTGTAAGAGTAAAGGTGGAATAGGGCACTTGGCAAGGCATTCCGCTATTTGTAGTGCAACGCATGGGTCATTAGACCCCAAACAAATCCAATTAAGCCTCACTTCTAGTTTATTAGGAACTTTTTCTTATTCTCAAGATAGGAATAGGAGAGAACTAGCATCATACAAGATGAGCAACCATTTATTATGGCCGAAAGTAAAAGATTTGAAAAATATATTAAAAAAGCTCTAAATCCCGCTTTTAAAAAAGTGACTAGAAATACTATAAAATCATATTCCTTTAAATTATTTATTGAAAGCAAAGAACAATTGATTTCAAGTTCTAAAATTTTCAATGGAAAAATTCCACTTACTTCTGATATTTGGACTAGTAAACAAAATGAAGGCTATATTTGTGTAACAGGACATTATATTAATTCGAACTGGATGTTAAAAAAAGAATACTTAGTTTTACTCAATTAGAATTCCCGCATAATGGTCATTCTATATCAAAATCTATATTATCTACTGTTTCACGATTTTAAAATTCAAAATAAAATTTTTTCTATTAGCTTCGATAAATCTAGTAATAATTATGCATCAATAGGGTTATTAAAATCTCAATTGAAACCTATTTTAGATGGACAACTATTTCATATTAGATGTGCATGGCATATTTTAAATTTAACTGTACAAGGTGGTTTATCGAAAATTGCACCAGAGATAGAGATTATTAAGAATTGTCTTCAATTTATTCAGTCTTCAGGGCATAGAAGACAAGAATTTAAATCTTTATGTAAAAATTTTGAAAAAAACTACAGAAAAATCCCCTCAGATATTAAAACTAGGTGGAATTCAACTTATAAAATGTTAAAAGCATCATTTGAGTTCAAAACTAAAATTACAACATTCTGCCAAGAACATATGCCTCCACCTTGCAATCATACTATATCTCTAGAATATTGGAACAATTGTGAAATTATTGCAGATTTATTAGAAGTAATTTTAAATGCAACTAATCTTCTTTCCGGTATTTACTATCAAATTTCACAACTAATTTTGGGTGAAATATATAAAATTACTATTTATTTTAAAAATAATAGATCGAGATTGGAATATGGAAGTCTACTTCATAGAATGGAAGATAAATTTAGAAAATATTTTCTAGAAATTCCTCCTCTATATTTTTAAGTACAATAATAGACCCAAGGATCAAGTTACAAGGTTTAGAGGTCATTTTAGATGCATGCAATGAAAATGCAGGTATTGGATCTGGGCATAGTATAGATGAGATTACAAATTTATTACATTCTATGTATCCATTGTATGAGACAGAACATGGACATAGAAGACCGAATTCTTCACAAAACTACCAACCTAGAAATAACCCACTTTGGTCACTAATAAATAAAAAAAGACCTAAAAATAGTGCTAGTACATCTTCTGATGAGCTATCATTATATCTGGGAAATGATTATTCAAGCTACCTTAATCCTGATAAATGGGAGAGTTTTGATGTTTTGACATGGTGGAAAGAACATGAAAAAGTTATCCAGTACTATCCGCCATGGCACGTGATCTACTAACCCCCCCGGTGTCCACAGTAGCATCGGAGTATGCTTTTAGTGCATGTAACAGGGTCTTAGATGACACACGGAGCAGATGTCACCAAAAACAATAGAGGTATGTGTGTGCCTCAAGGATTGGTTGGACGCAAATGATAGAGCACAAGACAGAAGAGAAGATGTCTCAATCGACTCACCTGAAGAAATATGAAGATTCAAATTTTTAAGTCGTTAATTTCTACTTGTACTTCACAATGTATTTGTACTTCATTTTTTTCTTTTTTTCTTGTATGTTGGTGGTGGGTTAGAGGCAAGGTTCTATGTCCTCCTTTAAAATTTCTATATTAATAAAATTTTAAGGTGCCGCTCGGGTTCCTGGATAAATATTCCGAGCACAATCGATCTTTTTTTTTTAAATTACTTGCAATTTGACTTGTAAATTTTTCATAAATGACTTGCAAATTTTTTCCAACAAGTGCATTATTTTCTCGGAATTCCGAGAAAAATTCCAGTAGAAAAAATCATATTCTCGAAATTCCGAGAATACACTTGTTTGAAAAAAAATAACTGTTATGTGCCGAAACGTGCCTGCATGGCACACGCCACGAGTGGGCCGCGGGCCATGCCTAACCCCCACCCTTTGGCTTGCCGACACGGCACGTCCTGTGACCAAATCGTGCCATGTCGGCACGGCCTACGGGCCACGCTGGGCCGAGAATTTTCGTGCAGTGCCGGCACGGCACGGCCCGTTTGCCACCTTGATTATGGAGTCTCCTATTGGATCTTTTCTCACTTTCTTTAGTTGTTTTCAACTGGTTTCGTATACCAATTGTTCTTTCCAACTTACGACAAGATTAGAATGCAAGAATCATGAGCCAATCTACCAATTTTTCTTGTGTTAAAAAGTTGGGAGATGATTTTTCACCCCCGCTGTAGGATTATGCGCCCCCTTTTAAAGTGATTTGACGTCAAAAAAACATTAAAGTCTGCCCACAATTCACATAAGGGGGCGCATAATCCTACAGAGGGTGTTAAAAAATCATCTCCCTAATAAAGTTCAAGGCATGATGTAGATAAACCCTAATTTTGTCGTTTTCGCAGGAAGAAGAAGATACATTTTCATTAGGGCTGCAACTCGGATCGGGTTTTGAAGAACCCAACCCTACCCGAGAAATATCTCAGGTTGGGCCGGGTCAGGTTTTTTTTTTCCGGAAAACGATTCCCAAACCCGGCCCTACCCATTATAAATCTCAGGTCGGGTCGGGTTTTTTTACGTAGACGTAATTTTTTAAGGGAAACTCTTGTTTGGCACGGCAACTCAACTCATAGAAGTAGAAAAACTCAAGCATGGCAAACTCTTTACGACATTAACTAATAACTAGTCCAAAGAGAATAAATTGATGCATTACCAAATGAAAATGATTAAACTCATATGAGATAAACAACAAACTATTTAGTGCATTAACTATTTAGTAGAAACTTGAAACCCTAGAGCTAAAGGGGGAAATGAACAGAAGATGGAAAGAGCCCATGTGATTGCGTGCGTGCGTGAGTTTTACTTTTACGTTTTCACTTTTAAAGTAACAAAGTTTTAGAAAAAAAATACATACTATAACTTAAGTAACTTGGGTCGCGTAGGGTCGGGCCCCTTCAAATCCGGCTAGACCCGAGATTCATGCGGGCTTTTGGATCGTAGACCCGGCTCGACCCGAAACCCGAGAAACATGAACCCAACCCAAGCTATTTTCGGGTCGGGCCGATACGGGTCGAGCAAAACCCGACCCAAGTTGCAGCCCTAATTTTCATAGGGTTGATCAGTTAAGTAGGCCTCTGACACGTGTCCACCTCTCAAAGTAATAATCCGGAGATGAAAGACATTTGGGTGTATAATAAGAGATCCAAAGCGAGCAAAGTATATATGTTTTATGTAATTAGTTGGCCTTCCACGTGGCAAAAATTTGTCAAATCATATAGTAGGGCACACTGTAGACACCCACATTTTGCTTTACTTTAACCAACAATAACCTAATATATTGATCCATCCTCAAATTTTTTGAAAAAAACAAAATGATAAAGAGATGTACCTGGTGAGATGATTAGATCCGAAAAATTGAAAAATACCCTGATTAGTGAATTTAGTGTGTTAAATCCATGTGAGAACCCCCTCTATCATTGATTTATATGTTTTAGGTCATTAATATCTTGATCTGACTTTACGGATCATCAATCGGGACAAAATAAGCTAGGGTCACTTCATAGCCCGGACCCTGATTCCATTCCGAGACCCGATTTCCGTAAATCGTTAGATCAATGACAGATCTTGACCTGGGTCTCACCATCCAAAACCACCTAACCTCTCCTCTCATCCTAACCATCCAAACCTCACCTAACCTCACCTAACCTCTCCTCTCATCCTAACCACCCAAACCTCACCTAACCTCACCTAACCTCACCTAACCTTACCTAACCTCACCTAACCTTACCTAACCTCACCTAACCTCACCTAACCTCCTATCCCATTCTCCTATAAATACCCTCTCATCCCACCATCCAAGAGAGAAGAAAAAAAAAGAATCCCTCTCTTAGAAAATTCATCCCTCTCCCTCATCTCTTCAAGGGTTCGGCCATCCTTGCCGGATCGGGTGATACGTTGGGTGATATATATCAAAAGCAGTCATTATCAAGCAAGGAATCATCTTCAAGGAATTAACATCAAAGAAAAATCAAACACAAAGTGGGTTTTCAAAGAGGTAGGCATTTATTTCAATTCTATGTAGGGTCTGTTTTCATGCATATCTTTTACTTTAAAAGAAAAACCATGTTAGGAAGCATCTAGGATCAATCTTTACTCATTCTTCTTGATGGTAGACTTTGAAGTTATACATGTTTCCCTCTTCTCTTAACCCATCTTATCTTCATTTTTATTTTTCCCTAATGGTTCACACCCTGGTTCCCCCTGGTTAGCCTCTGGTTAGACCCTGGTTGCACCCAGGTTCGTTGCTGGTTGCACCCAGGTTCGATACTGGTTCGCACCCTGGTTCCCTGCTGGTTCGCACTCTGGTTAGACCCTGGTTGCACCCAGGTTCGTTGCTGGTTGCACCCAGGTTCGATACTGGTTCACACCCTGGTTCCCTGCTGGTTCGCACTCTGGTTAGACCCTGGTTGCACCCAGGTTCGCTGCTGGTTGCACCCAGGTTCCCTGCTGGTTGCACCATGGTTCCCTTGCTGGTTCGCACCCTGGTTCCCTGCTGGTTTGCACTCTGGTTAGACCCTGGTTGCACCCAGGTTCGCTGCTGGTTGCACCCAGGTTCCCTGCTGGTTGCACCCTGGTTCCCCTGCTGGTTCGCACCCTGGTTCCCTGCTGGTTCGCACCCTGGTGCACCCTGGTCCGCACCCTGGTTTGTACCCTGCTTCCTCCTAGTTAGACCATGGCTAGTCTCGGGTTTGCTCCTAACTTAGACCCGACTCACTTGACCCTAACCATTAACCCAATCCAACCTAGCCATTAACCACACCTAAACCCATACCCATAAGCCTTAAACCCTATAACCATAGCCACACATCATACACCACATGCCTTTCATTCATCCACCCAACAGTACCCTCATACACCCCTACAATAGACCCGGCCAACCCAGTTAACCCGGCCATCGGGCCCATTCGGCCCAATTAATTCATTCCCCTTAAGAGCCACTTTGCCCTATTGGTTCCTAAGATACTCCAACCACCCAAACCTCAAGCCGCACCCCAATCCACGCTCAACCAGTTCCAATCCAGTCTAAGCCAAGTCAACCCGCACTTGACCTTGACCATTAACCCAATCCAATCCAACTCAACCATTAACCCCACCTAACCTGACCCTAGCACAACTCAACCGAGTCACATCAACCCAAGCCATACCTTTGTCCACTCACTGAGGCACACCATTTATCCATAAATCTGGTTACATTAAATCTAACCCAGCCAGGCCACCTGCAGCTTAAGTCAAATCGCCCCAATACAATCCATCCAAGTGGGATCCCAACCCAGCTCAACTGAGTCAACTCTAGCCAACCTCCCTAGTCGAGTTGACCCAACTCTCTAGTCGAGTATGCTCAACCTCTTTAACCGATTGGACTCTCCCCTTAGTTGACTCAATCCAATTCCTTAATCAACCCATCCCAATGCAACCGAGTCGCATTCGACCAAGTTGCGGCCTTCCATGTCACAACCGAGTCATTCCCCTATTCTACTAATGCCCTTTTACACCTAATAGAACTTCCTCCCTTTTGCCTAACCAAGTCATATCCCAACACAATCTGAGTCGCATGTCTGAATCCATTTGACCGAATCTCATAAGCCCGCCCATTTTGAATTCCCAAAATTCAAACCCTTGATGATTCCTATATGCTCAATTCTTTGATGCAAATTCCCAATTCCAAAATCCCATTGCTAAATCAATGTTTCTGAATCTCAAGTCCAATGCTCAAATACAAACCCGATTCCTGATCCAAATACCAATCCTGTTTTCCAAAATCCAAGCAACCTCCCCAGCGGAACTACGTGTGGCTTGATCCCCATCGCGGGGTACGTAGGCAATTTGGCACTCCCAAGTTCAGTCGCACCTTTCTCTATCTTTCTCATTCCCTCACACTATTTCATCATCTCTTCCATCCCTTTTTCACTAACCTCAAGAACTGAAATCGATTCACCTCGTGTCTCTCGGAACCGTTGGATTACGGTTTCCGTCGTAAGGACCCTTAGAGCCCAATTTAGGAACACCGGTGTCGTGTTGTGTCCTAAGTTTTAGGGAGTCTTAGGTTTTAGGGAGTCCTAGAGTTAGGAGTCCAGCCTCATCACGGACGTTTGCTATGTATAGCAACCGTGCCATAGGTCTAGTTACACTAGTCACCCAATCTTTCCCTAGGACAAGCCTAGTAAACTAGCATGTAGGCAAACCTGCATTAGTCTAAGGGACCATTTGCATTTAGATGAGAATCATATAGCATCTTAGATGAAATCTTAAGATAATAAAATCCTCAACTTGAATTAAATAACTTCTCCTAAAACTGTTGAAACAGTCAATCCCGTCTAGGTCGGTGTCCTAGTTGAGTTAGGCATAAGTAGCTTAGCTTAGGTGCACCGAACTACGTCGACTCTGATCCCAGTAAGGCTTGGGTACGTAGGCAGCTTGGATGTCTGATGGCATACCACCCGCGAGTCGGCACCACAAACAAATTGTGGTGTTTTGTATATTAATTTTCTTGTAAATGCTTAATCAAATCACTTAGGATTTTCCATGAAATTAGAATTCTAGGAGAACTTTCACTTAGAATGAATCCAGACAAATTAATAAATCAAGATACACATCTAGGATTCACATTAAAATTAGATCATAGGATGCATGTCACTTAGTTCGCACATTAACATAGAGTTGAATGAGCCATTTAAAATAAATTTAAAAGAATTAGCTTTTGGAATCGAAGACCGATTATCGGGCAGGAATGGTGCATGTGGCGGATAACTCCCCATACCTTCCATTCTCGTAACCAGGTAGCGAGTCTAGATTTCTGGTTAATTACGGGTCCTAGATCCCACATCTAGGTGGCGACTCTGTCAGTCTCTTTCGTGTGGAATTCGGATTGCCTTAGTGATCCCAAGTTCACAGGAAAGATTAATTCAAATCAACATTAAAATGCACACGCCAATCGCGTGGGTACGAGAGACCAAGAGAGAGAGCGCGGCGGCTCGCGCCCCAC
Organism: Tasmannia lanceolata; assembly: GCF_043159265.1. Taxonomy (NCBI): domain Eukaryota; kingdom Viridiplantae; phylum Streptophyta; class Magnoliopsida; order Canellales; family Winteraceae; genus Tasmannia; species Tasmannia lanceolata. The sequence goes on along the minus strand of NW_027518697.1, from coordinate 22,375,869 downwards.
CCCTCTCGCGGGATCGGGTCCCACACCACAGTTTGGCGACTCTGCTGGGGACCACCTAACTTCATTAAAATTTCAAAAGATAATTCATTTGAATTTAATTTAACTGGCTCATAAAAACTCTATACTTGTTAGATTAGTTTGCCTTGTTTTATTTTCTCATCACATTTTACTTGAACTTAATCTAACAAAACCTGAAGGCATCATAGATTGCGCAAACTTATTGCACACACTTACATCACTTGCATCTAAACCCTTGCATTTCACGTACACACACGTCCTATTTTAGGAACCCGGAGTGTTATCTAGCATGGTTGACTGGGATTTCATCACCTGGTGCCTCTGTGCTAGAGAAGCATTCCACCTTTAGCCTAGTACCTTTATGGTACGTAAACGGATCTCTTGTTCACGTACTGATACGCCGGACACTGGTACAGTATATCGAACAGGGATTCGCGCTAAGGGAACTCTTGGCCTTACCCCTAGATTAACCCACACATGCATGTAGTATACGAACACATGTGTATCACGTGTGTGAGCCTAGTTTAGGATATCCTACCTATTTGTGTCTATATTAGGCCGTAGACCATCTTCCAATGGCTACGATCGGAACTAGGTACACGAACAAAGTCATGAGTCGAGATCCTCTCTCCACTCCGCTTGATTAGGATTAGGGTTGATGCCTTCAGGTCACACTGTTAAAATGTGCGAGATTAAAAAAAAAAATTTCCTTTAGGGGTCAGGATATAAATCCTATCATTTCCAAAGATCTCATAGGATTAGTCATTCTTGATCTATCCGTTGAAAGCAATCTTATGCTATCTCATCTAATCTTTCGATCGTATGCCTTTCATTCTTCTATCGTATGATTCGATCATGTATTCATACTTTCCTTGTACTGGCAGGAACTTATCCCAATCTCGTGTTCATGTAATCCTAATCATTCTTATATCCCTTCTCTTGGCTTACGGGCACTATGTCTACTCGTACAATTCTTGATTGGATCCGTGGTACATTAAGAGAATCCCATATCTACGCCATAAGTGAACAAGAGAAAAATCTCTTCGGCTACGTGGCAACCATCAAGCTCGATTGGGGATTACTCTATGCCGCATCAGAGTGTTGGGATCCCGATCATCATGTCTTCCGTTTTGGCAACCAAGAAATGTGTCCCACCTTTGAAGAATGGTGTGCCTTATTGGAATATCCTGTGGATGGCCCTCTAGTGAAGCCATCCTGTGTTCCAGATTATCGTCCTTTGTTCCTTTGCTTGATGGATAATCCAGATGAATCCATGAACTCTTTCATGAAAGGCCAAGAAGTGTCCATGCAGCGACTAATTGACATTTACCCTCCTGTTGGATACATTGGTGCTGTTGATATTCAAAAAGCTCGACGGCGCGCTTTGAGATTCTGCTCCTTTGCTAGGTTCCTCACTGTACAGCCTTCTCGCTTTGCGCCAGCTGTTCTTCTGGACCTCGTTGATCAAATGGATCGTGGCGCCAATCCAATTCCTACTATGCTTGCAGAAACTTTCAATGGATTGGATGATATGGCTCACCTTCGTGCCAGTTCAGGTCCAAGCTCTTATATTCGCTCTTTCGTTGGGTCTTTCTCAGGATGTCCTGCATTACTTCAAGTGTGGTTATGCCACAAGCTAAAAATTGCAGCTCCTGTCCATTTTGATCATACGTTATACACCTTCAGTGAATGGCGTCATGATGTTTCTTTCGATCATAAAAGCGATTGGGTTGAATGGTTAAATTCTCGCCAAGAAGATCAGATTTATTGGCAAATTCCCGGAATCCAAGAAGCTGTCTTCAACACCGGAGAAGCTAACTACGTTCGCCTTCTTGGTCTCAAAAAGACTTCCTTTTATGTTCCTGCCAGGATTCAGCGTCAGTATGGAAGGGAGCAATCCATTGTGCCTCCCCTTCATCATTTCTATCCGCCTGAGGGTCTCAAGCCCAAGATTGTCAAAGCTGTTTCATCTGCTTGGGATGCAAGAATCATCAAACCTTTAAAGGAGTCAGTTGAGGAAGATTGTCGTCCGAAGAAGAAGTCTAAAAAGAATGCTTAGTTCCATGTTTATCTTTGAAAGATTGAACCATGTACTCAAATTTTAATGATTGATCAATAAAGTCCATCCTTCTCTTTCATTATCTTTGTCTATGTGTGCATCATCGTCTATTCTTCTCTCTGATTTTAAAATATGTCTTTCGGATATTACAGGGCAATAAACATCATAGCTAACCCTAATACTCCTTGGGTTCGGGTCTCTTCACGGTTAGAGAGGAAATCTGTTTCTCCGCCACCTTCTCTAAGAACCCCAGCATCTCCTTCTTTCCCGTCCTCATCCTCACCAATGGCAGACAACCAAGATGGTCTTCCACCCGCTGCTATTACCGATACTCTTACCTTGATTCTCCAACAGCTTCAAGAACTCAAAGAAGAAAACCGAGTTATCAAGGCTCAGCTTTCTGAAAAGTTGGGACCGTCGTTGTCCAAGGATAAAGGGCCTATGCGCCAAGCAGCTACTCCAGTAGCACCTGCCCAAACAGTGTTCATCAATATCCCTGATAAAGTCGAAGAAGACTTAGAAAAAGAGCAGTACAGCGAGAATCACAGTAGGCCTTCTCAGTCCATGGTTGATAAGTCTGTTATGGAGAAATTAGAGACTCTTACCAGGAAAGTTCAAGACATTCAGTTTCAAGACCAGGGTGGTTTCAATCCCAGTGATCTTACTTTATTTCCTGAAATTCGCCTTCCTGCCAATTTTCAAATGCCCGATTTCGACAAATATGATGGTGTGGGTTGTCCAATCACACATTTGCAAATGTTCACCATCATGTGTCAGCCTCAAGGGTTATCTTCTGAGCAAATGGCTCAATTGTTCCCAGTTTCCCTAACCAAGGTTGCGAGGAGATGGTTCATGGTCTTGGACAAGACTCGTTACAGGACATGGAAGGATATCGGCGAGCAGTTCATCAGGCAATTCAAATATGATGATGGGACAGAAATCACCAGAAAGGATTTAGAGAGAACAAAGCAAGACTTGAGGGAATCCTTTTTGATTTTTGTGAAAAGATGGAGGAGAATAGCAGCTCAGATGATGGAGCGCCCGTCTGAGGAAGAACAAGTCCAGATAATCATGAAAAATATTTCCCCCCAGCTCCAGTATCACATGTCTTTGCAATACTATCCAGACTTCAAACACTTCATCGTGGCTGGCACCCAGATAGAGGAGGCTATGGCTCAAGGTGTATTCAACCGTAGCAACCCAAACCCCAGAGATTTCAAAAAGTCCCCTCCAGCCCAAGTCAATAGTATTTCCCGTTCCAATGCTCAATCCTCTAGGTCCCAAGAACCTTTAGTAATGGACTATGCTCAAACCGCAACCGCACCTCGGCAACAAACCCGGGTAGAATTTACCCCTCTTCCCATTCCATCTTCAGAGGTGCTTAAGCAGTGTCTTGCTTCAGGTCGCATAACCTTACCTGCCATCCGGCCTCCCCCCAATCCTCTACCTGCAAGTTGGCGAGCTGACCTACACTGTGAGTACCACAGAGGTCCTGGTCATCTTACTGACAACTGCATTGCCTTGAAATTTAGAATCCAGAAACTCATTGATGAGAAAGTCATTGCATTCCAGCCAAGACCCAATGTCACCCAAAACCCATTACCTGGTCATGCAAATCCTCCTGCTGCCGTTAATGCCATAACCATAGGAGATCCTGAGTTTGACCCTCTTACCCTCATATGTGCCTTAGAACCCATCTCTGAACCCCAAATCATATTCTGTGATGAATCACACCTAAGAGAGTCTGTACCTCCCTTGGTAATCACCTATGAGCCACAAGTCCCTCAAATTATCACTTATGATGAGCCTGAATTGGATGAAGTCAGACATGTGACAAGGGGCGGAAGAATTTTCAAACCTGTTGAATTGAGAGTCGAAAATCCAGGGGCATTGGCTCGAGGAGAGGAGCCGCAATATGTGAAAGATCCAGATGATGAAGTTGTGCAGCAGTTAAAGAAAACTCAGGCTGTTATATCTGTATGGGGATTATTGATAGCATCAAAGAAACACAGAGAGGCTGTGTTAAAAGAATTGAATACAACACAGGTATCCTCAGAGATATCTCCGGAGCAACTGGCTGAAGTTGTCGCTCTAACCCAGGCCACCAGGGCCATTAGTTTCTCAGATCAAGAGCTGCCTCCTCAAGGTCGGAATCATGCTAGAGCTCTTCATATCACTATTATCTGTGGAGGCAAGAAAGTACCATCTGTGTTGGTAGATAACGGATCCGCGTTGAATGTGTGTCCATTAAGAACTGCCATTACCTTGGGTTTCGGTCCCACTGATTTTGCCGAATCAACCCTTGGTATCCTCGCATATGACAACACCCGAAGAAATGTGGTCGGAGTCCTCACCACCAAGATCGTTATGGGCGGTCAAGAATTTGAGGTTGAGTTTCAAGTTATTGATATCAAAGCCTCGTTCAATATGCTTCTAGGACGTCCCTGGTTGCATAAGGAAGGTGCTGTCGCTTCAACCCTTCACCAAAAATTGAAGTTCATCAAAGATGGGAAGTTGTTCACTGTCAGAGGTGATGAAGAGCCAGAAATAGGGCAAATAACAGGAGAAACTTTGATCCTTCCAGTTGCAAAAGCAGATGACTACAACTTGAATGGTTTCGCATTCGAGGTTGCTGTTATCTCTTACAAGGATGCCTCTCGGGAGGAGTTGTGTTTGCCGTTCGCCATCAGTTCTGTGGTGGCCAAGATGATGAGAAAAATGAACTACTTTCCTGGTATGAATTTGGGCCGTGATCCAAGCAAGGCATCTCACTGGCGCCCAATCAAAGCAAACCATGGAATTTTCGGTCTTGGATATGTACCTACTGAAGAGGAGGAGGAAGCCATGGAAAAATTGTTGAAATTGAAGGAAGAAATCCGCCACACCGGAAGGGTACTCCTAATGGCTCCATATCCCTTATCAATGAATGGTCATTTTATCAAAGAAGGTGAGACCTTTCCATACTATGGGTTTTCTGAACCATGGTATGACTCAGTGACAGGGATCATGATACCCGGTTTTGAAATATTCAGTGGCCTTGCTCTTCCAGAAACAGAACCGCCGATATATTATGTTGAGAAAACTGTTGAGGACTGGTTAGTCTACCTTGAGCCAGATGTGCTGGAATCTTTGTTTGAAGAAAATGTGCCTGATGTTGATTACTATTCTGAAGAACAAGAAGAGACAGATTGTGAAGATGTGCTAGTGGCAGTTATTCAGAGTAATGATACCTTTACTGAACCTCAGAGTCAGATTGCACCTGCAACAGAAAATCTTTCAAACTGGAGTTCTGATGTTTTTCCATCTTATTTTATTGCTAAGTCAAGTCTAGTCAAGTCGAGTGAATCAGTGTCAGTGCCTAGTCCAGGCGAGTCATTTTCTGAGTTTATTTACTATGTGAATCCTGAACCTGTTCAGGATGAGTCCAATGATAATGATGTAACTTCTTTCAATTCAATGAAATCTGATTCTCAGTATGTCTCTGTGTTTGCTTCTGACTTTAATAATAATGATAACACTCCCTCCTCAGATGAGGAAGGGGGGATCGACAAAACTCCCCTTGAATTGCAGCATATGCTCAAACAAGAGGAGGAGCGCCGAGCCCAGCCTCTTAAAGATGAAATCGAAATTATAAACATCGGAACAGAAGATTTAATACAGGAAATACGAATTGGAAATACTCTATCCTCTGAAGAGCGCGATGAATTAATAAACCTACTTAAGGAATATAAAGAAGTTTTTGCCTGGTCCTACAAAGATATGCCCGGGTTGAGCGAAGACATTGTTCAGCACAAGCTACCTTTATTGCCTGGGATTAAACCTAAAAAGCAGAAGCTAAGGAGAATGAAGCCTGAGTGGGTCCTGAAAGTAGAAGAAGAGGTTACTAAGCAGTTGAATGCTGGATTTCTGCAAGTGGTGGAATATCCAGAATGGCTCGCAAATATAGTACCTGTACCGAAGAAAGATGGAAAGGTGAGAATGTGTGTAGATTTCAGGGATTTGAACAAGGCAAGTCCAAAAGATGATTTCCCTCTACCACATATCGATATCTTGGTGGACAATACGGCCGGGCATGAATTACTATCTTTCATGGATGGTTTCTCGGGCTACAATCAAATTAAGATGGCACCCGAGGACATGGCTAAGACCTCGTTCATTACACAATGGGGGACATATTGCTATCGGGTAATGCCATTTGGTCTTAAGAATGCCGGTGCGACATACCAAAGAGCAGCTACAGCCTTGCTCCATGATATGATACATAGAGAAGTCGAAGTTTATGTCGATGATATGATTGTAAAAGCCAAGGAAAGGAAAGATCATATCCCGAACCTTAAGAAGTTCTTTGAAAGAATTCTCAAATACCAGCTTCGCCTGAATCCTAGTAAGTGTGTGTTCGGGGTTACCTCCGGTAAGTTGCTTGGATTTATGGTGAGTCAAAGGGGTATAGAGGTAGATCCTCAGAAGATTAAGGCTATCCAGGAGATGCCACCGCCTAGAACCGAGAAGGAAATTCGGGGATTCCTAGGAAGGATACAGTTCCTAAGGCGATTCATCGCTCATCTGACATCAACTTGTGAACCTATCTTTAAGCTCTTAAAGAAGAACTCTTCCAAAGAATGGACAGAGGAATGTCAGCAGGCCTTTGAAAAGATAAAGCAAAGTTTGTCTGAGCCACCGATAGTAGCACCAGTGATACCGGGGCATCCATTGCTGCTTTACTTGTCAGTAACAGAAACCACAATGGGTTGTATGTTAGCACAGCAAGATCCAGAAACCAAGCATGAAAAGGCTGTGTATTATCTTAGCAAGAAGATGTTGGAGTATGAACAGAAGTATACTGTCCTAGAAAAAACCTGCTTAGCCTTAGTTTGGGCCACTCAGCGACTCAGGCATTACCTTTTATCACATAAGGTCCTGCTTTTGTCGAGGATGGATCCTCTGAAATATCTCTTTGAAAAACCAGCCCTGACAGGCAGGACTGCCAGATGGTTATTATTGTTGTCTGAATTTGACATCACTCATGTAACCCAAAAATCAGTAAAGGGCCGAGCCATTGCTGAACAATTGGCGGAAGCACCCCGAGAAGAAAGTCAGCATTTCAAGCCGATGTTCCCAGATGAAGAGATCATGATGGTTGAAGATGAATATCCAGAAACTGGTTGGACCCTCTATTTTGATGGAGCAGCAAACCAAACAGGACAAGGAGTAGGGGCATTGCTTGTGTCGCCTCGAAATGAGCATGTCCCCGTTGCCGTTAAGTTACAATTCAATTGCACCAACAATATGGCAGAATATGAAGCATGCATTGTTGGGCTTGAGGCTGCATTGGCCTTAGGCATAGAGAATCTTGACGTATATGGAGATTCGAAACTAATCATTTGCCAAACTCAAGGAGAGTGGAGAACCAAAGAAGAAAAGCTATTGCCATATCATGAATACTTGGATATTCTCGCTAAGCAATTTCAACACGTCACTTTCAGTTATTTGCCAAGGTTGAAGAATAGATTCGCCGATGCCTTAGCAACGTTAGCTTCCATGATTGACATACCTCACAATATGAAGATGAGGCCCATCACGGTTCAAGAGCAATGGGCTCCTGCATATGTTGATGCTATAGAAATAGCTGCAAGATGTCCCGATGGAAAGCCATGGTATACAGACATAAAGAATTACATCTCAGGCCAGGGGCATCCCAATGAGGCGTCGAGTAAAGAAATAAGGACTTTGCAGAGATTGGCAGCTAATTTCGTCATTTGTGGAGGAGAGTTGTATCGACGGTCTTTCGATGGAATTCAACTCTTATGTGTCACTGAAGATCAGGCAGAAGAAATTCTCGCAGATATTCATGAAGGGGTGTGTGGGCCTCATATGAATGGGAAGATGTTGGCAAGGAAGATCCTACGTCTGGGGTATTATTGGCCGACATTAGAAGCAGATTGTCACACATTTGTGAAGAGATGCTATAAATGTCAGATACATGCGAATCTCATCCATGTACCACCCACCGAATTGCATTCTCTTACCTCTCCTTGGCCGTTTTCGGTATGGGGAATTGACATCATTGGCAAGATTTCTCCCAAGTCGTCTAATGGTCACGAGTACATACTCGTTGCTATTGATTACTTCACCAAGTGGGTTGAGGCCGCTTCTTATGCAAAGCTTACATCCTCATCAGTTGCTAAATTCATACGCACCAACATAATTTGTAGATATGGAATTCCCCATGAACTTATCTCAGATAATGGATCTCATTTCAAGAAGGAAGTAATCTCTCTTTGCGAAGAGTTCAAGATTAAGCATCATAAATCCTCGCCTTATCGTCCGCAGACAAATGGAGCGGTAGAAGCTGCAAACAAAAATGTCAAGATTATCATTAGCAAAATGTCAGAAACTTATAAAGATTGGTCGAATAAGTTACCATACGCCTTGTGGGCTTACAGAACATCAATTAGGGCTTCAACTGGGGCAACCCCTTACTCTCTTGTTTACGGGATGGAAGCAGTGCTACCTGTTGAGATCCGTGTACCTTCGCTCCGAGTATTGACTGAAGTCAAGTTGCCAGAAAATGAATGGGCAGATGCCAGATATAAAGAGCTGAACGTGCTAGATGAGAAGAGATTAAAAGCGCTTTACCATGTACAGGGCTACCAGCGCAGAATAGCCCGGGCTTTTAATAAAAAGGTTAAAATCAGAGATCTAGAAGAAGGCAATCTTGTTCTGAAAGAGAATCGAGCACCAATGTTTGACCCAAGGGGCAAGTTCAAACCAAATTGGTCAGGACCATACATTGTGGACCAAATCTTACCCGGAAAAGCCGTCAAGCTCCGTAATTTAAATGGAGAAATATTGCCAGAACCAACAAATCTTGATCAACTCAAGAGGTTCTATGCTTGAACATCAGAAGGCCGTCCTTTGGCCAAATAAATCCCAAATTCATAACCAAAAATCAAAAAATTTATAACCTTTTGCAAACCCTTTTGAGCCTAATAAAATTTTCCTTCAAATCCCAATATACTAGGGGCATTCGCCCTGAACTACGCATGATCTGATTCCTACACTGGGATACGTAGGCAACCTGTTCATAGGTTCGGTCGAGACCCTTGCAAAACCTTAAGCCATTCTTTGAAAAGCCCTACCTCACCTATAAAGTCCTTTTGGTGTTCAAGTAAAAAGAAAATAAAAAAAATAATAAAAAAGAAAGAAATGGAACTTGAAGATCCGCTAGATTGAAAACCTGAAAAGGCAATCTAGGCAAAATTTAGGATCATTCCCCTGCTAAGTTGAAAACCTGAAAAGGCGGCTTAGGCAAAAGTTAAGGGGTGGCCTGCTGAGTCGAAAACCTGAAAAGGCGATTCAGGCAAAAGTTAAGGTTGAGCGGTCCGCCAAGTTGAAAATCTAAAAAGGAAGACTTGGTCGTGGTAAGATGGGGTTCACGCCAGAAGAATTACATCTACCTCTGAACTCTCAGTAGGTCAGGCAAAATTAACAATCATTCCCGAAACTAAGGGCATTAATTTCAAAGCAATCCAAAAGTTGATAGAAGGATATATGAAGTATTACTGTCTTAAAAAAATAAGTGAAGATGTTTATCAGTGGAGAAACATTCTTTAAAAGAGGCTAACCTAACCCAAAAGAAAATACTGATAAGTCAGAAGCATCACGAGATTACTTGAGTAATCTTTCTTATTTTGTCTTTTTTTTATTACAAATGTCTGTGGTTCCGTTTTTAGAAAAATTTACGAACTCTATTTTTAGAATTGTTGTAGGGTGCAATCACTCTGAAGGCAGGTTCATTAACAGGTTCCGAGAACCTGGGAAAAGGCGAGACTGCCACGAATGGCGAAAAAATCTCTGCAGAATGATCTCTGGTCAATGAATAGAAGAAGGTTGAATGCCTCAAATTGGGGCAGGTTGCTAATAAAGTGGCATCTCATATTCAAGCCTTGAAAGTCCTTTGCTGCATGGTGGTATTGAATCATTTGCTTCCAAAGTTGTTAATTGGAGATTTCAGTCCCCTTTCTCTGATAATCTCTGTTAAAACTCAAATTATCTCTGAATTCATTTGAAAGTGATCTTTTCTCTTTGAACATCATATAAATGTGATGTCTCATTCTTTGGCATTCGTATAAATACGATATTCCATTATCTCTGAGTTATCTTTGAGCATCATATGAATATGATGTCTCATTTTCTTGAAATCCATCATTTCATTCTCCCGGAGTCCATTTGAAAATGGTCTTTTCTCTTTTGAACATCATACAACTATGATGTCCCATTCCCTTGGAATCCGTACAAATACGGTATTTCATTCTCTCCGAGTTCATACAACTATGGTCTCTTATCCCCTTTGAACATCATACAACTATGATGTCTCATTTCCTTGGAATCCGTACAAATATGGTATTTCATTCTCTTCGAGTCCATACAACTATGGTCTCTTATCCCCTTTGAACATCATACAACTATGATGTTTCATTTCCCAAAAATAAAATTAAAAAAAAAATATAAATTAAAAAAAAAATTCATCAAATCCAATCCCCGATTCAAAAAAATAATAATAAATCCAATCCTATGAAAAATCTCTAAATTCTTCGAGCCCGTTTGAGAACGGTGCCTCTTTTCTTCGAGACCATACAACTATGGTCTCTTATCCTCTTTGAACATCATACATCTATGATGTCTCATTTCCTTGGAATCCGTACAAATATGGTATTTCATTCTCTTCAAGTTCATACAACTATGGTCTCTTATCCCCTTTGAACATCATACAACTATGATGTCTCATTTCCTTGGAATCCGTACAAATACGGTATTTCATTCTCTTCGAGTCCATACAACTATAGTCTCTTATCCTCTTTGAACATCATACAACTATGATGTCTCATTTCCTTGGAATCCGTACAAATACGGTATTTCATTCTCTTCGAGTCCATACAATTATGATCTCTTATCCCCTTTGAACATCATACAACTATGATGTCTCATTTCCTTGGAATCCGTACAAATACGGTATTTCATTCTCTTCGAGTCCATACAACTATGGTCTCTTATACCCTTTGAACATCATACAACTATGATGTCTCATTTCCTTGGAATCCGTATAAATACGGTATTTCATCTTGCCCAAGCCCATTCAAAAATGATGCTGCATTTTCATTAAGAATCTTTCAAAAGTCATCCATTATTCTCTGAGACCATTTGAAAATGACGTCTCATTTCCTCTTAAGCTGTTCAAAAGCGATATTCCTTTCCCTCCGAAAATCCATTTGAAAATGGTATCCCATTTCTCTCGTTGCCAGCGGCACCGCAGCGGGTTTGTTTTATTGCATTCCAATTCTAGGATTTCATCTAAGGTCTTGCATTATATTAGGTTGCATTGTGTTTAGGGGGTCCTTTGTCGATTAAAGCTACGCAAAATGGTTCTGTCATTTTGACTTTGGTATTCGATGACTACGTCGTCTCTACCAAAGAGGGGCATCTGTAGACACCCACATTTTGCTTTACTTTAACCAACAATAACCTAATATATTGATCCATCCTCAAATTTTTTGAAAAAAACAAAATGATAAAGAGATGTACCTGGTGAGATGATTAGATCCGAAAAATTGAAAAATACCCTGATTAGTGAATTTAGTGTGTTAAATCCATGTGAGAACCCCCTCTATCATTGATTTATATGTTTTAGGTCATTAATATCTTGATCTGACTTTACGGATCATCAATCGGGACAAAATAAGCTAGGGTCACTTCATAGCCCGGACCCTGATTCCATTCCGAGACCCGATTTCCGTAAATCGTTAGATCAATGACAGATCTTGACCTGGGTCTCACCATCCAAAACCACCTAACCTCTCCTCTCATCCTAACCATCCAAACCTCACCTAACCTCACCTAACCTCTCCTCTCATCCTAACCACCCAAACCTCACCTAACCTCACCTAACCTCACCTAACCTTACCTAACCTCACCTAACCTTACCTAACCTCACCTAACCTCACCTAACCTCCTATCCCATTCTCCTATAAATACCCTCTCATCCCACCATCCAAGAGAGAAGAAAAAAAAAGAATCCCTCTCTTAGAAAATTCATCCCTCTCCCTCATCTCTTCAAGGGTTCGGCCATCCTTGCCGGATCGGGTGATACGTTGGGTGATATATATCAAAAGCAGTCATTATCAAGCAAGGAATCATCTTCAAGGAATTAACATCAAAGAAAAATCAAACACAAAGTGGGTTTTCAAAGAGGTAGGCATTTATTTCAATTCTATGTAGGGTCTGTTTTCATGCATATCTTTTACTTTAAAAGAAAAACCATGTTAGGAAGCATCTAGGATCAATCTTTACTCATTCTTCTTGATGGTAGACTTTGAAGTTATACATGTTTCCCTCTTCTCTTAACCCATCTTATCTTCATTTTTATTTTTCCCTAATGGTTCACACCCTGGTTCCCCCTGGTTAGCCTCTGGTTAGACCCTGGTTGCACCCAGGTTCGTTGCTGGTTGCACCCAGGTTCGATACTGGTTCGCACCCTGGTTCCCTGCTGGTTCGCACTCTGGTTAGACCCTGGTTGCACCCAGGTTCGTTGCTGGTTGCACCCAGGTTCGATACTGGTTCACACCCTGGTTCCCTGCTGGTTCGCACTCTGGTTAGACCCTGGTTGCACCCAGGTTCGCTGCTGGTTGCACCCAGGTTCCCTGCTGGTTGCACCATGGTTCCCTTGCTGGTTCGCACCCTGGTTCCCTGCTGGTTTGCACTCTGGTTAGACCCTGGTTGCACCCAGGTTCGCTGCTGGTTGCACCCAGGTTCCCTGCTGGTTGCACCCTGGTTCCCCTGCTGGTTCGCACCCTGGTTCCCTGCTGGTTCGCACCCTGGTGCACCCTGGTCCGCACCCTGGTTTGTACCCTGCTTCCTCCTAGTTAGACCATGGCTAGTCTCGGGTTTGCTCCTAACTTAGACCCGACTCACTTGACCCTAACCATTAACCCAATCCAACCTAGCCATTAACCACACCTAAACCCATACCCATAAGCCTTAAACCCTATAACCATAGCCACACATCATACACCACATGCCTTTCATTCATCCACCCAACAGTACCCTCATACACCCCTACAATAGACCCGGCCAACCCAGTTAACCCGGCCATCGGGCCCATTCGGCCCAATTAATTCATTCCCCTTAAGAGCCACTTTGCCCTATTGGTTCCTAAGATACTCCAACCACCCAAACCTCAAGCCGCACCCCAATCCACGCTCAACCAGTTCCAATCCAGTCTAAGCCAAGTCAACCCGCACTTGACCTTGACCATTAACCCAATCCAATCCAACTCAACCATTAACCCCACCTAACCTGACCCTAGCACAACTCAACCGAGTCACATCAACCCAAGCCATACCTTTGTCCACTCACTGAGGCACACCATTTATCCATAAATCTGGTTACATTAAATCTAACCCAGCCAGGCCACCTGCAGCTTAAGTCAAATCGCCCCAATACAATCCATCCAAGTGGGATCCCAACCCAGCTCAACTGAGTCAACTCTAGCCAACCTCCCTAGTCGAGTTGACCCAACTCTCTAGTCGAGTATGCTCAACCTCTTTAACCGATTGGACTCTCCCCTTAGTTGACTCAATCCAATTCCTTAATCAACCCATCCCAATGCAACCGAGTCGCATTCGACCAAGTTGCGGCCTTCCATGTCACAACCGAGTCATTCCCCTATTCTACTAATGCCCTTTTACACCTAATAGAACTTCCTCCCTTTTGCCTAACCAAGTCATATCCCAACACAATCTGAGTCGCATGTCTGAATCCATTTGACCGAATCTCATAAGCCCGCCCATTTTGAATTCCCAAAATTCAAACCCTTGATGATTCCTATATGCTCAATTCTTTGATGCAAATTCCCAATTCCAAAATCCCATTGCTAAATCAATGTTTCTGAATCTCAAGTCCAATGCTCAAATACAAACCCGATTCCTGATCCAAATACCAATCCTGTTTTCCAAAATCCAAGCAACCTCCCCAGCGGAACTACGTGTGGCTTGATCCCCATCGCGGGGTACGTAGGCAATTTGGCACTCCCAAGTTCAGTCGCACCTTTCTCTATCTTTCTCATTCCCTCACACTATTTCATCATCTCTTCCATCCCTTTTTCACTAACCTCAAGAACTGAAATCGATTCACCTCGTGTCTCTCGGAACCGTTGGATTACGGTTTCCGTCGTAAGGACCCTTAGAGCCCAATTTAGGAACACCGGTGTCGTGTTGTGTCCTAAGTTTTAGGGAGTCTTAGGTTTTAGGGAGTCCTAGAGTTAGGAGTCCAGCCTCATCACGGACGTTTGCTATGTATAGCAACCGTGCCATAGGTCTAGTTACACTAGTCACCCAATCTTTCCCTAGGACAAGCCTAGTAAACTAGCATGTAGGCAAACCTGCATTAGTCTAAGGGACCATTTGCATTTAGATGAGAATCATATAGCATCTTAGATGAAATCTTAAGATAATAAAATCCTCAACTTGAATTAAATAACTTCTCCTAAAACTGTTGAAACAGTCAATCCCGTCTAGGTCGGTGTCCTAGTTGAGTTAGGCATAAGTAGCTTAGCTTAGGTGCACCGAACTACGTCGACTCTGATCCCAGTAAGGCTTGGGTACGTAGGCAGCTTGGATGTCTGATGGCATACCACCCGCGAGTCGGCACCACAAACAAATTGTGGTGTTTTGTATATTAATTTTCTTGTAAATGCTTAATCAAATTACTTAGGATTTTCCATGAAATTAGAATTCTAGGAGAACTTTCACTTAGAATGAATCCAGACAAATTAATAAATCAAGATACACATCTAGGATTCACATTAAAATTAGATCATAGGATGCATGTCACTTAGTTCGCACATTAACATAGAGTTGAATGAGCCATTTAAAATAAATTTAAAAGAATTAGCTTTTGGAATCGAAGACCGATTATCGGGCAGGAATGGTGCATGTGGCGGATAACTCCCCATACCTTCCATTCTCGTAACCAGGTAGCGAGTCTAGATTTCTGGTTAATTACGGGTCCTAGATCCCACATCTAGGTGGCGACTCTGTCAGTCTCTTTCGTGTGGAATTCGGATTGCCTTAGTGATCCCAAGTTCACAGGAAAGATTAATTCAAATCAACATTAAAATGCACACGCCAATCGCGTGGGTACGAGAGACCAAGAGAGAGAGCGCGGCGGCTCGCGCCCCACCCCTCTCGCGGGATCGGGTCCCACACCACACACACCGATTATAATCATGTGCCCCTCAAAATTGATTGTGGCAGCCTCAAATTCCCTATACAATACAATCACATTTTCCCAAGTCCCCTTAGGCCCTGTTTGGATGGAAGGAGTTTTTTGGAAAAGTCAGGAAAAAAATATTTCTAAAGTTTCCTATTTCGGTTTTACAAACTAAAAAAGACAACTTGTATCAACCCTATGCAACTTATAATAGTGGGACCCCTTCAATTTATTATAATATCACTCCACATTAACCATAATCATATCATTTAACTCTAAATCATGGAAATAAAAAAAATTCTTGATAAAAAATTAGGTTTTGCTAAGGGCACTCATTAAGGTGCTTTGGAAAATAAATTTTACACATGTTTTGATAGATGGTGAGGCGGCGGCCCTTTGCGCGATGGTAAAGCTGCTCCATTGTGATCTGGTGGTCACGGGTTCGAGTCACGGAAACAACCTCTCTCCAAAGCATGGTTAAGGTTGTGAACATCTAGCCCTCCCTAGACCCTGCAATGGCAGGAGCCTCGTGCAGTGGGCCACTCTTTTTTTTTTATAGAAAAGCCCAAAAACATTGTAGAAGTCTCAAACAACGTGCAAAATTATTGTAAACTTTCTTTTCCAAAGCACCTTAACGAGTGCCCTAAGAGCAGGGCACTCGTTAGCGAAACCCTAAGAAATTTTCCTACAAGAAATGTTTTTCGAGGAATCTAGACAGGTAGAGGCATCACCACCATCACATCTCTCATAAGCCACATCTCTCTCCTATCATGCATAACCTAACCCTAAAATCCAATTGAAACCAACAACGGTAAAGTGTGAGCCTAAATTCAATCCTATCCCCTGTCACGCCCCAAACCACCACCATGGCTTGGAACATAATAGCACCACATACCTGTAAAGAGAACTACAAGCATGCAAGGCTATTGGTAAAATAGAACCATGCCAAAATGTCTATTAGTAAATCAAATTCATCAACCATCCATAACTATTAAATTAAATTGAGTATCAATCTCTCACCATTATTCCCAACAACTAAAAGAATGAATAGAAACCATGTCCATCTAATACTCACTTAATCTACTAAAATAAATAAAAGTCCTTGTGGTAACTTCTCTCGCTACTCCAACTCCACGTGGGAATCAAGCCTCGGGATATGAAATTTGTAAGCCACGGGTGAGGCAAAGCTCATGTGAAGTAATAAGAGCTACGTTAATAGATAACACATCAAGCAACCAAGATAAATAATGAATGAAGACATAATCAATGTGTCCGTTCATAAGGTTGGAATCATATACAATCAATTCAAGGTTCTATAATGACAACCACAAAATCAAGAATCATGGTATTTCAATGGCGATGGTCATATTCAGATTTCAATGGATATTTCAATACAGATGTCAATAGTAGTTTTGATACATCTTGGGTTAAAAAAGAGCTTAGTTTATTATTTTTCAGAAATTCGATTGTCGACATTTGTCAGCGAATTATGCATTCCCCACTGATTAGGGTTCATAATTGGCCAATATTAGTTCAAATTGTTCAGTCTGCCAATGAATTATGCATTCCCCACTAGCTTGGGTCCAGAAATAAACTTAAGCTTCCCAAGGATGTCAATAATCAAAGAGTTCAAAAATCAATATGGGTTTCAATAACTGAAGGTACTGAATTCGATTCAATAGTGGATCAATAGAAGCAATAAAGGGGTTACACAATCAATCAGTCAGATTTTAGATATCATACTAGGTTTAGAATTCGATTAGGGCACAAATTTCAATGATCTACTATGGGTGTAAATTAAAGAATTCATATTACATATTGCAAAGTAAAAAAGTTGAAACTCTAACAAAACTCCAACCAAAAATGTCTGTTTTTTTCCTCAAGAACTAGGGCCTATTTATAGGCATAAATGGGAGGAAAAACTCCCACACAAATTTCAAAAAGTGGTTACAGATCTGATTTTCTTACGATTGGAATTTCGTACACTAATTTTGTATGTAATGTAAATTTCGCACAAAGCAAATTTCACCAAACTTCTAAAAGTTCGTACATTGTACGAAATTAAATCCGTACGTATTTATGTATATGAAATCATTTTTGTACAATTAGGGATGTACAAAAATTTAGCAAATGTTCAACTAGGCTCAGAAACTGGCTAGCTTTCTGCTGTTTTGCAAGCTTTTGGGCTCGATCTCGGGGATCTCAGAGCTATGGTTGCAAACTGATTGGGTCAGACTTTATGCAGGGTTTAGGTGATATTTGGGATCAAACAAAGGTTTTTGTGCAGGAATTCTCCCACTCTTTATGTCTATAATAGATCATGGTTTTATTGTCCAGGGAATGCCAAAACTCCTCGGTTCTCATGTCGGATATACTATACCACAAGGATAAGCATCAATTCTCCTAGCATGGATTCATCATTGGAATCATCATCATGCCAAAAACTATTATCAGTCCGAACTTGGAAAAATGGGGTGTTTACATCTATTAGAGGGGGACGAATTTTATAAGGAGAGTATTTTGGGGTATTTCATTCTACCCCCATACAATAATTTAGTCCTCGAAATTTAATCTATCATGTACCTGATTCATTGAACAGAAAAGGATATGATCGTTCATGCACATCATCTAAGACAATGAATTTCGTAAGATATTGTTGCCGCTCAAATTCAAGCGAGAGTGCGAACAATAATTGTGTGCGGATTGGGTCCCGTCTTCTGTCTAGATGGGAATGGAAGGGAGGCTGTCTTGACCCTCAACCTGCACTCATAGATAAATGGTTAGCGACACCTTGTGTTTGGAATTCAGGGGGAACCCTTCGACACTCAAGTCAGACAAGAGGCAACAGAATGAGAGCAGAACATTAGGGTGGTAGGGAGAGAGGGACTCAGGGGTCCGAGTTGGATATGCGCACTTGGGGGTGAAAGGTAGTTGGGCATTACCTCTGAAGTGGAGTGAAGGGTTTCATTTATAGGCAAAGGTTCCATGCCTCGCGAGTGAGATGTGATAGTGACGTGATGCTGTGTGATCACAAGTACGGGCGCCGGCACGATGACAATGGACAAGTACGAATGTTGGGGATGTCAGGTCCATGATGTGACATATCATGAGATAGACTGTTGCTGACTGTGACATCTCGGGAGATGGTGGTGATAACTAGGAGTTGGCAATAGCAGAACTGTATGGTTCTTACAGAGATGGGGACTTGTGAATGAAAATTCCTTGTATGGCTTTGGAGAGGTCAGGCGACAAAGCTGGACGGTAGTTGGAAAGGTTTTGTACGATCCTCAGAAGTAGCGATCAGGCGGAATAGCAAGCCCTGCGGTTTTCATGCGGTCCTTGGGCACTCTGATTTGGCCATAGGGGACTTAGCATTCAGACTTGTCATATGGGGACAGTCAGCTGCAAGTGGACAAGCACCGATTGACCGAGTACTCTCCTCTTGCCCATGCTCTTATGGTTTTGGACTCCACGAAGTGGAGTGATGGGTGGCACTTAATCAGGGGCGTCCATGCCAGTTTAGGTGTTCGTGAGCCTCTTGACACATGGCGTCGAAATGTTGGTGGACCCGATTTTACCCCAAACAGATAAGCCTCCCCTTCCTCAAGTTGGCACAGGTCGAGGAAGCAGTCCTTGCCATCAGTCAGTATTTCATGTGATTTAGGTCAAGGTCAAATCGAGTGCTTGACCACCGAGACAATGTTTTTGTGGCTTGCCGAAAACACTTCTTCTTTCTCCAAGTTTGCTCTTTTGCGAAGTTAGCGAGGTTTCTAGGATTTGAATTGTGGTTCCGTAATTAATGCGCACACCCTCCTCTCGTTATTCACAATCACAATCATCCTTTAATTTCTAGTCTTCTTATAAGCAACCTATATAACCAACTACAACATCGTCTTCTATAATTTTCCTATGTAATTTACTCCAATCCTCTTGCTCATATAGATCTTTCTTTAATGAAATTCTTCAAAACACTTATGTTTCACCCATAATCACCCATCTTTTTTGCTAAATATTACACACTTTTCAATGGATTTTTCTATAAGACCTGCATTTAGGAACATTCAAGTTATGTCGCAACCACAACTAAAACACTTATACCCAGATCCATTCCTCCGCTTTCAACACATACATGACTTACCATTCAACTTCCCCTCTTTCATACTAAACAAGATCATAAAATACAACAAAATAAAAAAATCAATCAAATATTCCATCTCCTCATCATAAACACTCTCATTTTATGCAAAAATATACTCAATCCTGTCCTACACAAACTCCTAGTAGAAAGCCAACACCCACAATTCACTCTACCTTTCTTCAACCTAAATCTTATAATACTCACAAAATATGACAAACACCAATAAGATCTAACTATCACATCACTACTATGTGCCATTACTTTCGCATTTTCTACCTCCGCTGCATTACTCCCCCAATCTCATTTACATCATCTTCTTTTTCTTATCCGTTTACATCCCCGCAATTTTATTTTCAATGAGTACGTATGCATCTACAAAGCCACTTAAGTCATCCTTATGCACGCTCATTACATTCATAGTAGTACATTTTGATATGTCATTTATTCATTTATTAATCTTATTATCTATGTTAGGGGAACAAATAATACTACACTGCTTTGCTATACTTTACAAACTTATTAGTTAGATCACTATTTACAGGGTTTTTGCTATTCTGTTATCTTTTATTACAGTCTGGTAGGAGCTTAAAGTACCATGTTGCCTAGATAAAACGATTTGGTAGGTCCTTAAAACCTCTACTTATAGTCCGGAATGATTCTAAACTATGATGTAATGATCTCGTGTGACCATAATGCACAATTTTTTTTCACCCTTCGATATGATCTGGTTTGACCTTAACTACTATGTTGCCTATGGTATGGTCTGGTACGACCTTAACTACCACAACGCCTCGAACTACAATGCTAGTTTATTTAAAAAATTGTTTTAATATTATCTTCTTAAGAACATTACATATAAAATCCATCTCATTTTATCTTTACAGAACATATTTAATTTATTTACTCTTGCATACTATAAAATAAATTGGATAACCTTTTATATTTTTTAAATTTTTATTTATTCGTATCTTATCTTAATATCTCTCTTGCTTCTATAATTCTTTTACTGTCATTGCATCACACACTTTTATCTGTCATTCATATACTATAGACTACACCATTATATACTTACTTTTATTACTAATAAAACTTACATATTCGAGAAGAATTACATTTTTATAACTCATAACTTGTAATTCTTACTCTCTTAGCTCAATTGGGACAATCACATTATCATATTTTTTTTTCAGTGTGTATGCATCTATCTCATTTTCTCTCACTCTCTTTATACACTTTTATTCACTATATACTTACATCATTTTCAATTGACAACCTTATTTTAAATATACATTTGTTATACTTTTCGTAATTTGCTTTATAATTTAAATTTTCTTGATTACAAGTTTGGGATATCAGGCCACACTTGCTACACTTGTTAAATTAACCTGAAGATCACACTTCATTGATTAATGTTGCATGTTGTTTCCCCAAAGCCTTCTAATTTCTTTTTCACATTCAATTTACCCTGTCTACTAAACTATTAGCCCAAGGGTTCCCCATGGGTTCACTCAATCATCTTGTTTTGATGATTAACAAACACAAATTGATTAGTCTTTTATGGACTAATTGTTTTCCTTGAGTGTTGTGCTATGGATAGGAAATTCACAGGTCAATCAGTGCTAGCACACACCATTAATGGCCTATGCTTGAAGATGAACCAAACACGTGTCAAAGGAGCTAGAGTATACAAAGGATCCATTCATGCCTTGGAGGTACCAAGGAGAAGCTCATCATCAACCATCTCAAAGCATTGAACAAACAGAGAAAGATCAATGAAAGCCAAAGCTTGTGGATCAACAACTTGAAAAGGAGCTTGAACAAACACCATTGATGGCCTATGCTTGAAGATGAACTAAACATATGTCAAAGGAGCTAGAGCATACAAAGGATCCATTCATGCCTTGGAGGTACCAAGGAGAAGATTATCATCAACTATCTCAAAGCATTGAACAAACAAAGGAAGATCAATGAAGGCCAAAGCTTATGGATCAACAACTTGCAAAGGAGCTTGAACCAAATGGTGGCATCATCCTTGGAAGGTGTCAAGCAAAGAAGCTCAACCTTGAAGATCCCAAAGCAAGCTATGCACTCAAAGAGAAGATCAAGCAATGGCTACCTCAAGAGTTCATTCAAGAGAGTGGTAAAAAGGGTATATTGTATCACCTATCTCTCTTGTATTTTCTCTTATCAAGGCACATCTTAAAATTCCTTAAAACTATATTTTTCAAAGAGACTAACACACCCTTTAAGGACTTAAATGGATAAGTGAATGGCCATATGTAGACACCCCATTTTGCTCTGCTGTAATCAACAAAGAAGTTAGTGTTCGTGTTATCAGTCTTTTTCAGTGTTTCCCCATTCCCGTGTCCGTCCCTTATGCTTTCTCAATCTTTCCGATCATTTCCGCAATGTTCCGTATTTTTCTTTTCGCTAAGTGGTGAGAATGGTTATGCAGAAGAATCCAAGCCAGGGGAGAATTTGGAACCATTCGGTGGGCCCGCATTGAACATTTATTGAAATTAGGAACCGTTTGGTGGGCCCACATTGAGCATTGGTTTAAATTTGGATCAACAGGAGGCCCGCATATTGTTTTAATGAAAAATGAGTATTGAGCCTACTTCGATCTAATGCCTAAAGATGACCATCAAGGGAACGGTCAAGATCTCAGAGAAGTCATTTTAACAACCAATTTTGCTGCGACCATCAAATTAAGCCATCCAGATAACCCCTGAGAACTATGCAAGGAGCACAGTGAATTTATATTAAGGTTCATTAGATGAGTGGCTCGGATTATCCCATGAAAATGGTTTGTAGGCCCAACCCATTTGCATTGCGGCCCAC
Source organism: Tasmannia lanceolata (assembly GCF_043159265.1). Classification (NCBI taxonomy): domain Eukaryota; kingdom Viridiplantae; phylum Streptophyta; class Magnoliopsida; order Canellales; family Winteraceae; genus Tasmannia; species Tasmannia lanceolata. The sequence goes on along the minus strand of NW_027518697.1, from coordinate 22,353,547 downwards.
TAATTGGGCGGATTGGCTCATCCAATGGCTGATTTGTGGGGTAGGACCATCCATGTTGTGACCCATCAATTAGGTAGTTCGGATCGCCATATGGAGATAATTTCAAGGGTGCAACCCATTTATGTTGCGGCCAAATCAAATGGACGGTTTGGGTCATCTAATGAAGAAGACCTAGAGGGCGTGGTTAATCAATTGGATGGCTTGGATCAGCCCAGAGGATTGATTAGGGGAGTACAATTAATTCGCATTTGATGCTCGCAATTTGGATGATGCGGATCAGCCCAATGAATTGAATGGTTTAGATCATTTTCCATGTGTTGCTCGGTCCCACATATGGACCTTACATGTTGAAATTTCTTAAAAAAGAATTGGCTGAAGGAATGTCACGTGAGTATAGTGCAGTTACTAATTTAACAAATTGCTTTTCTCACCTAAAGAGAGCTTAATCATATATTCTTCTAAAAACAGCAAGCTTCTAATATTTTTCTAAAAATCCGTGGCTCATTATCCGGGTAAAGAAAGCAAGCCCTTGATATTCTTTCCAATAAAAATCCGTGGGAGGATACTCGAAAAGAAAGTAAGGCATTCTTGCTAAATTTTTTTTTTTTTTTAATAAGATCTTCATTCTGCTAAAAAAAGGGAGGGCGGCTGAATTAGAAAGAAAAAAAAAGGAAAAAACCGAGCAAGGGAGGAGGGCGGTTTGAAAGAAAAAGGGAAATATAGCTCTGTGAAAAAAAAAAAAAAAAAAAAAGAAAGAAGAGGAGGAGAAGAAAAAGGATGGGCGGTTTTCGATCTGGGGCTCTCCCTCGGTGTCTTCAATCTCCCTCTCTCCCTCAATTTTTCAATTTTTTCTCTCTATCCCTCTGTTTTTCTACCTTCCCTCCCTCCCTCTCAAACTCTCTCTCTCTAACTCCCTCTCTGTCTCTGTCTCTCTCACTCTCTAACTCCCTCTCTGTCTCTGTCTCTCTCACTCTCTAACTCCCTCACTCTCTGTCCATCTCACACTCCCCCTCTCTATCTCACTTCCCATTCAATACTTTTAAAAAAAATAAAAAATAAATAAATAAAAACGTGAAAAAAACAGAGCATGCAATGCTCTGTTTTTTCCACGTTCTATCATTCTTTTCTCAACTTCCTCTCTCTCTCTTTCTCTCTCTATACCTCTCTCTCTCCATCTAACTCTCTCTCTCTCTCTCTATACCTCTCTTTCTACATCTCACTCCCTCTCTGTCTGTCGCTCTCACTTCCTCTCTATCTCTCTCACAAATTTTTTTTTTACTCTCATTCTCTATCTCTCTATTGCTTTCGGTTTCACTCTCTCTCTATATATATATTCTTCTCCATTTAATTTCACAAACTCTCTTTTCACACTCATTCTCTCACTCCCCTCTAGACCTCTCATAGGTCTCACACTCAACAGAGGAGCGACACTCTCACAGCAGTAAGAAAAACAAAGAAAAAAAAAAGAGAAGAAGGAAGCGGGTTGGATCGCAGCGTCGGCGGACTTTCTCGGACTTTTCTGCTCTCGGATTCGGCGGGGATCTCCACCAGAGGTAGGTACACTGTTCTCGAATTTTTCCCGAATTATTTGGTATTTTTTTAGATTTTTGCATGATTTTAAGCATTTAAATGAATTTAATTCAATATTAAATGTGTGGGCTCAAAATCATGATCTGCATGAGTGTTTCAATTCCGTTTCGTCTCAAAATTTAATACAATGATCTATCTAAATAGAGTAAAATAACTATCGGATCAGATCGGACATTGGATCAACGGTTTTTTAGAATTTGAGTGAAAAGTAGAATTTTATTTAAAATAATAGCTGAGAAATTATGAAATTCGAAAAAATAGCCATCTCAGGATGATCTATTTTTTGGAGTTTTAAATTTTTCTTGTGTTCATCACATCAAAACAAGGTTGGAGGACGTTTTCCGGAGTCATAATTTTCTCGAAAATCGTGTTTTAAAAATAGAAAACTCTTCAAAAATATTGTTTTGACGAAGAAACATAAATTATATACTAAACGGATTCGAAAATTAATGAAATTTCGTGGAAAATAATATGGTACCGATACATTCGACCATGAATTTTTAAGAATTTTTGGATTCTGTTTGATATATTATTTAATGCTTTCTTTGAAAATTATCAGATTTTGTGAGAATTTTTACTGACATCAGATCACCATTAAAATTCACAAAATTTTTACGGTAGTCTTATATTTCATTTTGTTTGCTACTGTAAAATTTTTAATTTATTTTAATCTTTTTTCCTATGGGATGTAGTGCTAATTCATAATCTGGTTTGAAAATTGAAAAATCAGAAATTGATAGTAAATAGTTTCTAAAATTCATGAACATCTCACATCATGCTATTGTTACTTATATCTTACTACTGTACAAATTTCAATGAATTTAGATTTCAATTACTAGTAGTTTCTGTGTTATTTTTGCAATCTGGTTTCGTTATTGTTAAATCAAAATTAAATATGAGCTGAATGTAAAAATCTGCAAAAATCTTCCAGTAAGCTACATCTCATCATTTCTTGTTGCTGTAGAAGTTTCAATTCAGTTCGAATTCATTTACAATAATTTCACTTGTAAAATCACTCATATGGTTTAAAATTGATAAAATCCATTGAAAAATCGAAATTAATTAAAAATCATCATAAAGTTTATAAAGAACCTTGAATTTTTGTCACATATTAATTCCTAAATCCATTGAAACAGAAATTTTAGGATCTTTAGATTTCCCTGGAAAAATGGCCAGTGCATCCATAATCGTATCCTTATTGCACTCGATCTTTGACAATTTGAACATTTAAGCTATAGCATGTTGTTGGCTCCGAGGTTATTGTCTACGGAAATCCTGAGATATGCCGGGCAATAAGATGCTATAACTTTAGTATTAAATTGCACAAGGAAAGAGCGCATGATTCCCTTCCTTGGATGTTATTCGAGGCCGAAATTGGTGAACCCTAGATCCATTGGTAATCCTTAAATGTCCAGAAACTGAAAATCCTTGAAATCTGAAATTCATTAACTTCAAGAACTTGAATCGATTTATCTCGAGTCTTTCGGAACCATTGGATTATGGTTTCCGATATAAGAACCATTAGAGCCCAATTTAGGAATACTGGTGTCAGGTCGTGTCCTAGGTTTTAGGGAGTCTTGGGTTTTAGGGAGTCCAGCCTCATCACGGACGCTTGCTATGGATAGCAACCGTACCATAGGTCTAGTTACACTAGTCGCCCAATCTTTCCCTAGGACAAGCCTAGTAAACTAGGATGTAGGCTAACCTGCATTAGCCTAAGGAACAACTTGCATTTAGATAAGAATCATATAGCATCTTAGATGAAATCCTAGGATAATAAAATCTTCAACTTGAATTAAATAACTTCTCCTAAAACTGTTGAAACAGTCAATCCCGTCTAGGTCGGTGTCTTAGTTGAGTTAGGCATAAGTAGCTTAGCTTATGTGCACCGAACTACGTCGACTCTGATCCCAGTGAGGCTTGGGTACGTAGGCAGCTTGGATGTTTGATGGCATACCAACCGCGAGTCGGCACTACAACAAATTGTGGTGTTTTGTATATTAATTTTCTTGTAAATGCTTAATTAAATCACTTAAGATTTTTCATGAAATTAGAATTTTAGGAGAACTTTCACTTAGATTGAATTCAAACAAATAAAGAAATCAAGATACACACTTAGGATCTACATTGAAATTAGATTTTAGGATGCATGTCACTTAGTTCGCACCTTAACAGAGAGTTGAATGATCCATTTAAAATAAATTTAAAAGAGTTAGCTTTTGGAATTGAAGACCGATTATCGGGCAGGAATGGTGCATGTGGTGGATAACTCCCCATACCTTCCATTCTTGTAACCAGGTAGCGAGTCTGAATTTCTGGTTAATCACGAGTCCTAGATCTCACATCTAGGTGGCGACTCTGTGAGTCTCTTTTGTGTGGAATTCGGATTGCCTCAGTGATCCCAAGTTCACATAAAAGATGAATTAAAGTCAATATTAAAAATGCACACGCCATTCGCGTGGGTACGAGAGACCAAGAGAGAGCGTGGCGGCTCGCGCCCCACCCCTCTCGCGGGATCGGGTCCCACAGTTTGGCGACTCTGCTGGGGATCACCTAACTTCATTAAAATTTCAAAAGATAACTCATTTGAATTTAATTTAACTGGCTCATAAAAACTCTATACTTGTTAGATTAGTTTGTCTTGTTTTATATTCTCATCACATTTTACTTGAACTTAATCTAACAAAACCTGAAGGCATCATAGATTGCGTGAACTTATTGCACACACTTACATCACTTGCATCTAAACCCTTGCATCTCACATGCACACACGTCTTATTTTAGGAACCCGGAGTGTTATCTAGCATGGTTGACTGGGATTTCATCACCTGATGCCTCTGTGCTAGAGAAGCATTCCACCCTTAGCCTAGTACCTTATGGTACGTAAACGGATCTCTTGTTCACGTACTGATACACCGGACACTGGTACAGTATATTGAACATGGATTCGCGCTAAGGGAACTCTTGGCCTTACCCCTAGATTAACCCACACATGCATGTAGTATACGATCACATGTGCATCACGTGTGTGAGCCTAGTTTAGGATATCCTACCCATTTGTGTCTAGATTAGGCCGTGGTCCATCTTCCAATGGCTACGATCGGTCCTTAGATACACGAACAAAGTCATGAATCGAGATTCTCTCTCCACTCCGATAGATTAGGATTAGGGTTGATGCCTTCAGGTAACACTGTTAAAATGTGCGAAGATTAAAAAACTTTCCCTTTGGGGTTAGGATATAAATCCCATCTTTCCTAAGATCTCATAGAATTAGTCATTCATGATCTATCCGTTGAAAGTAATCTTATGTAATCTCATCTAATCTTTTGATCGTCTGTCTATCATACGCTCTTGTGTGATTAGATTATATCTTCCTTCCCTTTCTCAATTGGTAAAAATTGTGTCTCGATCATTTGATTGTGCAATCTTGATGATCTGATCATGCTTGTACCCTTAGTCTTTCTTACTCTAAGGACAACCTTTTTCAAGAATATTTTGCTAAGTCCTTCAGAGTTCACTCTCATGATCCATGAACTAGGGGCATTTCCTTATACGATTTTATTATCATTGTCATATCTTGGTCCTTTGGGATCTATTGTCCCAATTACTTCCTTAAATGTGTAATTTTTTTTTCAGTCATTAAGAATGAACACTCCATGAATGTCAAGCTCATATACCTCGTGTTCATTATTTCCATGATAGGCAGTAAACACCATAGCTAACCCCACTGCTCCTTGGGTTCGGGTCTCTTCACGATTGGAGAGGAATTCTGTCTCTCCACCACCCTCTCTGAGAACCCCAGCATCTCCTTCTTTCTCATCCTCACCAATGGCAGACAACCAAGATGGTCTTCCACCCGCTGCTATTATCGATACTCTTACCTTGATTCTCCAGCAGCTTCAAGAACTCAAAGAAGAGAACCGAGTTATCAAGGCTCAGCTTTCTGAGAAGTTGGGACCGTCGTTGTCCAAGGATAAAGGGCCCATGCACCAAGCAGCTACTTCAGCAGCACCTGCCCAACCAGTGTTCATCAATATCCCTGATAAAGCCGAAGAAGACTTAGAAAAAGAGCAGTACAGCGAGGATCGCAGTAGGCCTTCTCAGTTCATGGTTGATAAGTCTGTTATGGAGAAGTTAGAGACTCTTACCAGGAAAGTTCAAGACATTCAGTTTCAAGACCAGTGTGGTTTCAATCCCAGTGATTTTACTCTATTTCCCGAAATCCGCCTTCCTGCTAGTTTTCAAATGCCCGATTTCGACAAATATGATGATGTGGGTTGTCCAATCACACATTTGCAAATGTTCACCATCATGTGTCAGCCTTAAGGCTTATCTCCTGAGCAAATGGCTCAATTGTTCCCGGTTTTCCTAACCAAGGTCGCTAGAAGGTGGTTCATGGTCCTAGACAAGACTCGTTATAGGACATGGAAAGACATCGGTGAGCAATTCATCAGGCAGTTCAAATATGACAATGGGACAGAAATTACTAGAAAAGATTTGGAAAGGACCAAGCAAGATTCGAGGGAATCTTTTCTAATTTTTGTGAAGAGATGGAGAAGACTAGCAGCTCAGATGATGGAGCGCCCTTCTGAGGAAGAGCAGGTCCAGATAATCATGAAAAATATTTCCCCCCAGCTCCAGTATCACATGTCGTTGCAGTATTATCCGGACTTCAAACACTTTATCGTGGCAGGCACCCAGATAGAGGAGGCTATGGCTCAAGGTGTATTCAACCGAAGTAACCCGAATACCAGAGAATTCAGGAAGTCTCCATCAGCTGAAATTAATAACCTTTCCCGCTCCAAGCCTCAGCCTTCAAAACCTCAGAACCCCATGGTGATAGATTATACCCAACCTGATGTCGCACCTCAGCCACAGGCCCAGACAGAATTTACCCCTCTCCCTCTTCCACCATCTGAGATACTCAAGGAGTGTCTAGCCTCAGGTCGCATAATCCTGCCCGACATTAAGGCTCTTCCTAATCCTTTACCAGCAAATTGGCGAACAGATCAACACTGCGAATACCATAGAAATTCCGGCCATCTCACTGATAATTGCATTGCCCTAAAATTCAAAATCCAGAGGTTGCTTGACAATAAAGGCCTTGTGTTCGAGCCAAGACCCGATGCTACCAATAACCCATTACTTGGTCATGCAAACCCTGCTGCTGCTGTCGGTGCTATAACCATAGGGGACCCAAAATTTGATCCTCTCACTCTTATCTGCGCCTTAGAACCTACCTTTGAGACGTCTAGGTCAGAACCTTTTAAAGAAGAAGAAGATACAGACAGTGAAGATGTTCTAGTAGCTGCTATCATGATATGAACCAGCCTTCGCCGAGCTTCCGAAGCTAGACAGTTGCGGCAGTTAAAGTTTTAGTCGTTTATTATTTTATGTTGAGTCAGTCATCATGGTCAGTATAATTGTTGGGTCCGGTCTTACAGTTCAAGGTTAATGCCTAGTCTAGGTAAGTTATCTTTTGCTTTTCTTTTTATTCAGAGTTGTGAATCCTGAGCATGTTCAGGATAAGTCGTCAGATATAATAGCTTTTTCTTTAAATAAAAAATTTCAGTTCCAATAGTTCACTTGTGTCTATTTCTTAAGTGTGCTTCTGATCTTAAAATAAGACTCACTCCTCAAATGAGGACAAAATTGACGAAACTCCACTTGAGTCACAGCAATTACTTGAACAAGAGGAGGAGCGCCAATCCCAGCCTTTCAAAGATGAAATTGAAGTGGTAAACAGTGGCACTGAAACTTTGATTCAGTGAATGCCGATTAAAAGTACATTACCCTCTGAAGAGTGTGAAGAATTGATAAACTTATTTCAAGAATAAGAAGATTATCTAAAAAAAGCTACAACCGATACCAGGGGCAAGACATAGATAGAAAGTTCAAGAGAATGAAGAAAGTGAGAGACACATGTGTGGGACCCGATCCCGCGAGAGGGGTGGGGCGCGAGCCGCCACGCTCTCTCTTAGTCTCTCGTACCCACGCGAATGGCGTGTGCATTTTTAATATTGACTTTAATTCATCTTTTATGTGAACTTGGGATCACTGAGGCAATCCGAATTCCACACAAAAGAGACTGACAGAGTCGCCACCTAGATGTGAGATCTAGGACTCGTGATTAACAAGAAATCCAGACTCGCTACCTGGTTACAAGAATGGAAGGTATGGGGAGTTATCCACCACATGCACCATTCCTGCCCGATAATCGGTCTTCGATTCCAAAAGCTAACTCTTTTAAATTTATTTTAAATGGCTCATTCAACTCTCTGTTAATGTGCGAACTAAGTGACATGCATCCTAAAATCTAATTTCAATGTAGATCCTAAGTGTGTATCTTGATTTCTTTATTTGTTTGAATTCAATCTAAGTGAAAGTTCTCCTAAAATTCTAATTTCATGGAAAATCCTAAGTGATTTAATTAAGCATTTACAAGAAAATTAATATACAAAACACCACAATTTGTTGTAGTGCTGACTCGCGGTTGGTATGCCATCAGACATCCAAGCTGCCTACGTACCCAAGCCTCACTGGGATCAGAGTCGACGTAGTTCGGTGCACCTAAGCTAAGCTACTTATGCCTAACTCAACTAAGACACCGACCTAGACGGGATTGACTGTTTCAACAGTTTTAGGAGAAGTTATTTAATTCAAGTTGAAGATTTTATTATCCTAGGATTTCATCTAAGATGCTATATGATTCTTATCTAAATGCAAGTTGTTCCTTAGACTAATGCAGGTTAGTCTACATCCTAGTTTACTAGGCTTGTCCTAGGGAAAGATTGGGCGACTAGTGTAACTAGACCTATGGTACGGTTGCTATCCATAGCAAGCGTCCGTGATGAGGCTGGACTCCCTAAAACCCAAGACTCCCTAAAACCTAGGACACGACCTGACACCAGTATTCCTAAATTGGGCTCTAATGGTTCTTATATCGGAAACCATAATCCAATGGTTCCGAAAGACTCGAGACAAATCGATTCAAGTTCTTGAAGTTAATGAATTTCAGATTTCAAGGATTTTCAGTTTCTGGACATTTAAGGATTACCAATGGATCTAGGGTTCACCAATTTCGGCCTAGAATAACATCCAAGGAAGGGAATCATGCGCTCTTTCCTTGTGCAATTTAATACTTAAGTTATAGCATCTTATTGCCCGGCATATCTCAGGATTTCCGTAGACAGTAACCTCGGAGCCAACAACATGCTATAGCTTAAATGTTCAAATTGTCAAAGATCGAGTGCAGTAAGGATACGATTATGGATGCACTGGCCATTTTTCCAGGGAAATCTAAAGATCCTAAAATTTCTGTTTCAATGGATTTAGGAATTAATATGTGACAAAAATTCAAGGTTCTTTAGAAACTTTATGATGATTTTTAATTAATTTCGATTTTTCAATGGATTTTATCAATTTTAAACCATATGAGTGATTTTACAAGTGAAATTATTGCAAATGAATTCGAAATGAATTGAAACTTCTACAGCAGCAAGACATGATGAGATGTAGCTTACTGGAAGATTTTTGCAGATTTTTACATTCAGCTCATATTTAATTTTGATTTAACAATAACGAGACCAGATTGCAAAAATAACACAGAAACTACTAGAAATAGAAATCTAAATTCATTGAAATTTCTACACTAGTAAGATATAAGTAAAAATAGCATGTTGTGAGATGTTCATGAATTTTAGAAACTATTTACTATCAATTTCAGATTTTTCAATTTTCAAACCAGATTATGAATTAACACTACATCCCATAGGAAAAAAGATTCAAATAAATTGAAAATTTTACAGTAGCAAAGAATATGAATTATAAGACTACTGTAAAAATGTTGTGAATTTTAATGGTGATCTGATGTCAGTAAAAATTCTCACAAAATCTGATAATTTTCAAAGAAAGCATTAAATAATATATCAAACAGAATCCAAAAATTCTTAAAAATTCATGGTAGAATGTATTAGTACCATATTATTTTACCACGTAATTTCATTAATTTTCGAATTCGTTTAGTATATAATTCATTTCTCTTCGTCAAAACAATATTTTTGAAGAGATTTCTATTTTCAAAATACGATTTTCGAGAAAATTATGACTCTGGAAAACGTCCTCCAACCTTGTTCTGATGTGATGAACACAAGAAAAATTTAAAATTCCAAAAAATAGATCATCCTGAGATGGCTATTTTTTCGAATTTCGTAATTTCTCAGCCATTATTTTAAATAAAATTCTACTCTTCACTCAAATTCTTAAAACCGTTGATCCAATGTCCGATCCGATCCGATAGTTATTTTACTCTATTTAGATAGATCATTGTATTAAATTTTGAGACGAAACAGAATTGAACCACTCATGCAGTTCATGATTTTGAGCCCACACATTTAATATTGAATTAAATTCATTTAAATGCTTAAAAATCATGCAAAAATCTAAAAAAATACCAAATAATTCGGGAAAAATTCAAGAACAGTGTACCTACCTCTGGTGGAGATCCCCGCTGAATCCGAGAGCCGAAAAGTCCGAGAAAGTCCGCCGACGCTGCGATCCGACCCGCTTCCTTCTTCTCTTTTTTTTTTCTTTATTTTTCTTACTGCTGTGAGAGTGTCGCTCCTCTGTTGAGTGTGAGACCTATGAGAGGTCTAGAGGGGAGTGAGAGAATGAGTGTGAAATGAGAGTTTGTGAGATTAAATGGAGAAGAATATAGAGAGAGAGAGTGAAACCGAAAGCAATAGAGAGATAGAGAATGAGAGTAAAATAAAAATTGTGAGAGAGATAGAGAGGAAGTGAGAGCGACAGACAGAGAGGGAGTGAGATGTAGAAAGAGAGGTATAGAGAGAGAGAGAGTTAGATGGAGAGAGAGAGGTATAGAGAGAGAGAGAGTTAGATGGAGAGAGAGAGGTATAGAGAGAGAAAGACAGAGAGAGAGGAAGTTGAGAAAAGAGTGATAGAACGTGGAAAAAATAGAGCATGCAATGCTCTGTTTTTTTCACGTTTTTATTTTTATTTTTATTTTTTAAAAAGAAGGTATTGAATGGGAAGAGAGATAGAGAGGGAGAGTGTGAGATGGACAGAGAGTGAGGGAGTTAGAGAGTGAGAGAGACAGAGACAGAGAGGGAGTTAGAGAGTGAGAGAGACAGAGACAGAGAGGGAGTTAGAGAGTGAGAGAGTTTGAGAGGGAGGGAGGGAAGGTAGAAAAACAGAGGATAGAGAGAAAAAATCGAAAAATTGAGGGAGAGAGGGAGATTGAAGACACCGAGGGAGAGGCCCAGATCGAAAACCGCCCATCCTTTTTCTTCTCCTCCTCTTCTTTCTTTTTTTTTTTTTTTCAGAGAGCTATATTTCCATTTTTCTTTCAAACCGCCCTCCTCCCTTGCTCAGTTTTTTCTTTTTTTTTCTTTCTAATTCAGCCGCCCTCCCTTTTTTTAGCAGAATGAAGATCTTATTAAAAAAAAATTTTTTTAGCAAGAATGCCTTACTTTCTTTTCGAGTATCCTCCCACGGATTTTTATTGGAAAGAATATCAAGGGCTTGCTTTCTTTACCCGGATAATGAGCCACGGATTTTTAGAAAAATATTAGAAGCTTGCTGTTTTTAGAAGAATATATGATTAAGCTCTCTTTAGGTGAGAAAAGCAATTTGTTAAATTAGTAACTGCACTATACTCACGTGATATTCCTTCAGCCAATTCTTTTTTAAGAAATTTCAACATGTAAGGTCCATATGTGGGACCGAACAACACATGGAAAATGATCTAAACCATTCAATTCATTGGGCTGATCCGCATCATCCAAATTGCAAGCATCAAATGCGAATTAATTGTACTCCCCTAATCAATCCTCTTGGCTGATCCAAGCCATCCAATTGATTAACCACGCCCTCTAGGTCTTCTTCATTAGATGACCCAAACCGTCCATTTGATTTGGCCGCAACATAAATGGGTTGCACCCTTGAAATTATCTCCATATGGCGATCCGAACTACCTAATTGATGGGTCACAACATGGATGGTCCTACCCCACAAATCAGCCATTGGATGAGCCAATCCGCCCAATTAGTGGGCCGCAATGCAAATGGGTTGGGCCTACAAACCATTTTCATGGGATAATCCGAGCCACTCATTTAATGAACCTTAATATAAATTCGCTGTGCTCCTTGCATAGTTCTCAGGGGTTATCTGGATGGCTTAATTTGATGGTCGCAGCAAAATTGGTTGTTAAAATGACTTCTCTGAGATCTTGACCGTTCCCTTGATGGTCATCTTTAGGCATTAGATCGAAGTAGGCTCAATACTCATTTTTCATTAAAACAATATGCGGGCCTCCTGTTGATCCAAATTTAAACCAATGCTCAATGTGGGCCCACCAAACGGTTCCTAATTTCAATAAATGTTCAATGCGGGCCCACCGAATGGTTCCAAATTCTCCCCTGGCTTGGATTCTTCTGCATAACCATTCTCACCACTTAGCGAAAAGAAAAATACGGAACATTGCGGAAATGATCGGAAAGATTGAAAAAGCATAAGGGACGGACACGGGAATGGGGAAACACTGAAAAAGACTGATAACACGAACACTAATTTCTTTGTTGATTACAGCAGAGCAAAATGGGGTGTCTACACCATAGTAGTGTACCAACATGTCTTGATTGACAAGAAGTTAAGATTGGAATCAAATCCAATTTGAAAACAAGAAAGAAAGAAAGCAAGAGGGGAAAATTGGAAACAAGCCAAAAAGGGAGCTCTCACATTGGAAATTGCTATTTCTCTCTTAACACTAACTTTTTTTATATAAAAATCAAAGCAAACAATCCAAGAAAGGAGGAAAACAATCCAAATTCGTCCATTTTCTCTCTCTTCCCAAGAAAATTTTTTTTCTCCCTTGAAGTGTGATCTCTCTCTTGAGTGTTCTTCACAAAAGGAATTCTTGAATTCCTTCTTCATACAACCAAGAATTATTGGAGTGTTCTTTGGGTCTTCTTCATCATAAAAAAGGGTGCGACAAAGCGTATACCTCGGATCTACGCACCCTAGAGACAAGGAGCGCGATCAACGTGGTGGAAATAAAAAAAAAACAAAGAAAGAAAGGGAAGAAAGGACGCAGGATCGAGCGTCGGCGAGATTTTTCAGAATTTTTGGCTTTTGGATTCGGCGAGGATCTCCATCACAGGTAGGTGCACTATTCTCAGATTTTTTCAGGATTATTTGGTATTCTTTATATATTTTTGCATGGTTTTTAGCATTTAATTGAATTTAATTCGATATTATATGTGTGTGCTCAAAATCATGATCTACATGAGTGTTTCAAATCTGATTCGTCCCGAAATTTAATACACTGATCTATTTAAATAGACTAAAATAACCATCGGATCGGATCGGACATTGAATCAAAGGATTTTGAAAATTTGAGTGAATAGTGGAATTTCATTTAAAATAATGGCTGAGAAATTACAAAAGTTGAAAAAATAGCTATCTCAGGATGATTTGTTTTGTGGACTTTTAAAATTTTCTTGTGTTCATCACATCAGAACAAGGTTAAAGGACATTTTCCGGAGTCGTAATTTTCTCGAAAATCGTGTTTTAAAAATAGAAAACTCTTCAAAAACATCTTTTTGACGAAGAAAAATAAAATATATACTAAAAAGATTCCAAAATTAATGAAATTTCGTGACAAAATAATATAATACTGATAGATTCTACCATGAATGTTTTAGAATATTTGGATTTTTTTTGATATATTATTTAATGTTTTCTTTGAAAATTATCAGATTTTGTGAGAATTGTTACTGACATCAGACCACAAGTAAAATTCTCAACATTTTTACAGTAGTCTTATATTTCATATTTCTTAATGCTGTAAAAGTTTCAATTGATTTGGATTTTTGTTCCTAAGGGTTGTAGTGTAAATCCATAATCTGGTCTTAAAATTGAAAAATCCGAAATTGGTAGTAAATGGTTTTTAAAATTCATGAAAATCTCAGAACAAGCTATGTTTACCTATATCTTTTTTTTGTAGAAATTTCAATGAATTTAGATTTCTATTTCTAGCAGTTTCTGTGTTATTTTAACAATCTGGTCATATTATTGTTAAATCAAAATTAAATAAGAGCTTATTGTAAAAATCTGTAAAACTTTTCCAGTAAGCTACATACATTCCCATCTTGCTGCTGTAGAAATTTCAATCCATTTCGAATTCGTTTGCAATAAATTCACTTGTAAAATCACTCATGCGGTTTAAAATTGATAAAATCTACTCAAAATTGAAATTAATTAAAAATCATTATCAAAATTTCTAAAGAACCTTAAATTTTTGTTACATATTAATTCTTTAATCCATTGAAATAGAAATCTTAGGATCTTTAGATTTCCCTGGTAAAATGGTCAGTGCATCCATAATCGTATCCCAATTGCAACCGATCTTTGACAATTTGAATATTTAAGCTATAGCTTGTTATTGGCTCCGAGGTTACTGTCCACGGAAATCCTGAGATATGCCAGGCAATAAGGTGCTATAACCTAAGTATTAAATTGCACAAGGAAAGAGCGCACGATTCCCTTCCTTGGATGCCATTCGAGGCCGAAATTGGAGAACCCTAGAACCTTTGGTATTCCTTAAATGTCCAGAAACCGAAAATCCTTGAAATCTGAAATTAATTAACTTCAAGAACTTGAATCGATTTGTCTCGAGTCTTTCGGAATCATTGGATTATGGTTTCCGATATAAGAACCATTAGAGCCCAACTTAGGAACACTTATGTCAGGTCGTGTCCTAGGTCTTAGGGAGTCTTAGGTTTTAGGGAGTCCTAGAGTTAGGAGTCCAGCCTCATCACGGACGTTTGCTATGGATAGCAACCGTACCATAGGTCTAGTTACACTAGTTACCTAATTTTTCCCTAGGACAAGCCTAGTTACCTAGGATGTAGGTTAACCTGCATTAGTCTAAGGAACAACTTGCACTTAGATAGGATCATATAGCATCTTAGATGAAATCCTAGGATAATAAAATCTTCAACTTGAATTAAATAACATCTCTTAAAACTGTTGAAACAGTCAATCCAGTCTAGATCGGTGTCTTAGTTGAGTTAGGCATAAGTAGCTTAGCTTAGGTGCACCGAACTACGTCGACTCTGATCCCAGTGAGGCTTGGGTACGTAGGCAGCTTGGATGCTTGATGGCATACCAACCGCGAGTCGGCTCCACAACAAATTGTGGGGTTTTGTATATTAATTTTCTTGTAAATTCTTAATTAAATCACTTAGGATTTTCCATGAAATTAGAATTTTAGGAGAACTTTCACCTAGATTGAATCCAGACAAATTAAGAAATCAAGATACACATTTAGGATTCACACTGAAATTAGATCATAAGGATGCATGTCACATAGTTCGCACACTAACAAAGAGTTGAATGAGCCATTTAAAATAAATTTAAAAGAGTTAACTTTTGGAATTGAAGACCGATTATCGGGCAGGAATGGTGCATGTGGTGGATAACTCCCCATACCTTCCATTCTTGTAACCAGGTAGCGAGTCTAGATTTTTGGTTAATTTCGGGTCCTAGATCCCACATCTAGGTGGCGACTCTGTCAGTATCTTTTGTGTGGAATTCAGATTGCATTAGTGATCCCAGGTTCACATAAAAGATGAATTAAAATCAATAATAAAAATGCACACGCCAATCGCGTGGGTACGAGAGACCAAGAGAGAGCGTGGCGGCTCGCGCCGCAACCCTCTCGCGGGATCGGGTCCCACAAAGATGAAAATGGGTTTATGGTGGTGGAAAATTTCAGAGGGGGTTTGGAGAAGATGAAGTGGTTGATGTGAGTGATGGTCGGTGGGGGGAGGCTGGCCGCAGATGGGGCCAGAGGTGGCGGTGGTGGTCCGAATCCATGGTGGTGGAGATGGTCTCGGACTGAGGTTTAAAAGGGGTTCGCCGGATTCCGGTGAAGACGACCGAAGAAGATGATGTTGGTAGAGGTTTTTGAAATGAGTTTTGATGATGAGGTGATTGGAAGATGAAAATGGGTTTATGGTGGTGGAAAATTTTAGAGGGGGTTTGGAGAAGATGAAGTGGTTGATGGGAGTGATGGTCGGTAGGGGGAGGCTGGCCGGAGATGGGGCCAGAGGTGGAGGCAATGAGGAAGGAGGATGAGCTCTCTCTCTCTGGCTCTTTCTCTTTGTTTTCTCGATTTTTTCTTTTTCTCTCTCCCTGGCTGCTTTTTATAGCAGAGATATTTTCATGGGTATAATCTTAGCCATTCATTGCAAAGCCAATGTATCTTGTATAATTTCAACCCTTGATCTCTTCAATTGTCTTTATAAACCCTAATAGAAAATCCTCTTCTCATTTCATCCTACCCACACATTTTCCTTATTGATCCTATGGCTTAGAATTATTACTTCCCAAGCAAGAAATGAGGACACCAAGAATGTCCTAAAAGATGGGTTGATTTCCTTCTTACCCAACACCTCTATTTTGTTTGTGCGTGGATTTATGCTTGACCCCCCCGTTTTGTTCTAGACAGCCCCATCTAGTGTATTTATAATTACCCTTCTCTTTACAAGAGAGGGGGGGGGGGCTCGGGTAGGAAATGGGTAGTAAAAAAAAGGAAATGATAAATTTGTCCTCCCATGCTCTTACCTTGGACAATCACTTTCTAGTGTATTTCACTCTCTTTTTACTCTATACACGGGTGACTCGGGGTAGAAAATGGGGGTGGAATAAATTCCCTTCTTCTTTGATTTGCCTATGGTAAACTAGTATTGGCACACCCATGAGCTGCTAATTCGCCTCTCTTTTCGCATTTCTTTATATTATGCTCAACTTAAGCTCAAGACATGGGCTGGGATGCGACTTGGGTCGATTTATGAAGCTCGGGTTGAGATTTTCAACTTGACATCGGGCTAGGTTGGGATCGATTCCATTAATTTTCCGTGAAACCTTGTCCTGACCTGACACAGTCTATAGACTTAAGCGTAAGATATCAACACCAACAATTCAGGGTTCAAAAAAAGGGGTGCCAATATTACAGGTGAAGGTTACTTCAGTAATTTTACCAATTTCGCGGACATGAGAGTGGGGATCAGGGCTTCAAATTCAAGGGGGTTTCTCGGGTTACAGACATCGATCAAAGGGCTTGGTAACAACAGTATTTTTCATATTCTTCTTGTTTATTTCGCACTTCGAGACCTTATTCAACCTCGGGATTTTATTTGAATACGCGGGTTTAGGGCCAGGTCAAAATGGGGTGTCTACATATGCCCCTCTTTGGCAGAGTGTGCTTGTCGCACAATGCCAAAGCCGAACAGACAGCACATTTTGACTGGCCCAAGGCTTCAAACAAAAGGGATGTAAGGGGGTAACAAGATGGATTGACGAGACAGATTCTCATCGGATTGACCAGTGAATTGGTGAGACAGATTCTCGAGGAAATGACGAGACAAGCTCTCGAAGAGATGGCGAGACAGACTCTCAATAGCATAGCGAGACAGACTCTCAAGGAGATAGGTAAGATAGACTCTCAATAGATGGTGAGACAGACTCTCGAAAGGATGACGAGACAAACTCTCGAAAGGATGGTGAGACAGACTCTCAATGGAATGGGGAGACAAAATCTCAATGGATTGGTGGGACAGAATCTCGATGGAATGGTGAGACAGACTCTCAAAGGATGGCGAGACAGACTCTCAAAGGGATAATGAGACAGACTCTCAACTGGATGACGAGACAGACTCTCGATGGAGATGATGAGACAGACTCTCAAAGGAAAGGACGAGACAGACTCTTGAAGGGATAATGAGACAGACTCTCAACTGGATGACGAGACAGACTCTAGATGGAGATGATGAGACAGACTCTCAAAGGAAAGGATGAGACAGACTCCCGATGGAATAGTGAGACAGACTCTCACAGATTGCACAATGGAATGATTAGACGACCTCTAATTAAGCCACTCAGGGATTTAGAGGATTACAGAGCGGAATGAATAGACCATAACCATGATTAAGCCATTCCAGGATCTGAGAAGACGGCCTCTTCACAGATCAACAAGGCGGAATAATTAGACCATTATCATGATCAAGCCACTCCAGGATCTGAGAAGATGGCTTCTTAACAGATCGACAAAGCGGAATGATTAGACCGTTATCATGATCAAGTCACTCTAGGATCTGAGAAGACGGCCTCTTAACAGATAAACAAAGCGGAATGATTAGACAATTATCATGATCAAACCACTTTGGGATCTGAGAAGACGGCCTCTTGACAGATCAACAAAGCAGAATGATTAGACAATTATCAGGATCATTCCCAACTTGAAAATTTGACTTGTAAAACGAGTTAAAGTTTCTCAAATCTTGATTTGTTAAGACCGCTATCTCAACTATCATTGCATGCTAGGTATCTTTTATGGCCTGACTTTCATCAGGGCATAAAAGATGCCCCTAGTATAATTTTGCTTCCAATACAGGAGTCTTAACAAAACTCGAACAGATTCAAGCTTTCTTTCATGAAATTTGTGTTATAAAGATTTTTGAAAGTACAAGAGACTGATTCTCGTTGAAAGGTCTACTACTTTTATGCCAATAGCAGGAATTTTGGGCCTCAAAGGCTTTCAAATGCACAAGAGACTGATTCTGCCTGAAACACCTTCAATTTTCCGCCAGTTGTCAGAATTTCAGGTTACAATGGTTTTCAAATTTACAACAGACTGATTCTGCTTGATACATCTTCAACCTTTTGCCTGCTGCAGGAATTTCAAATGGGCCTGAGAGCGTGCCGCGCTTCTAAACCGGGTATAAGCCATTTCATCTTCTGAAGATGTGACTTTGGTTTCTGGTACCTGTTACCCCAACTTTTGAAAGGATACTGGACCAAACAGGTCATTTGGGACATACCTGACTTGACTGAGTACATGACTTTGACTTGTCATAGAATGACCTTGACTACTGCTTGACAAAGGACTTTTGGTGAGTACACAACCGAGTTACGAGACTGACTTTCAAGAAAGACTGAATCTGCTTCTTAATTTGATAATTGTTTTAAGATGGTACAGCTTACCACCCTTAGAATTCTATGAATACCGTGTTTTAAGGTGATTCCGCCTCTTTCCGGTATTTAGTCATGGTTATTATATCCTTTGGATTGCTCGGTTTTAACTCTTAGCTTAGAGGAATATCAAAGGAAGCTTTGCCGGCGCTATTCAGACCTTGGAAGTGATGCCCATACGGATATGAAAGTCTCGCTGGCTTCTGAGATTTAGTCCTTCGTGAGAAGTCACTGCCATGACCAGATTGCCCTTTTGGGTTTTCAATCTGGCGGACCGCTTGCCTTAATTTTTACCTGGACTGCCTGCCCTTGCAGGTTTTCCATCCAGTAGGCTCAACTTTCTGATTTTTGCCTAAGCCGCCCTTTCGGGTTTTCAGCTTAGCGGGTGAATGACCCTAACTTTTGCCTAGACCGCCCTTTCGGGTTTTCAGTCTAGCGGGTCTAAGACTCCATTATTTTTTCTCTTTTTTTTGTGCTTCTCCACAAACCTTTGCCTTATCACACCAGGAGGACTTCTAGGTGGGTTAGGGTTTGAAAGAATTGGATTAAGGTGTTTGAATTGACTGGACCGAATCTCCAAAGAGTGAGGATCAGGCCCACGTGGTTCACCCATTGGGGACTTTGGGTTGAGATTGTTTTGATTTTACTTTTTTTTTCTTTTTGAAAATTCCTCTTTTTTTCTCTCCACAGATTTGAAGGATTTGCTTTTCTTTTTCTTTTCTTTCTTTTCAACAGTTTTGAAAGATATGACCGAACCCGACTCTTCAGGTTGCCTACGTACCCTATGGAAAGGGATCAGGTCATGACGCAGTTCAGGTCTTGTCGAGTCATAAAAGATGCCCCTAGTTTGACAAAGAAATTTTGGTTTTACTTATTGGCTCAAAGGGGTTGCAAACGGTCTTTGACTTTTCCTTTTTTTCACTAGGCTTTTTGGATTTGAAGCTCATATCGACTAAGGACGGCCTCCTGGTGTCTTAGGCATAATATTTTTTAAGTTGATCAAGGTTTGTGGGTTCTATTAGCTTTTCACCATTTTGATCGTGGAGTCTGACGGCTTTTCCAGGTAGGACTTCATCGACAATGTAAGGACTTGACAAGTTTGGTCTGAACTTCCCTCGGGGATCATAGACCGGTGCCTTATAGGATTTTAAAACCAGGTCTCCCTTCTGAAGATCTCTGATCTTCACCTTCTTGTTAAAGCTTTCTCAATTCGACGCTGATATCCCTAGACATGATACAGAGCTCTGAGCCTCTTCTCATCAATCATCTGTAACTTCTGATACCAGGCCCTTGCCCACTCTGATTCTGGCAAATCGGCCTCCATCATTACCCTTAACGAAGGAATTCTCAGCTCAAATACTAGGACCGCTTCCATCCCATACACTAGTGAATAGGGCGTAGCTCCTGTAGAGGCTCTGATCGATGTTCTGTAAGCCCACAAAGCATATGGTACCTTATTTGACCAGTCCCTGTACGTCTCTGTCATCTTGCTGATGATGGCTTTGATGTTCTTGTTCGCGGCTTCGACGGCTCCATTTGTCTGAGGCCTGTATGGTGAGGACTTGTGATGCTTGATCTTGAACTCCTCACATAGGTGTACCACTTCTTTCTTGAAATGCGATCCATTGTCCGAGATCAGCTCATGCGGTACCCCATATCTGAAATTATGTTCGTCCGAATGAATTTACCAACTGAGGCTGAAGTCAACGATGCGAAGGATGCGGCTTCGATCCACTTAGTGAAGTAATCGATGGCTACCGGGATGTACTCATGTCCACTTGAGGATCTCGGAAACACCTTTCCAATAATATCGATTCCCCAGACTGAAAAGGGCCACGGCGAAGTCAGAGAATGCAACTCAGACGGCAGCACATGAATGAGGTTGGCATAAACCTGACATTTATGACACTTCTTCACAAATGAAAAGCAGTCGGTTTCCATGGTTGGCCAATAGTATCCAAGTCTCAGGATCTTTCTCGACAACATCTTTCCGTTCATGTGAGGCCCACAGACTCCTTCATGTGTCTGCTCTATGAGATTAGCTGCTCGATCTTCATCTACACAAAGAAGCTGGATTCCATCAAATGACCTCCTGAAGAGCTCATTGCCACAAATAATGAAGTTAGCGGCCAACTTCTGGAGAGACCTCCGCTCTTTTCTCGACGCCTCAGGGGGGTGCCCTTGGCCTGAAATGAGATTCTTTATGTCAGTGTACCAGGGCTTTCCATCCGGACATCGGGCTGCTATCTCTATGGCATTCACATGCGCTGGAGTCCATTGTAACCGCACCGCTAGAGGCTGAACTTCCATTGATGCAGAAATTTCTAACATTGAGGCTAGTGTAGCCAAAGCGTCCGCAAAATGATTTCTCGTCCTTGACAGATGAGTAAACGTAACATTCTTGAATCTCTTGACCAAAGGATCCAGATACGTGTTATACGGTATCAATCTATCTTCTTTTGTTTTCCATTGACCATTGATCTGACAAATGATCAAGATTGAATCCCCGAAAACATCTATCTCTTGAATATGCAAAGCCAAGCTGCTTCGAGACCAGCAATGCACGCCTCATATTCGGCCTCATTATTGGTACACTTGAACTGCAATTTGATGGATACAGGTATGTACTCTTTCTTTGGAGATATCAACACTGCCCCGACCCCTTGACCTCAGTTGTTCACTGCACCATCAAAATACATCAACCATCTGGTGCTTTGGACCTCATCCTCTACAGCCATGATTTCTTCGTCGGGAAAATTTACCGTCAAAACTGCATTCTCATCTATAGGCGCATCAGCCAACTGCTCAGCTATCACACACCCTTTCACTGATTTCTGGGTCACATAGGTGATGTCGAATTCAGACAATAGCAGCAACCATCTGGATGTTCTTCCTGTGAGGGTGGGCTTCTCGAACAAGTACTTCAACGGATCCATCCGTGAGAGTAAGAGAACCTTGTTTGATAATAGGTAGTGTCTGAGCCTCTGAGTTGCCCAAACCAATGCTAGACAAGTCTTTTCCAAGATAGAATACTTCATTTCGTACTCTAGCATCTTCTTGCTGATGTAGTAGATAGGCTTTTCTTTCTTCGACTCAGGGTCTTGCTGGGCTAACATGCAACCCATAGCCGTGTCAGTGACAGATAGGTATAGCAACAGTGGCTGGTCTAGAATAACTGGTGAAAAGACAGGAGGCGAATCTAGACACCGCTTGACTTTCTCAAATGCTTCTTGACACTCATCATTCCACTTCTTCGGAGAATTCTTCTTCAGCAGCTTGAAGATGGGCTCACATGTCGTTGTCAACTGATTTATGAACCTTCTTAGGTACTGAACCTTTCCCAGAAAACCACAGATCTGCTTTTCAGTTCTCGGCGACTCCATCTCTTGGATTGCTTTGATCTTTTGAGGATCTACCTCAATTCATCTTTCGCTAACCATGAACCCCAACAACTTCCCTGAAGTGCCCCGAATACACACTTGCTCAGGTTCAAGCGAAGCTTATACTTCCGGATCCTTTCAAAAAACTTCCTCAGGACTACGACATGCTTTGGTCGAGTCTTAGATTTAACAATCATGTCATCGACGTAAACTTCGACCTCTTTGTGAATCATGTCATGCAATAAGGTGGTAGGCGCCCTCTGATAAGTTGCCCCAGCATTCTTCAGCCTAAACGACATCACTCTGTAGCAATACGTTCTCCATGGAGTGGTGAACGCAATTTTTATCATGTCCTCAGGGGCCATCTTGTTAGCCCAAGGGTTCCTTCAATCACCTTGTTTTGATGATTAACAAACGCAAATTGATTAGTCTTTTATGGACTAATAGTTTGCCTTGAGTGTTGTGCTATAGACAGGTAATTCACAAGTCAATCCATGATAGCACCAACACACTATTGATGGCCTATGCTTGAAGATGAACCAAACACAATGGCAAAGGAGCTCGGAACATACTTAGACCAATCACACCTTGGAGGTACCTAGGAGAAGCTCATCATCAACCATCTCAAAGCATTGAACAAGCAAAGGAAGATCAATGAAGGCCAAAGCTTGTGGATCAACAACTTGCAAAGGAGCTTGAACCAAATGGTGGCATCATCCTTGGAAGATGTCAAGCAAAGAAGCTCAACCTTGAAGATCCCAAAGCAAGCCATGCACTCAAAGAGAAGATCAAGCAATGGCTACCTCAAGAGTTCATTCAAGAGAGTGGTAAAAAGGGTAGATTGTATCAGCTATCTCTCTTGTGTTTCCTCTTATCAAGGCACATCTTAAAACCCCTAAAAATATTTTTTTGAAAGAGACTAACACACCATTTAATGACTTAAATGGATAAGTGAATAGCCATGGTGGTGTACCAACATGTTGGGACCCATATGGCATCCAACACAAGAATGAACAAAACAGAGTTCCGAAGCAACAACCTGGATCAACAACTAAATCCTATCAAAACTTGTTTAAAATATTTTCAAATATTTTTAACAGATATCTCTCATTTGTCTCATATCTGTAGAGTATAAGAACATCGAAAACTGATGAGAAACGAAGGAGATATGAATTTTTCAAATGGGACATTGTTTGCTGGAAATCCAGTCTCGGAACTCCGAGAATTATTCTCGGAGCTCCGAGCTCGGAACTCCAAGAAAATTCTCGAATCTCCGAGAAATGATCTAGGTTCTAAAATTAAAAGCCTTGTTTTGTGTCTCGGAACTCCGAGCAGTGTATTTGTTCAAAAAAAATAGCCGTTGTGGCCCAACGGCTAGTTGACTGTTTGACCCGAAAATAACCGTTTTGCCCCTAAAACGGTCATATTGAGTTGGGACACCATATATACCCATCTAATGGGTCTAAAACACTTGATGAACATTGTCCAACTTCAACAAATCCTAGAAAATTATTTGTGAATAATTTTTGGGTAAAAACTCTCACCAACCTCTTGTGCCTTGATTTGGAGAAAATTATTTGAGATTGGTTTAGGCTTTAAACTTGTGATTGATTTTTGAGAGAATCTTGTGGGAGCTTGAGTGTGCATTTTAGCCTACTTAGAGGCAAAGCTAATTTTCTTCTTCATCCAATCGGTGGCAAGGGCATCCGTGTTTAATTCCCTTGGGTGAAGCGCTTAGAACTCGGCGGAGAAGGAGAGTCATTGTAAAGGTGGAAGGGCATCCTTATTTAATTCCCTTGGAGTGTAAAAGCCTTGGAGCCGGGGGTTGTGGAGGTCTCTAGTGGAAATCCTCAAGTGCGACCTTGAGTAGAGTGGAGTAGGCCGTTGGCCGAACCACTATAAATCCTTGTGTTGCTTGCGTTGGTATTTCTCGATTTCTCACTCTTTATCTCACTCTCTTATTTGTGCTTGTCTTATTATTTAGAATTGAGTGAGTTAACATTGCCATCCAACGTGAATGTCTTTACATTGCTAATTAGCCCACTAAATCTCCTAATTAAGTTGGTTGTTTAAACAAGGTTTTTTTAAGCTTATATACATTTGTGAAAATTGGTTAAGCTTAACTAATTCAACTTAATTAACCAAGGGATAAAACTAGGGTGAAATTAGTAAAAGTTTTCAAAAGGCAAAAGTTTTATAAACATCCTATTCACCCCCCCTCCAGGTTGCCAAACCAAGTCACTACTCGGATTTCAATTGGTATCAGAGCTTGGGTTCTTGATTAAGACCCTAATCGGTTAAGAGTTAAACGATCTAGTTTTTGGCAACTTAAAAGATGGGATCTAGACTACCTATTTTGGATGGTTCGGATTATGGATCATGGTTGATCCATATGAAGACATACTTAAAAGGTCTAGATAAAGATATAGTAAAGATAATTGAAAATGGTTTTGTTTTAAATGTTAAATCTAAAAGATTAAATGATTTTGATAAAAATTTATCTGTACTAAATACAAAAGCCCTAATTGCAATATGTTATGCATTACCACTTAACATTTATGAAAAAATATCCTCTTGTAAAAATGCTAAAAATGTTTTGGACTCTATTGAAAATCTTCAAAATCAAAACATGTGCTTAATGAGATTATCTAATGAAGACCCCTTGGATAATGCCGAATTCACATTTGAAGAACTTGTTGAAAATGTTCAAGAATTACATAAGAAACTTGAGGATCAACTATCTAATAATTCAAACTTAAAAAATAATTTAGCGAGTATTCACAAGGAGTTTAGGTCACTAGAAATAGATCATGCACATCTTAGTGAAGAAAATGAAATTTTTAAAAAAGATTTTATTGAACTAAGTGATACCATTGCTTCACTAAGAGAGAAAAATCAACTCCTTAAAGAAGAAGAAGAGAAAATCAAAATGCTTTCATCTCTTGAATTAATAAATTTTAAAACGGAAATCAATGACTTAAACATCAAGAATGAAACATTAATGCTGGAAAATCATTATTTACAAGAAAGTCCAAAACATAGTTTTCATCATAATCATTCTTGTAAATCATCTTGTTCATCCCGTCCATCTACCTACTCATATATGTCTTGTGATTTTTGTGGTAGATTTGGACATTACAAATCTAAATGCATGTCTAGATTTGTAAAAAGTAGTAAGTTTGTTTGGGTTAGAAAAGATACATCAACTAGAACAAACTTGCTTGGAACCAACATGGTTTGTGTTCCAAAATCCCCTACTTGAATCACATCATATGATTAGTAGATTTAGGAGTAAGGAGCTTAAAATGAAATATCATTTGAAAATAAATTTTTAATACAATATGCTTATAGTTGGTTAACCTTTTTGTATCAATATTTAATGTGCTTAATTTGAAAATCTTAAAAAAAGAAGAAGAGTGTATAGATACTATATGCCTATCTCTGTTTGAATAACATGTATCTATATATCTTCTTGTAATTCAAAGTCTAGATGCTTAAATGTAGTTAATATGAGACTTTGATATATTGAGTTTAATTGAATATCATAATTAGAAACATCTATCTAAGTGCATACATTATGATATAGATCTTCTTGCATTTAGTGATCAACCACAAAAGAAAGCCACTCTAGAGAACATTAATGTGAAAACCATAAATTGTACTTACATGATATTCAACCACACCTTTGTGCCCATGTGCTCAAATTAAAGTTTCAAGTACATCTTTAAAATTTGAACCCATTTTGGTAGTTGCTAGGAGTTAGGTTAAATGATCACATTATTCTAGCAAAACCAAAAGAAAAGAAACCCATAGGTTTAAAGACTTGAACTTAAATGGAAATTTTTGGCAATCAAATAATACTTGAACAAAAATTTGAGAAAATGCCAAAGTATCATTCTTTAAACTCTATTTTCGAACAAATATGGCACTTGCTAGATAATTATGTACTTAAATTATTTTAAAATATCATTTCTAGTAAAACTAAGATATTAGATTCCATGTCTAAGAAAACAACTCAAATCCCTTCTTAGACATCTTTTTGTGCCCTAGGTGAACAAACATGTTTATTGCTTTGCACCTAGTTGTCCTATCAAACCCATTCTATTACATGCTTAATGATTTTCATCAAATGCTAGAAGAATCATAGATGGGTCAAATCTTATGTATTTCCAAAAGAGCTTTGATTGGATATCTTTTCATGACTTAGATGAACCTTGAAATGTATAAGTAATGTTATATGTATTTTGTTCAAATAGTCATGAAAGTTCATGTTGGAATGTGTGTATTCAAGGTGAATTTTATCATGTGATATATATATTTTTATACTCTAAAATCCTTGGATCTTTCCCTAGAAACACAAAAGGATATAATATGTAGGGAAGTTAAAACATGAATCTAGATTCAATGTATGACTTGAAATAAAAATATCATAGGAATCTAAAATCATATTTGGGCATTTACTCACTTGAGTAAAATTAAAATTCACTAATGTGGTTGTATACATTAGATTGTGATGGGAACATGTGTCTCCCACATATTTTTGGTTTTTCAATAGGGCTTATGCATCTTGTGCCTAATGCCTTGTCATTTTACATGTGGTTGTGGATATAGATGTAAAGTTTGGACCATGCATATTATGTGTCATGCCCTTTGTGTCCAAACATGAAGAATTATCCATGGAAACCTTGATGATCATATCTTCTCATAAGGTATACTCTCACCTTCATAAATCATGGATGTCTCTGTAAGACATGGTATTTTATTGACCATTCTCACTATGTCTTAGTCCTATAGAATTGAACTCAAATTGGTATATACATATTCTATAGTTATCACCCCTTGTTTGATAATATCTACACATATGAGATGTTAAACCTTAATCTTAAAAGTCACTCAATTGGTGCCCTTAGCCTTCTTAGATTCTAAGAGGGAGATGGTATATTCACATTAATTAAAATATCTAACAAATTAGCCTTATGCCAACATCTCAAACATGAATAGGTATATATTTATATGTGATCTCCCTAGCTAGTTATGTATGTTACATACTTAGGGAAGTAAAGCGTGAATTTGAAAAATATTATATCACATTTAGGGGGTGCATGAGCCAAAGATTGAAAATCTTTTGTGCTATGCTTGTTTATCATGATGAGCTAGACTATGACTATCATTTTATCATGATAAACTGACACTTGGAGAGTAAGTGTCATTGTAGCCCAAGGGTTGAGTTTAACTTGGTATCTTTTGAAAAATATATCCAAAAACCTTTGGAGTCTATGCAAGGACATCCCTTTGGAATCATGCATTGCATGACTCATTTTCAAAGGGGGAGCTTAGTATGATAAGATTTTGTCTTAAATGGCTTATCATATGATATTAAATGTGTATATAATTATGCATATGATAAGTACACTCATTTGGAGCATTGTTGCTCCATATGGGTTATGACCGGGCTTGTCTTGCTTGTATTTTCAAGTGTAGTTGAAGGCTAGAAGCCCATAGCCTAAGTGTTAGTGTCATATCCTTTAGGATTTTTGACTTATCTTGGATGGTCTATGTAGACACCCCATTTTGACCGGACCCAAGTTCGCTATGCTTGGGAGAAACCCCATCCGATCATTTCCGCCATGTTTCGCATTTTTCCGTGAGAGGTTGAGAGAGATTATTCATAAGAATCCAAGCGAGGGAGAATTTGGACCCGTTTGGTGGGCCCGCATTGAACATTTGTTTAAAATTCGAATCAACCGAGGGCCCACATTGTGGGGCCCACGTTGTGGGGCCCGCTTTGTGGGGCCCACATTGTGGGGCCTCAGTAAGGCCTCTTATGAAGAACAATAATGATGGATTCTCCACTAAAGAAACATGATGGGCCCTCCACTAAGAACAATAATGATGGATTCTCCACTAAGAAACATGATGGGCCCTCCACTAAGAAGAATGATGATGGATTCTCCACTAAGAAACATGATGGGCCCTCCACTAAGAAGAATGATGATGGATTCTCCACTAAGAAACATGATGGGCCCTCCACTAAGAAGAATGATGATGGATTCTCCACTAAGAGGGACAACATGATGAGCTCTCCACCAACACATCTCTCTCTCTCTCTTTCTCTCCCTATATATATCTTCCTTCCCATCCATAAAAAAGGAGGAGAAAAAAAGGAGATTTACCTTCCATTATCTCTTTCTCTTCCATTATCTCTTCCAATCACTCCCTCAAATCCCTTTCCCTATATTCTTCTTCCATTATCTCTCCCAATCACCTCCCAATCCTTCCCTCTAAGAGAAAGCGAAAGACGGCGGATCGGATCGGCGGCGGCAAGATCTTCACCACAGGTAGGTGCATTTTTCTCAAAATATTTCTGTATTTTTCCGAATTTTTCTGATTTTTTCCACAAATTGTGTTTTAAAAATAGAAAACTCTTCAAAAAAACATCTTTTGACGAAGAAAAATTAAATTATATACCAAACAGATTCCAAATTTAATGCAATTTCGTGGGAAATTAATATGGTACTGATTCATTTTACCATGAATTTTTAAGGATTTTTGGAGTTTATTTGGTATATTATTTAATTCTTTCTTTGAAAATTATCAGATTTTGTGAGACTTGTTACTGACATCAAATCACCCTTAAAATTCTTAAAATTTTTACAGTAGTCTTATCTTCCATATTTCTTGTTACTGTAAAATTTTCGAGTGATTTGGATCTGTTTTCATATGGGATGTAGTGTTAATTCTTAATCTGGTCTGAAAATTGTAAAATCCGAAATCGGTAGTAAATAGTCTTTATAATTTATGAAATTCTCACAGCATGCTCATTTTATTGATATCTTATTTCTGTAGAAATTTCATAGAATTTATATGTCTATTTCTTGTAGTTTCTGTGTTAATTTGGCAATCTGGTCATTTAATTGTTAAATCAAGATTAAATATGAATTTAATGTAAAAATCTGTAAAACTCATCTATTAAACTACATACATTCCCATCTTGCTGCTGTAGAAATTTCAACTCATTTCGAATTCGTTTGCAATAATTTCACTTGTAAAATCATTCATATGCTTAAAATTGATACAATCCATTGAAATTCGAAATTAATTACTACCAAGTGATTTTCAACATTCGAAATTCGAAATTAAAATTGATAAAATCCATTTATAAAATCACATTTACTCAAACTTAATCTAACAAAACCTGAAGGCATCATAGATTGCGCGAACTTATTGCACACACTTACATCACTTGCATCTAAACCCCTGCATCTCACATGCACACACGTCCTATTTTAGGAACCCGGAGTGTTATCTAGCATGGTTGACTGGGATTTCATCACCTGGTGCCTCTGTGCTAGAGAAGCATTCCACCCTTAGCCTAGTACCTTTATGGTACGTAAACGGATCTCTTGTTCACGTACTGATACGCCGGACACTGGTACAGTATATCGAACATGGATTCGCGCTAAGGGAACTCTTGGCCTTACCCCTAGATTAACCCACACATGCATGTAGTATACGAACACATGTGCATCACGTGTGTGAGCCTAGTTTAGGATATCCTACCCATTTGTGTCTAGATTAGGCCGTAGTCCATCTTCCAATGGCTACGATCGGTCCTAGGTACACAAACAAAGTCATGAGTCGAGATCCTTTCTCCACTCCGCTAGATTATGGTTAGGGTTGATGCCTTCAGGTAACACTGATAAAATGTGCGAAGATTAAAAAACTTTTCCTTTGGGGTTAGGATGTAAATCCCATTCATTTCCAAAGATCTCATAGGATTAGTCATTCATGATCCATCCGTTGAAAGCAATCTTATGCTATCTCATTTCATCTTGATCACAGATTTTCAATCTTATATTATCTGATTTGACTCGTGTTTTCATTTCCTTTAGAGAGTCTTTGACTCATTTATCCTTTAGTTGGTGTTAGTGGAGTCTTTGACTCGTGTTTCTTTTCCTTTAGAGAGTCTTTGACTCATATATCCTTTAGTTGGTGTTAGTAGAGTCTTTGACTCGTGTTTTCACCTCTTTTAGAGAGTCTTCGACTCATTTATCCTTTAGTTGGTGTTAGTAGAGTCTTTGACTCATGTTTCTTTTCCTTTAGAGAGTCTTTGACTCATTTAGCCTTTAGTTGGTGTTAGTAGAGTCTTTGACTCGTGTTTCTTTTCCTTTAGAGAGTCTTTGACTCATATATCCTTTAGTTGGTGTTAGTGGAGTCTTTGACTCGTATTTTCATCTCTTTTAGAGAGTCTTTGACTCATTTATCCTTTAGTTGGTGTTAGTGGAGTCTTTGACTCGTATTTCTTTTCCTTTAGAGAGTCTTTGACTCATATATCCTTTAGTTGGTGTTAGTGGAGTCTTTGACTCGTATTTTCATCTCTTTTAGAGAGTCTTTGACTCATTCCTCCTCTAAGTTGTAGTATTAGAGAGTCTCTGACTCATTTGTTCCCCTCTTTAGTGTTGTTAGTTCGGAGTTTCTCCTTTAGAGTTGTTGATTACTTCGCTTTTGATTAGAGGCTAACTCAGTCTTATTAGAGCTTTGCTTGCTTGGGATCTTGGATCGTTTTCTCTCTTCTTGGGACGCTATCTTTCTTGTTGTGGTTTGTCTCTTTGAGACGCTAGTTGCTTATTCGGGGTTTCCCCTTTTGCTTTAGGGCTTTGCCCTAGTTTATGGTATTACTTGCGTGTTCCCTTTAAGATTGAAAATATTTTAAGGTCCTGAGCATTGGAAAAGCTTTAAAATCCAAAAAAAATTAGAAATTTAAAACTCAAAAAACATTTGAAAACATCAAAAACCTTAAAAAAAATCTAAAGTGTTGAGTGTTTTCTTTTATAAGCGTAGTTTGAGAGTTCGTTCCGAACTACGTTGGCTTGATCCTCTTCCACGAGGTACGTAGTGCAGCTTGGGATCCACATCCCAAGTCCAGCCAAACTTTTAAAAATAAACATTTTAAACCTTTGAAAATTACAAAAATATTCAAACCATTTTCGAAAAGATCTTCCTTTAGAGTTAGGAGTGTGTCCTAGCTGTTTAGGTTGTGTTCTAGAGTTAGGAGTGTGTCTTGATTTGTATTGATATGGTGTGTCCTGTCGTGTGAGTGTCCCTAGAGTTAGGAGGCCTCGAGTCGATCGGTTAGACATTTAGTCGAACCGATGGCTAGACTAGGCATATAGTCATCCCGTGGTTTTCATTAGGTTGCACGGCCTAGTTACACATAGGATTGTAGGAACCACCTGCATTAGCTTAAGGCTAATCAATCTGCATTTAGTTAGGGCATATAGGATGTCCTAAAATCCACCATTCATTGGAATTTAAATAATAGTTCAAGAAGCTTTAATAACTAGTCCGGTCTTTTAGATCGAGTCTAGGATAGAGGTCTAGGTGTCTTAGGCATCATAATTTTGAATAGGGCATCGAACTACGTGGGCTCCGATTCTTCCCGAGGCTGGGATACGTAGTGCAGCTAGGATGGATGGCCATTCTGGTCCGAGTCCAGTCCTGCATTAGAGTTAGGACTTGTCTTGTCCCGTCATACATAGCATAGATTTGTGTCTCATGTTTTGATATGTTTTCTTACTTTCTTGTACTGATACTATACCTTTGGTTGTAGCTTGCATGTGCGTGTCCACCAGAAACTTAGACACCCATTAGGCATGTCACTCATAACCTAGCTTTGCTTAGGTGACACATTTTTCATTTCATTTTACGTGTTTATTTCTCCATTCTCAGGAAATGCATGCTTAGGTAGACGATTCATGAGGATTGTTCCCATTTCACATGATTTTTACTCAAACTTCTTTGGAATTAATGAAAATGGCATAAGAGACCAAGTGCTTGCACTCGGGCGAATTGGGGGTGCTCTCAGACCTTCCCCATTCGTAACCAGGCACGAACCCATATATATTTCTGGTTATCCATTGCACAGAGGATTTGATTTTAGGGTTCCATGGCCTATCCATGGATGGCGACTCTGAGTTCTTTTTAGGTACATCTCGGTTTCGAGCCCTGGCTCCTGATCAGGATGTATCTCATTCGTTTTGTATCGCCACTCGTGCTATGCTGTGAGGGTGGCATCCGTTTCGAGAGTTCCTTGGCAGAGCTCTCCTTCACATTGTGGAGATCTTAGAGGATTGCTGTGGGGACCTCGCGTCCCTCGCCGCACTCGTCCTCTCAGGATCGGGGTCCACAGGCTGGCGACTCTGCTGGGGAGTTCTTGAAACATTGCCTAACTCTTTAAAAATGCCATTTTTATTAACTTTGGAGAAATTTGAGCTAAAATCATTTTAAATGGGAACTCTATCGTTAGAATCCAGGGGCACCAGGTAGGTGCGTAATTAAAACAAAGGATTCACACACTGCACATCATGCATTGTCATATTTTTTATTTTTTTTATTATTTTTCATTGTTTTTCATTATTGGCTCCATGGGATAGATTCAATGCGTGCCTGACTGGGATGTTATTACATCCTGATGGTACTGTTGAATCTATTTCCAAGCTATGCGCCAGCGCTGCAGCATATTAAGTATGTTTCATACGCATAGTACCCATTAGATTGAGTCCGGAGCCCTACTTTATTTTATATATATTATATATATACTTACTGACCTAGTGAAGCCCAACTAGGGAGTACCCGTGTGTATATTGCATTCATATAGGGTCGAACATCTGTTGCTTACACATGTGGAGCCTAGAGGAGCTTTGCCCCATTTGTAGACTAGGGTAGCTCATTTTTACATTGCTACAACACTGTCCTAGTACACTCACCAGTCTGTCTTGAGTCGAGACTTCCTTGACTCCGTTAGATTAGAATTAGGGCTGGTGCCCCTGGTTAGGATTTGTGTGTATGTGTATTTACTTATATATACTGATTATGTATATTATGGTTCTCCTCTTAGTCAGAGATTCCTTATTCCTTTCAGTCGGTTATATCCATTCCGAATTTAGATCTAGATCTAGTCAGTGGATTTTGACCGTCATTACCTTGGCCGAGCTTAGCCCTTGATCTGTTGATTATAGGGTTTGACCCATTGTTGTATATTCTCACCTTTGGTTAGTCCATCTGTTGATCACCCTTCTCTAGTAACCGTTATTCATACCTTTCGATTGAGCTAGGGTGATCCCTTGTATAGTCGTTATACTGCCGGATTTTATCCAGAACATTTTGAGCATGACGGCTACTCTTTAGAGTCTGTTTACTTAGTCTGGACCTTGACCTCCTCGTATAGCCGTTATGCTGCTGGATTTTATCCAAAAGCATGTTAAGCATGATTGCTATCCTTTGGAGTCAGTCTGCCTTGTCTTGATTTTCATGTATACATCATTCAGTAGGATTAAATCCTTACCCGTTTTGTCTTGAGATCTGGCCGATAGCTCGTTTGCTGTCCTTATGACCATGATCTATCATTTCATCTCATATTGATCGTACAGTTGTTGATATCCATCATTCAGATTTTAGATCTGGTCTTTGACCCTACTTTTGTCATTCTTATGGCCATGGTCTATTATCTGAGCCATTGATTTTTTGATCCATGTTTACCTATCATATATCTTTTACCCTTGGATCATATCGAAATCATTAATGGAAAAGTTTGATCTTACCTGTATTCTTTGAGTGCATGATCATTGCTGAGATCGAAATTTATTTTGATTATGGATGTTTATCGTTCCTGACTCTTTCATTCCCAAAAAGAAGAGCAGTTATACTCAAATGAGACTTCAAGGTGTGGATTGAGAATTCATTGAAACCCTGTTGATGTAGGTCATAATATCACTGTCTATTTCGCTTTGACCTTCATAGACAATATTTCTTTGATTTTTAGAATAAAATACCCTTTGGTGTATTTCAAGATTACTCTTTTCTCTGTTTGTTCAGAATCTTTATCCCATGACTATTGATCTAGTGTGTGCTTCCAAGTCAAGAGTCTATGTTTAGCGAAAGACCATTTTTTCTAAAGACTGACTATTTCTAATCATACTTGATCCAGGCAGTCTATTATTTTACCCACATTGTCAACATAAGCCTTTTGTTGCCCCATTTAACCAAGACCTTGTGGAGTTGCTTTTTCTGGGATTTCTACTCCGGGATTGAACTTTATAGTTATCATTATCATGAGGAAAGGTGTATCACCTATAAGCTTTCAGTGTCAGTTCACTACCTTTGAAGAAGTGTCCTGTATCTTTAGATTTGTCTTTGAGCGTACATCAACTTTCTTCTCTCTAAGTTGAAAAAGTTCAGTCATGTGGATGTTAAAAGAAAAAAAAAAGAAGTCATGTCTGTCAATCTTTCTTATATGGAGTCAGTATTCTGTTTTCTATCAGAACTGATGAAGAGCCCAATGAGGTGTGTCAAAAATCATCAATGTACTTACAGTCTTCAATTCAATAAAATTGTTGATTTCATATCTTTGATACTCTATGATTCACTCTTAGATCTAATGTTTAAACAACTAAAGACCCCCTTCTCAGATGAGAATGCAAACGAAATTCACCTCGAGATCTGAAAGATGGTCGAACGAGAGGAAGCGCGTCGAGCATAGCCACTTAAAGAAGAAATCAAAGCCATTGATAGTGGTATCGAAATCCGAAACTCGGGATGGATGGATTGGAAAAACTTTATCTCCTAAGGAGCGCAAAGAATTGATAAACCTGTTTAGAGGGGTTTGACGTAGTTTTGCTTGATCCTATAAGGATAAACCAGGGGAATGCCCTGTCGTTGATCAAAGCAAGACTTCATCTGCTTTAGACATCCAGTTGAGGAATAAAATTTTAAAGAGATAAGCGTCAGGCATCCTGTGGAGCTGATGAGATATTGAGAGAAGATTTTCAGACAGAGTTGTGGAATCTTGAGCATAAATTCAAGATCTTTGAGACGGGAGTGGAGCACAGTGGTTGAAGTTTTGCCAGAAAACCACCAGACTCCTCAAAAAAAAAAAAAAAAAATAAATAAAATTCAAAGGCTTTGAACCTTAAACAAAAGGGCTTGTACATCAAATACATCAGGAGGCCATCCTTGATCGTTTGAGCTTTTATAGCCAAAATCCTAATGTTTTAAAATCCATTTGTAAACCCTTTGGGCCAAAAGCAAAATTAAAACAACTTCTTTTCAAACACATTATAAACCCGGGGCATTTATGCACCCGAACTACGTCGGACCTGATCCCCACCTCTTCAGGGGTACGTAGGCAACTTGATTAATTCAAGTTCGGTCAAACCTTGGGATAAAATCCCCTTTGAAAATTTTGAAGCTAAATGCTAAACCATTCTTTGAAAAATCCCAAAGCGAACTACGCGGATCTGATCCTCCATCTTTGGGGTATGTAGGTAGTCTGGCTAGACCAGATTCGGTTCAAATCTTTAGAACCTTAGGTATTCAACCCTTTCGAACCCAAGCCCACCTAGAAAGTCCTTCTGGTGAAACAAGCAAAGGTTCGAGGCGAATGAAAAGAAAAACAGAAAGAAAAGAATGAGAGTCTGAAGACCCACTAGGTTGAAAACCCGAAAGGGCGGCCTAGAGATATACATTTGCTAAGTTAACAGCCAAAAGAGTTAGCTTATGCAAAAAGTCAGGGTAGTGGTCTGCTGGATTGAAAACTTGAAGAGGTAATCCAGTCAAGGGCAAAGACTTCCCATGAACAGTTGAGTTGAATAGAAGCAGAAGGAGTTCCTCAGTTACGTAGAATTCCCAAGTTTGAGTACAAGCAAAAGTTGAGATAAGTGGTCTTTCAGACTGAAAGCTTGGAAAGCAAAAGTTATGACTTCTTTTGAAGAGAGAAATCAGGGAGACGGAGAAGCCACCTCTGCACAGGGCAGAATCCTGGAATCCGAGTAGTGTCAGCGAGACTTATTTTGACACCTTTTTAAACTAGGGGCATTAAGACCGAGCAATCCGAAAGGGGTAACAACCATGACGGAGATCCCGATGGAGGAAATTAGGTCATCTTGACATAGTTTTTGAGAGTGCTCTAAGAGTGGCTGACCTTACCATTAAAAAATGATACATTTGATTTAAGAGTGAATCAAAATTTAGTCAAATTATTTGAATATTGTAAGTCTTCTTTGAAAGAGTCTTCAGGAGTCTGTTCCTTGTTTATCATTGTTTTCTTTTAGAATCAAAAGTGTTTGGCACTTGAGAGAATGGGTGTATACCTTCCAAAGTGAAAAGAAAATTCAAAGTAGATCCTGGTTTAAGAATCAAAGAAGGGCAAGAGATTTTTTATTCTGACCTGCCTGAAACATCAAAGCCTCAAACACTGAGCAAAATGAAGAATTCTTACGTTCAGCCTTTGTAGAGTTGGTTTTACCACTATACCAAAGAAAGAACCCATGCAAACTCAAATTTTTTCTACTTACCTTGGTTCTGCCTTCTTAAGACTTTGTCATGGAAGCACATCATACTAGGGGCATCTTTTATGACTTGCGTCATAAAAGATATTACACAATGATAACTGGGATATCTATTCTTAGCAAATAGAAACCAGAGAAGCTTGAACATACTCTTTGAGTTGAATTCCTTGATCCAATTGTTTCTTTTGGAGTCAGTTTCAGAAACTTTAATTCCCAGCGGAGTATAAAATCTACTCCTGCATCCTTCAAACCTCATCAGAATGCTTCTCACCTGTTAAAGAGAGTCAGCACCTGAAAATCTCATCAATCTATTTGAGTTTTGCTTTCAGCAAAGATCATGCGCTCCTAGTTATTCTTGGTAAGAGATGACTGGCCCATTAGTGAAATTGATCAAAGATGGTAAATTCTTCATTCCTTTTGAAAGATTTTAACAGAGTTTGAAATTACCGAACTTACGTTATGCGGTTTGGTCTTTTTGAAAGATTTTAACAGAGTTTGAAATTACCGAACCTGTGTTACACAGTTTGGTCGTTTTGAAAGTTTTTAACAGAGATAGAAATTACCGAACCTGTGTTACACGGTTTGGTCCTTTTGAAAGATTTTAATAGAGATGGAAATTATCGAACCTGTGTTACACGGTTTGGTCTTTTTGAAATGTTTTAATAAGGAAAATATTTCCGATCCTGTGTTACACGGATTGGTCTTTTCTTCCTTCTCCCGGGTATTTAGTACCCCGATGATTAGTAGTGTAATGTCAAGTAGTGACTTACCTAATCATCGTTCCGCAATGTGCAGCTTCTTAACGAGTTAGGAGTCATGTGTATCTGCGAAGAGGTTTGTAGGGGACTGTTTAGCAGGACCTACGAATTTGGGTTTATGTGGAACTGTTTAGCAGAACCGCGTGATCCGGAGTGATTCGCTACCTTGAAAGAGAGGAGTCAGAGTTACTCGGATAGTTAAACAGATTTATTTTCAGTAATGATCTGTATAACTATCGCTAGGCTTGAGACTTAGTCTCGCCTCTGGTACTTAGTACCCAGATGATTAGTAGTGTAATGTCAAGTGGTGACTTACCTAATCATCGTCCCGCAATGTGCAGCTTCCTAACGTGTTAGGAGTCATGTGTATCTGCGAAGAGGTTTGTAGGGGACTGTTTAGCAGGACCTACGAATTTGGATTTATGTGGAACTGTTTAGCAGAACCGCGTGATCCGGAGTGATTCGCTACCTTGAAAGAGAGGAGTCAGAGTTACTCGGATAGTTAAACAGATTTATTTTCAGTAATGATCTGTATAACTATCGCTAGGCTTGAGACTTAGTCTCGCCTCTGGTACTTAGTACCCAGATGATTAGTAGTGTAATGTCAAGTGGTGACTTACCTAATCATCGTCCCGCAATGTGCAGCTTCCTAACGTGTTAGGAGTCATGTGTATCTGCGAAGAGGTTTGTAGGGGACTGTTTAGCAGGACCTACGAATTTGGATTTACGTGAAACTGTTTAGCAGAACCGCGTGATCCGGAGTGATTCGCTACCTTGAAAGAGAGGAGTCAGAGTTACTCGGATAGTTACACAGATTTATTTTCAGCAATGATCTGTATAACTATCGCTGGGCTTGAGACTTAGTCTCGCCTCGGGTATTAGAAGTTTGAGTTTAGCTTGAATATTCGATTACCCTAATAATTGGTCGAGTCTTTGACTGATCGGCATGATTTAAAAAAAAAAATTCTTTGAGTGTTTGGTTTTGAACTTGTTTTGGACGAGTTTCAATACATTGGTCTTTGGCCTATTTTTGTAGGTTTCTAAAAAGAAAAAAAACTCTTTGAGTGTTTGGTTTTGAACTTGTTTTGGACGAGTTTCAATACATTGGTCTTTGGCCTATTTTTGCAGGTTTCTAAAAAGGAAAAACTCTTTGAGTGTTTGGTTTTGAACTTGTTTTGGACGAGTTTCAATACATTGGTCTTTGGCCTATTTTTGCAGGTTTCTAAAAAGGAAAAACTCTTTGAGTGTTTGGTTTTGAACTTGTTTTGGACGAGTTTCAATACATTGGTCTTTGGCCTATTTTTGCAGGTTTCTAAAAAGGAAAAACTCTTTAAGTGTTTGAGTTTGTGCTTGTCTTAGACAAATTGCAACGTGGTTTCTAAGAAAAAAAAAATGAAAGCTCTTTGAGTAATTGAAGTGATTGGTTTGTTTGTTTGGTTTGTGCTCTTTGAGCAATTGTTATGTGTACTTTGGCTTAGCCTGATATATAAAAAAAAAGAAAAAGAAAAAATGTTTGTGTTTTTGTAATCGTTCGTTCGTTTTTTATTAATTAGTCGAGTCATGAGTATTAGGGAGAGACTATCTCTTTGAGATGTCTTAGTTGCCGAGTTAAGAGTCGGTGAGAGACTATCTCCCTATTGTTAGTAGAGTTTTATCTTTGTGAATATCGTTTTAAAACTGAAAACCCAAAAATTTGCTTTGTTTTGGTTTCGGGTCAGTCAAAATGTGTCGTCTGTTCAGCTTTGCCATTCGCGTGTTACACACGCTCTGCCAAAGAGGGGCATCTGTAGACACCCCATTTTGACCGGACCCAAGTTCGCTATGCTTGGGAGAAACCCCATCCGATCATTTCCGCCATGTTTCGCATTTTTCCGTGAGAGGTTGAGAGAGATTATTCATAAGAATCCAAGCGAGGGAGAATTTGGACCCGTTTGGTGGGCCCGCATTGAACATTTGTTTAAAATTCGAATCAACCGAGGGCCCACATTGTGGGGCCCACGTTGTGGGGCCCGCTTTGTGGGGCCCACATTGTGGGGCCTCAGTAAGGCCTCTTATGAAGAACAATAATGATGGATTCTCCACTAAAGAAACATGATGGGCCCTCCACTAAGAACAATAATGATGGATTCTCCACTAAGAAACATGATGGGCCCTCCACTAAGAAGAATGATGATGGATTCTCCACTAAGAAACATGATGGGCCCTCCACTAAGAAGAATGATGATGGATTCTCCACTAAGAAACATGATGGGCCCTCCACTAAGAAGAATGATGATGGATTCTCCACTAAGAGGGACAACATGATGAGCTCTCCACCAACACATCTCTCTCTCTCTCTTTCTCTCCCTATATATATCTTCCTTCCCATCCATAAAAAAGGAGGAGAAAAAAAGGAGATTTACCTTCCATTATCTCTTTCTCTTCCATTATCTCTTCCAATCACTCCCTCAAATCCCTTTCCCTATATTCTTCTTCCATTATCTCTCCCAATCACCTCCCAATCCTTCCCTCTAAGAGAAAGCGAAAGACGGCGGATCGGATCGGCGGCGGCAAGATCTTCACCACAGGTAGGTGCATT
The DNA here is from genome assembly GCF_043159265.1 of Tasmannia lanceolata. Taxonomy (NCBI): domain Eukaryota; kingdom Viridiplantae; phylum Streptophyta; class Magnoliopsida; order Canellales; family Winteraceae; genus Tasmannia; species Tasmannia lanceolata. Next base: position 22,313,844 of record NW_027518697.1, on the reverse strand, counting down.
TTTCTCAAAATATTTCTGTATTTTTCCGAATTTTTCTGATTTTTTCCACAAATTGTGTTTTAAAAATAGAAAACTCTTCAAAAAAACATCTTTTGACGAAGAAAAATTAAATTATATACCAAACAGATTCCAAATTTAATGCAATTTCGTGGGAAATTAATATGGTACTGATTCATTTTACCATGAATTTTTAAGGATTTTTGGAGTTTATTTGGTATATTATTTAATTCTTTCTTTGAAAATTATCAGATTTTGTGAGACTTGTTACTGACATCAAATCACCCTTAAAATTCTTAAAATTTTTACAGTAGTCTTATCTTCCATATTTCTTGTTACTGTAAAATTTTCGAGTGATTTGGATCTGTTTTCATATGGGATGTAGTGTTAATTCTTAATCTGGTCTGAAAATTGTAAAATCCGAAATCGGTAGTAAATAGTCTTTATAATTTATGAAATTCTCACAGCATGCTCATTTTATTGATATCTTATTTCTGTAGAAATTTCATAGAATTTATATGTCTATTTCTTGTAGTTTCTGTGTTAATTTGGCAATCTGGTCATTTAATTGTTAAATCAAGATTAAATATGAATTTAATGTAAAACTCTGTAAAACTCATCTATTAAACTACATACATTCCCATCTTGCTGCTGTAGAAATTTCAACTCATTTCGAATTCGTTTGCAATAATTTCACTTGTAAAATCATTCATATGCTTAAAATTGATACAATCCATTGAAAATTCGAAATTAATTACTACCAAGTGATTTTCAACATTCGAAATTCGAAATTAAAATTGATAAAATCCATTTATAAAATCACATTTACTCAAACTTAATCTAACAAAACCTGAAGGCATCATAGATTGCGCGAACTTATTGCACACACTTACATCACTTGCATCTAAACCCCTGCATCTCACATGCACACACGTCCTATTTTAGGAACCCGGAGTGTTATCTAGCATGGTTGACTGGGATTTCATCACCTGGTGCCTCTGTGCTAGAGAAGCATTCCACCCTTAGCCTAGTACCTTTATGGTACGTAAACGGATCTCTTGTTCACGTACTGATACGCCGGACACTGGTACAGTATATCGAACATGGATTCGCGCTAAGGGAACTCTTGGCCTTACCCCTAGATTAACCCACACATGCATGTAGTATACGAACACATGTGCATCACGTGTGTGAGCCTAGTTTAGGATATCCTACCCATTTGTGTCTAGATTAGGCCGTAGTCCATCTTCCAATGGCTACGATCGGTCCTAGGTACACAAACAAAGTCATGAGTCGAGATCCTTTCTCCACTCCGCTAGATTATGGTTAGGGTTGATGCCTTCAGGTAACACTGATAAAATGTGCGAAGATTAAAAAACTTTTCCTTTGGGGTTAGGATGTAAATCCCATTCATTTCCAAAGATCTCATAGGATTAGTCATTCATGATCCATCCGTTGAAAGCAATCTTATGCTATCTCATCTCATCTTGATCACAGATTTTTAATCTTATATTATCTGATTTGACTCGTGTTTTCATCTCTTTTAGAGAGTCTTTGACTCATTTATCCTTTAGTTGGTGTTAGTGGAGTCTTTGACTCGTGTTTCTTGTCCTTTAGAGAGTCTTTGACTCATATATCCTTTAGTTGGTGTTAGTAGAGTCTTTGACTCGTGTTTTCATCTCTTTTAGAGAGTCTTTGACTCATTTATCCTTTAGTTGGTGTTAGTAGAGTCTTTGACTCATGTTTCTTTTCCTTTAGAGAGTCTTTGACTCATTTAGCCTTTAGTTGGTGTTAGTAGAGTCTTTGACTCGTGTTTCTTTTCCTTTAGAGAGTCTTTGACTCATATATCCTTTAGTTGGTGTTAGTGGAGTCTTTGACTCGTATTTCCATCTCTTTTAGAGAGTCTTTGACTCATTTATCCTTTAGTTGGTGTTAGTGGAGTCTTTGACTCGTATTTCTTTTCCTTTAGAGAGTCTTTGACTCATATATCCTTTAGTTGGTGTTAGTGGAGTCTTTGACTCGTATTTTCATCTCTTTTAGAGAGTCTTTGACTCATTTATCCTTTAGTTGGTGTTAGTGGAGTCTTTGACTCGTATTTCTTTTCCTTTAGAGAGTCTTTGACTCATATATCCTTTAGTTGGTGTTAGTGGAGTCTTTGACTCGTGTTTTTCATCTCTTTTAGAGAGTCTTTACTCATTAATCCTTTAGTTAATGTTAGTGGAGTCTTTGACTCGTATTTCTTTTCCTTTAGAGAGTCTTTGACTCATTTATCTTTTAGTTGGTGTCATTGGAGTCTTTGACTCGTGTTTCCGTTTTTAGAGAGTCTTTGACTCATCTGTTTTATTTGCAGTATTATTAGAGAGTCTTTGACTTCGTTATCTCATTTCAGTGTTATCAGTTGCTCTTATTAGAGAGTCTTTGACTCGTTTATCCTTTAGTCGCTTTTATTAGAGAGTCTTTGACTCATTTATTCTCCAGTTACTGTCATTAGAGAGTCTTTGACTCATTTGCTCTTATAATAGTATTATTAGAGCATAGTTGATTTGCCGTAAGTGTTTGATAGGTAGAGAGTTCGTTCCGAACTACGTTGGCTTGATCCTCTTCCACGAGGTACGTAGTGCAGCTTGGGATCCACATCCCAAGTCCAGCCAAACTTTTAAAAATAAACATTTTAAACCTTTGAAAATTACAAAAATATTCAAACCATTTTCGAAAAGATCTTCCTTTAGAGTTAGGAGTGTGTCCTAGCTGTTTAGGTTGTGTTCTAGAGTTAGGAGTGTGTCTTGATTTGTATTGATATGGTGTGTCCTGTCGTGTGAGTGTCCCTAGAGTTAGGAGGCCTCGAGTCGATCGGTTAGACATTTAGTCGAACCGATGGCTAGACTAGGCATATAGTCATCCCGTGGTTTTCATTAGGTTGCACGGCCTAGTTACACATAGGATTGTAGGAACCACCTGCATTAGCTTAAGGCTAATCAATCTGCATTTAGTTAGGGCATATAGGATGTCCTAAAATCCACCATTCATTGGAATTTAAATAATAGTTCAAGAAGCTTTAATAACTAGTCCGGTCTTTTAGATCGAGTCTAGGATAGAGGTCTAGGTGTCTTAGGCATCATAATTTTGAATAGGGCATCGAACTACGTGGGCTCCGATTCTTCCCGAGGCTGGGATACGTAGTGCAGCTAGGATGGATGGCCATTCTGGTCCGAGTCCAGTCCTGCATTAGAGTTAGGACTTGTCTTGTCCCGTCATACATAGCATAGATTTGTGTCTCATGTTTTGATATGTTTTCTTACTTTCTTGTACTGATACTATACCTTTGGTTGTAGCTTGCATGTGCGTGTCCACCAGAAACTTAGACACCCATTAGGCATGTCACTCATAACCTAGCTTTGCTTAGGTGACACATTTTTCATTTCATTTTACGTGTTTATTTCTCCATTCTCAGGAAATGCATGCTTAGGTAGACGATTCATGAGGATTGTTCCCATTTCACATGATTTTTACTCAAACTTCTTTGGAATTAATGAAAATGGCATAAGAGACCAAGTGCTTGCACTCGGGCGAATTGGGGGTGCTCTCAGACCTTCCCCATTCGTAACCAGGCACGAACCCATATATATTTCTGGTTATCCATTGCACAGAGGATTTGATTTTAGGGTTCCATGGCCTATCCATGGATGGCGACTCTGAGTTCTTTTTAGGTACATCTCGGTTTCGAGCCCTGGCTCCTGATCAGGATGTATCTCATTCGTTTTGTATCGCCACTCGTGCTATGCTGTGAGGGTGGCATCCGTTTCGAGAGTTCCTTGGCAGAGCTCTCCTTCACATTGTGGAGATCTTAGAGGATTGCTGTGGGGACCTCGCGTCCCTCGCCGCACTCGTCCTCTCAGGATCGGGGTCCACAGTCTAATATGATATAATTTATTCCAAGAATAAGTTTTGGTTGTCAAGTATTCCATTGTCATATCTTTGGCCTATTATGTCATGTCATACCTTAAATCTTAGGTTTATCTAAGGCCAATGATAAATACTAAGGGGATAGCTAATTATTGCTATCTTTATGTTTATATGGATCATTGTAAGATGCTTACACTATCCATTCAAGCATTTTCCAACTAATTATGCTAAAAATTGCATATCATTAAATTAAAAAAAAAGGAAGCTTAAATGATCTATCATTTTAAACAAAAGCTAAAACTTGCATATCTTTCTAGATCTACATTCATAGGAGAAAATTATTCTTGCTAATCTTAATCTCTATGAATTTGAGTACTTATCATGTGTATTTCCTCTTGGCTATCCATATATCCATGATAGAGCTCACTGTCATGCCATATATCTTAATAGTTAGCCATATTATGATCAAATGTCAATTTCTATGCATGACAATTTAAGAGAATGTTTTTAACTTGAAATATATATATATATATATATATATATATATATATATATATTCTTGCTTATCATGATGAATAACTACACATCACTTCATGATAAGATTCTAATAGGAATTTCAAAAACAAAAGGGGGCTTATCATGCTAAACTATACACTTGCTTGTTTTCTTTCATGATAAGTAAAATATAAGCTTTAACTTGCTAATCTATTATTATATTACGGGTCATAGGGTAGATTTATATTCGATTTATATATACTAAGATACACCCTAAAAATTTGTGCTAAAATTGAAATGTCTCTTTGTTTTGTCAACATAGGCTTGATTTGTTTTGTGATTTCTCATTTCCTATGTTCATTGTCTCTTATCATGCCATATATACTTTGGATTATACTTTGATTTTAATTGGTAACTCATGATAAGAAGTTAGGGGGAGCATCATATTCTCATTAAATATCTTTGATGCTTTATGTAATTGTCCTTAAATGCTTAATCCTTCATTTTTGCTTATACCAAAAGGGGGAGAATTTGTATAATTGATTAGATACATTATCATATGCATTCTTGTATTATAGCTTATTAAATATAACTCATGCATATGTTGAGGGGGAGAAGTAATGAATAAATTATTTATCTAATTTTCAAAAGAGGTTCCTCCCACCTATCTAATCAATTTGGTTTGTCATCATAAAAAAGGGGGAGATTGTTAGCCCAAAGGTTCCTTCAATCACTTTGTTTTGATGATTAACAAATGCAAATTGATTACTCATTTATGGACTAATAGTTTGCCTTGAGTGTTGTGCTATAGACAGGTAATTCACAAGTCAATCCATGATAGCACCAACACACCATTGATGGCCTATGCTTGAAGATGAACCAAACACAATGGCAAAGGAGCTCGGAACATACTTAGACCAATCACACCTTGGAGAAGCTCATCATCAACCATCTCAAAACATTGAACAAACAAAGGAAGATCATTGAAGGCCAAAGCTTGTGGATCAACAATTTGCAAAGGAGCTTTAACCAAATGGTGGCATCATCCTTGGAAGGTGTCAAGCAAAGAAGCTCAACCTTGAAGATCCCAAAGCAAGCCATGCACTCAAAGAGAAGATCAAGCAATGGCTACCTCAAGAGTTCATTCAAGAGAGTGGTAAAAAGGGTAGATTGTATCACCTATCTCTCTTGTGTTTTCTCTTATCAAGGCACATCTTAAAACCCCTAATAATATATTTTTCAAAGAGACTAACACACCCTTTATGGACTTAAATGGATAAGTTAATGGCTATGGTGGTGTACCAACATGTTGGGACCCATATGGCATTCAACACAAGAATGAACAAAACAGAGTTCCGAGGCAACAACCTGGACCAGCAACTAAATCCTATCAAAACTTATTTAAATTATTTTCAAATATTTTTTAAAATATTTTTAACAGATAGCTTTCATTTTTCTCATATACGTAGAGTATAAGAACATCAAAAACCGATGAGAAACGAAGGAGATATGAATTTTTCAAATGGGACACTGTTTGCTGGAAATCCAATCTCGGAACTCCGAGAATTATTCTCGGAGCTCTGAGCTTGGAACTCCGAGAAAATTCTCGGAGCTCCGAGAAATGATCCAGGTTCTAAAATTAAAAGCCTTGTTTTGTGTCTCGGAACTCCGAGAATACCCTCGGAGCTCCGAGCTCGGAACTCTGAGAAAATTCTTGGAACTCTGAGCAGTGTATTTGTTAAAAAAAAAAAGCCGTCGTGGCCTAACGGCTAGTTGACTGTTTGACCCGAAAATAACCGTTTTGCCCCTAAAACGGTCATATTGAGTTGGGACACCATATATACCCATCTAATGGGTCTAAAACACTTGATGAACATTGTCCAACTTCAACAAACCCTAGAAAATCATTTGTGAATAATTTTTGGGTAAAAACTCTCACCAACCTCTTGTGCCTTGATTTGGAGAAAATCATTTGAGATTGGTTTAGGCTTTAAACTTGTGATTGATTTTTGAGAGAATCTTGTGGGAACTTGAGTGTGCATTTTAGCCTACTTAGAGGCAAAGCTAATTTTCTTCTTCATCCAATCGGTGGCAAGGGCATCCGTGTTTAATTCCCTTGGATGAAGCGCTTAGAACTCGGCGGAGAAGGAGAGGCATTGTAAAGGTAGAAGGGCATCCTTACTTAATTCCCTTGGAGTGTAAAAGCCTTGGAGCCGGGCTTCGTGGAGGTCTCAATAGTGGAAATCCTCAAGTGCGACCTTGAGTAGAGTGGAATCGGCCGTTGGCCGAACCACTATAAATTCTTGTGTCGCTTGCGTTGGTATTTCTCGATTTCTCACTCCCTCTCTCACTCTCTTATTTGTGCTTGTCTTATTATTTAGAATTGAGTGAGTTAGCATTGCCATCCAACGTGAATATCTTTACATTGCTAATTAGCCCACTAAATCTCCTAATTAAGTTGGTTGTCTAAACAAGGTTTTTTTAAGCTTATATACATTTGTGAAAATTGGTTAAGCTTAACTGATTTAACTTAATTAACGAAGGGATAAAACTAGGGTGAAATTAGTAAAAGTTTTCAAAAGGCAAAAGTTTTATAAACATCCTATTCACCCCCCCTCTAGGTTGCCAAACCAAGTCACTACTCGGATTTCACATCTTGATCTGATTATATCCAGAAAACCCATCCATAAAGGATAACAGAGCATGACCAGTTGTATTATCCATCAGGATATCAATGCTCGGCAAAGGAAAGTCATCCTTGGGACTCGCCTTATTCAAATCTCTGAAATCCACACACATTCTGACTTTCCCGTCCTTCTTGGGCACAGGTACTATGTTAGCCAGCCATTCTGGATATTCAACCACTTGAATGAAACCCACATCTAATAGCTTTTTGATTTCATCATGGACTTTCAACTCCCACTCTGGTTTTAATTTTTCAAGTTTTTGCTTTCTGGGCTTGGCACCTGGGATTAGGGGAAGACGATGCTGGATGATGTCTTCGCTTAATCCCGGCATGTCATCATAGGACCAAGCAAAAACTTCTTTGTATTCCTTAAGCAAAGTGATTAATTCTTCACGCTCCTCCGGGGATAACGTTTTGCCAATCCGTATTTCTCGAATTTAAGGTTTCATCACCTATGTTGACAGTTTCAATTTCTTCTTCAAGTGGTTTGGCTCGGCGCTCCTCCTCCTGAGTAATCATGTGTTTGATCTTAGGGGGAGTTTCGTTGGCATCCTCATAAGAGGGGGAGTCTTGATCATTGTTATTAGTTTTATCAATTTGAGAAGGAGAAATATAGACAGGAAGATATTGAAATGAGCCCTTTATTTCATTCATAGAATCAACAATTACATCATTGATCAACTGGCCCACAGCAGGCTCTACATTATGCTTAAAAGAAACGTTTGTATCATCATTCAAAATATTGACACTTGACTCAACTGAACTATTTATAGACTTTGTGATATATTCTATAACGGGCTCATTTTCATAGACAGCATCTAGAACGGAGAACTCGCCATCTACACCAGGAATGTATAAGCTTCCTAAGGTACCTGCATCCAAAGAATTGTTAGAAATAACAGACTTTATATCTGACTCGGAAACAGACACATACTTAGAAACATTAGCCTCTTTTGGAGGAACATGACCATACTGAAGAACTATTTGCGGAATGACCAGAGAGGTCCAGTTATCAAGGGGTACCTCAGCTGGGGTAATTCGGCCCTTAGGGTTCAAAATGCGCGCATCTTCTCCAATCATGGCAATGACCGGTGCCTCAGCCTCGAAGAGGGAGTCCAGAAGCTGCGGCTCTAAGTTCTCAGCCCAGTCGGATTTTTGCTTTTCAACTGCCGCAATCTGCCCATAGAAGTACTCATCTGGCAATTCATCAGTGAAGAAAATTTCAAAACCTGGTAGCTCTTTCCAAGACTCATCAAACCACAGCTCGGGGAAACCATAGAACGGGCAATCAGCTCCTTCCTTCCTGTACTTACCATTCATCATCAGACTGAATGGTCCCATAGGTAGCTCTAGGACCTGACAACGCAACTCTGCCCACTTCAGCATGTACTGCTTCCTTTCCCTGATCTCTTTTCTGATGGGTTCATATCCTAACCCAAACAGATTATTCGCGACCTTGAGCTCCGACCACTCAGTTAAACCTTGTAGATTTCTCCCTAGACCAGTTCCAGGTATATACCCATAACGGCGCATCATTCGTGCCACCTGCGTATTTGCACTGGACAGGAACAAAATTTCTTCGTTCATAGCTTCCGCCATAATAATGGTCGAAACTTCAAGTGAAAACCCAGTCAGACTGACATCTTTGGTGCTTGAACCGATCTGCTCTTGGGATATCTATCCAACCTCTAGTTCCGGATCCCCTCTAACTATGATAATTCTGTTATTCTTGATGAACTTGAGTTTCTGATGGACAATGGAAGGAACAACTCCAACCCTATGAAGCCAAGGTCGGCCGAGAAGGAGAAGGAAGGAGGTCTTGATATATAGAACTTGGAATTCTACGTCGAACATTTCACCTCCAATCTCAATTTCGGTGACCAAATTTCCAATGACATCTCTTCTGGTTCCATCGTAAGCTAGTATCCCCTGCGCTGACGGAATGAAGTCATCTGGCCCAAACCCCAAGGCGGTAGCGGTGCTCAAAGGACACACGTTGAGAGCTGACCCGTTGTCCACCAAAACCTCTGGTACTTTCTTCTTATTGCACAAGACGGTAATTCAGAGAGATTTTGAATGATTCTTGCCCTCTGGAATCAGATCTTCATTAGAAAAAGACACGATCTTAGCTAATCTGGCCATAGATACAAGTCCAACCAGCTCATCAGGGGTTATATCAACGGACACCTGCATTGCATTCAATTCACGAAGTATAACTTGACGGTGCTTAGGAGATGACATCAGCAGACCCCAGATGGAAACATTAGCTTGTGTCTTCGTAAGTTGCTTCAACAGAATATCTTCATCTTCGTCAGGACTCAACCTCTGATTCTGGTTTTCAACAGCTCTGGCAATCTCAGCAGGATTCTCTGCTCTCAGCTCGGGAGGCTTAAAGACACCTTCACTACGGGTAACATGGCGAACCTCATCACAGCAATCGCTCAATAGCAGCAAGTCCTCATCCTTAAGCCTTAGAACATATAAGACTTGGTTTTTCTCTTTTCATCCTCGTATCTGAGGACATAAGGACATTCAGAAGATTCCCCAACTTCTTTCTTATAGGACGAGACATAAGGCTTCTCGCATTCAACTTCCTTATCATTGGATTCCCATCTCAAGATGTACGGCTTTTCAGAAATAATAGCACATATACGGAAATGATTCAGGACAACTTCTTCAGTAAGAATAGCATAGACATTTGGAGGAGGGATAGCATGCGTCGGCAATGGATTTTTGGTGACATTATGAAGAGCTTCCACATCGATTTCTTTTGCCTCAATCTTATTTTGGATCTTATGCTTTAGTGTCAAACATCTGTCAGTCAAGTGCCCAACACTCTGGTGATATTCGCAGTATTGATCTTTTCTCCAATATTTTGGGAGAGGATTTGGAACTTCCTGAGGTTCTAGCAGAGTGATCTTCTTGTCCCTCAACATCTTTCTGAGAGCTACAGACAGGGAATATGGTAAATGAGTGAATTGTCTGGGCTCGTTCCTCTCCAGACGACCTCCTTCGGGACCTTCCTTCTTAATCGGACTAGCAGTATTTACATTGTTAACTTCCCTCGGTGGCGCCATAGGCCTTTTTCCCTCTCTGACATCTGAGGAGGAGGTCCTAGTTCTCAGGCCACCCTTAGCCAATATATCTTCGATTCTCATCCCGGTCTTGATCAGGTGATCAAAATCATTGAAGTACTGGATTGACATATGAGGAAAGTAAAAAGGGGAGAGTTTCTTCACAACAATTTTGATCAGATCTTCATCGGGCAACTTGTTGGTCATTTGCGCCGCCTTTCTCCTCCATCGCCGAATGAAGGAAGTAAAGGTCTCATTAGGGCCTTGCTTCAGCAATTTTTTATCCCTTTTTGTGACATCAATCCCCTCTTCCATGGAGAATTGCTGGACAAACTTGTTAGCTATGTTTTCAAGGGTCCTGATTTCTTCTGGCTTCAAATGCAGAAACCACTTCTTCGTTGTCCCAGTTAAAGTTCTAGGGAACGCTAGAGCAATCTGCTCTGGGGACAAACCGTACTGCTGCATCAGAAGAAGAACTGACTTGAGATGGCTACGAGGGCACCTCATTCCGTCGTATTGGTCAAAGTCTTTCATTTTGAACTTGAGCGGAAGTACGACCCCTGGAACTGTCATAAATTCAGACATATCTAGCTTTTTGGGACTTTGGCATTTCATGTTTTCCATGTCTCGGGTCAGTTTCTCAATTTGGTCAGCTAGTCCTTTCGCTTTATCAGGTTTTCCCAGGTTAGGAAGACAGTTCTCTTCTGCATACTGGTCCTCATCAAAATCTTCGAATTCAAGCAATACAGCTGGCCTGTGAGAAACCAGAGGGATGGAAGGTATAACTGGAGGTTGCTAATGGGCATGCTCCTTAGAGGCAGAATGACGGTCATTTTTCAAGAGGGCTATATCATCCTTTATGGTATTCAGCTGAAGAAGAATGGCCTTCATCATCTCATTCATATCAAGACTATTGTTTCCGGACTCTTCCATTGATTCCGGTGTAGGCTGAATTGGTGAAAGTATTTCTGGAAAACCAAGTAGAAGCGGTGCGGGAGAAGTAAAAGACTCTGGAGAAGAAGAATGTCTACTCAGCCTGGAATCTGAAGATTGACGGGACCAGGCCGGTTTTGAATTGACTTTCTTGGGAGAGATGATGCTCAGTTAAGACTCCTGAATGGAAGTTATACATTAGATTGAGTGTTTGATAATTGAGATAGAATACTTCACACAAATTCAAACGAGAGAAATAGAAAAGAACACATTTTCATTGATCACAAATCAAACTGCAGTTACGATTGATAAAACATATCACTTTTAATTACAAGTAAATGAAAGCAAGTGAGCATAATGAAAATTGAAGATATTAAAATGACAATTGTATGAAAATGGTCTTCAATGCTCCATGATCCGAGTTCTCTTTCCTGCAGGCTCTTCTAGTAACTTCTTCCGTTGGACTTTAGATGATAGAGCAAATCTCTTATCTGTAACCTTGTTTCTCCAAGCAGCTGCAATAGACTTGATGAGCCTGGGCTTTTCGCAAGGAGGAGGTGTTACAATTCCGGGAGGACATGGATTTCCCGTGATATGGTAAAGCAGACGTGTGGGTGCATAAAAGGTTGACTTTTCCAAACCCATAAGATACACAAATGGATACGGGTAGGTGCTAGTGATAACTTGTAAGCATGAATGACTCACCCAGTGAAATTGATCCTTTTCCACGCTCTACAACCAATTATGCCATGCATCAATGGATTGGGGTTGATTGGCCATTGGTTGCCATGAAAGGTGATCCTTGAGGGTGTACTGAAGGGAGCTCCGTGGCCGAAGGATGGTAAGTTTTTCACAACGCCACAAATGAAGCAATTTGACACACCCATGGAAATTATCCTTAACCTCTCGTCGAGCAATAAGATCCAGCCCAGAGAAGGTTTCTGCTAGCAAAATTGGGACATGATTCCTTCCTTCGTTAATTTGATCGACTATACTCAATAAGACCACAGGGGCAATACTGTGTAGGGCCCGCTGATGTGGGACCCGCTTGTGCGGAACCCGCTGATGTGGGACTCACCATTAGCATGACTTAACTTTCTCTACCATTTCCACTAACTTCATTTTTCCCTTTAAAATAACACCATTATCTCCATTACCATTATATATTCCATTATCCCCACCACCATTCCCACCATTACCATTATATATTCCATTATCCCCACCACCATTCCCACCATTACCATTATATATTCCATTATTCCCACCACCATTCCCACCATTACCATTATATATTCCATTATTCCCACCACCATTCCCACCATTACCATTATATATTCCATTATTCCCACCACCATTCCCACAATTACCATTGTTTATTTCCATTATTCTCCACCACACCCACCATTCACATTATATATTCCATTATTCCCCACCACAATTCCCACCATTACCATTATATATTCCATTATTCTCCACCACACCCACCATTCTCATTGTTTATTTCCATTATTCTCCACCACACCCACCATTCTCATTGTTTATTTCCACCTCTCCACTAAGTTTTTCACTATATAAAGAGAGGTGATGAGAGGAGGAAAAAAAAAAAAAGGAACACATTGTTTTTGGATAATTTTCTCTTTCTCTCCCTCAATATCTCTCACTCTCTCACTCTCACACTATCATTATCTACTTTCTCTCCTTATTTGTTTCTCCCCATCTCTCTCCCTTGTTCCATATAAAAAAAAATATAAAAGAAAATAAAACAAAGAAAAAGAGAAAGAAAGCGGAAGCGGATCAAGCGGCGGTGCGATTTTCGAATTTTTCGGCTCTCGGATTCGGCGAGGATTTCGATCACAGGTAGGTACTTAATTTTTAGATTTTTCTAGAATTATTTGGTATATTTGCATGATTTTTAGTATTTAATTGGATTTAGTTGAAAATTAAATATGTATGCTCAAAATCATGATCTCCATGAGTGTTTCGAAAATAAAATATATACTAAATGAATTCCAAAATTAATGAAATTTCGTGGGAAACTAATATGATACCAGTACATTCTACCATGAAATTTTGAGAATTTTGAGAATTTGTTTGGTATATTATTTTATGCTTTCTTTGAAATTTACCAGCTTTTGGAGGAATTGTTACTGACATCAGATCACAACTAAAATTCTTAAAATTTTTACAGTAGTCTTCAATCTCACATTTCTAGTTACTGTAAAAGTTTCAAGTGATTTGGATCTGTTTTCATATGGGATGTAGGGTTAATTCATAATCTGGTCTGAAAATTAAAAAATCTGAAACTGATAGTAAATGGTTTCCAAAATTCATGAAAATTTCTCAGTATGTTATTTTTACTTATATCTTATTAATGTAGAAATTTCATTGAATTTAGATTCATATTTCTAGTGGTTTCTGTGTTATTTGTGCAATCTGGTCAATCAATTGTTAAATCGAAATTAAATATGAGCTTAATGTAAAAATCTGTAAAACTCTTTCCATAAGCTACATTTCATCATATCTTGCTGCTGTAGAAATTTCAACTCATTTCGAATTCGTTTGCTACAATTTCACTTGTAAAATCACTCATATGTTTAAAATTGATAAAATTCATTGAAAATCCGAAATTAATTGAAAATCATCTGAATATTTCTAAAGAACCTTAAATCTCTGTCACACATTAACTCCTTAATCCATTGAAACAGAAATCTTAGGATCATTAGAATTCCCTGGAAAAATGGTCAGTGCATCCATAATCGTATCCCAATTGCAACCGATCTTTGACAATTTGAATACTTAAGCTATAGCATGTTGTTGGCTCCGAGGTTACTGTCCACGGAAATCCTGAGATATGCCAGGCAATAAGATGTTATAACCTAAGTATTAAATTGCGCAAGGAAAGAACGCACGATTCCCTTCCTTGGATGCTATTCTGGGCCGAAATTGGTGAACCCTAGAACCATTGGTAATCCTCAAGTGTCCATAAATCGAAAATCCATGAAATCTGAAATTAATTAACTTCAAGAATTTGAATTGATTTGTCTCGAGTCTTCCGGAACCATTGGATTATGGTTTCCAATCTAAGAACCATTAGAACCCAATTTAGGAACACTAGTGTTGTGTCGTGTCCTAAGTTTTAGGGAGTCCTAGAGTTAGGAGTCCAGCCTCATCACGGACGCTTGTTATGTATAACAACCGTGCCATAGGTCTAGTCACACTAGTCACCCAATCTTTCCTTAAGACGAGCCTAGTAACCTAGGATGTAGGCAAACCTGCATTAGTCTAAGGAACAATTTGCATTTAGATAAGAATCATATAGCATCTTAGATGAAATCCTAAGATAATAAAATCCTCAACTTGAATTAAATAATTCCTCTTAAAACTGTTGAAACAGTCAAATCCGTCTAAGTCGGTGTCCTAGTTGAGTTAGGCATATGTAGCTTAGCTTAGGTGCACCGAACTACGTCGACTCTGATCCCAGTGAGGCTTGGGTACGTAGGCAGCTTGGATGTCTGACGGCATACCACCCGCGAGTCGGCACCACAACAAATTGTGGTGTTTTGTATATTAATTTTCTTGTAAATACTTAATCAAATCAGTTAGGGTTTTCCATGAAATTAGAATTCTAGGAGAACTTTCACTTAGAATGAATCCAGACAAATTAATAAATCAAGATACACATCTAGGATTCACATTGAAATTAGATTCTAGGATGCATGTCACTTAGTTCGCACATTAACATAGAGTTGAATGAGCCATTTAAAATAAATTTAAAAGAGTTAGCTTTTGGAATCGAAGACCGATTATCGGACAAGAATGGTGCATGTGGTGGATAACTCCCCATACCTTCCATTCTCGTAACCAGGTAGCGAGTCTAGATTTCTGGTTAATTATGGGTCCTAGATCCCACATCTAGGTGGCGACTCTGTCAGTCTCTTTCGTGTGGAATTCGGATTGCCTTAGTGATCCCAAGTCCACAGGAAAGACGAATTCAAATCAATATTAAAATGCACACGCCAATCGCGTGGGAACGAGAGACCAAAGAGAGAGCGCGCGGCGGCTCGCGCCCCACGCCCCTCTCGCGGGATCATGTCCCACAGTCTGGCGACTCTGCTGGGGACCACCTAACTTCATTAAAATTTCAAAAGATAATTCATTTGAATTTAATTTAACTGGCTCATAAAAACTCTATACTTGTTAGATTAGTTTGTCTCGTTTTATCTTCTCATCACATTTTACTCGAACTTAATTTAACAAAACCTGAAGGCATCATAGATTGCGCGAACTTATTGCACACACTTACATCACTTGCATCTAAACTCTTGCATCTCACATGCACACACATCCTATTTTAGGAACCCGGAGTGTTACCTAGCATGGTTGACTGGGATTTCATCACCTGGTGCCTCTGTGTTAGAGAAGCATTCCACCCTTAGCCTAGTACCTTTATGGTGCGTAAACGGATCTCTTGTTCACGTACTGATACGCCGGACACTGGTACAGTATATCGAACATGGATTCGCGCTAAGGGAACTCTTGGCCTTACCCCTAGATTAACCCACACATGCATGCATTATACGAACACATGTGCACCACATGTGTGAGCCTAGTTTAGGATATCCTACCCATTTGTGTCTAGATTAGGCCGTAGTCCATCTTTCAATGGCTACGATCGGTCCTTAGATACACAAACAAAGTCATGAGCTGAGATCCTATCTCCACTCCGCTAGATTAGGATTAGGGTTGATGCCTTCAGGTAACACTGTTAAAATGTGCGAAGACTAAAAACTTTTTCTTTGGGGTTAGGATATAAATCCCATCATTTCCAAAGATCTCATAGGATTAGTCATTCATGATCTATCCGTTGAAAATAGTCCTATGCAATCTCACATTTTGATCATGTGTCTATCATTCGTCTCTTGTGGGATTCGATTGTGTCTTCATTGGCGGAAATTGTGTCTCAATCATTTGATCGTGCAATCTTGATGATCCAATCTTGCCTGTACCCTTGGTCTCTTCCTCCTCTAAGGGCAACATTTTTCAAGAATATTTCTGCTAAATCCTTCAGAGTTTACTCTCATAATCCTTGAACTAAGGGCATTCCCCTATGCGAATCTGTCATCATTGTCATGTCTTGGTCCTTTAGGATTCATTCTATTGTCCCAACTACTTGTGAGCCAGCTTTCGCCGAGCCTCCGAAGCTAGACAGTTGCAGCAGTTAAAGTTTTAGTCATTTACTATTTTATGTTGAGTCAGTCACCATGGTCAGTACAATTGTTGAGTCCGGTCTTACAATTCAAGGTCAATGCCTAGTCCAGGCAAGTTATCTTTTGCTTTTCTTTTAGAGTTGTGAATCCTGAACATGTTCAGGATAGGTTGTGAGATGTAGTATCTTTTTCTTTAAATAAAATTTCAGTTCCAATAGTTCACTTGTGTCTATTTCTTAAGTGTGCTTCTGATCTTAAAATAAGACTCCCTCCTCAAATGAGGACAAAATTGACGAAACTCCACTTGAGTCACAACGATTACTTGAACAAGAGGAGGAGCGCCAATCTCAGCCTTTCAAAGATGAAATTAAAGTGGTAAACACTGGCACTGAAACCTTGATCCAGTAAATGCCGATTGAAAATACATTACCCTCTGAAGAGTGTGAAGAATTGGTAAACCCATTTTGAGGATAAAAAGATGGTCCGGTAAGCGTTACCATTAATGCCAAGAGAAAGACCCAGATAGAAGGTTCAAGAAAGAATGAAGTGAATATCATATGCTATGCAAAGGGCATGGAGTGGAAACAACTTTCATATTTCCAATCAATGACCTTGGTTCTCAAATTCATAACATGAAGCTAACAAATTCAAGATAAGAAGTTCAAGAGCAAGTATTGAAAAGTGGTCATCAGATATCAAGAGTTACAAATCCATAAATGGACGATGTCAAAGAACAAGTTTCGCTCTATGAAAGTCGAAAGCACGTATTAGAATCTTGAAAGAAGAAGATCCATTATCTCTTACCTGGAAATGCCGTCAAACTCCGAAAAAAAAATGAAAAAAAAAAAATAATCAGTACCAGAGGGACTCTAGTAACCTAGATCGATTCCCAATCTGAACATCGGAAGGCCTCCTTTGGCTGAATAAATCCCAAAATCAGAACCCAACGTCAAAAGAATACTGGTTTGCAAACCCTTCGAGCCTAAATGAAATTTTCTTGAAAACCCATCAAACTAGGGGCATTCGCCCCGAACTACGCGAGACCTGATCCCTACACTGGGGTACGTAGGCAGCTCGGTTAAACTGAGTTCGGTCGATTCAAAAAAGAAAAGCAATTCAATCAATCCAAAAAAAAAAAAAAAAGAAATTCAATCCTTTCAGAAAAAAAAAAAGGGGACAAGTTCCTAAAGAAGAGAAGTCAATTATTCCAGAAAGAAGAAAAAAAAAGAAAAATCAATAAACTTTCGAACAATTTATCTTCAAACTAGGGGCATTCGCCCTGAACTACACACGACCTGATTCCTACCTTGGGATATGTAGGCAACCTGTTCACAGGTTCGGTCGAAATCTTTGTTGAACCTTAATTCTTTGAAAAGCCCTATCCTACCTATAAAGTCCTTCCGATGTTCAGAACTAATGATCTAGGTCCCGAAAAAAAAAAAATGATGATGAATAAAAAAAAATGGAGTTTGAAGATCTGCTAGACTGAAAACCTGAAAGGGCGGTTTAGGCAAAATTTAAGATCATTCCCTGCTAAGTTGAAAACGCGAAAGGGCGGCTTAGGCAAAAGCTAAGGGGATAGCCTGCTGAATCGAAAACCTAGAAGGGCGGTTCAGGCAAAAGCTAAGGGGATAGCCTGCTGAATTGAAAACCTAGAAGGGCGGTTCAGGCAAAAGTTAAGGCTACCACGGTCCGCCAAGTTAAAAACCCTGAAGAGGTGACTTGGTCATGGTAAGAGAATCATTGTAAGAAGGCTACAGCCGGTATCAGGACTGAAGATCAACTGAAGTTCAAGCAAATTCAAGTGACATCCTCAAAACTGGGGGGCATTGGAGCTAAGCAATCCTAGGAGTTGTAATTAAATCATTGAGGCATTACTGTTTTAAGGAAAAAGTCCAGTGTTTACCAATTGAAAAAAATATTCCTTGAAAGGATAGACTTACCAAATAAAACGTTAACTAAGTCAGAAGCATTACTGTGTCTGTCAGTATAGTTAATCAATCGTTGTTATTCTATGTTCATTCCTTCAGAGCTCCTCAATCCTTTGAGTAGTGTCTTTTATCTAAGTTTTCTCTTTAAAAAGAGTCAATCGTCGTCCTTGTGTCCAAAATGATGCAACTGTCTCGGTGAAGGAGGCCCGGCTTCGTTAGCTCCCTGCGATTGTACCTGAAAGAGCTTGAGAATCCAGTCAAACAGCTTCATTTCAAAGATGATCAACTCAGAAGAGTTCAGAAGTAGAAACATCAGAAAGCCCGGCTTCCGTAAAAAGATCATACCTCAAAAAGGCATCTTAAGCTTGGAAGAGCCTCAGATGCAATGATGGTCGAGCCAATTTCTCAGAAAGATGAACCGTTAAAATTCAGAATTTCCTTCCAGTTAGTTAAATACTATCCTGGTCAAGAAATGTTTATCTAAACACCTATCAAGAGGCAAGTCCCACTTTTCCATGATTATATCCAAGAGAGCCGTTGTTCTAGATTACCAATTTTAAGTGTCTTGTTCAAGGTTTCAGTTATCCAAATCCCCAAAGACAAGACCAGCAGTCTCTTTGAGAAAAATCTTGTTGAAGTTTAATAAAAGTGTTTCTAATCCATTCTTGTTAGTAATGGTTCTTCGGTTTGCCGTTTCATCATTCGTCACGGTTTGCCGTTTCATCATTCGTCAAAGTCCTAGTTTCCGATATCTTTGACAAGCACGATCTGTAGCATCCCCGATTTCATTAAGTTCAAAAAATCAAAAATTCATCAAATCCAATCCTATGTCAAATTCAAGTTCATGAAAAATCTCTAAATTCTTCATTGTTGAATTCATCAATCAAAGCTATCTTGTTTCCTTGAGCCCGTTTGTGAACGGTGCCTCATTTTCTGAGTCCATTTGTGAATGGTCTCGTGTTCTCCTTGAGCCCGTTTGTGAACGGCGCCTCATTTCTGAAGTTCATTTGTAAATGGTCTCATGTTCCCCTTCATCCCGTTTGTGAACGGTGTCTCATTTTCTGAAGTTCATTTGTAAATTGTCTCATATCCTCTTCAAGCCCGTTTGTGAACGGTGCCTCATTTTCTGAGTCCATTTGTTTATGGTCTCATGTCCTCCTTGAGCCCGGTTGTGGACGGTGCCTTATTTCTGAAAAATCAAAAATTCATCAAATCCAATCCTATGTCAAATTCAAGTTCATAAAAAAAAACTCTAAATTCTTCGTTGTTGAATTCATCAATCAAAACTATCTTGTTTCTTTGAGCCCGTTTGTGAACGGTCCTCTTTTCTCGAGTCCATTTGTAAATGGTCTCGTCTTCTCCTTGAACCCGTTTGTGAACGGTATCTCATTTTTCTGAGTCCATTTGTGAATGGTCTCATGTCCTCCTTGAGCCCGTTTGCGGACGGTGCCTTATTTCTGAAAAATCAAAAATTCATCAAATCCAATCCTATGTCAAATTCAAGTTCATGAAAAAACTCTAAATTCTTCATTGTTGAATTCATCAATCAAAGCTATCTTGTTTCTTTGAGCCCGTTTGTGAACGGTGCCTCTTTTCTCGAGTCCATTTGTAAATGGTCTCGTCTTCTCCTTGAACCCGTTTGTGAACGGTGTCTCATTTTTCTGAGTCCATTTGTGAATGATCTCATGTCCTCCTTGAGCCCGTTTGTGGACGGTGCCTTATTTCTGAAAAATCAAAAATTCATCAAATCCAATCCTACGTCAAATTCAAGTTTATGAAAAATCTCTAAATTCTTCGTTGTTGAAGCTATCTTGTTTCTTTGAACCCGTTTGTGAACGGTGCCTCATTTCTCGAGTCCATTTATGAATAGTCTCATGTTCTCCTTGAGCCCGTTTGTGAACGGTGCCTCGTTTCTCGAGTCCATTTGTGAATGGTCTCGTCTTCTCCTTGAGCCCGTTTGTGAACGGTACCTCATTTTCTGAGTCCATTTGTGAATGGTCTCTTATTCTCCTTGAGCCTGTTTGTGAACGGTGCCTCGTTTCTCGAGTCCATTTGTGAATGGTCTCGTCTTCTCCTTAAGCCCGTTTGTGAACAGTACCTCATTTTCTGAGTCTATTTGTGAATGGTCTCATGTTCTCCTTGAGCACGTTTGTGAACGGTGCCTCGTTTCTCGAGTCCATTTGTGAATGGTCTCATCTTCTCCTTGAGCCCGTTTGTGAACAGTACCTCATTTTCTGAGTCCATTTGTGAATGGTCTCGTCCTCTCCTTAAGCCCGTTTGTGAACGGTACCTCATTTTCTGAGTCCATTTGTGAATGGTCTCATCTTCTTCTTAAGCCGGTTTGTGAACGGTACCTCATTTTCTGAGTCCATTTGTGAATGGTCTCATATCCTCCTTGAGGCCGTTTGTGAATGGTACCTCATTGTCTGAGTCCATTTGTGAATGGTCTCTTATCCTCCTTGAGCCCGCTTGTGAAAGATGTCTCATTTTCTTTTAAAAAAAAAAAAAAAAAAAAAAAAAAAAAAAAAAAAAAAAAAACCCGCTTGAGAACGATCTTTGTTCTTTCTGTTCGGAATCCATTCGAAAGTGGTATCTCATTCTCTCGTTGCTCGTTTGTAAACGGCACCGCATCAGGATTTCTTATTATGTTCTAATTCTAGGATTTCATTTAGGGCCTTGCATTAGGTAGTAAATGTTTGCGTCTAAGTTCCGTTTTGTGTAGAGTCTTTTGTCGATTAAAGCTACGCAAAATGGCTCTGTCATTTTGACTTTGGTATTCGATGACTACGTCATCTCTACCAAAGAGGGGCATCTGTAGACACCCCATTTTGCTCTACCTTAATCGATAAAGAAATTAGGGTTTGTTTTCCGTCGGTTTTCCAATGTCTTTCTTTCCCGCATCCGTTTGTTACATTTCTAAATATTTTTGGTCATTTCCGTCGTGTTTCGCATTTTCCCGCTAAATGTTGAGAAGGATTATTCAGAAAAATCTAAACTAGGGAGAATTTGTACCCGTTTGTGTGGGACCCGCTGGTGTGGGACCTGCTAGTGTGGGACCTGCTAGTGTGGGACCCGTTTGTGTGGGACCCGCTGATGTGGGACCCGTTTGTGTGGGACCCACTGATGTGGGACCCGCTTGTGTAGGGCCCGCTGATGTGGGACCCGCTTGTGCGGAACCCGCTGATGTGGGACTCACCATTAGCATGACTTAACTTTCTCTACCATTTCCACTAACTTCATTTTTCCCTTTAAAATAACACCATTATCTCCATTACCATTATATATTCCATTATCCCCACCACCATTCCCACCATTACCATTATATATTCCATTATCCCCACCACCATTCCCACCATTACCATTATATATTCCATTATTCCCACCACCATTCCCACCATTACCATTATATATTCCATTATTCCCACCACCATTCCCACCATTACCATTATATATTCCATTATTCCCACCACCATTCCCACAATTACCATTGTTTATTTCCATTATTCTCCACCACACCCACCATTCACATTATATATTCCATTATTCCCCACCACAATTCCCACCATTACCATTATATATTCCATTATTCTCCACCACACCCACCATTCTCATTGTTTATTTCCATTATTCTCCACCACACCCACCATTCTCATTGTTTATTTCCACCTCTCCACTAAGTTTTTCACTATATAAAGAGAGGTGATGAGAGGAGGAAAAAAAAAAAAAGGAACACATTGTTTTTGGATAATTTTCTCTTTCTCTCCCTCAATATCTCTCACTCTCTCACTCTCACACTATCATTATCTACTTTCTCTCCTTATTTGTTTCTCCCCATCTCTCTCCCTTGTTCCATATAAAAAAAAATATAAAAGAAAATAAAACAAAGAAAAAGAGAAAGAAAGCGGAAGCGGATCAAGCGGCGGTGCGATTTTCGAATTTTTCGGCTCTCGGATTCGGCGAGGATTTCGATCACAGGTAGGTACTTAATTTTTAGATTTTTCTAGAATTATTTGGTATATTTGCATGATTTTTAGTATTTAATTGGATTTAGTTGAAAATTAAATATGTATGCTCAAAATCATGATCTCCATGAGTGTTTCGAAAATAAAATATATACTAAATGAATTCCAAAATTAATGAAATTTCGTGGGAAACTAATATGATACCAGTACATTCTACCATGAAATTTTGAGAATTTTGAGAATTTGTTTGGTATATTATTTTATGCTTTCTTTGAAATTTACCAGCTTTTGGAGGAATTGTTACTGACATCAGATCACAACTAAAATTCTTACAATTTTTACAGTAGTCTTCAATCTCACATTTCTAGTTACTGTAAAAGTTTCAAGTGATTTGGATCTGTTTTCATATGGGATGTAGGGTTAATTCATAATCTGGTCTGAAAATTAAAAAATCTGAAACTGATAGTAAATGGTTTCCAAAATTCATGAAAATTTCTCAGTATGTTATTTTTACTTATATCTTATTAATGTAGAAATTTCATTGAATTTAGATTCATATTTCTAGTGGTTTCTGTGTTATTTGTGCAATCTGGTCAATCAATTGTTAAATCGAAATTAAATATGAGCTTAATGTAAAAATCTGTAAAACTCTTTCCATAAGCTACATTTCATCATATCTTGCTGCTGTAGAAATTTCAACTCATTTCGAATTCGTTTGCTACAATTTCACTTGTAAAATCACTCATATGTTTAAAATTGATAAAATTCATTGAAAATCCGAAATTAATTGAAAATCATCTGAATATTTCTAAAGAACCTTAAATCTCTGTCACACATTAACTCCTTAATCCATTGAAACAGAAATCTTAGGATCATTAGAATTCCCTGGAAAAATGGTCAGTGCATCCATAATCGTATCCCAATTGCAACCGATCTTTGACAATTTGAATACTTAAGCTATAGCATGTTGTTGGCTCCGAGGTTACTGTCCACGGAAATCCTGAGATATGCCAGGCAATAAGATGTTATAACCTAAGTATTAAATTGCGCAAGGAAAGAACGCACGATTCCCTTCCTTGGATGCTATTCTGGGCCGAAATTGGTGAGCCCTAGAACCATTGGTAATCCTCAAGTGTCCATAAATCGAAAATCCATGAAATCTGAAATTAATTAACTTCAAGAATTTGAATTGATTTGTCTCGAGTCTTCCGGAACCATTGGATTATGGTTTCCAATCTAAGAACCATTAGAACCCAATTTAGGAACACTAGTGTTGTGTCGTGTCCTAAGTTTTAGGGAGTCCTAGAGTTAGGAGTCCAGCCTCATCACGGACGCTTGTTATGTATAACAACCGTGCCATAGGTCTAGTCACACTAGTCACCCAATCTTTCCTTAAGACGAGCCTAGTAACCTAGGATGTAGGCAAACCTGCATTAGTCTAAGGAACAATTTGCATTTAGATAAGAATCATATAGCATCTTAGATGAAATCCTAAGATAATAAAATCCTCAACTTGAATTAAATAATTCCTCTTAAAACTGTTGAAACAGTCAAATCCGTCTAAGTCGGTGTCCTAGTTGAGTTAGGCATATGTAGCTTAGCTTAGGTGCACCGAACTACGTCGACTCTGATCCCAGTGAGGCTTGGGTACGTAGGCAGCTTGGATGTCTGACGGCATACCACCCGCGAGTCGGCACCACAACAAATTGTGGTGTTTTGTATATTAATTTTCTTGTAAATACTTAATCAAATCAGTTAGGGTTTTCCATGAAATTAGAATTCTAGGAGAACTTTCACTTAGAATGAATCCAGACAAATTAATAAATCAAGATACACATCTAGGATTCACATTGAAATTAGATTCTAGGATGCATGTCACTTAGTTCGCACATTAACATAGAGTTGAATGAGCCATTTAAAATAAATTTAAAAGAGTTAGCTTTTGGAATCGAAGACCGATTATCGGACAAGAATGGTGCATGTGGTGGATAACTCCCCATACCTTCCATTCTCGTAACCAGGTAGCGAGTCTAGACTGTGGGACATGATCCCTCGAGAGGGGTGTGGCGCGAGCCGTCACGTCTCTCTCTTGGTCTCTCGTACCCACGCGATTGGCGTGTGCATTTTATTATTGATTCGTCTTTCCTGTGAACTTGGGATCACTAAGGCAATCCGAATTCCACACGAAAGAGACTGACAGAGTCGCCACCTAGATGTGGGATCTAGGACCCGTAATTAACCAGAAATCTAGACTCGCTACCTGGTTACAAGAATGGAAGGTATGGGGAGTTATCCACCATATGCACCATTCATGCCCGATAATCGGTCTTCAATTCCAAAAGCTAACTCTTTTAAATTTATTTTAAATGGCTCATTCAACTCTATGTTAATATGCGAACTAAGTGACATGCATCCTAAAATCTGATTTCAATGTGAATCCTAGATGTGTATCTTGATTTCTTAATTTGTCTGGATTCAATCTAAGTGACAGTTCTCCTAGAATTCTAATTTCATGAAAAGTCCTAAATGATTTGATTAAGCATTTGCAAGAAAATTAATATCCAAAACACCACAATTTGTTGTGGTGCCGACTCGCGGGTGGTATGCCGTCAGACATCCAAGCTGCCTACGTACCCAAGCCTCACTGGGATCAGAGTCGACGTAGTTCGGTGCACCTAAGCCAAGCTACTTATGCCTAACTCAACTAGGACACCGACCTAGACAGAATTGACTGTTTCAACAGTTTTGAGAGAAGTTATTTAATTCAAGTTGAGGATTTTATTATCTTAGGATTTCATCTGAGATGCTATATGATTCTTATCTAAATGCAAATTGTTCCTTAGACTAATGCAGGTTTGCCTACATCCTAGGTTACTAGGCTCGTCTTAAGGAAAGATTGGGTGACTAGTGTGACTAGACCTATGGCACGGTTGTTATACATAACAAACGTCCGTGATGAGGCTGGGCTCCTAACTCTAGGACTCCCTAAAACTTAGGACACGACACAACACTAGTGTTCCTAAATTGGGCTCTAATGGTTCTTAGATTGGAAACCATAATCCAATGGTTCCGGAAGACTCGAGACAAATCAATTCAAATTCTTGAAGTTAATTAATTTCAGATTTCATGGATTTTCGATTTATGGACACTTGAGGATTACCAATGGTTCTAGGGTTCACCAATTTCGGCCCAGAATAGCATCCAAGGAAGGGAATCGTGCGTTCTTTCCTTGCGCAATTTAATATTTAGGTTATAACATCTTATTGCCTGGCATATCTCAGGATTTCCGTGGACAGTAACCTCGGAGCCAACAACATGCTATAGCTTAAGTATTCAAATTGTCAAAGATCGGTTGCAATTGGGATACGATTATGGATGCACTGACCATTTTTCCAGGGAATTCTAATGATCCTAAGATTTCTGTTTCAATGGATTAAGGAGTTAATGTGTGACAGAGATTTAAGGTTCTTTAGAAATATTCAGATGATTTTCAATTAATTTCGGATTTTCAATGAATTTTATCAATTTTAAACATATGAGTGATTTTACAAGTGAAATTGTAGCAAACGAATTCGAAATGAGTTGAAATTTATACAGCAGCAAGATATGATGAAATGTAGCTTACGGAAAGAGTTTTACAGATTTTTACATTAAGCTCATATTTAATTTCGATTTAACAATTGATTGACCAGATTGCACAAATAACACAGAAACCACTAGAAATATGAATCTAAATTCAATGAAATTTCTACATTAATAAGATATAAGTAAAAATAACATACTGAGAAATTTTCATGAATTTTGGAAACCATTTACTATCAGTTTCAGATTTTTTAATTTTCAGACCAGATTATGAATTAACCCTACATCCCATATGAAAACAGATCCAAATCACTTGAAACTTTTACAGTAACTAGAAATGTGAGATTGAAGACTACTGTAAAAATTTTAAGAATTTTAGTTGTGATCTGATGTCAGTAACAATTCCTCCAAAAGCTGGTAAATTTCAAAGAAAGCATAAAATAATATACCAAAAACATTCTCAAAATTCTCAAAATTTCATGGTAGAATGTACTGGTATCATATTAGTTTCCCACGAAATTTCATTAATTTTGGAATTCATTTAGTATATATTTTATTTTCGAAACACTCATGGAGATCATGATTTTGAGCATACATATTTAATTTTCAACTAAATACAATTAAATTCTAAAAAACATGCAAATATACCAAATAATTCTAGAAAAATCTAAAAATTAAGTACCTACCTGTGATCGAAATCCTCGCCGAATCCGAGAGCCGAAAAATTCAAAAATCGCACCGCCGCTTGATCCGCTTCCGCTTTCTTTCTCTTTTTCTTTGTTTTATTTTCTTTTATATTTTTTTTATATGGAACAAGGGAGAGAGATGGGGAGAAACAAATAAGGAGAGAAAGTAGATAATGATAGTGTGAGAGTGAGAGAGTGAGAGATATTGAGGGAGAGAAAGAGAAAACTATCCAAAAACAATGTGTTGTCTTTTTTTTTTTTTCCTCCTCTCATCACCTCTCTTTATATAGTGAAAAACTTAGTGGAGAGGTGGAAATAAACAATGAGAATGGTGGGTGTGGTGGAGAATAATGGAAATAAACAATGATAATGGTGGGTGTGGTGGAGAATAATGGAATATATAATGGTAATGGTGGGAATTGTGGTGGGGAATAATGGAATATATAATGTAAATGGTGGGTGTGGTGGAGAATAATGGAAATAAACAATGGTAATTGTGGGAATGGTGGTGGGAATAATGGAATATATAATGGTAATGGTGGGAATGGTGGTGGGAATAATGGAATATATAATGGTAATGGTGGGAATGGTGGTGGGGATAATGGAATATATAATGGTAATGGTGGGAATGGTGGTGGGAATAATGGAATATATAATGGTAATGGTGGGAATGGTGGTGGGGATAATGGAATATATAATGGTAATGGTGGGAATGGTGGTGGGGATAATGGAATATATAATGGTAATGGAGATAATGGTGTTATTTTAAAGGGAAAAATGAAGTTAGTGGAAATGGTAGAGAAAGTTAAGTCATGCTAATGGTGAGTCCCACATCAGCGGGTTCCGCACAAGCGGGTCCCACATCAGCGGGCCCTACACAAGCGGGTCCCACATCAGCGGGTCCCACACTAGCAGGTCCCACACTAGCAGGTCCCACACCAGCGGGTACAAATTCTCCCTAGTTTAGATTTTTCTGAATAATCCTTCTCAACATTTAGCGGGAAAATGCGAAACACGACGGAAATGACCAAAAATATTTAGAAATGTAACAAACGGATGCGGGAAAGAAAGACATTGGAAAACCGACGGAAAACAAACCCTAATTTCTTTATCGATTAAGGTAGAGCAAAATGGGGTGTCTACAGATGCCCCTCTTTGGTAGAGATGACGTAGTCATCGAATACCAAAGTCAAAATGACAGAGCCATTTTGCGTAGCTTTAATCGACAAAAGACTCTACACAAAACGGAACTTAGACGCAAACATTTACTACCTAATGCAAGGCCCTAAATGAAATCCTAGAATTAGAACATAATAAGAAATCCTGATGCGGTGCCGTTTACAAACGAGCAACGAGAGAATGAGATACCACTTTCGAATGGATTCCGAAGAGAAAGAACAAAGATCGTTCTCAAGCGGTTTTTTTTTTTTTTTTTTTTTTTTTTTTTTTTTTTTAAGAAAATGAGACATCTTTCACAAGCGGGCTCAAGGAGGATAAGAGACCATTCACAAATGGACTCAGAAAATGAGGTACCGTTCACAAACGGGCTCAAGGAGAAGACGAGACCATTCACAAATGGACTCGAGAAACGAGGCACCGTTCACAAACGGGCTCAAGGAGAACATGAGACCATTCATAAATGGACTCGAGAAATGAGGCACCGTTCACAAACGGGTTCAAAGAAACAAGATAGCTTCAACAACGAAGAATTTAGAGATTTTTCATAAACTTGAATTTGACGTAGGATTGGATTTGATGAATTTTTGATTTTTCAGAAATAAGGCACCGTCCACAAACGGGCTCAAGGAGGACATGAGATCATTCACAAATGGACTCAGAAAAATGAGACACCGTTCACAAACGGGTTCAAGGAGAAGACGAGACCATTTACAAATGGACTCGAGAAAAGAGGCACCGTTCACAAACGGGCTCAAAGAAACAAGATAGCTTTGATTGATGAATTCAACAATGAAGAATTTAGAGTTTTTTCATGAACTTGAATTTGACATAGGATTGGATTTGATGAATTTTTGATTTTTCAGAAATAAGGCACCGTCCGCAAACGGGCTCAAGGAGGACATGAGACCATTCACAAATGGACTCAGAAAAATGAGATACCGTTCACAAACGGGTTCAAGGAGAAGACGAGACCATTTACAAATGGACTCGAGAAAAGAGGACCGTTCACAAACGGGCTCAAAGAAACAAGATAGCTTTGATTGATGAATTCAACAACGAAGAATTTAGAGTTTTTTTTATGAACTTGAATTTGACATAGGATTGGATTTGATGAATTTTTGATTTTTCAGAAATAAGGCACCGTCCACAACCGGGCTCAAGGAGGACATGAGACCATAAACAAATGGACTCAGAAAATGAGGCACCGTTCACAAACGGGCTTGAAGAGGATATGAGACAATTTACAAATGAACTTCAGAAAATGAGACACCGTTCACAAACGGGATGAAGGGGAACATGAGACCATTTACAAATGAACTTCAGAAATGAGGCGCCGTTCACAAACGGGCTCAAGGAGAACACGAGACCATTCACAAATGGACTCAGAAAATGAGGCACCGTTCACAAACGGGCTCAAGGAAACAAGATAGCTTTGATTGATGAATTCAACAATGAAGAATTTAGAGATTTTTTATGAACTTGAATTTGACATAGGATTGGATTTGATGAATTTTTGATTTTTTGAACTTAATGAAATCGGGGATGCTACAGATCGTGCTTGTCAAAGATATCGGAAACTAGGACTTTGACGAATGATGAAACGGCAAACCGTGACGAATGATGAAACGGCAAACCGAAGAACCATTACTAACAAGAATGGATTAGAAACACTTTTATTAAACTTCAACAAGATTTTTCTCAAAGAGACTGCTGGTCTTGTCTTTGGGGATTTGGATAACTGAAACCTTGAACAAGACACTTAAAATTGGTAATCTAGAACAACGGCTCTCTTGGATATAATCATGGAAAAGTGGGACTTGCCTCTTGATAGGTGTTTAGATAAACATTTCTTGACCAGGATAGTATTTAACTAACTGGAAGGAAATTCTGAATTTTAACGGTTCATCTTTCTGAGAAATTGGCTCGACCATCATTGCATCTGAGGCTCTTCCAAGCTTAAGATGCCTTTTTGAGGTATGATCTTTTTACGGAAGCCGGGCTTTCTGATGTTTCTACTTCTGAACTCTTCTGAGTTGATCATCTTTGAAATGAAGCTGTTTGACTGGATTCTCAAGCTCTTTCAGGTACAATCGCAGGGAGCTAACGAAGCCGGGCCTCCTTCACCGAGACAGTTGCATCATTTTGGACACAAGGACGACGATTGACTCTTTTTAAAGAGAAAACTTAGATAAAAGACACTACTCAAAGGATTGAGGAGCTCTGAAGGAATGAACATAGAATAACAACGATTGATTAACTACACTGACAGACACAGTAATGCTTCTGACTTAGTTAACGTTTTATTTGGTAAGTCTATCCTTTCAAGGAATATTTTTTTCAATTGGTAAACACTGGACTTTTTCCTTAAAATAGTAATGCCTCAATGATTTAATTACAACTCCTAGGATTGCTTAGCTCCAATGCCCCCAGTTTTGAGGATGTCACTTGAATTTGTTTGAACTTCAATTGATCTTCAGTCCTGATACCGGCTGTAACCTTCTTATAAATTTGCTTGAACTTCAGTTGATCTTCAGTCTTGATACTGGCTGTAGCCTTCTTATAATGATTCTCTTACCGTGACCAAGTCACCTCTTCAGGGTTTTTAACTTGGCGGACCGTGGTAGCCTTAACTTTTGTCTGAACCGTCTTTCTAGGTTTTCGATTCAGCAGGCTATCCCCTTAGCTTTTGCCTAAGCCGCCCTTTCGGGTTTTCAACTTAACAGGGGAATGATCTTAAATTTTGCCTAAACCGCCCTTTCAGGTTTTCAGTCTAGCAGATCTTCAAACTCCATTTTTTTTTATTCATCATCATTTTTTTTTTTGTTTCGGGACCTAGATCATTAGTTCTGAACACCGGAAGGACTTTATAGGTAGGATAGGGCTTTTCAAAGAATGGCTTAAGGTTCAACAAAGATTTCGACCGAACCTGTGAATAGGTTGCCTACATATCCCAAGGTAGGAATCAGGTCGTGTATAGTTCAGGGCGAATGCCCCTAGTTTGAAGATAAATTGTTCGAAAGTTTATTGATTTTTCTTTTTTTTTTCTTCTTTCTGGAATAATTGACTTCTCTTCTTTAGGAACTTGTCCCCTTTTTTTTTTTCTGAAAGGATTGAATTTCTTTTTTTTTTTTTGGATTGATTGAATTGCTTTTCTTTTTTGAATTGACCGAACTCAGTTTAACCGAGCTGCCTACGTACCCCAGTGTAGGGATCAGGTCTCGCGTAGTTCGGGGCGAATGCCCCTAGTTTGATGGGTTTTCAAGAAAATTTCATTTAGGCTCGAAGGGTTTGCAAACCAGTATTCTTTTGACGTTGGGTTCTGATTTTGGGATTTATTCGGCCAAAGGAGGCCTTCCGATGTTCAGATTGGGAATCGATCTAGGTTACTGAGTCCCTCTGGTACTGATTATTATTATTTTTTTATTTTTTTTTCACGGAGCTTGACGGCATTTCCAGGTAAGATAATGGATCTTCTTCTTTCAAGATTCTAATACGCGCCTTCGACTTTCATAGAGCAAAACTTGTTCTTCGACATCCTCCATCTATGGATTTGTAACTCTTGATATCTGATGATCACTTTTCAATGCTTGCTCTTGAACTTCTTATCTTGAATTTGTTAGCTTCATGTTATGAATTTGAGAACCAAGGTCATTGATTGGAAATATGAAAGTTGTTTCCACTCCATGCCCTTTGCATAGCATATGATATTCACTTCATTCTTTCTTGAACCTTCTATCTGGGTCTTTCTCTTGGCATTAATGGTAACGCTTACCGGACCATCTTTTTATCCTCAAAATGGGTTTACCAATTCTTCACACTCTTCAGAGGGTAATGTATTTTCAATCGGCATTTACTGGATCAAGGTTTCAGTGCCAGTGTTTACCACTTTAATTTCATCTTTGAAAGGCTGAGATTGGCGCTCCTCCTCTTGTTCAAGTAATCGTTGTGACTCAAGTGGAGTTTCGTCAATTTTGTCCTCATTTGAGGAGGGAGTCTTATTTTAAGATCAGAAGCACACTTAAGAAATAGACACAAGTGAACTATTGGAACTGAAATTTTATTTAAAGAAAAAAATACTACATCTCACAACCTATCCTGAACATGTTCAGGATTCACAACTCTAAAAGAAAAGCAAAAGATAACTTGCCTGGACTAGGCATTAACCTTGAACTGTAGAACCGGACTCAACAATTGTACTGACCATGATGGCTGACTCAAAATAAAATAATAAACGACTAAAACTTTAACTGCCGCAACTGTCTAGCTTCGGAGGCTCGGCGAAAGCTGGCTCATAAATGGTACTTTCAACTTCTGATTCTTTTCATTGCAACCGGACCTGTGCCCCTTTGAACCTTCAGTTATTTAAGCATTGCGAACGGCTGGCGGCAGTACTGCATGATTTGATAATGGGTTATTGGTAGCAACGGGACTTGGCTCAAACACAAGGCTTTTATTGTCGAGCAACCTCTGGATTCTGAATTTTAGGGCAATGCAATTATCAGTGAGATGGCCAGAATTTCTATGGTATTCGCAGTGTTGATCTGTTCGCCAATTTGCTGGTAAAGGATTAGGAAGAGCCCTAATGTCGGGTAGGATTATGCGACCTGAGGCTAAACACTCCTTGAGTATCTCAGATAGCGGAAGGGGGAGAGGGGTAAATTCTGTCTGGGCCTGTGGCCGAGGTGTGACAGCAGGTTGGGTATAACCCATCACCATGGGGTTCTGAGGTTTTGAAGGCTGAGGCTTGGAGCGGGAAAGGTTATTAATTTCAGCTGATGGAGGCTTCCTGAATTCTTTGGTATTCGGGTTACTTCGGTTGAACACACCTTGAGCCATAGCCTCCTCTATTTGGGTGCCTGCCACGATAAAGTGTTTGAAGTCCGGATAATACTGCAACGACATGTGATACTGGAGCTGGGGGGAAATATTTTTCATGATTATTTGGACCTGCTCTTCCTCAGAAGGGCGCTCCATCATCTGAGCTGCTATTCTCCTCCATCTTTTCACAAAGGTCAGAAAGGATTCCCTCAAGTCTTGCTTTGTCCTTTCCAAATCCTTTCTGGTGATTTCTGTCCCGTCATCATATTTGAATTGCCTGATGAACTGCTCGCCGATATCCTTCCATGTCCTGTAACGAGTCTTGTCCAAGACCATGAACCACCTCCTGGCAACCTTGGTTAGGGAAACCGGGAACAATTGAGCCATTTGCTCAGAAGATAAGCCTTGAGGCTGACACATGATGGTGACCATTTGCAAATGTGTGATTGGACAACCCACACCATCATATTTATCAAAGTCCGGCATTTGAAAATTGGCTGGGAGGCGGATTTCTGGGAACAGTGTGAGGTCACTTGGATTGAAACCACCCTGGTCCTGAAACTGAATGTCCTGAACCTTCCTGGTAAGACTTTCTAATTTCTCCATAACTACTTTATCAACCATGGACTGAGAAGGCCTGCTGCGATCTTCGCTGTACTGCTCTTTTTCAAAATCTTCTTCAGTTTTGTCAGGGATAGGAATGAACACTGGCTGGGCAGGTGCGGCTGAAGTAACTGTATGGTGCATGGACCCTTTATCTTTGGACAACGATGGCCCCAACTTTTCAGAAAGCTGGGCCTTGATAACTTGGTTCTCTTCTTTGAGTTCTTGAAGCTGCCGGAGAATCAAGGTGAGAGTATCGGTAATAGCAGCGGGTGGAAGACTACTGTTCTGGTTTTCTGCCATTGGGGAGGATGAGGATGGGAAAGAAGGAGATGCTGGGGTCCTCAGAGAAGGTGGCGGGGAGACAGATTTCCTCTGCAATCGAGAAGAGATCCGAACCCAAGGAATAGTAGGGTTAGCTATGGTGTTTAGTGCCCTGTCATGGAAATAATGAACACGAGGTATATGAGCTTGACATTCATGGAGTGTTTCTTCTCAATGACTGAAAAATATTACACATTTAAGCAAGTAATTGGGACAATAGAATGAATCCAAATGATGAGGGGAATGCCCTTAGTTCAAGGATTATGAGAGTAAACTCTGAAGGATTTAGCAGAAATATTCTTGAAAAAGGTAGCCCCTAGAGGAGGAAGAGATCAAGGGTACAGGCAAGATTGGATCATCAAGATTGCACGATCAAATGATTGAGACACAATTTCCGCCAATGAAGACACAATCGAATCCCACAAGAGACGAATGATAGACACATGATCAAAATGTGAGATTGCATAGGATTACTTTCAACGGGTAGATCAAGAATAACTAATCCTATGAGATCTTTGGAAATGATGGGATTTATATCCTAACCCCAAAGGAAAAGTTTTTAGTCTTCGCACATTTTAACAGTGTTACCTGAAGGCATTAACCCTAATCCTAATCTAGCGGAGTGGAGAGAGGATCTCGACTCATGACTTTGTTTGTGTACCTAGGACCGATCGTAGCCATTGGAAGATGGACTACGGCCTAATCTAGACACAAATGGGTAAGATATCCTAAACTAGGCTCACACATGCGGTGCACATGTGTTCGTATACTGCATGCATGTGTGGGTTAATCTAGGGGTAAGGCCAAGAGTCCCCTTAGCGCGAATCCATGTTCGATATACTGTACCAGTGTCCGGCGTATCAGTACGTGAACAAGAGATCCGTTTACGCACCATAAAGGTACTAGGCTAAGGGTGGAATGCTTCTCTAGCACAGAGGCACCAGGTGATGAAATCCCAGTCAACCATGCTAGATAACACTCCGGGTTCCTAAAATAGGACGTGTGTGCATGTGAAATGCAAGGGTTTAGATGCAAGTGATGTAAGTGTGTGCAATAAGTTCGCGCAATCTATGATGCCTTCAGGTTTTGTTAAATTAAGTTCGAGTAAAATATGATGAGAAAATAAAACGAGACAAACTAATCTAACAAGTATAGAGTTTTTATGAGCCAGTTAAATTAAATTCAAATGAATTATCTTTTGAAATTTTAATGAAGTTAGGTGATCCCCAGCAGAGTCGCCAGACTGTGGGACATGATCCCTCGAGAGGGGTGTGGCGCGAGCCGTCACGTCTCTCTCTTGGTCTCTCGTACCCACGCGATTGGCGTGTGCATTTTATTATTGATTCGTCTTTCCTGTGAACTTGGGATCACTAAGGCAATCCGAATTCCACACGAAAGAGACTGACAGAGTCGCCACCTAGATGTGGGATCTAGGACCCGTAATTAACCAGAAATCTAGACTCGCTACCTGGTTACAAGAATGGAAGGTATGGGGAGTTATCCACCATATGCACCATTCATGCCCGATAATCGGTCTTCAATTCCAAAAGCTAACTCTTTTAAATTTATTTTAAATGGCTCATTCAACTCTATGTTAATATGCGAACTAAGTGACATGCATCCTAAAATCTGATTTCAATGTGAATCCTAGATGTGTATCTTGATTTCTTAATTTGTCTGGATTCAATCTAAGTGACAGTTCTCCTATAATTCTAATTTCATGAAAAGTCCTAAATGATTTGATTAAGCATTTGCAAGAAAATTAATATCCAAAACACCACAATTTGTTGTGGTGCCGACTCGCGGGTGGTATGCCGTCAGACATCCAAGCTGCCTACGTACCCAAGCCTCACTGGGATCAGAGTCGACGTAGTTCGGTGCACCTAAGCCAAGCTACTTATGCCTAACTCAACTAGGACACCGACCTAGACAGAATTGACTGTTTCAACAGTTTTGAGAGAAGTTATTTAATTCAAGTTGAGGATTTTATTATCTTAGGATTTCATCTGAGATGCTATATGATTCTTATCTAAATGCAAATTGTTCCTTAGACTAATGCAGGTTTGCCTACATCCTAGGTTACTAGGCTCGTCTTAAGGAAAGATTGGGTGACTAGTGTGACTAGACCTATGGCACGGTTGTTATACATAACAAACGTCCGTGATGAGGCTGGGCTCCTAACTCTAGGACTCCCTAAAACTTAGGACACGACACAACACTAGTGTTCCTAAATTGGGCTCTAATGGTTCTTAGATTGGAAACCATAATCCAATGGTTCCGGAAGACTCGAGACAAATCAATTCAAATTCTTGAAGTTAATTAATTTCAGATTTCATGGATTTTCGATTTATGGACACTTGAGGATTACCAATGGTTCTAGGGTTCACCAATTTCGGCCCAGAATAGCATCCAAGGAAGGGAATCGTGCGTTCTTTCCTTGCGCAATTTAATATTTAGGTTATAACATCTTATTGCCTGGCATATCTCAGGATTTCCGTGGACAGTAACCTCGGAGCCAACAACATGCTATAGCTTAAGTATTCAAATTGTCAAAGATCGGTTGCAATTGGGATACGATTATGGATGCACTGACCATTTTTCCAGGGAATTCTAATGATCCTAAGATTTCTGTTTCAATGGATTAAGGAGTTAATGTGTGACAGAGATTTAAGGTTCTTTAGAAATATTCAGATGATTTTCAATTAATTTCGGATTTTCAATGAATTTTATCAATTTTAAACATATGAGTGATTTTACAAGTGAAATTGTAGCAAACGAATTCGAAATGAGTTGAAATTTATACAGCAGCAAGATATGATGAAATGTAGCTTACGGAAAGAATTTTACAGATTTTTACATTAAGCTCATATTTAATTTCGATTTAACAATTGATTGACCAGATTGCACAAATAACACAGAAACCACTAGAAATATGAATCTAAATTCAATGAAATTTCTACATTAATAAGATATAAGTAAAAATAACATACTGAGAAATTTTCATGAATTTTGGAAACCATTTACTATCAGTTTCAGATTTTTTAATTTTCAGACCAGATTATGAATTAACCCTACATCCCATATGAAAACAGATCCAAATCACTTGAAACTTTTACAGTAACTAGAAATGTGAGATTGAAGACTACTGTAAAAATTTTAAGAATTTTAGTTGTGATCTGATGTCAGTAACAATTCCTCCAAAAGCTGGTAAATTTCAAAGAAAGCATAAAATAATATACCAAACAAATTCTCAAAATTCTCAAAATTTCATGGTAGAATGTACTGGTATCATATTAGTTTCCCACGAAATTTCATTAATTTTGGAATTCATTTAGTATATATTTTATTTTCGAAACACTCATGGAGATCATGATTTTGAGCATACATATTTAATTTTCAACTAAATACAATTAAATTCTAAAAAACATGCAAATATACCAAATAATTCTAGAAAAATCTAAAAATTAAGTACCTACCTGTGATCGAAATCCTCGCCGAATCCGAGAGCCGAAAAATTCGAAAATCGCACCGCCGCTTGATCCGCTTCCGCTTTCTTTCTCTTTTTCTTTGTTTTATTTTCTTTTATATTTTTTTTATATGGAACAAGGGAGAGAGATGGGGAGAAACAAATAAGGAGAGAAAGTAGATAATGATAGTGTGAGAGTGAGAGAGTGAGAGATATTGAGGGAGAGAAAGAGAAAACTATCCAAAAACAATGTATTGTCTTTTTTTTTTTTTCCTCCTCTCATCACCTCTCTTTATATAGTGAAAAACTTAGTGGAGAGGTGGAAATAAACAATGAGAATGGTGGGTGTGGTGGAGAATAATGGAAATAAACAATGATAATGGTGGGTGTGGTGGAGAATAATGAAATATATAATGGTAATGGTGGGAATTGTGGTGGGGAATAATGGAATATATAATGTAAATGGTGGGTGTGGTGGAGAATAATGGAAATAAACAATGGTAATTGTGGGAATGGTGGTGGGAATAATGGAATATATAATGGTAATGGTGGGAATGGTGGTGGGAATAATGGAATATATAATGGTAATGGTGGGAATGGTGGTGGGGATAATGGAATATATAATGGTAATGGTGGGAATGGTGGTGGGAATAATGGAATATATAATGGTAATGGTGGGAATGGTGGTGGGGATAATGGAATATATAATGGTAATGGTGGGAATGGTGGTGGGGATAATGGAATATATAATGGTAATGGAGATAATGGTGTTATTTTAAAGGGAAAAATGAAGTTAGTGGAAATGGTAGAGAAAGTTAAGTCATGCTAATGGTGAGTCCCACATCAGCGGGTTCCGCACAAGCGGGTCCCACATCAGCGGGCCCTACACAAGCGGGTCCCACATCAGCGGGTCCCACACTAGCAGGTCCCACACTAGCAGGTCCCACACCAGCGGGTACAAATTCTCCCTAGTTTAGATTTTTCTGAATAATCCTTCTCAACATTTAGCGGGAAAATGCGAAACACGACGGAAATGACCAAAAATATTTAGAAATGTAACAAACGGATGCGGGAAAGAAAGACATTGGAAAACCGACGGAAAACAAACCCTAATTTCTTTATCGATTAAGGTAGAGCAAAATGGGGTGTCTACAACTCAATAAGACCACAGGGGCAATACTGGAGTCTTCGCGGATAACGTGACGTACGAGGACACCAAAGATTAAGGCACTACGCCGACATATTTGAAAACGAGAATTGGTAGGGTCGACGTTTTTAGAAAAACGCTTAATGAGGTCATCAAATTGCACGCACGTGTCTTTGAAATAGGGCATAGCATCAATAGTTTTATTCTCGAATAGCTTACAGAAAAGGGAACTAGGAGACCCTACACTCAAAGGTTGGATCCAAAGTCCCTCAGGTGGGAGTTCTAATAGGGCGCACCAATCCTCGAATATTGGACAGATTTCAAAGGAACCGAATCGAAAGACATGGAGAACGGGATCCCAAAGCCTTGCAGCTGCTTGAAGAAATTGCTAATTCACACCGGATGCGCTCAAATGATTGAAAGTGCTGATGAACCGATCGGCCATACTCCACTCTGTATGCTCACGCGGGAGAGCTCTAATTGAGTCAATTATCCAATCCTTCATCACCTTGTTCGACATGATTAAACCTAACACACAGATAGGATAAGATCATGAGAGAGTGAAGATAACCTTGAATCACTAAATAATAGGGATAAACTTGATCAATCATATGGGAAGGATAAAACTGGTGACACTGAATTTCGTTCATCAATGATCAAGGATGATCGGTAGATCAGAAAGGTAAACCACAACCACAAAATGACAGAAGTAGGTCATAGACCGGATCTCAAATCTGATGATGGACATTAATAACTGTATGATCAAGAAGATTGACAATGATAGATCATGGTCACAGAGACAGCGGACAAGCCATCAACCAGATCTAAGACAGAGTAGGTAAATAGGCAAAATCTAGCCTAATGAGTAATATATATACACAGCATGAATCTATGACA
The DNA here is from genome assembly GCF_043159265.1 of Tasmannia lanceolata. Classification (NCBI taxonomy): domain Eukaryota; kingdom Viridiplantae; phylum Streptophyta; class Magnoliopsida; order Canellales; family Winteraceae; genus Tasmannia; species Tasmannia lanceolata. The sequence goes on along the minus strand of NW_027518697.1, from coordinate 22,274,954 downwards.
CATTATAAGAATGGGTACACAGTCGAAGGGTAATATACATACAACATGGATCTATGTACACAACATGGATCTATGACACAGAGACGAATGAGCTCACGATCAAAGGGCAATGAATAAACCGTGGCCATGAGAGTGACGAGTATAGACCACTAATTCGGTGACTCTGAAAGAATGTACATATGATTGATTAGACCAGGAATACCTCACTAGAAAAGAGGGTTCTAATCTAACCAACCGACAAGACAGGATATACACAAGAGATTTGTACAATTTGCAGACAAAACGACAGATTATAGTCACAACAATGATAAAAGAAATACTATTGACCGCATCGAAAGAATGTAAATAGGATGAATTGGACCTGGAATACCTACTGCCAAGGGGTCCTGATCTAAATGACCAACTCGGCCAATAGGGTATGTACAAGAAGATGGCAAAACTGTACATGGACTCAGCAAGTAAGACATGTACAAAGGAACAACACAACTGTACACTCAAGAGACAGAACATAGACCATGGTCAGGATAACGACTAAGGAAAAATACAAACCAATTTGAAGACTGGAGAATGAAACTATGTAGCTGATAGTTAGGCCATAAAACTCTACTAGTAGAAAGGCCCTGGTCTAACGGGTTGGCACAAAGAGCGATCAGGATCACAGAGTTTAAACGAAATGGACAATAAGGAATCAAGGACTGGACCATGGCCATGAAAGGTGGTGAACAAAAACCATCTGCCAAACCCAAAACTGAAAGAGTGAACAGACTCTAACTAATGATAATAGATCAGAAAACCTCACGGATATAAACCCAAGACACTGGAATAATCATATGATAAGAGATCACAGGGTAGATGAAGATCCAGGAGACAACCAAGCAAGAGTAAGGGTCATCGATCATGTCTGAAAGAATAGCACGACTGAAATAAATACAGAAACCTAATCTAGGAGATAGGTACTAATCTAAGAATAGATATAATACATGCACGTACATATATACATACATACCCTAACCAGGGGCACCAGCCCTAACCTAATCTAGAGGAGCCAAGAAAGTCTAGACTCAAGAGTGGCTATGAGTGTACTAAATAGCGTGGCGGGTAATCATGGTGACTTACCCTTCTACACTACATGGGTAGGCTGACTTCTATCCTATGCTCACATATGCTGGTCGCACATGTTCGTCCTATATGAGTACATATATATAGTGTCCTAGCAAGGGTTCCCTAATTTTGGTTCTAAATGGGGCAACTAATATATATATACATAATATAATGAAATGAAAGTAGGGCCCAGGCATATCTGCAGGCTTCTATGCATATGACCATATCCTTAATGTATAACACCAGCACACCCGGCATTATACAGAGTATGTTCACTGCTCATCGGCTGCTGTAGAACACCAGCACACCCAGTGTCTAGGGCTGCAGCTCCGGCACATAGCTTGGAAATAGATACAACAGCACCATCAGGGTAATGACTTCCCATCTGGTACGCGTCGTATCTATTCCCTGGGGCCAATAATGAAAAACAATGAAAGACATAAAGAATATGATAATGTATGTTGTACAATGTGTGAATTCCTCGTTTTATTTACGCACCTATTTGGTGCCCCTGGATTTTAACGATAGAGTTCCCATTTAACTTGGTTTTGGCCCAAATTTATTCAAAATTAATTTAAATGGCATTTTTATCAGAGTTAGGCAATGTTTCATAATTTTCCCAGCAGAGTCGCCAGCCTGTGGACCCCGATCCGAGAGAGGCGGGGGACGGGCCCCCAGAAAATCTCCAGATCATCCACTTGAAGGAGAGCTCCACCAAGGAACTCTCAAAAGAGTGCCCCTCACAGCATGAGTGGCGATGTAAAGTGAGATACCTCTCGATTCGGGGACTAGCCCGGATTCGAGGCGTTCTTTAAACAAAAAAAGAGTCACCATCCAAGGAAGTAGGCCCTGGATCACATACTATGCTCTGTCGCAACAGATAACCAGAGATAGAAAAGGTCCGTGCCTGATGACAAATGGGGAAGGGGTTAGGCGCCCCCAATTTGCCCAAGTGCAAGCATCTGGTCTCTTATGCCATTTATTTATTGATTTTGAAGAGTTTTGGGCAAAAATCATGTGAAATGAGAATGAATATCTCCGAGATAACGTCTATCTAATCATGCATGTCTCGGAGATGAATAATAAGCACACACAAAAAGAAATGAAAGACATGCCACCTAAGAATAGCTAGGTTATGAGTGTCATGTCTAATTGGTGTCTAAGTTCCGATGGGCAAACACATGCACACTACAGCTAAAGGTATAAGGTTTGTACGAGAAAGTAAGAAAACACAGCAAAACACACAACATGACAAACCCTAGACTCTAATGTGAGACTTGACTCGGACCAAGATGGCCATCCATCCCGGTTGCTCTACGTATCCCTGCCTCGGGAAGAATCAGAGTCAACGTAGTTCAGCGGCCTATTATAAACTACGGTTCCTAACCATCAAGGACCGCTATCCTAGACTCGATCAACTACACTCGACTAGTTTTTAAAGCTTCTTGTGTGATTGCTTAAGTTTAAGTGAATTGTATTTTTTTTGGGACTCCCTATATGCCCTAACTAATGCAAGTGGGCCCTACACCCTATGTGTAACTAGGATGTGTGTCCTAAGGAAAACCATGGGTTACCTAAGCACATTCTAGTCTAGCCATCGGCTCGATTAAGTGTCTAACCGACCACGACTGGAGGCCTCTTAACTCTAGCGACACTCACACGACAAAACGCATAGAACATCAAATCCAAGACAGACTCCTAACTCTAAAACACCCCAAACGCCTAGGACAGACTCCTAACTCTATGGGAAGATATTTTAAAAATGGTTTGCAAGGTTATTTTGAAGAATTTTTGTATTTTTTGGAAGATTTGAAAGGTTTTGAAGTTAGGGAAGTTTTTGAAGTTGTGACTGAACTCAGGATGCTAGCTGCAAGCCTGAGCTGCCTACGTACACCTCAGCTAGGGACCAAGCCATCCGTAGTTCGGAACTTTTAGAACATGCAAAGACTGACTCTGAAAGATGGGAGAACGGAATCCCAAACTCTATGAAGGTTGGATAGACTCCTAAACTCTATAAGGGTAGGACAGACTACTAAACTCTATAGGGGTAGGACAGACTCCTAAACTCTATAGGGGATAGGACGGACTCCTAAACTTTAAAGGGGGAGGACAGACTCCTAAACCCTATGATGGAGTAGGACAAACTTCTAAACTCTACGATGGTAGGACAGACTCCTAAACCCTATGAACGACCCTAGAAGGTAGAAATCCCTTAACCTGCGAAAGTTCTAAGGCAGGAAGGGAAGGGTTTGGCTCAAGATACATTCCGTCATAGCCTCATCACGAAGGAACAATGGAGAAGGTCTTTAAATAGAAGGAAAGAGAAAAGATAAGAGAGGCTTATACACCTCTCTTCAGATCAACATAGAAAAATCCCAATGAGAATGGGCCTGAAAGCGAACATAGTCTTCAGCTCATTTTATACTCTCCTTAATATAAGGAAAGCGGTATTATCACCAAGATGTGACAATATGGGCATCTATCCAGAAAAGAATGGCACTCAAGCTGCTGTATAAAAGAGACTCTTCAACTTTAACAATTATACTTAGAATTAGTCATTAAAGGTTACAGGATATTAAGGATAATTCTTTATGACCATGAAGGAACAAATTGATTTAATGCAAACAAATCATGATAGTGTTGGCATTGGTTACAGAATTTGAGATTTTCATTGTAGCATTTGGGTAACAACACTACTAATTTAGCAAATTTCTCCTTCGCTGTGGGTTAGAGTGACATCATCAAGAGTTTGATCCTAATAAGGAGAGACTATCAAGATAACACTGGGAATGTTACCCCAACAGTCCTCTTTTAAACCTCATCACATTTTCCCATTATAAGGAAGGGTATAACAATGACTACAAATTTCCAAGGACTGGGGAAATGTATGCAATCATAAAAAAAAAGTCTTATACATCTGTTCCTCAAGTGATATTCAAAAATTGAGCTATCAACAAGCATGGTACTACCAGCATCAGCCTAAGAAATTGAAGTGATTCTTCTCTCCCTATTCCAACAATGGTTCGAAATTCATCTGTTTCAAATTGCAACCCTGTTGCGTTGTATGAGCCATCAAAACATGCAAGATTTAGACTCTCACGAAAAATTTGGTACAATTGCTCTTTACAATGCAAAACTTATCTACTTTGTGCTCCAATTAATATTGTGCTGTGTGAATTAATAAAAGATGCAGGTCTGGGAAAATTCCGCCAACTTGTTTCAAATGGACATATATAAATCAGATTGTGAAGATTCCCACAAGATTTGTAGTTGGGTAGAACCGAGTAAAAAGAATTATTTGGACATCTAACAAGAAGACAAATTGGGATCACACAGGCTTCAAAGTCAGATGAGCCAAACAAGAGAGGCGGGGTACACAACATTTTATCTCTCAAAAATTTATAAACTGGCAAGCTCATGTAATGCAAATCCATCTATATGCATACATTACATGTAGCAAGGCAAACAACCCTAAATAAATAACAACGCATATACTAAGGCATGCCCAAGTCAGGACAAAGTGGTGTCAACAGTACTGATCAAAGGGCCATCATGCCTACTCCAAGCTTCCTCTCTATCTTCATTCGACCAAGATAATGAAAATTTTGGGACAGATTTATAACCGAAAGATTACAAATCCAGTCCTTGCCAACAAGCCTGCTCGGTACAAGTTTTGAACTCTAGCAAAGAGGTAGAACCAATCAGGGAACAATTTCAATCTCCCTGGAAACCAAAACCAACTTTCTGAGGAAGAAAACTTTCACTCGAGTATATACATATTGTGGTACTACATAAGTACAACTCCTATACCGACATAGTCAACAAGTTACACATCCAATGAGCAAATTAACACACCAATGAGCGCGTACACACAGATATCCTTCTACAAATCATTTTTTACCCAATTAAGACGAGGGTTTCAAGTCACCCCAGCACAACTCCTGAGTTATCATAGATTTAACACTTCTAATTTCATTTAGAAAAAGAATTTTATATCAAACAAATACAATTCCCAAACAGCTACAGATCTAACATTCCTGCTATTATCTCACACAAGATTTGAGCTCACAAATGACTTCTAAAATGAATACAGATCAGCACTTCTAATTCCATGTAAAACAGTAATTCCGACTCAAACAACATGATTTTCAAAATAGCCACAGGTATAACAAGTAAGAACACCTAATTCACACTCATCATTCTCAATAAAAAGACTTTTCATTCTAACCAAATTTTAAGCAATAAAAAAAGGAAATATTACCTGAAATTCAGTAAGCTTCTTTACCAGGAAAGATGATCGGAACCAAGGTCACTAGAGATGAAGTTCACCTGATCGGACGTTGCTCTTGGAATTGCTCTCTTTCTTGCTCTGCAAATTTTTTCTAACACAATCAAGATCTCCCGACCAAATTAGAGAGATGGAAAAGTGGAGGTTATAGAGATGGTTGAGGATAGAGGCTAGTGCCCGGGCCTGGTGATTAGTGGCCCCAGAAGAAGAGACAATTTTAATGGAAGCAATGGGCTGCGGCAACGGCAATAGCGAGTGGCTGCAATGGAAATGGCTGGCAAAATGAAAAGGGTTTGGGGTAGAAATGATGGTTGAGATGGGTTTTAATGGAGTTTGATTGACATGGGCTATGGTGGTGAAGATGGGCGGAAACGAAGAGGGGAAGCTTACCGACGGCGAGAGAGATGGCCGGGGGAAGACGATCAGCCTCTCTTTCTCTCTCTCTCTCTCTCTCCCTCTGTAAAAATGAGACCTCCCCCTCTCTGTTTTAGTTTTTCTAGTTTTTTTTTTTTAAAGAAGTAGATGATGATGGATGGGTTTTGGGAAATGGCTGAAGTGGTGGCTGGGGGGGGTTGCGATGGTGGCAAGATGGTGAGAAGATGGTCGAAATTAATGAAGGTAGCCGGAGATGGTGGGCGCCTGGAGGTTGAAGATGGGTTTTAGGATCTTGAGAGAAGGGGTTTGCAGAAATGATGAGTGATGAAGGGTTTAATGGGGGCTGATTTGGGTAGAGGTTGGCCGGATTTCGATAATCTGACCGGAGAAGATGGTGATGATGGAAAATGGGTTTGTGAGGTGGAGATGGGCAGAAATTAAGAGGAAGGAGAGTTTGGGATGTAGGGGAACTGAGAATGGAAGAGGGGAAGAAGAAGAAGGTGGCGGTGGTGGTCCGAATCCATGGTGGTGGAGATGGTCTCGGACTGGGGTTTAAAAGGGGTTCGCCGGATTCCGGTGAAGACGACCGAAGAAGATGATGTTGGTAGAGGTTTTTGAAATGAGTTTTGATGATGAGGTGATTGGAAGATGAAAATGGGTTTATGGTGGTGGAAAATTTTAGAGGGGGTTTGGAGAAGATGAAGTGGTTGATGGGAGTGATGGTCGGTAGGGGGAGGCTGGCCGGAGATGGGGCCAGAGGTGGAGGCAATGAGGAAGGAGGATGAGCTCTCTCTCTCTGGCTCTTTCTCTTTGTTTTCTCGATTTTTTATTTTTCTCTCTCCCTGGCTGCTTTTTATAGCAAAGATATTTTCATGGGTATAATCTTAGCCATTCATTGCAAAGCCAATGTATCTTGTATAATTTCAACCCTTGATCTCTTCCATTGTCTTTATAAACCCTAATAGAAAATCCTCTTCTCAGTTCATCCTACCCACACATTTTCCTTATTGATCCTATGGCTTAGAATTATTATTTCCCAAGCAAGCAATGAGAACAACAAGAATGCCCTTAAAGATGGGTTGATTTCCTTCTTACCCAAGACCTCTGTTTTGTTTGTACGTGGATTTATGCTCGACCCCCCCTTTTTGTTCTAGACAGCCCTATCTAGTGTATTTATAACTACCCTTCTCTTTACAGGGGGGGGGGGGGCTCGGGTAGGAAATGGGTAATAAAAAAAGGAAATGATAAATTTGTCCTCCCATGCTCTTGCCTTGGACAATCACTTTCTAGTGTATTTCACTCTCTTTTACTCTATACATGGGTGACTCGAGGTAGAAAATGGGGGTGGAATAAATTCCCTTCTTCTTTGATTTGCCTATGGTAAACTAGTATTGGCACACCCATGCCCTGCTAATTCGCCTCTCTTTTCGCATTTCTTTATATTATGCTCAACTTAAGCTCAAGACATGGGCTGGGATGCGACTTGGGTCGATTTATGAAGCTCGAGTTGAAATTTTCAACTTGACATCGGGCTAGGTTGGGATCGATTCCATTCATTTTCTGCGAAACCTTGGCCTGACCCGACCCAATCTATAGACTTAAGCGCAAGATATCAACACCAACAATTCAGGGTTCAAATAAAGGGGTGCCAATATCAGAGGTGAAGGTTACTTCGGTAATTTTACCAATTCCGGGGACATGAGAGTGGGGTCAGGGGTTCAAATTCAAGGGGGTTTCTCGGGTTACGAACATTGATCAAAGGGCTTGGCAACAACAATATTTTTCATATTCTTCGGGTTTACTTCGCACTTCGAGACCTTATTCAACCTCGGGATTTTATTCGAATACGCGGGTTTAGGGCCGGGTCAAAATGGGGTGTCTACAATTTGGCCTTCATTTTTGGATTTTTCTCTCCCACTTCTCTTTGTGCCTTGATTTTGAGAAATCATTTGAGAGGGGATTAGGCTATACTTTATACATCTATTTGAGAGATTTGTAGTGAGAAACTTGCATTGTAGCCTACATAGAGGCAAAGCTTTTAGCTTCTTCATCATTGTTAATTTGGCGAAAGGAACGCCGTGAAAGTTCCTTGGAGAGTTTGGAATCGGTGGTAAGGGAATCGGTGGCAAGGGCATACATGTTTAATTCCCTTGGGTGAAGCGCTTAGAACTCGGCAAAGTAGGGGAGTCGATGTAAAGGTGGCATGGGCATCCTCATTTAATTCCCTTGGGTTGTAAAAGCCTTGGAGCCGGGCATGGTGGAGACTTTAATAGTGGAAATCCTCAAGTGCAACCTTGAGTAGAGTGGAGTAGGCCGTTGGCCGAACCATTATAAATCTTTGTGTCACTTGTGATGGTATTTCTCTATCTCTCACTCTCTTATTTGTGCTTTGCGTTACATATTTAGAATTGAGTGAGTTAGCATTAGCATTTTACTTAAATACCTCTACATTACTAATTAGGCCACTAAATCTCCTAATTAAGTGTGTTGTTTAACAAGGGTTTTTAAGCTTATATAAATTTGTGATATTTGATTAAACTTAACTATTTCAACTTAATTAACAAGGGATAAAACTAAGGGATGAAACTAGGGTGATTTTAGTAAGAGTTTTCAAAAGGAAAAGTTTTTATAAAGACACCCAATTCACCCCCCTCTTGGGTTGCCTAGTGGGATTTCACTTGGTATCAAAGCTAAAGGCTCTTATATAGATTTTTGAACTTTCAAATTTCTTCAAGAGAAAAGATCTATTTTGGCAACCCATATGGATTTTGAGAAAGGCCAACCCTGTCTTGATCCTTCATTCTTTGATGGAACAAGCTATGGATTATGGAAAGTTAAAATATTATTCTTTCTCAAATCCCTAGATTGTGAAATAATGCATATAATTAAAGAAGACTTTACCTTGCCTAAAAAATACAACAAGCTTGTTTTGAAAATATTTTCTTTGAATTCTAAAGCTATGATTGCATTGTGTTGTGGAATTTCTAATGATATCTTTGTAAAAATATCTTCATGTGTTAATGTAAAAGAAATTTGGACTATACTTGAGAACATCTATGAGAAAAATGTTTGTCCTAGTGCATCTATTGATGAAAATGTTATTTGTGAACAAAACAAAGTTTCTCAAAATTCTTTTGCAAAAGAAAATAGTTTCAAAAAGTCAATTCTTGATTTGCAAAGTCAAATTGAAAATTTGAAAATAGAAGTTGATGAAACCGTTTCCAGAAATAAAAAATTAGGTCAACTCAACAAAAGTTTGATAAACAAAAATGTTGACTTAGTTCAAATATGTGAAGATTTAAAAAATGAAAATATAGAGCTTATTGAAAATTTTAATTGTTTGAAGGAAGAAGAAGAGGAATTAAGAGCAAATTCATCTCGTGAAATTGATCGCTTGGAAGATAAACATGAGGAGATGAAATTAGAAAAATAAAGACTTGAGTTGGAATATAAGACCCTACAAGAAAAATGTGCTAAACATGTGTGTGATTATAAACATTCTTGTTGTTCATCTAGTCCATCTACACATGCTTCTATTTGTTGTGATTATTGTGGAAGACTTGGACATTATAAGTCTAAATGCATGTTTAGATTTGTAAAATCAACCAAATTTGTATGGAAAATAAAAGACACATCACATAGAATAAAATTAGTTAGACCCAAAATGGTTTGGGTTCCTAAACCCCCTACTTGAGTCATTTCATGTACTTAGTAAAATTAAGAAATGTGCTTAATTGAAAATCATTTAAAAATTTGCTTGCCTAAATACCATGTGCTTATTCTTGTTTTGATTCCATGTATCTATGCATGCTTGTGATTTAATGATAAATCTCTTTTTGGAATTCAAAGTCTATGTGCTTAAACTTGTTTTTCAATAAGACTTTGATACTTTGAGCTTAAAATGTAAATATCTTTAAGAGATTTTGATAGAATAGATACCATGTACTTATTTGCTTGAAAATCGTGGATCTATATCCTTATGCTTAATTGTCATATCTATTGGAAAAGGTTTTCTAGATATTCTATGCTAATATCTAGTTTATATTAGTGCAAAATTATTAAATCTTTTGTAATTTTAGATGCTAGATATTGTATTCCTAAAGTAGATTGATCTCCTTGCATCTAGCCATATGTGCTTCATGTTCACATCTTTTGAGAAGAAACAAATTATAGATACAATAGACAGATCTTGTTTGATTCGTATGTATCTATATGTATTATGCTAAGTGCACACACTATGACTTAAATCTTATTGCACTTAGTACTCATCCACATGACAAGCCACAATAGAATACTTAATGTGAAAACCATGATTGATCTTACATGAATATCAACATCTTCTTTGCCCATGAGTTCAAGTTCAACCCATAAGTGTATATCTTTCATATTTGAACTCTAGTTTGGACAAAATTGGCTTTTGCTAGATTATTTGGTATTTAAAGTGATTTATATATCATTTCTAGTAAAACTAAGAAATTAAATGACATGTCTAGGAAAATGATCACCTCTTAGACATCTTTTATGCTCTAGGTGAGTAAATATAGTTACATATTGCTTAGCACATAGTTGTCCTTCCAATCCCCACACAAGACTTTCTTATTATGTACTTAATAGTTATCATTAAAAGCAATAAGAAATCTTTGATAGGTTTAAAGCATTTGTATTCCCGAAAGCTTTAATTGGATATACTCTCATGACTAGTATGAATCTTGAAAGTTAGATGATATCATATGTATTTAGTCATGGTAGTTCTCTTTGGAATACATCTGTCCAAGGTGTTATCACTTGATAGGTACATCCTTAGAGTCATTGGATTATTCCCTTAAAGTCACATAAGATTACATTATGTAGGGAAAGTTGACAATGAGTCTAGATTCAACATGTAAAACTCACTTGAGTAAAAATTGAAAATTTCATTTGAATCTGTACATTATTTAGGCATCTACACACTATGGTGGTTGGTACACTATACTTTGTGATGGGAACACTTGTCTCCCATACACTTTGGTTTTCCATGGAATTATGCACTTTGTGCTTAATGCCTTGTCATTACATAGGTGGTTGTGGATGTAGAATGTAGATGTTTGGACCGTACTTCATTTGTCATGTTCTTATGTCCAAACATGGTAGACTATCCATGGATGTGTTTGATATGGATCATGTCTTTCTCATGAGGTATACTCTCACCTTCATGAGACATGGATGGCTCTCTAAGACATAGTACTTTATTGAACATACTTACTATGTCTTAGTCCTATAGAATTGAGCTCAAATTGGTTTATATATATTCTATAGTTATCACCCATTGTTTGATAGGGTCTATATTTATGAGATGTCAAACATTAAGTTAAAAGCCATTCAATCGGTGGTTATTCCCTCTTAAGGGACGGTATCATCATCATAATTATAATACTTAACCATGTGGCCTTGTACCAACATCTCAAACATGAATAGGTCTATATTTATGTATGTTACATACTTAGGGAAGTAAAGCTTGAATTTGAAAAATATGATATCACATTTAGGGGGAGCATGAGCCAAAGATTAAAATCTTTTTTGCTATGCTTATTTATCATGTAGAGCTAGATTATGGCTATAATTTTATTCATGATAAACTGAAACATAGAAAGTAGAGTGCTATTGTTGCTCAATGGTTGATCTAAAATTGTTCATTTAAAGATCCTTTGGAGTCTATGTGAGGACAACCCTTTAGATTCATCCATTGCATGATCATTTTTCAAATGGGGAGCTTGAAAGTTAATTTTGTCATTTATGTCTTATCATATGATTATAAATGTGTATATCATTCCTCATATGATAAGTACTCTTATTTGGAGTATGGTTGCTCCATGTGTTGTTTTGGGCTTGTCTTGTGTTTTTTTATTTTGGTATTATTTGCTTTTTGTATAGACAAAAAGTCGATAGCCTAGACCTTAGTGTTATACCCTTTAGGCCTTTGACTTATCTTGGATGATCATACATGTTATCATATATTCCAAGCATAAGTATTCCCATTCTAGAGCTCTATGTTGCATAGTCTCTAGAATTTCTTTCATAGGATCTCTCTTATAGATGATTATCCAACTCCCTATGAAAATATCTCCTTATCATGTGCTTGTAAAGTGATTTATTCTATATATTCATGATAAATTTTATTGGCCATGTATTCACTTTTATATTAATGACAAATCTTTAGGGGGGAGCTAATTATTGTTATCTTTATGTTTGTATGGATCATTGTGAGATACTTACATTGTCCATTCAAACATATCACCACTAGTTGTGCTCAAACTTGCATATCTTCACACAAACAATGGAGCTTATATGATCTATCCTTTTAAACAAGAGCTAATTGTATATCTTTCTAGATGTACATTCGTAGAAGTAAATCAAACTTGTTTATCTCAATTTCTATGAATTTGAATGCTTATCATGTCTATTTTCACTTGGCTATCCATATACCTATGATAGAGCTCACTGTCATGTCATGAAAGTAGTAAATGTTTATCTTTATGCATGATAAATTTAGAAAAGGTTCTTAACTTGATATACATCTATTCTTGCTTATTATGATATTTTTTATATCATAATTAATCTATCACCTCATGATAAGATTCTATAAGGAATTCATAAAAAAAAAAATTGGGGCTTATCATGTTAAGTCTAAAACTTGCTTAATTTCTTTCATGATAAGTAGAATATAAGCTTTAACTTGCTAATCTCTAATTGTTTTATAGATCATAGGGTAGATTTATATTGGATTTATACATATACTAAGATATACCATAAATATTTGTGCTAAAATTGGAATGTCTCTTTGTTTTTCTAACATAGGCTTGATTTGTATTAGTTTATTAATTTCCTATGTTGTTATACTCTTATCATGCCATATATACTTTGATTTTAATTGGTAAATTATATTAAGAAGTTAGGGGGAGCATCTAGTCTCACTAAATATCTATGCTTTATGTATTGTGCTTAAATGTTTACCTTCCCTTTTTGCCGATGCCAAAAGGGGGAGAATTTATGTAATTGATTAGATCCATAATCATATGCATTCTTGTATTATAATTTGTTAAATATAACTTATGCATATGTTGAGGGGGAGTAGTCACACTCATCTTGCTTATCTAATCATCATGAGAGGATCCTCCCACCTCTCTAATCAATTTGGTTTGTCATCATAAAAAATGGGGAGATTGTTAGCCCAAGGGTTCCCCATGGGTTCACTCAATCACCAACGCAAATTGATTAGTCTTTTATTGACTAATTGTTTGCCTTGAGTGTTGTGCTATGGACAGAAAATTCACAGGTCAATCCATACTAGCACACACCATTGATAGCCTATGCTTGAAGATGAACCTAACACATGTCAAAGAAGCTAGAGCATACAAAGAATCCATTCATGCCTTGGAGGTACCAAGGAGAAGCTCATTATCAACCATCTCAAAGCATTAAACAAACAAAGGAAGATCAATGAAAGCCAAAACTTGTGAATCAACAACTTACAAAGGAGCTTGAACAAACACCATTGACGGCCTATGCTTGAAGATGAATCAAACACGTGTCAAATGAGCTAAAGCATACAAAGGATCCATTCATGCCTTGGAGGTACCAAGGACTCATCATCAACCATCTCAAACTATTGAACAAACAAAGGAAGATCAATGAAGGCCAAAGCTTGTGGATCAACAACTTACAAAGGAGCTTGAACCAAATGGTGGCATCATCCTTGGAAGGTGTCAAGCAAAGAAGCTCAACCTTGAAGATCCCAAAGCAAGCCATGCACTCAAAGAGAAGATCAAGCAATGGCTACCTCAAGAGTTCATTCAAGAGAGTGGTAAAAAGGGTAGATTGTATCTCCTATCTCTCTTGTGTTTTCTCTTATCAAGGCACATCTTAAAACCCCTTAAAAATATATTTTCCATAGATACTAACACACCCTTTAAGGACTTAAATGGATAAGTGTATGGCCATAGTGGTGTGCCAACATGTTGGGACCCATATGGCATTCAACACAACATTGAACAAAATAGAGTTCCGAAGAAACAATCTGGACCAGCAACTAAATCCTATCAAAAATTATTTAAAATATTTTTAAATATTTTTAAAAATATTTTTTACAGATAGCTCTCATTTTTTTCATATTCGTAGAGTATAAAAACGTCGAAATCGGACAAGAAACGAAGGAGATATGAATTTTTCAAGTAGGAAGCAGATTGTTGGAAATCTAGTCTCGGAGCTCCGAGAATTTTTCTCGAAACTCCGAGACATTTCTCGAAGCTCCGAGAAAACAACCAGGGACAAAAAAAATATAGCCGTTGTGGCCCAACGGCTAGTTGACTGTTTGACCTTGTTTTGACTGTTTTGCCCCCCAAATGGTCATATTGAGTTGGGACTTCATATATACCCATTCAAATGGTCTAAAATAAATAATGAACATGGTCCAACTGTAACAAACCCTTGAAAATTATTTGGCCATCATTTTTTAGTTTTTCTCTCCCACTTCTCTTTGTGCCTTGATTTTGAGAAATCATTTGAGAGTGGATTAGGCTATACTTTATACATATATTTGAGAGATTTGCAGTGAGCTTCAACTTGCATTATAGCCTACATAGAGGCAAAGTTTTTAACTTCTTCATCGTTGTAAATGTGGCGAAAGGAACGCCGTGTGAGTTCCTTAGAGAGTTTGAAATCGGTGGCAAGGACATCCGTGTTTAATTCCCTTGGGTGAAGCACTTAGAACTCGGCGAAGTAGGAGAGTCGTTGTAAAGGTGGCAAGGGCATCCTCATTTAATTCCCTTGGGTTGTAAAATCCTTGGAGCCGGGTGTGGTGGAGACTTCAATATTGGAAATCCTCAAGTTCGACCTTGAGTAGAGTGGAGTAGGCCGTTGGTCGAACCACTATAAATCTTTGTGTCACTTGTGATGGTATTTCTCTATCTCTCACACCCTCTCTTACTCTTTTATTTGTGCTTTGCATTACATATTTAGAATTGAGTGAGTTAGCATTAGCATTTTACTTAAATACCTATACATTACTACTTAGGCCACTAAACCGAAATCCTCAAGTTCGACCTTGAGTAGAGTGGAGTAGGCTGTTGGCCGAACCACTATAAATCTTTGTGTCACTTGTGATGGTATTTCTCTATCTCTCACACCCTCTCTTACTCTCTTATTTGTGCTTTGCATTACATATTTAGAATTGAGTGAGTTAGCATTAGCATTTTACTTAAATACCTCTACATTACTAATTAGGCCACTAAACCTCCTAATTAAGTGTGTTGTTTAACAAGGGTTTTTAAGCTTATATAAACTTGTGATATTTAATTAAACATAACTATTTCAACTTAATTAACAAGGGAAAAAACTAAGGGATAAAACTAGGGTGATTTTAGTAAGAGTTTTCAAAAGGGAAAGTTTTTATAAAGACACCCAATTCACCCCCCTCTTGGGTTGCCTAGTGGGATTTCATAAACATTCCTCCAAATTTTCTATTATTCTCATGCCCTTCTTCTTCATTGCCTTATTGGAAGGGTTTTCACCCCCAGGCAAAATCGCTATGAGCAGTGGAACTAGAAATCGTGTAGAATAAAGATTTTCTTCAATTTCGCCCGTTAATCCAGGATCTTAGAGAACTAGATGATCTTATGGTGACATAATATACATACAAAGATCAATAACATTACCTTGAGAATTCGAAGTTACAAATTTTTCTGCTAGATCTACTCCTCGAATATCCGCGATCGTTCTGAATACCGCAAATCCGCAAGTTGAATCGATGGATTCTACTTCTTTTGCACATTTGAAGATGGAATAACTTTTATTCTAGCAAGGAACTAATCCAAATTAGTCCTTTATGCTGGGAGAAACAATTTCTCCTTTGAAGCCTTTTTCTAAATCTATCAAATAGAGCTAGATATCTTAGAGAGAGTTGTAGAGAGAGAATTCTAGTGAGAGACTAGAAGAGAGAGAATGGAATTCAAAATTCCAAGGGCGAGAGAGACGGCTGTTCGAATTTCCAAGAGAGGGAGAGAAGTCTATAAAATTCGTCCACCAATGGGTGTTTAAATAAAATATTCAATTTGAATAAGAGTTGGATTACTTTCCCTACAATTTCTCTTGTTAATTTTATCCTATGTAGAGTTTCTCATGAAATATGATTACAAGGACCAATAGAATGCTCTTGTTTGCAGGTAGGTTATCTTTTCTTAAGTTTTAGGAGATGTTTTCTCATAAAATATATCTCAAAAGCTAGATCCTAAATTGTAGGAAACAAATCTCTACTTTTTAGCCTATTAGCAATCCCTACAAAATAGGAAAACACTTTTCCACAAATGCCAAGACTACCTCTATGGGTAACTGTGGGACCCGATCCCGCGAGAGGGGTGGGGCGCGAGCCGCCATGCTCTCTCTTGGTCTCTCGTACCCATGCGATTGGCGTGTGCTCTTTTATTATTGATTTTAATTCATCTTTTATGTGAACTTGGGATCACTAAGGCAATCCGAATTCCACACAAAAGAGAGTGACAGAGTCGCCACCTAGATGTGGGATCTAGGACCCATAATTAACCAGAAATCTAGACTCCTTACCTGGTTGCAAGAATGGAAGGTATGGGGAGTTACCACCTCATGCATCATTCCTGCCCGATAATCAGTCTTCAATTCCAAAAGTTAATTCTTTTGAATTTCTTTTAAATGGCTCATTTAACTCTATGTTAATGTGCGAACTATGTGACATGCATCCTAAGATCTAATTTCAATGTAATTCCTAAATGTGTATCTTGATTTTCTTAATTTGTTTGAATTCAATATATGTGAAAGTTCTCCTAAAATTCTAATTTCATGGAAAGTCCTAAGTGATTTAATTACTTTTAATTTAAGGATTAATGTACAAAACCCCACACATATGTGTGGAGCCGACTCGTGATTGGTATGCCATCAAGCATCCAAGCTGCCTACTTACCCAAGCCTCACTGGGATCAGAGTCGACGTAGTTCGGCGCACCTAAGCTAAGCTACTTATGCCTAACTCACACCGATCTAGACTGGATTGACTGTTTCAACAGTTTTAAGAGAAGTTATTTAATTCAAGTTGAAGATTTTATTATCCTAGGACTTCATCTAAGATGCTATATGATCCTATCTAAGTGCAAGTTGTCCCTTAGACTAATGCAGGTTAACCTACATCCTAGGTAACTAGGCTTGTCCTAGGAAAAGATTGGGTGACTAGTGCAACTAGATCTATGGCACGGTTGCTATCCATAGCAAATGCCCGTGATGAGGCTGGACTCCTAACTCTAGGACTCCCTAAAACCTAGGACACGACATGACGTAAGTGTTCCTAAATGGGGCTCTAATGGTTTTTATGATGGAAACCGCAATCCAACGGTTCCGAAAGACATGATGTAAATTGATTCAATTTGCTGAAGTTAATGATTTTCAGATTTCAAGGATTTTCGGTTCCTAAACATCTAAGGAATACCAAAGGCTCTATGGTTAGTAAGTTTCGACCTCGAATCACAACCATGGAAGGGAATCGTGCTCTCAACCCTTGTATAATTTAGCACGTAAATTATAGTATCTTATTGCCTGGCATATTTCTCAGGATTTCCGTGGACAGTGGACCTCGGAGCCAATATCATACTATAATTTACGCACTCCAATTATGCGGGATCGATCGCAATTAGTATACGATTATGGTTACGATTTCGGCACTTAAATTGTCACAGCATAGCCAATTTACAAAGGCAATCTATGAACCCTAAGGTTTCTGTCTCAAAAAGTTAGGGATTGAATTTATGATGAAAAGTTAAGGTCTTTTGGAGATTTTTACTGACTTTTGTATTGATTTGCTATTAAATTGTGATTTAATATCATTAAGACCAGATTGTTAGGAATACACAGTAACCCTAAGCAATCGAACTCAAAATCAATTAAAAAATTTTCCAGTAACAAGATATGGATTATTGTAGCTTACTGGAAACATTTCATGAATTATCATTAAGATTTGATATCAATTTCCGATTTTCCAAAATTTAAATCACATTATAGATTAACACATCAACTTGCAGCATATCAATTTCAAATTAATCCAACATTTCACAGAATAAAGATAATCATGAGATTAGACTACTGTATGACTTTCATGAACTTTTATTAAGATTTGATGCCAATTGAAATTCACACAAAAATCGAATGAAATCAAAGAATTACTTAAAAAGCAAACCTAATAGTATCCTAAAATCAAATAAAAATTCCAGTAGATATATAATAGATTATAAAATTTTCTATCAAACTTTCAAAACTTAAAAATTAAATCTACTCATTAAAATCGATTTCTAAATAGAAAAGGGGAATTTATTTCCTTGAAATTGAAACCCATCTATTAAAATAAATTACAAAACCATATTAAAACTTTGCAAAACCAATTTAAAATTTTTATCCAACATTCCAGTAACCTAAGTTACTAGTTTGCAAAGAAAAATTTCAAAAATTTACTAATTTAATACGAAAAAGAATTACGGCACGTAAAACGAAAAAGCGATTAGAAAACAAATAAAAAAACTTTTTTTCAAAAAGCAAATCTCATGAAAAATTCAATTTATTATTGAAAATTAATTCTGGAGAGTTTAATTAATTTTTAAAATATTTTGATATTTATTAAAAATTGCCGAAAATTAAAATAATTTAAAACCGGATTAAAAAAATTCAAAAAAATCTGAAATTTTTGGATATTCTGGAAATCAAAACATTAGTTTGGAAATAAGATTTTATAAATTTTGGACATGGTTTGAAATACTTTTGGATTCGTTCATCAAGAAATAACCCCTTTCGGGGTTATTGTTTGAAAATTAGAATGAAAATTAAAACGGCCAAACCGTGATTGAAAATTAAGTTTCCAGTAGTATTTTATTTTATAGAAATCCCAAAAAATATAATTTTTAAAAAAAACCCACGTTTTCTAACACTTGCTTTGATAATCCAATTTAAATCCATATTGAATAAAAAACGAAAGAAAATCATTATTAAATGGAGGAAATTTAATTTTTGGATCAAATTTTGGATTTTGAAAACTCATAATCTATATTATAACATACTGGAATTTCAAGAAAAAATTCATTGATTTGATCTATCAAAAGTAAAACCCTAGCATGCTTTTCTACTTTTGATATTACAAAGATAAAGATCCTACCGTTGATTGCGCTCCTTTTCTCTAGGGTGCGTAGATCCGAGGTATACGCTTTGTCGCACCCTTTTATATGATGAAGAAGACCCAAAGAACACTCCAATTATTCTTGATTGTGTGATGCCTTGGAGGAGAAGAAGGAATTCAAGAATTCCTTTTGTGAAGAACACTTGAGAGAGAGATCACACTTCAAGAGAAAAGAGATTTTTTTATTTTTTTTTATTTCTTCTTGGGAGGAGACAGAAAAAAACGAATTTTGATATTTTTTCCCTCTTTTTTAGGATTGTTTGCTTTGATTTTTATACAAAAAAGCTAGGGTTAAGAGAGAAATAGTAGTTCCCAATGTGAGAGCTCTCATTTTTGGCTTGTTTCCAATTTTCCGCTCTTGCTTGCTTTCTTTCTTGTTTCCAAATTGGATTTGATTCCAATCTTAATTTATTGTCAATCAAGACATGCTATTCTTTATTCCACATTGCTTCTTTGGAAGAAAACCTTTTTTAAGCAATCATTCATCTTTTCCTTCTTTCCTTCTTTTCTTTTTTTATTCTTTTTATTTTTCTTTTAACAAATATGATGTCACCATTGTGACATCATCAAGGTTGGATGCTCAATTCATGTGGGTCAGCCATGTGGGGCGCCCACCATGGTGGTCGACCCATATGGGTGAACCCACATGAGCTCCATCTTTACGGGCTTTAGCCCAATGGGACATTTCACACGGGTTTCGGGTTTTTCCGTAAAAATTCAATAAAATCTCTCTAAATTCAACATTCTATATATGGACCCAACCCATTTGACATTTATGGTGCATCCCTCACACATGATCGAACCATCTTTTTTGGGAAAATAATTTTTCGGACCAAAATGCCCTTATTTGACAATTACACATCCAAATGTGACCAAAATAACCTTAAATTGGTTCACCCCTAAAGAAAATGGTAAAAATGAAAAGTCTTTGTGATCAAACTTCAAAAATAAAAACTTTTAAAGTTGGGTCCTTTTGATGAGCAATATCAAACAGGATCATTTGGTACCCCCTGAAAATACCCAAAATGCCCTCAACACTTAGAATTTCCAAATTAAGCGAAACTCCTGAGAAATTCTAAAAATAGCAGATTTTCAAAAATTTATGAACGGACTCAAGATTTCTTAGACACAACTTAGGGACCAAATATGATATGTTTGGAAATGTCTAAAATACCCCAGAAGTGCAAGACTAAGAGAAAATCTTGAGAGATCTAAATTTAGCAGGTTTTCCAAAACTTACGAAATTACTCATAATCCATTAGCCGTACCCTCGAGATGGTTTTGGACATATGAGAAATGATTGAAATATCCATGAGATGTTGAAAATGTGGAAGCCCCATGAGTTTCTAAAAATAGCAGCTTTTTCAAAATTTGTAAAATCACTCAAGATTTCTCAAATATAACTCGGGGGGTCAAACGAGACACATCGGGAATGACCAAAATACCTCTGCAGTGCAAAATAGGCAAAAATGAGGGAAACCCTGAAAATTCTAAAAATAACAGGTTTTTTCATTTGCATGGAAACTTGAACTTTCATCTTCCAGAGGCCAAAGGAACCCCCTAGAGACCTTCAGGATCGCGAATCAACTTCAAAACTCCCATAATGAGGTGAAATCTACCCTAAAATGCATAGATGCCTAATCTAATGCTGAATACGGACTCAAGACTCGATGATACTATCGAATCTTTTGCTTTTTAAAGCGTAGCAAAATGGGGGTGTCTACAGATGCCCCTCTTTGGTAGAGGCAACGTAGTCATCGAATACCAAAGCCAAAAGTGACAGAACCGTTTTGCGTAGCTTTAATCAACAATGGATTCACTAGACAATGCAACCTAACCTAATGCAAGACCCTAGCTGAAGTCCTAGAACATAATCAAGATCATTTACTCTAAACACCACGAGGTGGTAGTTTAGAATAACGGAGAATCGGATTTACTCTGGGTGCAAAAATCTTGCAATCCAGAATAAAAGATGATTATGATGCGGCGCTGTTTTCGAACGGGCAATGAAAGAATGGGATACCATTTTCAAACGAATTTTCGGAGGGAAAGGAATACCGTTTTTAAACGGTTTCAAAGGAAATGAGACGCCATTTTCAAATGGTCTTAGAGAGAATAACAGATGATTTTCGAAAGATCTTTAAAGAAAACAGAGCATCATTTTTGAACTGGCTCAAAGAAAATGTGATACCATATTTGTATGGGCCCAAATAGAACAGGACACTGTAGTTATACAGACCCAGAGGAAACGAGACACCAGAATGAGACACCGTATTTGTACGGTTTCCCAAAGAAAAAGAGCAATCATATTTGCATGGATCCCGGAGAAGAATAAGAGATCATTTTTGAATGGACTCAGAAAGGATGAGACACCGTATTTGTACGATCCCCAAGGAACATGAGATACCACATTTGTATGGCTCCCAAAAGGAATAAGAGATCATTTTTTCAATGGACTCAGATAAAATGAAATGCCGTATTTCTACGGATTCCAAGGAAATGAGACATCATATTTGTATGATGATCAAAGAGAATTAAGAGACCATTTTTTAATGGACTCAGAGAGAATGAAATATCATAATTATACGGATTCCAAAGACATGAGATATCACATTTGTATGATGCTCAAAGAGAATAAGAGACCATTTTTTAATGGACTCAAATGAAATACCGTATTTTTACGGATTCCAAGGAAAAGAGACATCACATTTGTATGATGTTCAAAGAGAATTAAGAGACCATTTTTGAATGGATTCAGAGAAAATGAAATACCGTATTTTTACGGATTCCAAGGAAACGAGACATCATATTTGTATGATGCTTAAAGAGAATAAGAGACCATTTTTTAATGACTCAGATAGAATGAAATACCGTATTTATACAGATTCCAAGGAAATGAGACATCACATTTGTATGATGCTCAAAGAGAATAAGAGACCATTTTTTAATGGACTCAGAGAGAATGAAATATCGTATTTATACAGATTCCAAGGAAATGAGACATCACATTTGTATGATGCTCAAAGAGAATAAGAGAACATTTTTGAATGGACTCAGGAAATGAGACACCGTTTACAAACGAGCTAAAAGAGGATTTGAGACCATTCACAAATGGACTGAGAAAATGAGGCATCGTTCACAAACGGACTCAAAGAGGATAAGAGACCATTCATAAATGGACTCGGAGAATGAGACACCGTTCACAAACGGGCTCAAAGAGGATGAGAGACCATTCACAAATGGACTCGGGAAAGGAGACAACGTTCTCTGAACGGGCTCAGAGAAATCAGAGAATTAGCCTATTCGCGAGTGAGACAGGGGCTAATAGATTTAAGATCGGATTTGACAATTGAGAATGAGACTGGAAATGACAATTTAAAAACCGGAGGAATCGATTACCAGAGAATTAGAGGCTTAAGGACTTGAGAACTGGAGAACTGAGAAACCGAATAATCAAACAATGGATGGACTGGAGAATTGGAAGACTGGATAACTTGAAACTGGAGGATTGAAGATTTGATGAACTGAAAATTGAAAAACTGGAGAAGTAGAAAATTTAGGGATTGGATATTTGCAGAGCTGGAAATTGGAGAACTGGATGATTAAGGGACTCAATAGTCGGATAACTGGAGAATTAAAGAACTGAGAAGTTAAAGAGCTAGTTCACTGGGAATTGTAGAACTTGATTACTGGAAAACTGGAGAGTCAAAAATTGATAATTGGTGAACTGGGGATTAGATTGGATTGACATTTTGATTGATTCAATTAGGATTGGAATTTGATCACTGGATGTTAGGACTGGAAACTGGAAACTGGAATCTCGATCTAAACATCGAGAACCTGGAATCTAGAACGAAGACATACCGGATACTAGAATTAGAGTACTGAAACACTGGATTTTCGGACACTGGAATTGGGTGTTGGAATTGGAGTGTCGAAATACTGGGAATAGGAATACTAGTACTGGAAAATGGAACACTGGAATACTGGTGATAGGGATACTGGACACTAGAATTATGATACTGGAATATTGGATACTGGAACTGGAGACTAGAACTGGCATAGTGAAATACTGGAATACTGGAATTGAAACTGGATACTGGATGCTGGAACTGGAATACTGGAATTGAAACTGAATACTGGATGCTGGAACTGGAATACTAGAGTACTGGATATTGGAACTGGAATACTAGAATACTGGATACTGGAACTGAAATTTTGGAATACTAGAGTACTGGATATTGGAACTGGAATACTAGAATAATGGATACTGGAACTGGAATATTGGAATACTGGATACTGGAACTGGAACTGGAATACTGGAATTGAAACTGAATACTGGATGCTGGAACTGGAATACTAGAGTACCGGATATTGGAACTGGAATACTAGAATACTGGAACTGGAATATTGGAATACTGGATACTGGAACTGGAACTGGAATACTGGAATTGAAAATTGATGAACTAGTAAACTGGTTTTTACACAAGTTTATTAGCATTTTGAATTGTTTACTGGGGATGAACAAGAAAGTCTCACAGGGCTTGAAATTTCTTAGATCAAGATCTTCTTTACTGGGGATATGAATTGGGACTCGGAATATTTGGACACTGGTACAGAGGATTCTTCTTTTGACAAGCATTCAGACAAATATTCAACTGACTGGAAGGAGATTCCGATTTTTAATGGTTCATCTTTATGAGAAACTGGCTCAACCACCATTGCATCTAAGGCTCTTCTAAGCTCAAGGTGCTTTTCTAGGGTATGATCTTCTTATGGGAACTGGTTTTTTGGATTTTTCTGCTTTTGGATTCTTCTGGAACTCACTTTGCTTAGACTGGATTTTTTTTCTTAACTCCTGAAATCCTTGCCTGCGGATTAACTTAGCTCTGGAACAATTGCAGGGGGTTAGCTACACCAGGCATCTTTTACCGAGACAGCTGCAACATTTGACTAACTGGACAATGATCGACTCTACTAAAAAGGGGAAGATGGTAAAAGACACTATTGGATGAACGGGAAGTTTCTGAAAAAATGAGCTAAAACGAACAGGAATGGACTGACTGGACTGACTGGACTGATACACAGTGATGCTCCTCACTTAGTTATCGTTTTGTTTGGTAAGTCTAGCCTTTCAAAGAGTAGTTTCTCAATTGATAAGCACTGGAATTTTTTTATTTTTTATTTTAAAAACAGTAATGCTCTTAGAATTTGATTACCACTCCTAGGATTGCTTGGTTTCAATGCCCCCAAGTTTCTTAGATGACATTTAAGCTTGCTCGAACTTCTTTTCTCTTCTTCAATCTTGATACCGGCTGTAACCTTCTTATGATGATTCTCTTACCGTGACTAAGTCACCTCTTCGGGTTTTTAACTTGGCGGACCGTGTTGGCCTTAACTTTTTGCCTGAACCAACTTTCTAGGATTTCGATCCAGCAGGCTATCCCCTTAGCTTTTGCCTAAGCCGCCCTTTCAGGTTTTCAACTTAGCAGGGGAATGATCTTAAATTTTGCCTAGACCTCCCTTTCAGGTTTTCAGTCTAGCAGATCTTCAAACTCCATTCTTTTTTTTTACTTGAACACCAAAAGGACTTTATAGGTAGGATAGGGCTTTTCAAAGAATGGCTTAAGGTTCAATAAAGATTTTCGACCGAACCTGTGAACAGTTTGCCTACGTATCCCAGGGTAGGAATCAGGTCGTGCGTAGTTCAAGGCGAATGCCCCTAGTTTGAAGATAAGTTGTTTGAAGGATAATTGATTTTTCTTTTTTCTTTTCTTTCTGGAATAATTGACTTCCCTTCTTTTGGAACTTGTCCCTCTTTTTTCTGAAAGGATTGAATTTCTTTTCCTTTTTTTTTGAATCAACCGAACTTGGTTTAACCGAGCTGCCTACGTACCCCAGTGTAGGGATCAGGTCTCGCGTAGTTCGGGGCGAATGCCCCTAGTCTGATGGGTTTTCAAGAAAATTTCATTCAGGCTCGAAGGGTTTGCAAACCGGTATTCTTTTGACGTTGGGTTCTGATTTTGGGATTTATTCGGCCAAAGGAGGCCTTCCGATGTTCAGATTGGGAATCGATATAAGTTACTATAGTCCCTCTGGTACTGATTATTTATTTTTATTTTTTTTCTCTTTTTTTTTCACGGAGTTTGACGGCATTTCCCGGTAAGAGATAATGATTCTTCTTCCTTCTGGATATTGATAAGTAATTTGACTTTGAGGGTGCATATTGGTTTTTGGACATCATTTCATCCTTGAGTCGGTGGCTCTTGATATTTTGATGATCGCTCTGAGATTATTGCTCTTGCACTTTTCATATTGAATTTGATGGCTTTACATTGTCACTGGTGAAACCTGTGACCGGGGCCATTGACTGGAGATATGGAAGTTGTTTCGAATCCATGCCCCTTGTATAGCATGTGATATTCACTTCATTCTTTCTTGAACCTTCTATCTGAGTCTTTCTCTTGGCATTAATGGTAGCGCTTACTGGACCATCTCTTTATCCTCGAAATGGGTTTACCAATTCTTCACACTCTTCAGAGGGCAATGTATTTCCACAGGCATTTACTGAATCAAAGTTTCACTGCCAATGTTTATCATTTCAATTTCCTCTTTTAGAAGCTGGGCTCGGCGCTCCTCCTCTTGTTTGAGCATAGGCTGCAACTCAAGAGGAGTTTCGTCGGCATCTTCTTCCTCATTTGAGGAGGGAGTATTATTCTCATTGGCTATTAAAGTTAGAAGCACACGTTGGAATGTATAGAGAAAGCAAGTTTCATTGAATAGAAAAAGACCACATCTGATAAGACATATCCTGAACAGACTCAGAATTCACACTCTTGACTCAAAAATAAAAGTAAGAAACGCTCAACTGGACTAGAAATTTATTCAAACTTTTAGAAGACTGCACTTAATAACTGGACTTGACATCATGACTGGACTTAATTAAAATAACAAAAGGACTAAGACTGCTGCAACTGTCTGGCTTTGGAGGCTCGGCAAGGGCTGGCTCGTAACTAGACCTGTTTCTTTTGTTAACCCTGGGTCGTCTAAGCATCGAGATCGGGATCAAGGAATCCTTCTAGCAACACTACATTTAGATCTCCTCCGGCATCTGAATCACTATCGTCGTCACTGCCACTACTGAGCTCAATAATCAGATTTGGTTTGGATGGTCCTTCGTGTTCATGCTCATGAGTCAGAGACTTGAGTGGTTCCTTAGAGCTTTGACTGGCCGAGTTCCATATAACAAAACTTCCTTCTCTATCATCTTGGAGCTTAGAGTCCTGCGGTTGGAAACGATTGGCCTTCATTTGTTGCTTTATTTGATGAATCTCCAGCGCGAGGGCGGTCACTTGTCTAGAGAGATTCAGAATCAATCCTTCAGAACCCGTGGCCATGGAGCTTTGAGCACGCCCATATGCCATGAAGAAGCTAGGGCTTTTGCCTTTAAAGGTAACATCAGCTGAGCCAAATATCTCATTCAATTGAACCCTGATGCAATGATTCTCTTCTTTAAGCTCTTGCAATTGTTGGACGATAAGAGCCAAGGTATCAGCAGTGGTATTGGACCGGTATTTCTCAAGCTTTCAGCCAAAGGAGCTGACGGAGGAAGTGGTGCGGAATCTGGATCAACAATGGAAGGTTGTGGAGAGCCAGGCCTCATTCGTAATAATGAATTGATCTGGACCTGAAAAATATTAGACATGGCTATGACAGTTCCTGGAATGGAAACAAGGAATATAAAGTGTAAGCCTGACATTCAAGGTGCGCTCTATACTTGACGATTGAAAGATGGTTATGGGTTAAACAAGCAATTAAAATGACAGAATGAATCCTATAATGACTGAGACATGATGATAGAGACACGAATACACTAGGGGATGCCCTTAGTTTAAGGGTCATAGGAATAGACTCTGAGAGGGGTACCCCTAGAGTGAGAAGAGATCAATGAAATAAACAAGATTGGATCATTTGGACCAGGTATGATCAGATCATGAGATTGCATAATCGAAAGATTGTGAGATTCTGTTCCTGCCAGTTAGGGGATAGTATGAAGATACGATCGAATCACATGATAGAAGAATGAAAGGCATACGATCAAAAGATTAGATGAGATTACATAGGATTGCTTTCAACGGATAGATAGAGAATAGACCAGTCCTATGAGATCTTTCAACGGATAGATCAAGAATAGACCAATCCTATGAGATCTTTGGAAATTATGGGATTTATATCCTAACCCCATAGGGAAAGTTTTTAATCTTCGTACATTTTAACAGTGTTACCTGAAGGCATCAACCCTAATCCTAATCTAGCGGAGTAGAGAGAGGATCTCGACTCATGACTTTGTTTGTGTACCAAATGACCGATCGTAGCCATTGGAAGATGGACTACGGCCTAATCTAGACACAAATGGGTAGGATATCCTAAACTAGGCTCACACACGTGATGCACGTGTGTTCGTATACTACATGCATGTGTGGGTTAATCTAGGGGTAAGGCCAAGAGTTCCCTTTGCGCGAATCCGTGCTCAATATACTGTACCAGTGTCCGGCATATCAGTACGTGAACAAGAGATCCGTTTACGTACCATAAAGGTACTAGGCTAAGAGTGGAATGCTTCTCTAGCACAGAGGCACCAGGTGATGAAGTCCCAGTCAACCATGCTAGATAACACTCCGGGTTCCTAAAATAGGATGTGTGTGCATGTGAGATGCAAGAGTTTAGATGCAAGTGGTGTAAGTGTGTGCAGTATCTTTGCGCAATCTATGATGCCTTCAGGTTTTGTTAGATTAAGTTTGAGTAAAATATGATGAGAAAATAAAGCATATAAACTAATCTAACAAGTATATAAGAGATAGAGTTTTCATAAGCCAGTTAAATCAAATTCAAATGATTTATCCTTTGAAGTTTTAATGAAGTTAGGTGGTCCCCAGCAGAGTCGCCAAACTGTGGGACCCGATCCCGCGAGAGGGATGGGGCGCGAGCCGCCATGCTCTCTCTTGGTCTCTCGTACCCACGCGATTGGCATGTGCTCTTTTATTATTGATTTTAATTCATCTTTTATGTGAACTTGGGATCACTAAGGCAATCCGAATTCCACACAAAAGAGAGTGACAGAGTCGCCACCTAGATGTGGGATCTAGGACCCATAATTAACCAGAAATCTAGACTCGTTACCTGGTTGCAAGAATGGAAGGTATGGGGAGTTACCACCACATGCACCATTCCTGCCCGATAATCGGTCTTCAATTCCAAAAGTTAACTCTTTTGACTTTCTTTTAAATGGCTCATTTAACTCTATGTTAATGTGCGAACTATGTGACATGCATCCTAAGATCTAATTTTAATGTAATTCCTAAATGTGTATCTTGATTTTCTTAATTTGTTTGAATTCAATATATGTGAAAGTTCTCCTAAAATTCTAATTTCATGGAAAGTCCTAAGTGATTTAATTACTTTTAATTTAAGGATTAATGTACAAAACCCCACACTTATGTGCGGAGCCGACTCGTGATTGGTATGCCATCAAGCATCCAAGCTGCCTACGTACCCAAGCCTCACTAGGATAAGAGTCGACGTAGTTCGGTGCACCTAAGCTAAGCTACTTATGCCTAACTCATCTAAGACACCGATCTAGACTGGATTGACTGTTTCAACAGTTTTAAGAGAAGTTATTTAATTCAAGTTGAAGATTTTATTATCCTAGGACTTCATCTAAAATGCTATATGATCCTATCTAAGTGCAAGTTGTCCCTTAGACTAATGCAGGTTAACCTACATCCTAGGTAACTAGGCTTGTCTTAGGGAAAGATTGGGTGACTAGTGCAACTAGATCTATGGCACGGTTGCTATCCATAGCAAATGCCCGTGATGAGGCTGGACTCCTAACTTTAGGACTCCCTAAAACCTAGGATACGACATGACGTAAGTGTTCCTAAATGAGGCTCTAATGGTTCTTATGATGAAAACCGTAATCCAACGGTTCCGAAAGACATGATGTAAATTGATTCAATTTGCTGAAGTTAATGATTTTCAGATTTCAAGGATTTTCGGTTCCTAAACATCTAAGGAATACCAAAGGCTCTATGGTTCGCAAGTTTCGACCTCGAATCACAACCATGGAAGGGAATCGTGCTCTCAACCCTTGTATAATTTAGCACGTAAATTATAGTATCTTATTGCCTGGCATATTTCTCAGGATATCCGTGGACAGTGGACCTCGGAGCCAATATCATATTATAATTTACGCACTCCAATTATGCTGGATCGATCGCAATTAGTATACGATTATGGTTACGATTTCGGCACTTAAATTGTCACAGCATAGCCAATTTACAAAGGCAATCTATGAACCATAAGGTTTCTGTTTCAAAAAGTTAGGGATTGAATTTATGATGAAAAGTTAAGGTTTTTTGGAGATTTTTACTGACTTTTGTATTGATTTGCTATTAAATTGTGATTTAATTATCATTAAGACCAGATTGTTAGGAATACACAGTAACCCTAAGCAATCGAACTCCAAATCAGTTAAAAACTTTTTCAGTAACAAGATATGGATTATTGTAGCTTACTGGAAAATTTTCATGAATTATCATTAAGATTTGATATCAATTTCCGATTTTCCAAAATTTAAATCAGATTATAGATTAACACATCAACTTGCAGCATATCGATTTCAAATTAATCCAAAATTTCACCGAATAAAGATAGTCATGAGATTAGACTACTGTATGACTTTCATGAACTTTTATTACGAATTGATGCCAATTGAAATTCACACAAAAATCGGATGAAATCAAAGAATTACTTAAAAAGCAAACCTAATAGTATCCTAAAATCAAATAAAAAATTCCAGTAGATATATAATAGATTATAAAATTTTCTATCAAACTTTCAAAACTTAAAAATTAAATCTCCTCCATAAAATTGATTTCTAAATAGAAAAGGGGAATTTATTTCCTTGAAATTGAAACCCATCTATTAAAATAAATTACAAAATCATAATAAAACTTTGCAAAACCAATTTAAAATTTTTATCAAACATTCCAGTAACCTAAGTTACTGGTTTGTAAAGAAAAATTTCAAAAATTTACTAATTTAATACGAAAAAGAATTAAAGCACGTAAAACGAAAAAGCGATTAGAAAACAAATAAAAAAACCTTTTTTCAAAAAGAAAATCTCATGAAAAATTCAATTTATTATTGAAAATTAATTCTGGAGAGTTTCATTAATTTTTAAAATATTTTGATATTTATTAAAAATTGCCAAAAATTAAAATAATTTAAAACCGGATTAAATAAATTCAAAAAAATCTGAAAATTTTTGGATATTCTGGAAATCAAAACATTAGTTTGAAAATAAGATTTTATAAATTTTGGACATGTTTTGATATACTTTTGGATTCGTTCATCAAAATTAGAATGAAAATTAAAACGGCCAAACCGTAATTGAAAATTAAGTTTCCAGTAGTATTTTATTTTATAGAAATCCCAAAAAATATCAGTTTTTAAAGAAACCTACGTTTTCTAACACTTGCTTTGAGAATCCAATTTAAATCCATATTGAATAAAAAACGAAAGAAAATCATTATTAAATGGAGAAAATTTAATTTTTGGATCAAATTTTGGATTTTGAAAACTCATAATCTATATTATAACATACTGGAATTTCAAGAAAAAATTCATTGATTTGATCTATCAAAAGTAAAACCCTAGTATGTTTTTCTACTTTTGATATTACAAAGATAAAGATCCTACCGTTGATCGCGCTCCTTGTCTCTAGGGTGCGTAGATCCTAGGTATACGCTTTGTCGCACCCTTTTATATGATGAAGAAGACCCAAACAACACTCCAATAATTCTTGATTGTGTGATGCCTTGGAGGAGAAGAAGGAATTCAAGAATTCCTTTTGTGAAGAACACTTGAGAGAGAGATCACACTTCAAGAGAAAAGAGATTTTTTTTTATTTTTTATTTCTTCTTGGGAGGAGACAGAAAAAAACGAATTTTGATCTTTTTTCCCTCTTTTTTAGGATTGTTTGCTTTGATTTTTATACAAAAAAGCTAGGGTTAAGAGAGAAATAGTAGTTCCCAATGTGAGAGCTCTCATTTTTGGCTTGTTTCCAATTTTCCACTCTTGCTTGCTTTCTTTCTTGTTTCCAAATTGGATTTGATTCCAATCTTAATTTATTGTCAATCAAGACATGCTATTCTTTATTCCACATTGCTTCTTTGGAAGAAAACCTTTTTTAAGCAATCATTCATCTTTTCCTTCTTTCCTTCTTTTCTTTTTTTTATTCTTTTTATTTTTCTTTTAACAAATATGATGTCACCATTGTGACATCATCAAGGTTGGATGCTCAATTCATGTGGGTCAGCCATGTGGGGCGCCCACCATGGTGGTCGACCCATATGGGTGAACCCACATGAGCTCCATCTTTACGGGCTTTAGCCCAATGGCCCATTTCACACGGGTTTCGGGTTTTTCCGTAAAAATTCAATAAAATCTCTCTAAATTCAACATTCTATATATGGACCCAACCCATTTGACATTTATGGTGCATCCCTCACACATGATCGAACCATCTTTTTTGGGAAAATAATTTTTCGGACCAAAATGCCCTTATTTGACAATTACACATCCAAATGTGACCAAAATAACCTTAAATTGGTTCACCCCTAAAGAAAATGGTAAAAATGAAAAGTCTTTGTGATCAAACTTCAAAAATAGAAACTTTTAAAGTTGGGTCCTTTTGATGAGCAATATCAAACAGGATCATTTGGTACCCCCTGAAAATACCCAAAATGCCCTCAACACTTAGAATTTCCAAATTAAGCGAAACTCCTGAGAAATTCTAAAAATAGCAGATTTTCAAAAATTTATGAACGGACTCAAGATTTCTTAGACACAACTTAGGGACCAAATATGATATGTTTGGAAATGTCTAAAATACCCCAGAAGTGCAAGACTAAGAGAAAATCTTGAGAGATCTAAATTTAACAGGTTTCCCAAAAGTTACGAAATTACTCATAATCCATCAGCCGTACCCTCGAGATGGTTTTGGACATATGAGAAATGATTGAAATATACATAAGATGATGAAAATGTGGAAGCCCCATGAGTTTCTAAAAATAGCAGCTTTTTCAAAATTTGTAAAATCACTCAAGATTTCTCAAATATAACTCAGGGGTCAAACGAGACACATCGGGAATGACCAAAATACCTCTGCAGTGCAAAATAGGCAAAAATGAGGGAAACCCTGAAAATTCTAAAAATAGCAAGTTTTTTCATTTGCATGGAAACTTGAACTTTCATCTTCGAGAGGCCAAAAGAACCCCGTAGAGACCTTCAGGATCGCGAATCAACTTCAAAACTCACATAATGAGGTGAAATCTACCCTAAAATGCATAGATGCCTAATCTAATGCTGAATACGGACTCAAGACTCGATGATACTATCGAATCTTTTGCTTTTTAAAGCGTAGCAAAATGGGGGTGTCTACAGTAACACATAATTTTGAATTCCCCAAGGAGGGGAAATTCAAAACAAATTTGGAGTGTATAGGTGGTCTGCCAAACATGGGGAGCACCCCATAGCCGAATTCTCCAGGATAATTCACCCCCTGTAATCTCAACTGTATATAGGATAATTCACTCATCTTCTGTAATGTCAACTGTATACAGGATAATTCACTCTCCTTCTATATAACTCTCACTAATTAATATATTAAATATATTAAATCCCATCCAATGGGAATAGAAAAGGCTCCAATGTATATCAAAAATTCTTTTAAACATTTTCAATGTTTCTTCTCCATCGAATCAAATCCTTGAGTGCTTATAGATAAAATGCAGAAGCCTCATTCATATGAATGTACTCGGGTCATTCAAGTTATGAGTAGGATCATTGCAAGGACCTGACGGTCATTCTTGGAAAATCCAATAGTGGGCCTTATTGCAATCTCGCTCCTTAGTTAAAACTACAATTACATTGAGTCAGTGGCCTTCATCGGGACGTAACCCTGAAGATGACTGTCAAATCATCTTACCCTTAACCACATCTAAAATGTGCAAGTTCCTTCTCCAATCTACATCTCCCGAGTTAAGTCCTAAGGAGGGTGGACTCCCTTTACCCAAGGTCTGGTCAATCTTCCACTGATGATCTCGCCTGCCGTGGAGGAATGGCAGAGGCGAAATTGCCACCCTAGACGGGTTTGGTGGCAAACTATACCCTGGCACCAAATTTTGACTTGATTCCACAAGGCAATGGGCCACCCAAAATAGGATTCGATCTGGATAAAAGCTGGACCTGGTCGGACCTAACTCTGCCCTCCGACTGAGTAGTAGCACTCGGAAGCGCAGCCCAATTGTTTGATAACTATCAGATAGGCTTGCGACTCTTCCAAAGGGGTAGTTGTACTTGCCCGGTTGGCACCATTTTGTGGGACAGGAAGCCAAACACTCTCCTTACCTGCTTAGAAAAAATTCTCCCTAGAGGATTGAAAGGGCCTCATCACTTCAATGATTTTGCTAGCTACAATTTGTGACAAATCAAGGTAATTCTCGTCCATGTGCTGCCTAAGGGTGGATCCCACCTCCTAAAATGACACAGGCATGTCAGGGCTTCGTCCATGTGAGGGAGACTCTATTGGGTGGATTAGTGTTTATATTTTCCTCTAGCAAAGGATTTTCCCGGTCAGAAGTCCTTTTATCATGCACTCTAGTGCTTTCAGAAGCGTTAAATTCACTAACATTTCTAGAAGCACTGGGCCCTATAGTTTTACTTCGTGTATTATGGTACATTAAACGCCACGCAACTCACCTAGTCCCACTCGGCGTGCCTAAACGAGTGTTTCGCCTCTTTCGATCTAGAAGTGTATGGGTGTGTGTGTGGACCCCGATCCTGAGGAAGCGGTGAGGAACGAGTTCCCCGTCGCTCCTTTTGGGTCTCCACATGAAGAGAGCTCTACCAAGGAACTCTCAAAATGGTGCGACCCTCATAGCATAGCACGAGTGACGATAAATGAGATACCTCTTGATCCAAGGATAAATCCCCAAACCAAGACGTACCTAAAACAAATTAGAGTCGCCATCCATGGATAGGCCATGGAACCCAAAAAATAAAATCCTCTCTGCAATGGATAACCAGAAATATATATGGGCTCGTGCCTGATTACGGATGAGGAAGGTCCAAAGAGCATCTCAATCTGTCCAAGTGCAAGCACTTGGTCTCTTATGCCATTTTTTAATTAACTTTGATGAATTTTTGGCAAAAATCATATGAAATGGGAACAAATATCCCCGAGTAAACGTCTACCTAAGCATGTATGACCCGGGGATGGGCAAAAGAAAATAAGACATCCAAATCCTAAAGAGAAATGATACCAGTAGCATCTGACATGGGAATAGACACTAGAATCCATCATTTCTCAAAGAGATGGAGAAAACTAGAGTTAATCCCATATCAGATAACCCTGTTATCTATCTCAGCACATCCATCTAACATCCCTACCTAAAGAGAGCTAGTTCTAGTATCATTTGTTATTAGAACGAACACTAGAATCCGCTGTCTCTCAAAGAGGCAGAGAAGACTAATGCTAATCTGATAACTGATAACACTGTTACCTATCTCTAAGCATCCATTTAATCCTAACCAACACATCTAATAAAGCAGAAAATAAGCATATGCATATATATAAACTAAAATACAATGTACCTGCGTGGGGAACAAACGTCAGTAAATGATAGCAAAATGATAATCAATAATAATAAAGACTACAACTAAGCATATGAACATAAAATAATGAACAAATAAGCAGCAAAAAACTATTGCTAAACCTGTGAACAAAACAATAATAATACTACAGCTAAGAATGTGAGAGCTACAGCTAAGCGATATAATCAAAAGGCCATAAACTAGTAAACAACAAAGAGCTATATCTAACCATGTATGTAAAACAACTGAAGAGATGATCACAATCTGAAAATAAACACATAATCATAATCATATGCTAGAAACAATGATAAGAATAAACACAAATCCTAAAACACTAGTAACAAACCCTAAAACTCTAAACTTTTCGCCCGATTCTTTGGATGGTCTGATATTCATCCAAAGGTGCCTACGTATCCCCGCCTCCATAAGAATCAAGGCAACGTAGTTCTTCGCACCTATTCTAAACTATGATGCCTAAGACATCTAGACGCAACCTAAAAGAATAGACTGGTTTTTAAAACTTCCTTAACATTTATTTAAATTTAAGTAGATTGTAGATTTTAAGACACCCTATATGCCCTAACAAAATGCAAGTTAGCCCTAAACTAATGCAGGTGATTCCTATACCCTATGTGTACTAGGCTGTGTCATAAGAAAAATAATGGGCTATCTAACGCACCCTAAATCTAGTCATCAGTCAGGGAGAAGTATCGCCAGCTGACCGGACGGAGGCGTTCCTGTAACTCTAGAACAAACTCCTAACTCTAAGTAAACACACAACCACCAAAACACTCTATCTAGGACAAACTCCTAACTCTAGAGGAAAATCTTTTTAAAAATATTTTGTACGAAAGATTTTTGTATTTTTTAAAAGGGGTACATGATTTACTTAAAAAATTTGAAATGCTTATTTTATAAAGTTTGACTGGACTTGGAATAAGGATCCCAAGCTGCCTACGTATCTCGTGGAAGAGGATCAAGCCAACGTAGTTCGGAAACAAACTTTCCTAATATGCTCCTAAAATTTTAACTTTTCAAAAGTTTCAATGTTTTTTATGTTTTCAAAATGTTCCAGTGTCTTTTACATTTTAAAATGTTTTAACCCTTAAAAAGAGAATACACGAACAACACACTAGGGCCAAACCCTAGGGCTAAAGGGGAAACCCCTAAACAAACAAACTCACTAAAAGTGAACTGATCTCAAAACGAGTAAGCTAATGTCCTAAGAATATGAAAAATAATCTAAGATCTCAAGCAGGTAAGATTCTAATAAGACTAAACAAGTCTCTAAGATCAATGAGTGAGAACAATACTAAAGGACAAGCACCCATCTAAAATATAGACATTCTAGCTAAAAAATAAACTCCTAGCCTAGAGGATAGACTCATAATCAAACATCACTAAAAAGGGGGAAAACAGGTCAAAGACTCGCTAATAACGCTACTAAAATAAGTGGGTAAATACGTCAAAGACTCTCTAAATACTCTATGAGGGGGGTGCTATCAGGTCAAAACATGTCACATAAACACATAAAAGATATTCAAGGGTGCTAGTGAAACTGGGTGAGTCTCCTTGACACAGAGGTGGCTTCTAAGTATCCCTATCATCATGTCTCCTAGTAGAGGTTCTGGATGACTCTTTCATTACCCTTGCAATGAGGGAAATTTTTTTTAAAGGTATCTAAAAGACTTGAAAAGTCTACTAAATAAAAGAGGGGAGTGCTACTAGGACCGAGCAAGTCTCTTAAGAATGGGCTTGGGCTAGCTCCTTCACTGCCCTTGCAATGAAAAAAGGCTACCAATGTTTAAGGGAACTTAAAAGGCTAAAAATAAACTAACTAAAGAAAGGAAAATAAGGAAATAATCTATAGGACTTAACCAGTCCCTAATAAAAAAAGAAAACCATATAGCGTGCTGATAAAATAACACATAAAGGTAATTCCTTCTACATGCACAACTTACACATTCAAATATCTTTGGAATTGAACTATAATCACAGCCTCAACTAAGTTATCACTACTAAAAAATATGGCAGTATCACTTATCATTTCCTTATATTCTGACATAAAGAGAAACTAGCCTAAAACATCAGATGAGCAGGTTCATGATCTTATGTCATTTTGATAGTAAGAAAGTACATGCCTTAGCCATTCAAAACCATACTACACTTACTTGCAGTCAATCATGCGATATAATTATCAATAGGTATATTTAAGACATATCCTACATTACTAAAGAGATTTTGTATTATTATGAACACTAATAACATCGGCATTCCAAATAAGTTCAAATTCTTACGCCATTACCTTAAGACTAAAACCTGAAAGCTTATTATAAAGGAAATATCCAAAACCTATAGTATTATTGTATGACATAAGAGCAGGCTACATCTATCTCCACAGGTACAATAATAAAACACAATCACACAAGTTATTTTATCATGGTTTTTACTTCAAGACACATCTTAATTTGTATTACATGAAAATAACTTCAACTGACAGAGATTAATTGTTATAAGATATGGAAAACTGCAGCCCTACGAAAAAAAGTTGACAAAAAAAAATCATTTAGACTAAAACACTCTATTTTCCAAATAGGACTATGATAACTCCATGAGAAAATTATGTTTGGAACAAAATTTTCAATCTACTAATAAGGATATAAATGCTTATCACTTGCGAAACACTACAAATCTACGCAAAATTTTGACCTTTGTACTAAGCAAATCCCTAAATTATTACCACTCCGGCGAAGTATCAAACAAGACCAAACCCATCTCACTAGTTTAGTATCATATGACAACAAGCACTACTTAAATTGTAACTAATATCATGACATATATCACTACTTATATGTTAAGTTTGTAGCATTAAACAACTGAACATGTGCAAGTGAACCCTGAAATGATATCAATGGGTTTCCAAAGTTTACTACAACTCATGCAAAAAGAAGACCTCACCAACTTAGTGAAAAAGACATTACAAGCTATAACACATAGTTACAGTTTTGGACACCACTTCATTCAATACCTGAATATTCCTTATTATTCACACAACCCTCGAAAATTCATTTCAAAATCTTTAAATCGATGCAAATAACCCGAGCATTTACCAAGCAATGTAGTAAACTGTATTCAAACAAAATTAAATGCTCTTGATTTCAAACCATCAGAAATGAGCACAATGTTACTATCTGAACTCTATAGTACCAACAAGAACAGGGCAAAATAGGCATCATATTGTTGTCATAGCATTGATTAAGATAAAAACACTACACACACATTCTATCAATAGAACATCGGATCCAAAGCTCATAGGCATCTCATCAACAACAATCTTTTCCAGAAATAGTAAAAACAAACTGCCCATATGCAATCAAAGCTGATTCAAACCTCTCTTTTTTTTAATAGAAATTATTCAAACTTATAGATTAATGACAAAAAGCCCTTTATATATATTTATATAACCCTTTACATGGACTAATAGTGTTGAAACCTTCAGAACATAAAAGTAGCGTTAATCAAGTCAAAACATGTATTTTTTACCTTGATAATTCAGTCACTACCATTATCACTCAGCCATTATGCCCAATTAACCCAATTCACATATACAGACTCTCACAGATACAATCACACATACGCTCATACACACACATTCATAGACATATATCACATTCATAGAGACGCAAACATTCACAGATACACACTCATATTTCACAGACACACACATTCACACATAGACATACACACATATACATATATATACACACACACACACACAATCATAGATACACACAAACACACTCACAGACACGCATATACACACACATGCACGCACATACACACTCATATATACACACCTTCACACACACATTCACGCACATACACTCATATGCACACATTCACACACTCATATACACACACCTTCATACACATGCACACATACCCACTCAAAGACACACACACACCTTCACATACGCACAAAGACACATATAGACAAAGAGTTTTTACACTATAATCAACATGGTATCGTGCTAAAAATAAACAAATTTTGCACACGTTCAGCTCAGAATTTATTGAAACATATCAGTGCTGGAAATCTGAACTTTCACATTTTCGGGGTGCTTAAGATCATAATTAGTTGGATATATCAACTAGAAAGTTGTAGAACTTTTTTTATAGATACGAATGCATATAAAGTTTGTTGAATTTGGATAAGAATTGAGTGTATTATACTCATTTCAAGTTTCTGCTGAAAAGTAAGCTCTAATGAGTGGTTTCTTGTTTTCTAACAACATCCGGCCGTAATTGGCTGGAGCTCCAAACATAAAAGTTTTAGGGGTTGCTTTTAAAAATAATTTTTATGCTTTCTACAACTCCCAATTCTAAGTGTATAAAGAGATATACTCATTTTTCTCATGTACAGCTACAAAATCTCAAACTCAAACAAATGGTAATCACACTCAATAAAGGATAAGGAGAAAATACTTCCATAACCATGCTCAGTGCATAAGTAATTTATAGCAATAAAAATGAATGAAACAACAAACAAATTTACGTTAGTTACCATTCCAAACATCTTCCACATGTGCATGCTAGTTAATAAGAGGAAATAAACAATGAATGTCTGTACAAACACAAAGCATGGTTGAACTAGTGTCATTTCTAAGTGAATAAGCAGGGGCAAGTCAAAAACAGGGCATATGAGGAACCATAGTTGTAACATGGCACAATTCCCAAGAGAATAAGGAAAAAGAAAAAAAGCAACTCTCATTAAAGACAATGAAAAATTTATTGAGGAAAGCTTTCAACACAGAATTAACCTTATGAGCATACGACTGCATTTTTAATTTGCAGACATTATCAAATGTTGGACAAAACTACTTGTAGATGAAATTCAGAAACATGAACTGGACACTACTATATGGTTTGCTTTCACATCTAAAGTTACTGAAAAGTAGGTTCTTAATTCCTTAAGCATGCATAACAACAATAATGAAGGGCCATAACCGAACCGATCATAAGCCATTTAAGGGAGAGTGGTGCCTCTGGATTCTAACGATAAAGTTTCCATTTCACATGATTTTGGCCCAAATTTCTTGAAAATTAATTAAAATGGAATTTTATCAGAGTTAGGTATAACCTCAAAAGATCCCCAGTGGAGTCGCCAGCCTATGGACCCCGATCCCAAGATCGGTGAGGGACGAGCCCCCAGCAGCCTCTAAGATCTCCACATGTGAAGAAGAGCTCTATTAAGGAACTCTCGAAAGAGTGCCCCCACAGCATGAGTGGTGATGCATGTGAGATACCTCTTGATTCGAGGACTAGCCCAGAACCAAGATGTACCTGAAAATAAGAAAGAGTCGCCATCCAGGTAAGTCGGCCCTGACACCCAAAAGATACTCTGTTGCAACGGATAACCAGCGAAAACAAAGGTCCATGCTTGGTGACGAATGAGGAAGGTCCGAAGAGCACCCCCACCTGCCCGAGTGTAAACACTCGGTCTCTTATGCCATTTTCATTAACGTTGACGAGTTTTGGGCAAAAATCATATGAAATGGGAACAGATATTCCCGAAAAGACGTCTCTACCTATGCATGCATGTCCCAGGATGAAAATAATAAGCAAACACAAAATAAATGAAAGAAGTGTCACCTAAGCATAGCTAGGTTATGAGTGTCATACCAAATTGATGTCTAAGTTCTGGTGAGCAAACACTTGCATGCTACAACTAAAGGTATAAGGCTTGTACAGGAAAGTAAGAAAACATAATAAAACACACAACACAACTCGACTTCACATGCGATACAACACAACAAACCCTAGACTCTAATGGGAAGTTTGACTCAAACCAGGATGGCCATCCCAGCTGCTCTACATATCCCAGCCTCGGGAAGAATCAGAGTCAACGTAGTTCGGTGGCCTATTCTAAACTATGATGCCTAAATGTGCCTAGACCACACTAGACTCGACACGACACGACTCAACTCATGTTTAAGTTGTTGAAGTATTTCAGACACGCCTATATGGTCCTAAACTAATGCAAGTCAACCTAGTCTAATACGGCCCTACATCCTATGTGTAACTAGGTTGAGGCCCTAGAAAGTGGGGTAACTAAGTGCATCCTAATCTAGCCATTGGTTCAACTAAGTGTCTAACCGACCAGGACTCGAGGCCTCTTAATTCTAGGGACACTCACACGACAAGACACAGCAAACAAGACCAAATAAGACTCTAGACAATCTAAACCCCCTCATACACCATCCTAGAATATAAGGGGAAGAGCTTTTCAAAAATATTTGATTTTTGAAGAGTTTTTCACTTTTCAAAGGATTTAAATGATTTATTTTTTAAGGTTTGACTGGACCTGAGATAAGGATCCCAAGCTGCCTACGTACCCCGTGGAAGGGGATAAAACCAATGTAGTTTGGAAACAGACTTTCCTAACTACTCTCCTAAAATTCTTAACATTTCAATTATTTTTGGATTTTTGAAATGTTTTAATGTTTTTGAGTTTTGCATTTGTAATGTTTTCAGATTTTATGATGTTTTCACCATTTTAGCAAAAGGGAACCTATATGACCACACTCTGTGATCCACAGCATGGCGGAGTGTAAATGCTAAGGACATAATCCCTAGAGCTTAAAGGGGAATTCCTATCTAAAGGACAGACTCATATACTAGGTAAGGGTAGGACATACTCCTATCATCTATAAGGGTAGGACAGACTCCTGTGTTCTGCAAAGGTTGGACAGAATCCTATACTTTGCAGGGGTCGGACAGAATCCCATGACTTTATGAAAGGTTTGACGGAATCCTAGCTCCCTATGACGATAGGACAAACTCCTATGACTCTATAACGGTAGGACGGACTCCTAAACTGAAAGACTAACTTCTATGCTAAGGACTAACTTTCTGACCTAGGACAGACTCCTATGCTAATGGATTAACTCCTAGACTAAAGGACTGACTCCTAAACTAGAAGGTGGACTCCTTATCTAAAGACTGACTCTCTAACTAAGGACCGCCTCATATGCTAATGGACTGACTCCTAAACTAGAGACTCTAGGAGGGGTGCTAATGAGACATGGAATGTCTCCTAAAATAAGAGGATAACTAGGGCCAATGAGACAAAGCTTGTCTCTTATGGGAGAAACAACTAACTCTAGTGAGACACTGAATGTCTCATATGGAGGGCTCCAAGTTACCTTATCATTACCCTTGCAATGATAAACAGAGTCAGGGCAACTAAAAAAACTATGTTAATCTTTAACTTAGCAAGAGGTACAACTTAGAGGAGTGCTATAAATGAGGCATGGCATGCCCCATATTGCTCTGTTTGGTTACGTTTTTTTGAGTAAAATAGCAGGGAATGTAATTCTCCTAATTACCCGAGGGGTATTTGGTAGGGATTTAGCAGAAATTGGAATTTTGACCGCCGGTTATGTCGGGCGCTTGTCGGGTGACGTGGAACCCTCGAAATTCGCCGGACGAATTTCTCCAAATCGAAGGAAAAATGAGAGAATTTCTCAGGGAAATTCTTTTTCACCGTAATTGTCATAACTTTCTACTTTTGCTTGTAGTTTTTTCCGTAATTGTCATATCTTATTACATTTTGTTGGTATTTTATTCGTAATTTTCAAACTTTATAACCATTTCTAGGTAATTTTTCATTTAAAACTTTATAATTTCTGCTATTTTACTTTTTTTTTTGTAATGGTTACTTTTTTTCCTTATTTTTGCTTTTGCTAACAACCTTTGCCCATGTGGGCATCTTTGCACAAGGATGGCCACATGCCGAGAAGTGGCATAGGAGAAGTTTGCTAGCAAATTCCTATAAAAAAAAGAAATGTTATCAACACTACTGTTTTCTTATGAGGGCACTCTCACTTTATTAAAAGTACGGTATGGGCCACACCATAGGATGATCCAAACCGTCCATTAGATGGGCCATAGCCTAAATAGGTTATGCTCCAAAAATCATTTCCATGGGATGATCCTAACCCTCGAATCTGAATGTTAGAGGGTTGATCCTAACCCTCTATAGATCGGAGGGTTAGAATCAACCAATGGAAATAATTTTGGGGCATAACCTATTTAGGCTATGGCCCATCTAATGGATGGTTTGGATAATCCTATGGTGCGGGCCATACCCTACTTTTTATAAAGTGAGGAGTGCACTCATCAAATAACAGTAGTGCTGATAACATTCCCCAAAAAAATCTTAAAAAATACGGTAAAAAAACTCCTGCACATCTCCTACCCCCAACCAAACAACGTCGGGGAGATTTGCTCACAATCTCCCCGTTGACTGATTTCCTTTTGATTTTCTTTTGATTTCCCTTTGACTTCTTCTTCTCTAAATCCCCCCAACATCTACCAGCATCCAAACAGAGCATATGGGTTTACTCTCTACATGACCAAGGTAAACTCCCTAAAGGTAGGCTCTAAATGACGCTCGTCTCCAAATGAGAATTGCCTATCGAGACAAAGCCTGTCTCCTAGTAGGGCTCTAGATGATTCTTTCATTGCCCTTGCAATGAAATAAAGACCTAATGTCCATGGGTGTCTAAAAGGCTAAGAAGACTCACTCTAAAGGAAGAGAAGGAAGAGGAAAGAGGGTACTACCAAGGTCAGGTAAGTCCCTCCGATGATGGGCTTGGGCTAACGCCTTCATTGCCTTTGTAATGAAGGAAGAACTGTCTAAGGGAATATCTAAAGGACTAGGGCTAAGCTACTAAATAAAAGAGGGGAGTGCTACTTGGACCGAGCAAGTCCCCTAAGGAAGGGCTTGGGATAACTCCTTCATCGCTCTTGTAATGAATGTACTAGGGTAATAAAGCTACATAAAACTTATGTCAAAAATACTTG
Organism: Tasmannia lanceolata; assembly: GCF_043159265.1. NCBI lineage: Eukaryota > Viridiplantae > Streptophyta > Magnoliopsida > Canellales > Winteraceae > Tasmannia > Tasmannia lanceolata. Next base: position 22,231,390 of record NW_027518697.1, on the reverse strand, counting down.
AATGACTTTAGAGTATACTATTTGAATAAGAGATAACTTACTCACTAATTGCATGAGTATTCACAAGGAGTCATCTGATCATGTCTATTTCAATGGTTATATTATGCATACAAATATGTTTAAAAAAAATGCTTTAAAATGACCTGTTCAAACATTAACTCTGGAGTTTCAAGAGAATATAATCATAATCATAACCACAAAAGAAGGTTAAAATTATTACTTGTCATTAGATTGATTCTTTTTTCTTTACAACATCTACTAAATGCTTTTTAAATAAGTTTATAGATCACAGACACACATACTCATAAATGCACACACACATGTACTCACACTAGCACACATTCACACAGTCATGGACACATGCACCTATACACATATTCATACACTCACACGTATATAAACACATCTACACACATACACCCTCACTCAAGCACACACTCACAAGCACATACGCATTTACAGACACACTCATACACACACATACACACACACATTTACACACACATCTACACACTCATACATACTCACTCAAACACACACTCACACACTCATAAGCATATGCAAATTTGTCGATCGTACACACCTAAACAAAGCTTAATAAGCATCCGGAAAGTACCCTCATAAAGTTGTCCTAATAAACTGAACATGTCTTTAACAAGAGGTATACTAATATCCATCAATTCATTATGGAAATCTTATTTTGGCTAGCTATACTAATATTATCATAACTTACTCTTCATAATGACTTAACACTCCACTTTTTTCTCAAATTCTAGCCTTTTCATAGCCACTTAATTGAGCATGGAATTAAGTGGCTAGCTATACTAATATTATCAAACTCCTTCACTCCCAGCAACTCAAACATGAGTTACAAACTTGAAATTTATAGTAGATGATAAGGTTATTGAACCTGTGTGCTACTACTGTCACAGCCACTTTACATGACAAAAAAATAAGAACATGGTGAGACAAACTTAAACTTGTAAATCCCATGTTCAGCCTTTGGTCTGAGTCCCTGTTGTGCATATGCTAACGAATTCAAATATATCGGCTTCATGAATGACAAATCCTTCATATCCGAGTTCAAATATTCTGAAAATAAACATGATCTTTGTAGTCATATTTTCCATTTATATCATCCAAAATATGTCACAAGATATAATTTCTTCAAAAAAAATTTTTTTACACTCAATAGGTACTTAGTCATGTCTCATTACAGTTTACTTATGAACCAAATTCTTTTCAGAGATAACACTTGTAGAGGTTTTGCTTGAGAAACAATAAGATAAATTATTTCTTAAAAGTTACAGAGCATTCAAACTCCTTTTTAAAAAAAAAATGAATGAGCATGAAAGATATAATAAGCTTCAAAGTTATCATTTTCTTTAACATCTATTACAATTTCAACCCATCCTTATATTCAAACGGCTCTGGTAAATTTCAACCCATCCTTATAAGAGGCCATGGTGGTAGGTTGGAGAATTTGGACATTAACTGATCTTAAGATGGCTGAACTGAAGCTACCTGGAACACTGATAAGAACACCACTCTGCCTTCCAAAATAAAAATATATACATGAAAACCCCAAACACATCTCTAACTTCTCTGTGACACAAATACCAAGTATATCTACCTTCTTCTCAAACAAACACAAATATGGGCCAAAATCAAAGCAAGACCAATTTTGTAAACCTAACTTCATGGATCTGAAGATAAGAAATTTTCAGAACTCAATTTTATCCATCACTACTATCAAAGAGCAACACTATCAATACCATAACTCCAATGAAAAATAGTCACAACAGGCAAAGATCTTCAAAGATAAAAAGTGATCAGGCTTACCTTTTCTTCTCTGCTTCTTGCTTACCTTCTTAAAAGAGCAAGGTACTTAGGGTTCGGATCAGAGATATGACCAAAGATTGGATCCAATTTGATAAACAAAATTTCAACTTCCTTTTTCCTCAAACGAAAATCTAAAGAACTCTTTTCTTCTTCTTCGATCTCTCTCTCGCCCCTCTCTGTGAGAATCTTTTCCAATTTTTAGCATCAATAGCTTCAGATGATGATTTTTATCAGAAAATGAAGAAGAAACCACTGATTTGTGTGAGTTTCATATCTAAAACAGTTAGGGTTAGGGTTTCAGCTTGGATCTAGAGTTTTGAGGGTTTCTAGGATTTCAAGTAAGCAAAATTGGAAGAGAAGGAAAGTTAGGTGATAAGGTTCACACAAGGAGAGCAAGATTTGGCCGGAATTGTGGTCGGAGAAAAAGGTATACGATTTGAGAATAAGGGTTTAAGTGATGAATTTATGGCTTTGGGAGCTGATAATGTGAGCTAAAGGTAAGTAATGGTAGCAAGGGCTTTAAAAGAAGGTTAAGATGAGATCATGACTAACCGGAGCTCCGGCAGGGTCGGTCGGAGAAGAAAGCAAGGATATTGTTAGGGTTTGAAGAAATTTTTCTTTCCCTTTCTCGTTCTCCGTCTCTGCTAGGACTCTTTTGCAAATAAAAATGAGAGCCCCTCATTTCAGCCATTCGATGGGATTATATACGGTAATGATAATTCGACCGCTCTTGAAGTGCCCTGGACAGACCCCTCTTAGTGCATTTGTCACTACTCTTTTATCTACATGGGGGGTGCTTAGGCAACACTAATAGTGAATAAGAAAAGGAATAACATATTCCACCCCTTCTTTCTATCTTGGGCAACCCCCTATAAAAAAATGATACATTTATTCCCCACATTTTTCCTTGGGCAACTCTCATATTCTTACAATTACATATTTCTTCTTCCCCTCAATCTCAGCCATTCATCCTTCTTGAGGCTGAGATAACTTCTCTTTGCATTCACATGAAAGGAACATCATTAATGCTTCTCCAGGCTCCCTCCTTTCGATTATTACCCGTTCATTTTGTTCCTTCTTTTATATGAGACCTTACCCCCCAAATTTGATCCTAGACATCCATTTGAGGCCTCTTCTTTCAATGGTCATGATTAAATCACCAATCGATTTCCATGGAATAGTAGACAAACAACCTACTGGAAAATTTTGAGGACATGAGGAATAGGACCAAGAGAAATTGAACGGCTGATATCAATGGGGTTCAGGGAGGCATTTGGGCTCCACAAAGGTTTCAACAATGATCTGCAAATGGGCCCTCTCAAGTTCTTTTTGTATTTTAGGGCTCGATTCTTCAGGAATTTTGAGCTTCGATTTCAAAACTTTATTCGATTTTGGGAACTAGGGTTCGATCAAAATGGGGTGTCTACAGATAGTTATCCTAAAATATGGCCAACCTTAAGTAAAAATGTGGATGTATCCTTTGCCCAAAAACAGTTCAGATTTAGGACTGTTTGAGTGCCCAAATCTCGGATACAAATCTGGTTCAGAAGTTGAATTTGTTTGTTTGTTGGGTGAATACTTTGGGGTCCAACTCAGACCAGATTTATGCCCTATTGTTGCAATACTCTTGGGTCCTTCAATGAATCATGATAGTAGTAAGGGTACTTTGACCCATAACAGGACATATTTGGACACTTTGCATGCGCGAATTGAAAACTCAAATCTAAAATAAATTTATAATGTTCATGATTAATCAAAAGAAATCTTTTGTCATGGTTTCAATAAGCACCAGTTACATGTTCATATGTGACCAAATGAATTTAATGTACCTACTTATAACTTTGACAGTCCTAAGTGCTTGCAAACATAAAACAACTTTCGAAAATATCTACTTATGATTTGCTAGTACTCATATAGAGATAAATTCAATGATTTCCCCTTGATAAGTTATATATATATATATATATATATATATATATATATATATATATGAGAGAACATTTCCTACACACTTGTGTAGGTAAGTTACCTACACACTAGCGTAAAATACAGTGGGGGCCCACATTGTTTGGGTGATCCAAACAATTCATTTGAATGGTCCTCACATAGATAGGGTGTCCACAAAAAATCAGATCCATAGGATCATCCCAACCCTACGATTTGTGGAGGTAAAATGGACATGTATAAACCTTCACAAATTAGTCCATTTTTTGCCTCCATAGTTTGAATGGTTAGGATAATCCTATGGATCTGATTTTTTGTGGACACCCTATCTATATGAGGACCATTCAAATGAATTGTTTGGATCACCCAAATAATGTGGGCCCCCACTGTATTTTAAGCTAGTGTGTAGGTAACTTACCTACACAAGTGTGTAGGAAATGTTCTCTCTCTCTCTCTCTCTCTATATATATATATATATATATATATATATATATATAGGAATGTATGTGGTACTAAACAAATTTTTAGTATAATCCTATCCCTTATCAGTTTTTTAAACCGGGATGCATAACATGGTTTTCCATTTGTAGGATTTCATATTGAACTTACTAGATGATTCGAGTGCTTTGCAATATTTGTTAGTAAATAAATAAATAAATTAAATCAAAGAATATTTTGTGTCAGTTGTAGGTTGGAAATATTAAATAAATTTTTGGGTACATATATATTTTCTTACCAGTGTAACGCGCACAAGATCCCAAATGAATTTTGTTTATATCTGATCGTTCCACCATTTTCGTGTACTTATAAGAGTCAAGTAATTACAACCTTTTCGACGATTCCTTAATTGTGTATCAAACTTAGAAGGTGTGGGTGTGACTTTTATCTTCAAGTTTATCTTCCTCACATCACGTATGGGGTCGTCTCAAGCTCCGCACTAACTAGGTTTGATAAGGCAGGTGATAGCTACATTTATCTCGTATGATTATCAATTAAAGTGATTGGAGTATGATAAGTATCTTGTTATTTTTACTTTATTGCAAGTTTCTTACATTTTGTTCTGAAATTCTAAGAGTTATTGTTTTATGCCTTCATGATGTTTTAAATAAAGTAATGCTTTTATAATTTTACGAAAAGAGATGGAAGTTTTCGGCCATGAAAACACATGTGATTAAAAACAAACATAAGAAGAGAAAGAAATAAAATCGTTAATGTGCAAGGCTGATGGGAGGCCAGGAGTTATCCCCGATAAATGACTAGACAACGTAGGAGTTATGCGCAACCCCTTGTTGACAACAAAATTCTCTGAAGACCATGAGTCTCTAGGTGGTAGGATCTACCGTAACAAGTCCGCACGGAACCGACCGTGTAAGCCAAGGTAACAGGCAAATGGGAGCTACAGTGCCTTGGGGTAATTTTGATACTTAAAATAAGTTGATAATAAGATTTTTCTTGGAATTTATGTTTGTTATCTTACGCTCTACATTTCAATTATCTTTGTTTCCATAAAATTTTCCTTGCCACACTTGTCTTTTAATTGATATTTCTCATGAACCTTTTTCTTTTTATTGATCACCAATACTTGTTGAGACTGGCCATATGATCATGTTGTTCTCACTCAGCTCTCATCTCAGGGCCAGGGGATGTAAGAGGACCATTTGCGAATGATGATATCTAGTTCGTTGGACGGGAAATGGAGTTTGAATAAAGAATAGAGATGACGAGCCAAGTCAATCTCTGCTGTTTAAGTTATTAGTGGAGAAGTGTTTAGTTTGAAACACTTTTAGTTACGCCTTTTATTTTAGATATTGAAATTAAATATTTGTAATGGAATAAGATTTGTAGATGGTCATGATTGTAGTTAGAATGGTGGTTATGTTTTAAAAAATAAAATTTCATGGTAAGTTTGGACATGTTTGTACTTGCTCGTAGCGACCAAAAAATCCGGGTCGTTACACATCCTCCATAGTTCATGGTTATTATCCACCTTCTGACGATTGGCAACAGTCATGCCACATCCTTGAATCATCCCAGACATGTACCGTCGTGATAACTCGGTCGATTGCCTCAGTAAAAATGAATTTGCTCTATTGGAACCTTTAATTAGTGTCTACCTCGATAAAGTCTGGTGCATGCACATTCTCCTATATGTCCATTAAGTACCACCATTGCAAATAGTTCCGTTGACTTCCAAGTGCACCATCACTAGTTACTTCCGTCGTTCGTGAATCGTGACTGATTAAATCTCAAAATAGGTGTAAACAGGTTGATAGTTCAAGGGCGTAAGATCACTAGACCATGTCCATGGTTCAATGGATTTCACCATGTACACCACCAGTGGCGATGGCACTTGTAACGTAAGGGGGGCGATTGCCCCCCTTATTTTTTTGTGAAAAAATATATTTTTTAATTTTTTAATTTTTTTTTTATACTTAATTATTTTCACTTACCCTTTTATTTCCATTTCCCATACCCTTTTATTTTCATTTCTCATAAACCTCTTCACGGGTTCACCTCTTCTCAAAAAACCCTAGCTGCCTCTTCTAATCTCACCATCTGTTCATCAGTTCATGCCACTCATCGGCGGCCGGCGGCTTCATTTTTCCTGCAAAAATGTAAGCTTTGCAATTGCAGCCAGGTACTCTCTCTCTCTCTCTCTCTCTGATTTGGGGGTTTTTGGTTTTGGGTTTCAATGTTTCATCTATAATGCTTGGGGGTTGTAACTCTGGACTCTGGAGGGTGAGGGAGATTGGGAGAACATCAATCACAACTCACAAGAATACAAGATTCACAACAACTGAATGCAACACTATTTCAGAGGGATTAGGGTTTGGTGGATTTGCTTCAGAGGAGTTTGGTTGATTTTCATGGCTTTCATGGCTAGGTTTCGAACTGGGAATAGGGTTTGGAGGAGGGGGTTTCTCCATCGAAGAAGATGCCAAGGAGAAAAAACCCCTACGTCTATATATAGAGAGAGCCAGAGAGGGAAAGGAAAGAGGGAGGAATATACGTATGCGTATACCATTTTCTTTTCCTACGATTTTGTAAATAGTAATGATTCGTTCGTTGGAGGGAGGGGTGTGTACGATCACAAATTCACAACAGTGAGGGAGATGGAGCAGGGAGTGAGGGAGGTGCAGGGAGGTGCAGCCGTGCAGGGAGGAGAGGTGTCACTGGACAGAAATACCCTTAGTCCCTCACCGTTCTATTTATTCTCACAAATACCCCCTTTTGGCTTTTCTCCCTTATTGTTTGTCTTTTCCTCATCCACCGTAGGATGATCCAAACCGTCCATTAGTTGGGCCACAGCCTAAATAGGTTGTGCCCCATCCTGTTAACTCCATTGTATCCCACCTCTCTACATCTTTCTATATGACTATATGCTCTCATTTTTTTATTTTTTTGCAACTGATTTCATGGTAGGGTTCTGAATTTCTGATTTGGGGGTTTTTGGTTCATCGGTTTTTAGTTTTTCATCCATATAGGGTAAGTCATTACTAATTGTTATTGAATCAATAGTTAGTGAATAATTTTTTTACCATTCTTTTACATTGATATAGTGATTGATAATTAAATATTTTTGTGATATAGTGATAGAAGTTCTTTGTCTTGTTTGTTTTTTTAGGTATGGAAAAATATTTTTCGAGAGTAGCGTCATTAAGGTCGATAACCCCTCCTACAACTTCAATTATCCCCACCAAAGAACGAGAAAATTCTAAAAGAATTCGATTGGAACTTGATCCTAAAAATCCTCCTGCTGATCCCGGATTAAGAAGGCCAATAATTGATTATCATCATAATGATAGGACAAAAGTTCGAATGATATACTTAGGAATGGGTCCAATTCAACCACGTAATCATGATTTTCCTCAAATTATGCAAGAAAAAGAGAATAGGCGGTTTAATCAAAAGTGGTTTGATGATTATCCTACTTGGTTGGAGTATAGCATTGCAAAAGACGCGGCTTATTGTTTGTGTTGCTATCTTTTTAAATCGGATAGTAAGGAGCATGTGGGAAGTTGTGATGCTTTTGTTGTTAAGGGGTTCTCTAATTGGAAGAAAGTAGAAAGATTTGGAAAACATATAGGGGGTCCTAATAGTGCTCATAATCAAGCTTCGAGTAAATGTGAAGCTCTTAGGAATCAAGAGCAACATATTGAAATGTTGGTAAATAAGCAAACAGAGCAACAACAAAGTGACTATCGAATTCGCTTGCATGCTTCAGTTTTGAATGCTCGATTCCTTTTAGAACAAGGTTTACCTTTTCGCGGGCATGATGAATCTTGTGACTCGCTTAATCAAGGAAACTTTCGTCAGCATTTGAAGTTCATGACCATGATTAATGAAGATATGAAGAGGGTTTGTGTGGAGAAGTGTCCTGGGAATCTCAAACTGGTGACTTCAGATATTCAAAAGGATATAGTGAGTGCATGTGCAATTGAAACCACTAACTCAATCATTAAAGATCTCGGGGATTCATTGTTTTCTATTTTGGTTGATGAAGCTCGTGATGTTTCTAGCAAGGAGCAAATGGCCGTAGTTATACGTTATGTAGATAAGCTTGGGCATGTGGTTGAGCGTTTGTTAGGTATTACTCACGTTCCCAACACCACTGCTACATCCTTTAAGGAAGAAATTGAAGCAATATTGGCCAAGCATAAATTGAGCATATCGAGACTTCGTGGTCAAGGATATGATGGGGCAAGTAACATGCAAGGGGAGTTTAATGGTCTTAAAGCACTAATCTTGAAGGAGAATGAATATGCTTACTATGTTCATTGTTTTGCTCATCAATTACAGTTGGCATTAGTTGGTGTTGCAAAGAAAAATATGAACATCTCCGATCTCTTTTTTTTAGTTACAAATGTAGTAAATGTGGTTGGGGGTTCTTGTAAGCGCCATGATATTCTTCAGGAGATTCAACTTGCAAAAATTAAGGAAGCACTTGAAAATGGTGAGCTTTCAAATGGACAAGGACTTAATCAAGAGACCACACTCAAACGTGCGGGGGATACACGTTGGAGCTCACACTATAGAACACTGGTTAGTTTGGAATATATGTTTTCCTCTATTCTTGATGTGCTTGATCTTATTGTCAAAGATATGAAGTTAAGTTCAGATCAAAGGCATGAAGCTCATAATCTCTTGAAATCATTGCAAACTTTTGAATTCGCATTTTCCCTTCATTTGATGATAAGTTTATTGGGAATTACAAATGAATTGTCGCAAGCATTACAAAGGAAGGATCAAGATATTGTGAATGCCATGACATTAGTAAGAATATTAAAACAACGACTACAATTGATGCGAGACAATGGATGGAATTCTTTGTTAGATGACATTTCTTCATTTTGTGCCAAACATGACATAGAAGTCCCTAACATGGTTGATACTTATGTTGTTCCCGGAAGAGTGCGACGACATGTAGATAAAAGAACGGTCTTGCACCATTTTCAAGTTGAGTTGTTTTTTCAAGTTATAGACTTGCAACTTCAAGAGCTCAATAGTCGTTTCAATGAAGCAAATACAGAGTTGCTTCTATGTGTAGCATGTTTGAATCCAAGTGATTCATTTTATGCATTTGATAAAGAGAAGTTGATTCGACTCTCTAAGTTTTATCTAAAAGAATTTTCAGAAGCTCAATATTCTACAAAAGAATTAGACAACCAACTTGAAACATATATTCTTGATATGAGGTCTAATACTCACTTTGTGAATTTGAAAGGAATTGGAGATCTTGCTGAAAAAATGGTTGAAAAGGGAAAGCATGCCGTGTATCCACTTGTTTACAAGCTCATCACATTGGTACTAATTTTACCAGTCGCAACTGCAACTGTTGAGAGGGCCTTTTCTGCCATGAAGATCTTGAAGAATCGATTACGCAATAGAATGTCGGATCAATTTATGGCCGATTGCTTGATTCCATATGTTGAGAAGGATATTTTTGGTAACATCGATGATGAGACAATCATGTGTCGTTTCCAAAAAATGAGACCGCGTCGAGGAAGCCTATAAAAATTTTTTATGGTCATGTTATTAGGTTTTGCACTCTAAAATTGTAAGATGTCATTTTTGTTTACCTCAATGTATGTTGGCGATGGAATATATATGAGGGTTTTTTTTGGAAACTATAATATTGTTTTCATTTGTTTGGAGAAAAAAAATTACTATAATTTTTGCCCCCCTTGTTGAAAATTTCTGGCATCGCCCCTGTACACGACTAATGTCCTTTAGGAAGGAGCCTAACAACCTTTTAGCCAATTTTTTATGAAATATGGTGACGGTGTACGGCTTGGAAGAAGTGAAATTTTACAAGAGTAGAAACATAGAAAAATAGAAAGCATGTGAACGACACGGGCCACTTTAAAGGCAGATGCGATTTGGTTCGTGTGCTGAGAACGAGTCGCAGAAAATGGGCCCACTCACTCCGAGCTCTGTGTCGAGAACAAGTCCCGTTCGGAAAAATTCTGAACCGGTAACATGATCTGGACCGTTTATTATTACATCGACGGTAGAAACCATCATGGGTTAGCTGACCCAACCCTTTAACCTGTGGCCTATGGTTTCTTAACCCGGGTTAATTTATCCGGTTAAGAGGACCCTCCTCTCTCTCTCTCTCCCTCTCTCCAAACGAATTGGGTTACCTAGATTCAGGCAATTCTCTAATCTCCCTCCTTTTTCTGTTTGGGTTTTATTGTCTGATTATTGTCTGTTTGATATCTGCCTAATCCCGGCTTACCCATCAATTTTCTTAGGCTTTTTTTTTTTTTTCTGAATGGTATAATGTGCAGAGGGTTTGGTTCTATCTGTTTATCTTTTCTGTTCTTAGGGTTTCGAATTCATCTTCCTCCTATTTTTTTCGATTTTTATTGTGCAGTCTGTTATATGATCGCTGTGTTCATTTTGTGCAATTGTTGGTTCTTATTTCTTTTCTTTTCTTTTTTTGTTTTGAATGGCGTAATTCTGGAGGAATTTTTGGTTTTTTGTTCGATTTGTAACGTTGTAGATTTTGTTTTCTAGTGTTGATACTTGCTTGTGTAGGGTTTTTGGATTTAAAAGTGTTTGTTTATTTAAGTCTGATGATTAATTGACTCTCTTGAGCTCACGTGATCTTGTGTTATTCATATGCCAAACAGCAACGGACAAAGAACGCGAAGAACAAGTGAACAAAAGACTTAAGAAATCTCACGTATGTTATGTCTAGAAAAAAAGTAGAGAAACAATTGTTATTTTCACCACCACCAAAACTCAATCGTCCCATACGTCTTTTATAATAGGAATTTTCATACTAGGAACATTCTAAAACTAATCAATTAACATATAGAAAGATACCTACTCTAGATTCCTAATGAAAGTAACGTATAGTATAGCATTATACATACGTTGATTTCTAATAAAAGTGAAGTTCCTAATAGGGTTTCTAAAATCTCTTACTACTATATCTAGCTAGATATAAAGCTAAAATACTAGGAAACAAAATAAAAACTTGTGGAAACTATGTTTTCTATATCTTTTAACTTTCTAAATTTCCCATACCCTTAATATTAAAAATAAATTCCCATAGCCTTGATATTTTAGATTTCAAATTTCCTCCACACTATCATCTTTATGAAGTTGATGTATTTTAAAACTAGCCAAAAAATCCAAAGTTGCAGCTATTGCGTAGGAAACTTTCCACCGTTTGTGAAACATTCCCTAATAAGCGTCCTCAAAATTTTCTACCATTTTTTGCATTGCATCAGTATTTTCTGGACAATTGTGGCATCTGTAGGGGATCTCTTTCTAGAAAAAAATTCTCTCTCTTGTTAGGTAATGCTCTTTGAAAAATGTTGCCCTTTCTGCAAGTTTCTTTTGAAATTCATTGGATTAGAACTATTTTCCTTCTGTAATCAGCATCTAAAATTCTTGGGCTTGTTTAATAGAAGAGCTTTGTATCGAGGTAATAATTGAGGAATTAGAGTTTTATTTCCTTGGTGATTTGTAGGAATTGAAATTTTTTGAGACTCCATATAGGGCAGGGAAACAAACCAAAAAGTGTCTTCAAGATCCTTGTAAAAGTAAGTCTGCCCCTTGTTTTTCCCTCTGATTTTCTGCCATCGACTCTTTAATGAAATCCTCGTTGCCTTGTCGTCAGTCCTCTGTCATTACCTGTTTTAGGAACACGCTTAGAAAAGGCTTATTGATCGAGAAAACAAACACCAAACATTAAAACCCTGAAAAATCTTAAAATTTCCATTACGATCGAGTATCTGCAATTCTTATTTCAACTTCAATGAAATATCTTGCATTCATGAGTTTTGATTTTGAGAAATGCATCTGTTATTAATTCCTTGACAATTGGGATTGGTGGAAACCTGGGGTTTCACGGTTAAATCCGAAAACTCTAGGAGCTCAACGTGCAATATTCTTACAATTAATTTAGTCAGCCATGTCCCAAACAACAAGCAAATCAGATTTAAATTAAAATTGTAGCCTAGAAGATTAATGAGAGTTAGCCTTAAAGAAAAACCATCAAAGAATGATTCTACATAAAGCAACTAAAGCAAACATCAATGTCCAATAAAGAAAAGATAGCATCTAATAGGTCCAATATAATGAAATAAAAACTGGTTACAAATTGTCCAGAATAAAAATATTTTATCTAAGGCCCCAAAACCTAATCTAATGTGAGGAAAAATAATCCTAAACAAGTGGGACAAGATGGGGATCAATCCTAGGGTGAATGGGTGGCTAAAACATGAGAATAGGGTTGAAAATAATGAGGGAAAATCTCACCCAATGGTGCAACAGTCCCTACGCCTCAGATAATGTGAATGAGGACCCAAGAGTGGTGGAGGAGTTTGTCGGCGCAACCCGTACACGGGACAGCAGCAATCTCTCGAAAGAATATGCGAACTAGAAGGAGAAAAGAAGGGAAGAGCAAGAAAGAGAGAAGTAGAATAAGAAGAAGAAAACAGAAGCCAAGGAAAGAAGAAGAGATAAGGAAATAAGAGGTAGAAAGAACAAGAAGTGAAAGAAAAGAGAGGGAATAAGGGAATCCAAGAAAAGAGAGAAGATCAAGAGAAAGAGGAATTGAATGAGAGAGAAGGGGAAAGCTGAGATAGAGAGAAAGAGATCGAGAGAGAGAATGAGAGACATTGAAGGAGAGAGAAGAAAGAAAGAAAGAAAACAAGGGAGAAGAAAACCGTTAGGGTTTAGGGAAAGAGAAGAAAGAAAGAGCATGGAGGGGAGAAGAAAGGAATAGAAGAGAAATGGAAAAGAGATTAGAAGAATAGAAGAAAAGGGGAGAAAAGAGAGATCTTTCGATTGGAGATTCACGTAATTCTTTGATGAGATTCAGGATATTGTGGGAGATTTTTCGATTGCATTAATCCATATTCGGAGGTCAGCCAATTCCGTGGCGGATAGGTTGGCAAGGGATTGGAGTTCTTAAGTCTGGTTTTGAGATGTTCGACTATCTTCCCCCTTACCTAACCGATGGAATACTCCTTTCATGCCACTGTTTGCCATATTGGAAGTACAAAGGAAAGCTCTATTCCAGTATTATCCGGGTCGTGAATTAGAGCTTGGAGGAAGCCCTCGGGGGGAGGGGGGGCTTTACTAAACTCTATAGAAAAAACTAGTCCTCTGAAGTCCGGGATATTTGGGCTGATCTTGCTTGTCCGTTTACTTTGTTTTTTTCTTTCAGTAGCTCCCTTTTCTTTTCGTGCTTTTGGTCTCTGCAATGGTTTTATGAGACCTCGTTCTAGCGATTTTTCCATTATAAAGGGAGATTTCCCTCTTTCTTTCTTGTTATATTGATATGTATGATTTCAATTGTATTTTCTTGGTCTGACCACCTCGGTCTTTCCTTCACTAATGAAAATTTTCCACCATTAAAAAAAAAAGTTGAATAAGAAGAAGAAAATAGAAGCCAAGCAAAGAAGAAATAAAGAAACAAAAGGTAGAAAGAACAAGAAGTGAAAGAAAAGAGAGTGATTAAGGGCGAGAAAAGAGAGAAGATCAAGAAAGAGAAAGAGGAATTGAATGAGAGAGAAGTGTAAATCGAGAGAGAAAAAAGAGAATGAGAGAGATCGAAGAAGAGAAAAGAAAGAAAGAAAACGAGAGAGAAGAGAACAGTTAGGGTTTAGGGAAAGAGAAAACGAAGGGAGAAGAGAGGAAAAGAAAAGAAGAATAATGGCTCTGGCAAGATGTCGAGATGATGAGGAATGGCTTTGGCAACCCTCCAAGCGATGCAGAATGAGTGGCTACAATCGCAGAAAAATCATTTCGAAATAGTGTGGATATCTGAATCCCCATGCTGAATATCTGGCCTCTCTAGTGCTGATCTATGTCTACCTGATATTGTTCGTGACTTGCGCACAACCGCTCCAACGCCTCTTGTAGCACCTCCTCAATGTGATAAACGAGATCCTCGGCCTCAATGCAATACTGACCAGCGTAAGATAAAGAGGTATGGTCCAAAAGGTGGGGGATGGAAAAGCCGTAAATGATCTCAAAAGGGGACATACTAAGGAATCGATCGATGGAACTATTATTAGCAAATTTTGCTTGAGACAGACTCAAGTCCCATTGATGTAGTCTTTTGCCGGCTAAACATCTCAGTAAAACCCCTAATCTGTATATTCAGATAAAAGAAACCCCTAATCTGTGATTAGCCACTTTCGTCTACTTATCTGCTTGGGTATGGTAAGTGCTACTGAATTGAAGTGTGGTCCCCATTATGCTCCATAAAGTTCTTCAAAAACGAGACACGTCTAAGAACCTATCAACAATGATAATGATGAACTCCCATCTCCTAGCGGTCCTGATGAAAGGAGAATTTCTGATAGTGTTTGAAGTTTGAATTTTATTGGACTGGATTACTCTGGACTGGCCATACAAACTGTCCCCGGTTGATCCCTATCAAGTATATTGAATCGTGCTCACCTCATGGGATTGCTCATTAGTCGCCTCATGTGAAGCACTATCATCATGTGAATCATTTCCTCCTACACGATCATTTCTATTCTCATCACCTACGGGTTTTGCTAGATTAGTTTGAGGATTGAACGTCCCATACAGATAGTCGGATGACCTATGACATTGTTCAGCACATGGAAAGTATTTGAAGCTTGTATGTTTTGTTTCATGCCCAAAAATCCATGCCTTGTGGTCGTACTCTTAGGAGGAAGAGTGGGGAGGTTGTATCTTGTGGTTCATGCCCAAAAGTCCACGCCTTGTGGTCATACTCTTAGGAGGAAGAGTGCGGTTCGAGCGAATAGACCTTGCCCCTAATGTGGAGCATTGACCCTATAAGCAATAGCTGAAAGCGGATAACTCGACATGTAGGATAACCCTATGGACTCTAGAAAGATATTTAGGCACCTAAACGAAAATATATCGACACGGTATGAAGTAACTGACACGTAACTGACAGTGTTAGGAAACTCAACTACAATCTAAAAATCCCCTAAAATACAAAAACTCTAACATATACTCTATTAGAACTTTTACCGAGCACTTGGAGGGCGCTGGATGAACTTATAGAAAGCATGTAACTAAGGGAACTCTAACTAAACTTTTATCAAACACTTGGGGACTGAAAATGAAGGAATACTATAAAGGATCTGAGCATTGGGCTCTGATCCCACTTTGGTGCAAACCCGAGGGTTCGCGGTTTAATCCAAAAACTCTAGGAGCTCAATGGGCAATATTCTTACTATTAAAGTAGTAAATCATGTCCCAAACAGAAAGCAATTCAGATTTAAATTAAAATTGCGGCCTAGAAGATTAATGAGTTAGTCACAAAGAAAAACCATCAAAGAATGATTCTACATAAAGCAACTAATGCAAACATCAATCTCCAATTAAAGAAAAGATAGCATCAAATAGGTCCAATATAATGAAATAGAAAACTGGTTACAATCTATCCGTAATAAAATAAAAATAAAAATAAAAATAAATAAATAAATATATATATATATATATATATATATATATATATATAAGGCCAAATATATATATATATATAAGGCCCAATATAATGAAATAGAAAACTGTCCAATATATATATATATATATATATATATATATATATAAGGCCCAAAAACCTAATCTAATGTGACGAAAAATAATCCTAAATAAGTGGGACAAGATGGGGATCAATCTTAGCGTGAATGGATGGCTAACACATGAGAATAGGGTTGAAAATAACGAGGGAAAATCTCACCCAATGGTGCGACAGTCCCTACGCCTCGGATATGCGTGAATGAGACCCCAAGAGTGATGGAGAAGCTCGTCGGCGCGTCCGTACACGGGACAGCAGCAATCCCCCGAAAGAATATGCGAACAGAGGGAGAAAAGATGGGAAGAGCAAGAAAGAGAGTAGTAGAATAAGAAGAAGAAAACATAAGCCAAGGAAAGAAGAAGAGATAAGGAAATAAGAGGTAGAAAGAACAAGAAGTGAAAGAAAAGAGAGGGAATAAGAGAATCCAAGAAAAGAGAGAAGATCAAGAGAAAGAGGAATTGAATGAGAGAGAAGGGGAAAACCGAGAGAGAGAAAGAGGAATTGAATGAGAGGGAAGAAAGAAAGAAAATGAGGGAGAAGAGAACAGTTAGGGTTTAGGGAAAGAGAAAAGAAAGAAAGAGAATGGAAGGGAGAAGGGAGGCATAGAAGAGAAATGAAAAGAGATGAGAAGAATAGAAGAAAAGGAGAGAAAAGATAGAGAGAGAGATCCAACTCACCTTGGTCGTGAGTTTGGAGGGGGAGAGAAGACGGCTTCTTCTTTTGGGAGTGCACGTTTTACTTTTCTTCAACCAAAATTAAGGTTTCTTCTCCACCACTCTCTCTTATATAAGAGCTATGAGAAGTGTGGGTTTCATACTTACTATAAATAGTAATTCTGTGCTTACTATAAATAGTAAGTTCGCGATTACTATAAATAGTAAGTTTGCACATGGGTCCTATGATGATGTGGACATCCCCCATACCTAGGCTCAAAATGATGCTAAAAATAACCAAGTCATCAATGTAATCAACAATAAACAATGTACCAACTAGAAAAGTAAAGATCCAACGGTGATGCTTCTTCATTTTTATTTTGGTCTTGGTGAAACAAAGCTTTCATATTCTTAACAGATTGATGTATAGTTCTGTCTTTAAATGTTGAAATAAACTCACTTCAGAAAGACCATCTTTTTAGGGCATTTTCCCTTGGTTGATTATTCTCTTAACTTAATAAGAAAAGTCAACCTGACTTGGGACTTGGGAGCATTGGAGATGCGCTTTGACTAATTTTGAGGAACTCCACCCACAGCCTCCGTCACTGCATGCGCGCTTGCACACATAAAAAAAAACAATAAATTGAGTAGGTTGGATTGTTTATTTCCACATAACAAGACCTTATTTTTCCTGTGTCTAGATTGCTGCCACTCTTCACCAAGGTTATCTCTGGTCACTGTCTCATGGAAAATCAAGGTGATCTTCAGAAACCCCACCTAGCTGTGTGTCAAGAACCTCCTTTGAAGTTCCGCGACATACCTTCGAAGTTCGAACAATTGGGTGTTTAGATCTAGTGTGAGTTAGCAGCCTAGTTTATCAAAGAAGTTAAAAGCATCGTAACATTTGCAAATTAGATTACTTGGCAGTGCCCTCTGCAAATCATTCACTAGGAAATCAAGGTAGTGAAATTATAAGCATTTGATCCTTCGATTGAAGTGGATCAGTATCTCCCACTCAAAGCTTTGGGAGAGAAGTAGATATTTGTGTTTGGGATAGGCTCCAAAAGAGTCCATATGTCGCGATTAAAGTACCATTATTCATGATGTAGTTAAATAGAAATAGGATGGGATCAATAAAAGATTGATTATTTGCATGATGCTCCTATTTGCTCTTGCGTTCTAGCGTAAATGCAATCTTTTAATATGTTATTGTTTCTTTTGCAAATTTCTTCATTTTTTTTTAGTAGTCACGGAATTTTCATTGCTAAAGAGTTAAATTTCTAAAAAGAAAAAAAAATAAAAAATTTCTACAAATGCTTAAATTGTCCTATATCAATTATTTTCCAGATTTCTCAAAAACTGTTGCAAGGATGCCCTTATTGACCTATGGAATGTTGGGTGCCATTGTTCAGTGTTTTGGGGTTTTCTGTGTGTTCTCAAGATATATATGGACCTTATTCGTGGCTGGTGATTGCCTTTTCTTTGTTAGAAAGTTAAATATCTTACCATTCAAAAAAAAGAAAAAAAGTTAAATATCTTTGGAAAAAAGCTTCCAAGTGAGTCACCTCATCCTGATGTTGATTTTGATGGCAGCTTTAGTGGTAGTACGGGACTACGGGTATTGTGAGCATGGGTCATGGGTGATGTTTTTAGAGATAATCAGTCCTCTGTCATCAAGGTCTTCTCAGGCCCTAGTGGTTTGGCAGAATCGGATGGAATAAAAACACGGGCTTTACTTGAATGGTTGAAAGTTGAATCTGTTTACTGCCAATTCAGATTGTCCTTTATGGGTGAAAGGTGTTTTGGCAAATGCTAATTCTTGGGCCTCTAATAAGTGCCCGAAACCTGGCGCTTTGTGAATGTAATTTCTATATGCAGAGTTAGTAGAGTCTCCTTTTTGTATACCCTCATTATGCCAATGACAAGTCAATGGTTTAGCAAGAGAGAGGCGGTGGATAGGGAGGCTATTTGGTTGGAGATATATTCCTCTGTTGTAATTAATATTCTGCTTTCTTTCTTTCTTTTTTGGTTCCTTGTTGAGGGGTCAGCTTGTCCCCTACTTCTTTTCCTTCTAATACTGTTTTTATCATTTCTCAAAAAGGCCTTTATTGACCATCTTTCTATTGTTCAGGTATCAGAAATGGACTTTTTCTTCAAAGTTATTAATGAGGAATCATCGTCATCCGACCCTTCAGTTACTCATCAGGGTATCCAAAGATGTCCGTTTTTGAGAAACATCAATGAGCCCACAAGCTTTTCCTTCTCCTCACCTATGAATTTCCCTATGCCTGTGAGTTCTTCCCTTGGCTCTTTTATCCCTCCTTTTTGGGGAGCTCGGTTTTGTGTGCTTTATTTAGGTACACGTTTTCAGTTGTCATGGATGCCATACATGCAAAATATTGTAAAGCATGGTTATTTTTATTCATTCGGATGGGTTTTCTTCAACTTTTTTTCTTGTTCATTTAACCTGAAGATGAATTGCTGAATTTGAATATTTTTTTCTGGTTCTCTTTCCAGGTACGGGCTGCCAAAGGTCCGATATTCGAAGATGGGCCCAATTTTGATATGGCATTTAGGGTTTTCCATGGACGAGATGGAGTGGTCCCACTCTCTGGAAGATCATTTTCAGTCCCCAAGAGTTCACCCCCAGAGCCTGCACCTCAGTTTAACCCCCTAGCAGCTAAGGCAGCCACTATCAGTCTCTCAGCCTTTGGACCAGGAGGACCCTTCAGCTTTGAGTCTTTCTCTGATAAATGGAAAAAGCAGAAAAACAAGCCCTCAAAGAAAGAAACTTCTTCACAGGTAATGCCTCTTCAATGCTATATCTGCAGTTCTCAGTTGTATATGGTGACTTCGAATTTGAACCTCTCGCTCTGTGTGTACATACTGATCATGCGGTCTGTACAATAGCAATCTGATAGTGGTTGTTTGCAAACTGCTTACTCTAATGTATCCTTTTCTTGTTTTTTTAGTACTTGGGCTATGATATAGCTGACACTTTGAATTTATTGCTGAAACACATGTCCTGCCGTGTCCGACACGACACGCGTGTCCACACGTATCGACACTCCTTTCGACACTTTTAAATGTACTGCTAGGAGTGTATGTGGGCATGTGGACACGTTTTTGTACTGTGTTAAGTGTGACATTATGTTGTATTGTTGAATTTTGTGTTTACATCTTTTATTAATAACTCTTTTTTTAAGTCTTCTTTAACTAAAAATTGCTATTATATCCCCTCCCCTAAACCTAAAACCCTAAACAAACTCTTATTCCAATTTTATATTCATTGTATCATATCGGTTTGCCTCTCTCTTTGTATATTATTGGAGACGGAAGAGAACTAAATTAAATTGATAAATGTGTTGTTATTTTATTATTTCATGTTTGTTTTAGATTATAGTTGATTAATTCTAAAATTTATTAGTTTATTAAATGAATACCACATTTATATTGTTACAAATTATGTTAGTAATCAATACTTTTATGTACATGTCACCATTTCTTGATTTTTAGACGTTGTCATGTCAGACAACTCATATCTGTGTCGAAACATGACACACGAATCGATATCTCTAAATTTGAAGGTTTGATGTGTTCGACACTCTCGTATCCGTGTCCACAAATCATAGTACCTGAGCCTTTGCTAAGTTACAAATTTTTTTTTTTTTTTGAGTGGTTGCTAAGTCACAAATATATATATATATATATATATATGGGCTTACTGTTCCTGCGCTCGAGCTTAGATAAGCTTATCTGCGCTCGAGTGCAGAAACCATAGTTACCGGATTCGCCATCCGCAGGAACAGTAAGCCCATATATAAATATAGGGCATACATGAGGTTTTTTTTTACTTTTTTTTATTAAATGGATGTAGTATGGACTATGGAAGGATATTCATATATTCCAACGGGAACTTTCTTTTTGAAAAAATATGTATGACATACATGAGGTTTTTATATTTTGTGTATTAAATATTTAAATGTATGTAGTGTGGTCTATGGAATGACATTCTTGTAAAAATATATGAAATTATATATATATATATATATATATATATATATATATGTACCATCATCGTACCGCGTACCGGGCTGCCATCGTACCCCGTACCCGTTCTCGTACCACGTACCGGAACGAACCACGTTCCAGGTCAGATTGGCAGAAACAGGGTGGGCCCACATTGTTGGGGTGATCCAAAGCATTCATTTGAAGGCCCTATCATAGGTAGGGTGTCCACAAAAAATCAGCTCCATTGGATCATCCTAACCCTTCCATTTGGCGAGGGGAAAAATGGCAGATTTGTGGACAAACAGTGTCTGTCCATTTTCCCCTCTACTATTGGATGGGTTAGGATGATCCTATGTATCTGATTTTTGGTAGACACCCTATCTATGGAAGGGCCTTCAAAATGAATGCTTTGGATCACCCCATAAATGTGGGCCCACATGATTTATCAGCACTCGAGCGCAGATAAGCTATCTGTGCTCAAGCTCATAAACCTTTTTCTGTATATAAGCTATCTGCGCGTGGTCTTCGGGTGCCTGCGCGCATCCCTAGGGAATAGTCCTACCCTACAAAAGTGGGGTGGGGATACCAAATGGCATCAAAAAAAATAAAAAAATAAAAATAAAAATAAAAATATATATATATATATATATATATATATATATATATATATATATATATATATATATATATATGAGGAAACTGTTGGTGAGCAAACTTATGGTGAGCTAGCTTGCCCAATCACATGGGGGCCCACTTTGTTAGGATGATCCAAAGCATTCATTTGAAAGTTCCTTACATAGATGGGGGGTGTACCAAAAATCAGCTCCATAGGCTCATCCTAACCCCTCCATTTGTGGAGGACAAAAATGGACAGACACAAATCTGCCCCATTTTTGTCCTCCACAAATGGAGGGGTTAGGATGATCCTATGGAGCTGATTTTTGGTACACCCCCTATCTATGATAAGGCCTTGCAAATGAATGGTTTGGATCACTCCCCAAAATGTGGGACCCATGTGATTGGGCAAGCTAGCTCACCATAAGTTTGGTGAGCTTAAGCTCAACATAAGTCAACAGTTTCCTCTCTCTCTCTCTCTCTCTCTATATATATATATATATATATATATATATATATATATGTACTAGTAAAAAACCCCGTGCGATGCACGGGCCGACAAAGAACTGTACGGACCACATCATCGGTTGATCCAAACCGTCCATGTGATGGAACACAACATCAATAGATTGTGCCCGTAAAATCATTTCCATAGGCTGATCCTAGCCCTCCAATCTATAGAGGTCTCCATAATTGTTGTTTCTCTTAAGGTGCCCCGAATTCGTCAATATTTTGAAAGGTGTCCTGAATCCGTAGTATTATGTAATATGGTCACAAAAATCCATAGTATTATGTAACATATGCACCCAATCCGTAATTTTGGATAGAAAAAACGTCACATATGTTGACTTTGTGGAAAAAATTTATAATAAAAAAATCATAAAGAAGGATAAGATAGGTATTGTGATGGGGGTAGGATTGAAAATATGGACCTTTAATGGGTGCCTTTGCTAACAAAAGCAAAAAAAGGTGATGTGTAATTCTCACAGATTTTTCAAAAAATTCTCTCCTTTTCTCTTCTGCTATATATATATATATATATATATATATATACTAGTAAAACACCCCGTGCGATGCACGGGCCGACAAAGAACTGTACGGACCACATCATAGGTTGATCCAAACCGTCCATGTGATGGAACACAACATAAATAGGTTGTGCCCGAAAAATCATTTCCATAGGCTGATCCTAGCCCTCCAATCTATAGAGGTTTCCATAATATGTTGTTCCTCTTAAATCGGATGGTTAAGATAACCATATAGAGCTTTATAGGTTGATCCAAACCGTCCATGTCATGGAACACAACATCAATCGGTTGTGCCCATAAAGTCATTTCCATAGGTTGATCCTAGCCCTCCAATCGATATAGGCTGATCCTAACCCTCCAATCGATAAAGGTTTCCATAATTGTTGTTCCTCTTCAGATGTCCGGAATCCGTCAATATTTTGCAAGTGTCTTGCATGAGTAATATAAAGTAGTTCTTTCGTCATTGTCATATGTCTTTACCTCTTCTTGGTAGTTTTTTTCCGTAATTGTCATAGACAGGTACCCTGTGTCGGTACTTTTCGTATGTAAATTACGATTTTATCCTCACATAGATATATGTACAGATATGTGGGGAGGGCAAAAAGGGTAAAAATCATCCACATGACGTGTTAAATGGACAATAATTCTCCCTTTTCTCTTCTGCTATATATATATATATATATATATATATATATATATATATATATATGGGGAAATGTTTTCTGAGCGATACCTCAGATAAGTTATCTGAGCAAGAGGTCAAAAAATCATGTGGGCCCACATTGTTTGGATGATCCAAAGCATTCATTTGGATAGTCCAAAGATAGATAGTGTGCACAAAAAATCTGCTCCTCAGGATTATCATAACCCTTCGATTTGTGGAGGTTAAAGTGGATGGGTATAAACCTCCACAAATCTGTCCATTTTTAACCTCCAAAAATTGAAGGGTTAGGATGATCCTATGGAGCTGATTTTTTGGGCACACCCTATCTATGTAAGGGCCTATCCAAATGAATGCTTTGGATCATCCAAACAATGTGGGCCCACATGATTTTTTGAGCTCTTGCTCAAATAACTTATATGAGGTATCGCGCAGAAAACGTTTCCCATATATATATATATATATATATATATATATATATATATATATAGTTAAGTGAAGCTACACATACGTGTAGCTAACTTAGCTACACCGACGGCTTAAAATACAGTGGGCCCACATTGTTTGGGTGATCCAAACCATTCATTTTATAGGCCCTCACAATGATAGGGTGTGCGCAAAAAATCAACTCCATTGGATGATCCCAACCCTTCAAACTGTGGAGGCAAAAATGGAGAGAGATGTGAAGGTTTTTACACGTCCATTTTTGCGTCCACAAATCGTAGGGTCGAGATGATCCTATGGAGCTGATTTTTTGGGGACACCCTATCTATGTGAGGGCCTATCAAATGAATGGTTTGCATCACCCAAACAATGTGGGGCCCACTGTATTTTAAGCCGTCGGTGTAGCTAACTTAGCTACACGTATGTGTAGCTACACTTTTCTCATATATATATATATATATATATATATATATATATATATATATATATATATATATATATATATATGAGGAAAGTGTTCCTAAGCTATAGCTTAGATAAGCTTATCTAAGCTATATATATTTGAGTTTATATCGGGAAAAGTGATAAAATAAAAATATGTAAATTAAGAAAAAACGAATCGTAAAAATTTCATAGAAATATCGTGATATTATCGCGGTAAATTAAAATATTGCTATATTTTTTATATTTCTGGATTATTTTGGGATTTTGTCGTTTTATCAAATTGTTGGAGATATTTGTAGCATAAAGCATGCAGTTGGAACTTTCTCCATGTTGAAGTTGCCATTCTCTATGCTAAGAGTTATTACTTTTCAAACCCATTTTCATTCTCTTTAAGTATCCTTCAGGAATTTTGTCGTCCATAGTCCTCTTCGCTAGAGAGTTGATTTTTCTTCCATGTAGCACCTGACATTCTTCTTATTTTTCAGGGACAAGATTCATCACACGAAGCTTTCACCAACGAGTGGCTGGAAACTGGTAATTGCCCCATCGCCAAGTCCTACAGGGCAGTGAGCAGCGTCCTCCCGCTTGTTGCAAGTGCCCTACAACCCCCACCAGGCATGAAGATAAAGTGCCCTCCAGCTATAGTTGCTGCAAGGGCAGCCCTAGCCCGAACCGCTCTCGTGAAGACCCTCCGTCCTCAACCCCTTCCAGAAAAGATGCTGGTTATTGGCATCTTGGGCATGGCCGCCAATGTTCCTTTAGGTATATGGAGGGAGCACACTGAAAAATTCTCTTCTTCCTGGTTTGCTGCTGTTCACGCGGCTGTTCCTTTCATAGCCATGTTAAGGAAGTCTGTTCTGATGCCCAAGACGGCAATGGCTTTCACGATCGCCGCATCAATCCTAGGTCAAGTAATTGGTTCTAGGGCTGAGCGTCTTCGACTAAGAGCCATAGCTTCACGAGAGGAAACTTTAACTATTGGTGATCCATGTAACAGTGGGCAATGTGGTGAAGGAACTACATTGGATCCTCTATCACTCGAGGCAATGAGTTCTTCTTCCTCAGCCAATGTGTGCGTCTGATGATGATGCTTGCAATATTTTTCTTGGATGTTTTTATGTGAAAAGACTGAAAATTTTCATCCAGATATTTTTTTTTTTGAAATGGAAAATAAAATAAAATATATATATATATATATATATATATATATATATATATATATATATATGTTTCATTCAGATATATATAAAATGGGAATTGCTAGCGTTCATCACAAAAAGGCATTTCGTGGCTGGTCTGTTGCACGTCAGACGAGCCACATCATGAATGGAGACAACAGCTGCTGTCTCCATTCCCGAGGTGGCTGGTCTGAAGTGCGGCAGACCAGCCACGAAAAGCTTTTGCATGGACCTTAGCAAATCCCATATAAAATTATTGTTGAATAAATTTGTCGTGTGCCTCTTTGTTATACACACCTTGGGAAGTGTAGTATCTACTCTGTGGATGGGTCTTATGTTGAATAATTTTTTTGTGTTTCTCTTTGGTGTAGACAACCTAGGAAGCGTGGTATCTAAACTGTAGATGGTTCTTATGATTGCATTGGGTCTTTCTTGTTCTAATAAACTTTCAAAGGTGGTTTCAAGTAAGGAACTAGAAATGGGAAGCTTATTACATTAGTATTCAAATCTTACACTGGACCCTTAGATTCAATTTTACAGAAGACTTAAAAAACACGAGGAAGATACTACTTTTGGGATGAAGTAAACAACTCAAGGTAGTGAATATTTATGTTAGCCCATGACAAATGGTTATGTTGAAACAAAACTAAATGGAAACTCCACATAAAGAACAATCACCAAGGAAAGAATGCAAGCAACAGAAAATGAATCAAAGACAAAAGAGACGTCGGAGAGAATTTCACTCTTTTTTCCAGCATAGGGATTATGCAACACAATGATCTATAATGAACATTTGACCTGCAGATGTCAAGAGTCAAGACCAAAGAATAAGCTAAAAATAGTGAAGGGGTGTTTAATAGGAGCAAATGCACATTTTGAAGTGTTTGATAAGAATAAATGCACATCGAGGGTTGTTTAATAAGAACAAGTGCCGCACAGAAAACTGCATTGAATACAAAGAACATTATTCACACTCCACAAAATTCCATTCTTAATCAGTTACTTTGATGTCTTGGACAGATCAACTCTCTGTTTTTCGCGAGCCAAATTTTGAGTTGAATAAGATTATTTTTGGGGAGTGATAAATCGACCCCCTATGTGTCTTTCTCTCCTCTCTCTCTCTCTCTCATCCAGAGGAGAGAGAAAGAGATATAGGGGGTCGATTTAAGATATTTAGGGCCGATTAATCACTGCCCTTCCTTTTTTTTCCTATGTAAGCAACAATTATTTCACAAATTTGAAGTTTAGATATTTGTATTTCTTTTTTTTTTTTAAAGATGACAAATATTTTCATTGATACTATGAAAGGTACATTGGGGACTAGAGGTCCCAGCTTGCATTATATAGTATCGAGTACGACTGGCCAGGAGCATACTCCTGAGCCTGGAAAGCTGAGTAAAAAAATGAAAAAAAAAGTCTGGGTCACGCTATCCTGCACCAAACCATCCTCACAGGTCTTGCATTGCAACCAAACAAAAAAGGAACCCCTTTCGAAACCCTACTGATCCATCCGTCCTCCACTATGATCAAACAAAAAGACCGTCCACCAGCTTCACATTCCAAACCCTTCGCACTCCCTTTCTAGCAACTCTAAACTTCCATCAACAAAACAGATGAGAGAAAACAACCAAGCAAAAATGCCTCATGAAGAGAAAGACCATGATCTCTCATGCTATTGAGGATCTGCTTCATTTTCTACACCCCACCTGGACAACAAGAGAGCTCAGCGTCTGTACTAGGACTAGAGGTTGATGGGAATCAAAACTCTCCCAACTGGCACATTGAACCTCCTCTTTTACTTTGTGATGGAATCACACAATATAGCAATCCCGCCTAAGAAACAATTACACCATAATTGAGAATGAAAAAAACAACTTAGCCCCTAATATCTAACAAGGAAACATCACACTGACCATCCACGCCACCATTTTTGAAACACTCCAGCAATGAAACAACAACCACCACTATAAGCCTTTCTCTTTTAACACCTAACAAACCTGTGACCCTGACGCGAGAAAAGAAAGGAAAAAAAGACCCAAAAACCCCTAATAAAAAAACAATATACATAGGGGATGATGACTCTCTATTTCCTGGGAATGTTAGGCTCTCCCTTTCCCCAACCCAGGATTTTTCCTTTTTCCTTTTTCTCTCACAAATCTCTTTTCTCCATTCCCAAGAACATCTTCTTCAACTCTTCTATGTTCTCTCCATATCCTATCCCAAAGACATCACCTATAGATAGCATTTCATCAAACTCATCGGAGGGATTGTCCTTCTCCTTGGCTTGCAAACTCCTAACCTCCTCCGAATTCACCACATCATCCTTCTCGCCTTCCTTATCTCTCTTGTCAAGACAACATTTGCCCTTACCACTCAACTCCACATCTAGCGAGTCCCTAGAAGCTTTGGAATCCTCATCAGAATTATCACCTACAGTCTCCTTTTCCAGTTTTAAACCCGTAGTCCTGACTCCCAGCGCAACCTCCTTTCCCTCCATTCATCTTCCAAGGCCTTTTTGAAGTGCGGAAGTTTGTTAACCAGGATACAAGCCTCTTTAACATCTCTCTTGCTTGTCAATCGGAAGAACTCCTCTGCGTTCTCTCTAGCTACTTTTTTTAATTCCTTCCATTCCTGCTTCAACGTCTCCATCTCTCTCTCTCTCTCTCTCTCTCTCTCTCTCTCTCTCTCTAGGAGTTGGAGGTCCTTCGTATGTCCTCTTTGTTAGGAAATTATCCTAACGGTGGATGTGGCATGTGCAAGATCAACGGCCTAGATCATTTTGTTAGTTGGTTTTGTGAAAAGGCATTAAGTGAAAAGCCATAAAAGAAGGGGTGTAAATGTAAGAGACTTTTGGGGAGGGAACCAGCGTGATGAGGAGTTGTGTTTCTTCCCATAAATGTATATTTATTCTCTCATCCGGTCCCTACTTGCACACAACAATTTCTACATCCTTCTCTTGCCAATTCACGACAAAAAGGGAGAGGAAGTCGGTCCCCATCACCGTCTGCTGTGAAGTGAGGGGAAATACCGGAATTGAATCCTTCCAGTGATAGCAAAACGATATTCGGCTTTCGGTATGTTCCCTTTACTGTTTCAATTTCAATCCATATGGTTAATTGTGATTTTCTCAAAGTTAAACCGCCAAAGATCCGTTGTCCGTGTTCCTTTTATGATGAACACTAACATGTGGTATCAAAGCCACGGTTCCGGCGAGAAAATCGCATTAAAAGTGATTGAAATAGGGTTTGTGAAAACTTGTATTTTGAGTGCCGCCATCAATTCTGGAGTCGGATCAATGATTAAATAGTACTGAAGCGTTGCTTGTGTTCCCATGAATCCAACGCAACAAACGGTTCGTCGATCCGATGTCTGGATTGCGTTTGGCGGCGATTTAAAGATGAAAATTTTAACTTTTGGGAAAGTTTGGGACATCGCCGGAAAACAGTGTGCCGCCGGCGACCGGTTTGTCCGACCAGAGCTTTTCCGGCGTGGTTACGAAGTCCGTTGAGAGACGAGTCCAACGGCGTATTGTGAACCTCAATCGGACTTCAAACGAAGCCGCAATAATAAATCGAACTTTGAGTGTTTTTTCGGATTTTGCTGAAATTTTCACTAGTTTAGTGGGTCAGAAACCTTAGCAAGTGATGGAATAGATCTGCATAATTCAAGACTACAAAAGGCTAGACTATGTATCATTGAATGACAGGCTCACTAAACCCACATTAAAAGATGCTTATGAATAGTGGGAGTTCAATGTTAGTATCACTCTAGTAGTAATGGTAGACCTTCTTTTTTTTTATGCAATTCGAGATGTTTTTAAGACTCGAAAATGCAAAGGAGTTCTTGAATGTAGTTAGTGAATATTTTAGAGGATCATTGGAAGCACTTGCAAATACCTTTATGATGTCTTTTGATAACCTTAAAGTATATTCACCAAAGTTGTAGTTTTGAGCATACTTTGAAAGGCTTTAGATTCAGAACCTTGGTTGTGCTCACTTTCGACACACCTCTTGGTTATTTTAAATGGCAACATTAGAGTCCTAAAGATATAGACTAGTCTTAGCATTATCAATTAAAGAAAGTGAACTTGGTATCAAGTGCCATTATCTTGAATAATAAATGACACATAAAGTATGGATCCCTTAAGTTCGATATGGCCTGGAATTAATACCATATCTTTGTATATTATGATTTCTATTTCGTACGTACTCCGGAAAAAGATTTGTGAATAGATTAAGGCGTTACTATTCACATTTAGAATTCTATATGAAGTCTTGGTGCGAGTTAGGTGCTTAGTAGAGGAGAGTATACCATTATACTGGGAAATAGAATAAAGGTGGCTGTTGAATCCATTATTACTCTCCACTCTTTTCTGAAATTTTGGTTTCATATGAACTAGAAACCTTTTTCTAGAAAAACTCGATTCCTTTGGCTATGAATCAAGGTCTGGAAGTATAATGGATTCTCTCTAGTTTTTTATTTCCCATTTAGTGATTTTGGTTCTCTTCAGGGCAATCCTTATTGACTTGGATTGCACTTCTCTCAAGGTCAGACTTGGCTCACCTTGCATTAGAATGAGATAATCAGTATTGTTAGAAATAAATGAAATCACGTGAACAAGAATTTATCCAATCAGTGGCTTAAGTTTTTTAACCACATATCTGAGGATAGTTGGGTAAAAGAAGAATTCTAGATTTACTTGATTTTACCGATTTAAACAATTATACGGGGTACATTGAAGGAGAAATATACAAAGATTAATCGGTTTAGGGTGTCACCACGAGTATTGATCTATTAAAGGTCATTCACAATGACATCTTGGATCTTTGGAGTCTGACAGTTGGTGGCGGAAGGTGTTACCCTTTTGGTTAAATTTTCTAGCCATATTTAAATGTGTCTCTCTAATCAGAAGTAGGAGGCCCTATCTTTGTTTGTGATCTATAAGGTAAGAGTCGAGAATTAACTTGACATAAACGATCAAAACAATAAGGGTCATTTATGCAACTCTCTGTTGCCTAAGATTGTGGGTTAAAACCCTTAAAACACCCATGTATTTTGTGATCCAAGTAAGGCTGTGCCTAAGACCCTTTAAGATTTATGGGTCATAAGGAAGCTGAAATTGGAAAACATGCAACTTTGGGTTGTTTATATGAGGCAAAAGTTTATAACCCACGAATATAGTGATTAAGCTCTATGACCATAAGTTGTAATTTCATAGATTATCTTAAAGTATTTAAGGGTTTTAGGTTCTGTTGATTGACCCATAGTATGTATATTATCGGGATTAAATGTGCCAAGACTTCTAAAGGATGGTGACCTTAGTGGGAGTGTAGTGTCTTTAGTAAAATCACCTTTAAGGACCAGATTGTAGTACCGGTACTGGTGATCCAAGAGAAGGTGGTACCAATGCTCATTGGAACATTAAAAGACACATATAAGTTAACAACCCACATTATAGATGTTTTGGTGGTGACGACTACCGAACAATCATTGAGGCTAAGGAAACAGACACATAGTCTGTAGACTTCGAGATTCTGCTTAAGGTTTAGAGCAGACTTCTCGACAATTGTACACAAAGTTTCATCAAGTACTCTCTATGTTAAGTTTTAAGGAATTGTCACAGGATAATGGATATATCTTAAGGTCAGAGGAGTAATACTATTTTCCTCGTGTTTTGTGTTGATGGTATACTACTTGCTAGTAGTACTTAGCCATGTTCAATGATATTCATACAAAAGAATTCAGGTGAAGCATCCTACATAATAGGAGTTTAGATTCACCTAGTTGGGACTCGAGGATTGCTGAGATTGCAGAAAGCCTATCTTGGTAAAGTCCTAAGTATTGAACATGGATAAATTACTCCATTTGTAGTGTTCATATAGTTAAGGGTGATATATTCAGTCAGTTCCAAGGTCCCAGGATCGATTCATTATAGGAGCAGATAAAGAGGTTCCTTAATAGTTCCGCAATTGGGGTCTATTGAATGTTTAAATCTGCACCTATCTGTGTATAACATATACGGTGGGCAAATTTAGAAAGTACCAATGTCATTTATGTATGGATCATTGGAAATTTGCCAAAAGGTTATATATTGTCTATAAGGGACTAAAGGTTTAATGCTCACATAAAGTAAATGAAATAACCCTAGTGTGATTGGTTAATCTAATTCCGACTGTTGTCGGAACACCTAGAGTTCTGCTCTAGTATATTTTGCAGAAAGTCCTAAATTGTGGAAGAATGTCAAATTGACACTCAGTTGCTTCACCTTGGGTACAGAGTTTATTGTGTACTTCAAGGCCTTGTACTATGCCTTGAAGTCGTGGAATTTTGTCTCAGGGTTATATCTTGTTGATAGTCGACAAGTTACTAAGAATGTATTGTGATAATTCCGCTGCGGTTTTACAATTGCAAGAACAACAAATCAAGTAATGGGGTCAATGTATTGACATATTCTCGTGAGGAAGTTCATAATCAGTGGGTATCTGAAGATTACATAAGCACCGCACTTATGTTGGCGGATCCTTTGACTGAGGGCTTGTTACCAAAGCTCTTCAGAGAGCATGTAGCGCGCATAAGGTTGGTTGACACTTTTGATAGCCTATGACAGTGGGAGTCTGCATTAGGTATTGAGATACACTGTTGTGGTCACATTTTATTTTATGATTCTGATATATATTATTTTCTACCGCTCCATTTTGTGCACATTACGTAAATGGATTGTGAGTAAGAGGTAGAATGTCTATAGACTGTTTTGGACCATATTTACATCTTATGCATGTATGCGTTTACATTCATGTTGGTAAGTATTACTAATGATATAATCGTGGAGTAGGCTATTGGGTAGAGTTGGTGACCCAATGGTTACATGGTTTATTGTTAGTAGTTTTTGCTGAACGGAATGTTGTGTTTATTATCTAACTAACTTAAAGATATGATCCTTATGTTTGGCTCAAAGATCTTGCTGGCCAAGTGGGAGAATGTTAGGAAATTATCCTAACGGTGGATGTGGCATGTGCAAGATCAACGGCCTAGATCATTTTGTTAGTTGGTTTTGTGAAAAGGCATTAAGTGAAAAGCCATAAAAGAAGGGGTGTAAATGTAAGAGACTTTTGGGGAGGGAACCAGCGTGATGAGGAGTTGTGTTTCTTCCCATAAATGTATATTTATTCTCTCATCCGATCCCTACTTGCACACAACAATTTCTACATCCTTCTCTTGGCAATCCACGACAAAAAGAGAGAGGAAGTCGGTCCCCATCACCGTCTGCTGTGGAGTGAGGGGAAATACCGGAATTGAATCCTTTCAGTGATAGCAAAACGATATTCGGCTTTCGGTATGTTCCCTTTACTGTTTCAATTTCAATCCATATGGTTAATTGTGATTTTCTCAAAGTTAGACCGCCAAAGATCTGTTGCCCGTGTTCCTTTTATGATGAACACAACACTCTTCTCTTTGTATTCCTTTCATTCCTGCTTTAGTATCTCCATCTCTCTCTTTAGATATTTGCAATTCTAAGGCCAAAAAAGTGTCGGCTCTGTTGGAAAAGTGATGCAGGGGCATCTCGCTGATTTGTGCAGATCAACGGTTTACGTTGATCCAAAGAACTAAGAGTTTTGTTTTTATTAGAATTTATTTTATTATTAGAATTTTAGTTTTAGTTAGGAAGTTTTTTAGGGAATATTATTTTGAGTTGGACGCTATATCTTCCTAAGATCTAGGAATTTAGTTTTTTTACGAAACTTTTTAAGAGTTTGAGTTCGTGTAGAATTGGGAGAGATGTTAGGAATGTTTTAATAGTAGGAAACGTCCAAGCCAAAAGCCTATAAATGGCTTCATTGTAAACGTTTTGGAGGCTGTGTTTTTGTGAATAAAATTTTGAGTTTTGGTGGAGAAAATCTCCTCTTTTATCTTGTGTCTTGGGAAGAAATTGGTAAGTTTTCTTAATGATTCTTTATTTTTCTTACCTGTTTAATGCAGGATTATAGCTTGTTGAAGGCAAGTCTTTTCTCACATAGAAGTAGCCCATTCCTGCTTCAAAAACACCCCAAGTTCACCTTCTTTAGCAGCCCTTTTTTCTATATTTGTTTCATGCAAAAAAATAAAAATCAGTCCTTGTTCATTGGTTTGCAGCAAGGCTTTTCTGTGAAACCTCCATCCAACAATAGCCTTATTTCAGAAACTTATAGCAGCTGAGTGCTGTAAAATTCCATCCTTCTTGTTGATGAAACACTACCCCAAACCCCCCGTGTTTTCCTTTTCCAACTTCAGCATATAACCCATAAAGAACAACACCTCTAATCAACCCAAACCCAATACCCCTGTGCCCTTCTAAAACAGCCCATGATTCTCTGAATTATTCATCTGATTACTATCTACCCAATACCACCCAAGGCATTAAGGGCCATCTTTCTCCTGCCCTTTTCACCATCCGAAATTACACCTAACCAATTCTTGTTCCAAACTTTCTTGATCAATCCTAACCTTCCCCAAACCTCTTCCTTGATTTCTCTTGACCTACCTTAGTTCCTTTCTTTATACTAACACTTTCTTGATTCTTGGACTGTTACCCAACTTCCACATCTTGATAACCATTTACCCTATCTGTACAATTGGTATCTTTTGCTTCCGCTATTTGCCTTGCGTCAAAAAGTTGCCTTATTTCCCACCACAGTGGGTTGCTAGGGTGGGAAGGCAAAAGGCAACTCAACTCAACTCAACTCAACTCAACTCAACTAAGCCTTTGTCCCAAACTAGTTGGGGTCGGCTAATGGATCCTTTAGAAAATTTTCATGAAGAAGGTGAAAGAATCTATCCGGCTCAAATTGACTAAGTCTAATCTTGACACTAGTTGGGTCGTTTACATGGACCATTTTCTTCCATTCTATCCTACAAAGGTCATGCAACTCAACTCAACTAAGCCTTTTTCCCAAACTAGTTGGGGTCAGCTAATGAATCCATTAAAAAAATTTCATGAAGAAGGTGAAAGAATCTACCCGGCTCAAATTGACTAAGTCTAATCCTGATACTAGTTCGATTCGTTTACATGGACCATTTTCTTCCATTCTATCCTATCCAAGGTCATGTTCTCGGTTATGTTCCTAGCCCTCAAGTCTTTCCTCACAGTTTCTACCCAAGTTGTTTTCAGTCTACCCCTACCTCTTTTTACTCCATCAACCTGGCACGAGTCACTTCTTCTCACTGGAGCATCCAAAGGCCTTCGTTGGATATGCCCAAACCATCTTAAGCGTTGCTCTCTCATCTTCTCCTCAATTGGTGCCACCTTTTTACGGATGTCTTCATTTTTAATTCGATCTAATATTCTGTGGCCGCACATCCATCTAAGCATTCGCATCTCCGCTGCACTTATCTTATGCCCATGTTGCTTCTCGGTGTCCCAACATTTTGAGTTGTACAGCATGGCTGGCCTCACAGCTGTCTTATAAAACTTTCCCTTCAACTTGGTAGGTATTTTACGATCGCACAGAACTCCTGAAGTATGCTTCCACTTCAACCAACTTGCTCTTATTATGTGGTTAACATCCTCTTTAATCCCTCCTTCCTTGTGTAGGATTGAACCAAGATAGCGAAAGATATCCTTCTTAGGTACTTCCTGTCCAGTCATATTTACTACATCCTCGCCCTGCCTCCTTACATTACTAAAGTTGCACTCCATATACTCTGTCTTAGTCTTGTTGAGTCTAAAACCTTTGGATTCCAAAGTAGTACTTCGTAACTCTAACTTAGTATTAACTCCTGCTTTGGTTTCATCAATTAATACTATGTCATTCGCAAATAACATCACCATGGTGTAGTTCATCCAACGGCCTACTCTACTCTACTCAAGGTCGCACTTGAGGATTTCCACTATTGAGACCTCCACAACTTTTACACTCAAAGGGAATTAAATAAGGATGTCCTTCCACCTTTACAATGACTCTCCTTCTCCGCCGAGTTCTAAGCGCTTCACTCAAGGGAATTAAACACGGATGCCATTGCCATCGATTGAATAAAGAAGAAGATTAGCTTTGCCTCTAAGTAGGCTAAAATGCACACTCAAGCTCCCACAAGTTTCTCTCAAAAATCAATCTCAAGTTTAAAGCCTAAACAAATCTCAAACGATTTTCTCCAAATCAAGGCACAAGAGGTTGGTGAGAGTTTTTAACCAAAAATGATTCACAAATGATTTTCTAGGGTTTGTTGAAGTTGGACAATGTTCATCAATTGTTTTAGACCCATTAGATGGGTATATATGGTGTCCCAACTCAATATGACCGTTTTAGGGGTAAAACGGTTATTTTCGGGTCAAACAGTCAACTAGCCGTTGGGCCACAACGGCTATTTTTTTTTTAACAAATACACTGCTCAGAGTTCCGAGAATATTCTCGGAGTTCCAAGCTTGGAGCTCCGAGGGTATTCTCGGAGTTCTGAGACACAAAACAAGGCTTTTAATTTAGAACCTGGATCATTTGTCGGAGCTCCGAGAATAATTCTCAGAGTTCCGAGACTGGATTTCCAGCAAACAATGTTCAATTTGAAAAATTCATATCTCATTCGTTTCTCATCAAATTTTGATGTTCTTATACTCTACGGATATGAGAAAAATGAGAGCTAAAAAATATTTTAAAAAATATTTTAAAATATTTTAAACAAGTTTTGATAGGATTTAGTTCCTGGTCCAGGTTGTTGCTTCGGAATTCTGTTTTGTTCATTCTTGTGCTGAATGCCATATGGGTCCCAACATGTTGGTACACCACCATGTCCATTCACTTATCCATTTAAGTTCTTAAAGGATGTGTTAGTCTCTTTGAAAAATATATTTTTAGGGATTTTAAGATGTGCATTGATAAGAGAAAACACAAGAGAGATAGGTGATACAATCTACCTTTTTTACCACTCTCTTGAATGAACTCTTGAGGTAGCCATTGCTTGATATTCTCTTTGAGTGCATGGATTTCTTTGGGATCTTCAAGGTTGAGCTTCTTTGCTTGACACCTTCCAAGGATGATGCCACCATTTGGTTCAAGCTTCTTTGCAAGTTGTTGATCTACAAGCTTTGGCCTTCATTGATCTTCCTTTGTTTGTTCAATGCTTTGAGATGGTTGATGATGAGCTTCTTCTTGGTACCTCTAAGGTGTGATTGGTCCAAGTATGTTCTGAGCTCCTTTGCCATTGTGTTTGGTTCATCTTCAAGCATAGGCCATCAATGGTGTGTTGGTGCTATCATGGATTGACTTGTGAAGTACCTGTCTATAGCACAACACTCAAGGCAAACTATTAGTCCATAAAAGACTAATCAATTTGCGTTTGTTAATCATCAAAACAAGGTGATTGAAGGAACCCTTGGGCTAACAAACAACTTATCGAAGTAACTTTTCCACCTCTCTTTAACCTCGTTTTCTTTTACCAACAATATTTGATTCTCGTCTTTAATGCATTTTATATGATTCAAGTCCCTGCTCTTCCTTTCTCTCATCTTAGCAAGTTGTAAACATCTTTTTCACCCTCTTTCGTCCCTAACTTATGGTACAAATTCCCATAGGCCTTGCCTATAGCTACTCTTATTGCCTTCTTAGGTTCTTTTTAGCCAATTTATAGTTCTCAATGTTCTCCTCGTTTCTACACTTTGCAAACATTTATAAAACTCCCTTTTAGACTTAATTGCCTTTTGGATCTCCTCATTCTACCACCACGTATCTTTAGACAGCGGCACGCTCCCTCTAGATTCTCCAAGTACCTCTCTAACCACTTTCCTGATATAACCAGACATCTCATTCCACATAATATTTGGGTTCATCAGGACTCCAAGGTCCTTTCTTAAGCAAACTATCCTTAAACATATGTGGTTTTTCCCTTTGAGATTCCACCACTTAGTCCTCGGATGTCTATCTCTATCTTTTCTCTTCCAACGTGTAATGCATATATCCAACACCACCAACCTATGTTGTGTGACTAAACACTCTCCGAGTATGACTTTACAATCTTTACACGTAGCTCTGTCCTCTCTCCTAGTGGGGATAAAATCTATCTGGCTACAGTTGGTGCCACTACTAACGGTTATCAAGTGTGAATCTCTTTTCTTAAAAAGTATTTGTTAACATCAAATCATATGCCACTGCAAACTCCAGAATATCTTCTCCTGCCTCTTTCATATTGCCAAAATCCACTCCTCCATGAACCTTCTCAATACCTCCACTAGTTCTTCCCATATGCATGTTTAAATCTCCTCCTATGAATAATTTCTCTCCACGTGTTTTTTCCTTGGACTACTTCATCCATATCCTCCCAAAATTGCCTCTTGACCAAGTTATTTAATCATATTTGAGGGGCATACACACTAATAATATTATTCGTCTCTTCACCTAATATTAATTTAGTTAGAATAATTCTATCACCCTTTCTTTTGACATCTACAACCTCATTTCTTAGGCTCTTATCTATTATAATCCATACACTATTTTTTCCTCTCCTTTCCGATATACCATAACTTGAAACCTGTATTTTCCATTTCCCTAG
Source organism: Tasmannia lanceolata (assembly GCF_043159265.1). Lineage (NCBI taxonomy): Eukaryota > Viridiplantae > Streptophyta > Magnoliopsida > Canellales > Winteraceae > Tasmannia > Tasmannia lanceolata. The sequence goes on along the minus strand of NW_027518697.1, from coordinate 22,194,008 downwards.
ATTTTTCTCATACCATTTAGTCTCTTGAAGTCAAGCTATATTAACTCTCCTTCTACTCATCGTATCAATTAATTCTATCAGCTTACCTGTTAGTGAACCTATGTTCCAACTGGCTAAACAAATCCAACTCTCTTGAACTAGCTTCCTCGTCCCTCGCACCCGCCCATGAAGGTGAAAGGACCCTTGCTCATTTAGCACTACATCCGGGCGCCGATACAGCGCGTCGCTAAGAGGGTTACGCCCCAACGAATTTTCTATAGGATTCATTTCATAGAAAAGTGGCAAAGTTTATGGTCGGCTGCCAACCTAACGCCTGCCCTTGTCCTTTATCCTGGCTTGGGACAGGCTCTAAAAAGCACAGGCAGATTGAGGTTTAAGGAAAAATAATAAAGGCAAAAGGCAAAAATACTAAAAAAGGAAATTTAGGTTTTAGGAAAGCCAAAGTATAAAAGAGAGAGTTTTCTCTCTTGTGGTGCGTCTGGAGAAGAGAAGAAAGAGAAAGAAGAGAAGGGGGGAGAGAGAGAGAGAGAGAGAGAGAGAGAGAGGGGGGGGAAGAAAGACATGGTTTTCTTCTTTTGGGTTTCTTCTGGGGTTACTCTCGGCTTTTCTCTTTGGAATTTTCTCGTGGTGTTCTTGGGTACGATGTTGGTTGAAAGAACAAGGAAAGGGTTGCGAGTTTGTGGATTTTGGGTTTAATCCATTGTAATCCTTTTATAGTGTTTTTCTCATAGTGGAAGATTATGTTTCTCACTTGTGGATGTAGGCAATGGCTGAACCACGTAAAATCTCGATGTTCATCTTGTGGCTTGTTTTCTTATTTTACCTTTTCGTTAATTTACGCACGATTGAATCGGATTTGCCTGCCAGATTTTCTCAACAAGTGGTATTAGAGCAGATCGCAGATGTCAGGTGGAGTGATCTTGGGTATTGTGGTAGGATCGAGGTTAGGATTTTCTGAAAGATTCTCGTTTGACGAGAGGGCAACACCGAGAAGTGCGGAGTAATTTGAGATGGTGGTAAAATAAAATTCTATCCAGTTCAACATCGACAAGTTTGACGGAAAGGATAGTTTCACCATATAGTAGATGAGGGTGAAGGACATCCTAGTTCAATAAGGATTGGCTAAGGCGTTGAAGCGAAGATGACGAATACCTAGTGGGAAGACATTGAGTCGAAGCCGGTCAACACGATTCGGTTATGTCTACCAAATTGTTAGCCCAAGGTTCCCCATGGGTTCAATTAATCACATTTTCCTTGTTGTTTTGATTCTAGCAAATGTAAATTGATTAGTCTTTATAAACTAATGTGTTGCCTTGTAGTATTGTGCCTTTGATAGGAAAATCACATGTCAAACCGAGTTAGCATATCTTGCACAGTAAAACACAACACATGGCTTGAAGATCAACATGCAAAAAAGAATCAAGTGAGCTTGAAAGAAATAGAGACATCATCCTTTGAAGATTTCCAAGTCAATAGCTCAAGTTGAAGATCCCACAAGCAAGCCTTGTAAAGTGCCAAGAGAACCTTGAAGATGAACAAGCATTGGTGACATTCTCAACACATGCAAAGTAAAGACCTTATTCAAGAGAGAAGTCACAAGGACTAAAGCTATCTCAAGTGTTCACCTGCAAGTCCAAGAGCCCGATTACCTTTGAAGCCAATGCAATCAGGGAGTTAAAGTAATTTACATTTTATAGGTTGTATTGGAGATCTTTTTCAAGTGGTTTTGAATTTCAAAGTGTTTTTCAATCCTCTTTCAAAACCAACATTAAAACCTATTTGTATTTCATGGAAAATCATTTTCAGAGGTCCAAAAAATTATTAAAACAAAATGCCATAGCCCAAGAACCCAAAGCCCAAGTGCCAAGTTAAGTTAAAAATGCAAAGACATCAAATCGGCACTTGCATAGTGGACAGGAAACCTTACATCCACTTTAATTGGTCCAAAAAAATTTCAAATATTTTTGAAAATATTTTTACCAGATAGATTTCACTCTTCTCATGTCTGTACAGTACAAGACTGTCAAAATCTGATGAGAAACGAGAGAGATATAAATTTTATAAGAATGGCTGCAGAAACTGGAAAAACCAGTTGTCTGCAGGGGCAGTCGATTGGACCCCCCCAGTCGACCGGACAAAAGATGTTTTCTCAAACAGCGAAGTTTCTATTAAAAAATACACTAGAATGAGTTTTGAGGCAGCCAACTAGACTCCCAGTCGACTAGAGAGGCTTAAGATAGTTTTTTATATAAAGCTAATAGATCTTTTGGCTAGCCGACTGGTCGAGCCTAGTCGACTACCGCGGTAAAAAATAGAGCCATTGGTGCTCAAACGGCTAGTTACTTTTTGACCATTTTGAATTGTTTCTTACCCAAATTACCTCCAAACGGTCAAAAACTCATATGGACTATAAATATGATGTCTCTTCACACATTTAACAACTTTTGGACATATTAAGTATCATCTTTGAGCCTAAACTTTTAAGACTTCTGCCCAGACAAAGCTCTTTCTTCAACCCGCATGACCCAGCGAAGTGGGATGCCCAAGATTAAACAAACGAGGGACTGACCCCTCCTTACACTCCTGCCATGTCTACTTCTGACACGCAATGCGCTTGCTTCCCCACCCGAGCCAACAATTCTTCTTGACCTCAGATTGAGTTCCCGCTTGATCGAGTTGCTTAAGAGCGACTAGGAGTGAAAGCCTGGTAAAAGTATACACTTATCTTAAAGAATGGGCTGAAGCTAGCAACAAAACCTTGCCCTGGAGTGATAACAGGCTCTACTTTCATGGTTCCACCCTTCGTCGAGATAAACTGAAATACAAGTGTGACAACCCAAGAGGGGGGGTGAATTGGTCAATTCGAAATTTTATGCTTAATTAGGTGAGAGTTTAAAAATTAATCCATTTAATTAAGCACTAATTAGTCTAACCCTTGTTCGAATAGGTATATAAATAAAAGGTAAGGTTTAGACATTCTAATCATGCACATTTGTTAACCCTTGTTTAAATATACATTATAATGTAATTAGGGTTTAAACATTCTAATCAAGTGCATTTACTAACCCTTGTTTAATTAAAAGCACAAATACAAGTTAGGGTTAGAGTTTACCAATCACCACACGTGCAAGAGAATGAGAAGATGAAGCAACCACAATAGGCACAAGATTTTTATAGTGGTTCGGTCTATCATAAGACCTACTCCACTCTTCCAAGTTCCTCCTTGGATGCTCCACTAAAGATGGGACTCTTGAATGGCGAATCACCAAGCCGTACACCACAACTTTCCCAACTCCAAAGGGCACACACCATTTCTGCATGAAGCCTTGCGAGGGACAGTCCTTCTTACATGATTCACCTTTATTAATGGGCTAAATTGGAGACACTCATCTTCACAACTCTTACCGGGCCGAAGAGTAGACCCTCACAATGTGAAATACTCGTAGACCTTAGATGGCAACCCTAAGCACAACGGAAGAACAAAAATCACAATTGCAAAAAATAAAAGCGATAAGAAAGAGTGCACCGGAGGTTTTTAAGTGGTTCGGTCCAAACCAAGAACCTACTCCACTCCACCAAGAACTCTTGATGGCTTCACTAGTTTGATTCCCTTAACGGAGGGGAATCAACCCAAATACACTGAGGATAGCTCTGCGTCCTCGGCACTCCCTCTGTGGAGATGGCTACGCGTCTCCACCAACACTTGCCCTCTTACAATGATTGAAGAAAAGAAAAATAATATCCCTCACAAGGGTTTACAAACTTGAAGAAGATGTACAAATGAGAGCCTACAATCCAAATCCTTAATTTAGAGGTTCAGAGGCATAAAATAAGCTTGAATCACTCTTAGGATGTTCCAATAATAATATTTTAGAGTAAAAGGATTGAGTTTGGTGAAGTTTAGAACCCATATAAATAGGAAAGAACCAAATATGAGCGTTACATGGGCATAGTGGTAATTTCGCAGAAGTCCCAACGGCTATTTTTTTTGCTTCCAGACCATTCTCGGAGTTCCGAGAGAATTTCTCGGAGTTCCGAGAAAACAAGCAGGGATTGAATATTTGATCCCTGGACCATTTCTCGGAGCTCCTAGGACATTCTCAGAGTTCCGAGCTCGGAGCTCCGAGAATTCTCTTGGAGTTCCAAGAAGCCTATTTTCAGCAGATTTTTCAGATTTTGTGCTGATTTGATTTGGGCCTTTTGGACTTCCTATTCACACATAGATGGGATTGTTATGAGGGTTCCAAAGTCTTGGAACACCACAAGGGCAATCACTCTACCATTATAAGTCTATTTATGGTGTGTGATTTACTCAATTTTATGCTTCTCAAAACCTAAAGTAGGATTGGATTTATATAATCTAAAAAGACTTAAATTAAAACGATCTTCACTTTGCACCGCTTCAAGTCTTCTTGCGTCTTGGATCTCCAGCGTCTTTGGCCTTCCGAATGTGGTCCAATGAGAGCTTCTTGGCCTTGATCCAAGCAACCTTGATATCAAACTATCATGATCTACAACTAAGACATTCAAACACATTAGTGAAATAAAATCACTTGTGTTTTCGAATCATCAAAAGAAGATGGGAATGCCAAGGTGGGAACCATTGGGCTTACAATCTCCCCCTTTTTGATGATGACAAGCACAAGGGATTTTCCAATAAAAGCAAACATATTTCTTTCCCCCTATTTGGTTATCAAATATACTAGAATTCTCTCCCCCTTTGTCATCAACAAAAAGATGGGGCAAGAGGCAAGAGAAAATAGATAAAAAAAATTCAATTTTAAACTCACCCTTTATAAAGGAAAAAATCAACGATAAAACTCCCCTTATTTGGAATACAAATACAACACAAGAGGGGATTTTTGAAACCATACATCAACAATTAAGATGTTCAATAGATAAGCTCAAGCCCCTAATCTAACTCATTTTCAAAATGAAAATCAATTTGGGGATTTGGGAAACCAAGATCTCTTGGTTCTACCACTATCTCCATTCCATTTAGATGCACATTGAAATTGGTAATGGCCATGAAGCCCACAATAATGGCACCTAATGGATGGATTAGCAAGGCTAGTTTTCTTATGATAACCATTTCTAGAACTAGCTTTCCTAAGGATTATGTCTATGATTTTGTCTCCACTCATAAATCCACTTAGACATATCCTAAGCCTCTCATTTTCATTTTGAAGATGAGCTATTTGGTGCAAAAACTCATTTTTCTCATCTTCAACTAATTTGGATGAACTTGGTATGTTTTGAAATTTCAAATATTGGTTTTCAAGTTCTCCTAATCTCCCCTTTAGGGTATCATTCTCAAGTATGAATTTTTCAAATCAAGCTCAACTTGAGTTTTGGAAGAATGAACATCCTTCAAAGAATTAAGCTCTTTTTCAAGTTTTGAAATATATTTTTTAAGAACTTTATTTTTTAAAATTTGAGAATCCAATGTCTCACATACTTCATCATAAGACATATTTTCATTATCACTAGATGGAGACCGCACCTCTTCTTCATGTGCAAATGCCATGAAGCAAACATTTGAATCTTCTTTGTAGCTCGAGATGGAGATGTGAGCATCCTCTTCTTCACTTGAGCTTTTGAATTTCTCGCTTCCTTGGTCATCCCATGTAGCAACCAAGTTCTTCTTGTTCTTCCAATTGTTTTTTCCTTTGTACTTGGAAGATTTTAGGAGGGGACAATCCGGTCTAATGTGTCCGGGCTTCTTGCATTGAAAACACCGGGGTTCCACTATTTCTTTTCCTTTTCCTTCCTCATTCTTGTTCTTATCTTTCTTTCCTTTCTTCCATAGTTTTTTGAACTTCTTCAAGGCTTCTTCTTCGTCGCTATCGGCACTAGATGATGATGATGAAGATGATGCCTTGGCCTTAAGGGCAATGAAAATGCCTTTATCCTTCTCCTTAAATCTCTTCTCGTCTTCTTCTCGGCTAGAGAGAATCATCTCATGGGTGATGAGTGATCCTACAAGCTCCTCTAAAGTGAGTGTTTTTATGTCCTTTGACCCCAATACGACGGTCACCTTCGGATCCTAAACTTTTGGAAGTGACCTAAGCAATTTGCTCACCAACCCATCTTTAGTAGGTTTACCAAGATTAGCTAATTCATTAGAAATAGAAGAAAAATGAGTATACATTTCCGAAACATTTTCATCTTTAGACATTCGAAAATTTTCATATTTACTTCTAAGGAGGGTTATCTTGGAATCTTTTACTTGACTAGTTCCCTCATGGGTGACTTCAAGTGTATCCCAAATTTGTTTGGCGGAGTGAAAGAGAGCAACTCTACCAAACTCCTCCGGAGACAAAGCACAATAAAGAGCGTTTACCTCCTTATAATTCAAGTTGGCTTGTCTCTTTTCCACCACACTCCATTCTTCAAATGGTTTAGTTAGAGGCGTGTATCCAATTTCAACCATGTTCCAAAGTTCAACATCGATTGAAAGTAAATAGAAACGCATTCTTGAATTCCAATAACTATAATTTGTTCCATTGAAGAAGGGAGGTCTAGTTGTAGAATGGCCGTAATACCACCCAAAGGAATTCCAATGCCGGCCATTTTACAAAAAGAAGGGTTTGCCAAAAGATCTTTAAACTCAAGCCGGTTAAGGCTTAAAAAAGATCAAGAGCCCTAAGCTTTGATACCAATTGAAATACTCGTAGACCTTAGATGGCAATTCAAAGTGGGGGTGTATAGGGTTTTAAAACTTTTGCCAAAATACGAAATGCGGAAGCTACAAACAACAATGGCAAATAAAAACTAATGCACAACGGGAGAACAAAAATCACAAGTGCAAAAAAGAGATAAGAAAGACTGCACCGGAGATTTTTAAGTGGTTCGGTCCAAACCAAGGACCTACTCCACTCCACCAAGAACTCTTGATGACTTCACTAGTCCGATTCCCTTAACGGAGGGGAATCAACCCAAATACACTGAGGATAGCTCTGCGTCCTCGGCACTCGCTCTGTGGAGATGGCTACGCGTCTCCACCAACACTTGTCCTCTTACAATGATTGAAGAAAAGAAAAACAATATCCCTCACAACGGTTTACAAACTTGAAGAAGATGTACAAATGAGAGCCTATAATCCAAATCCTTAATCTAGAGGTTGAGAGGCATAAAATAAGCTTGAATCAGTCCTAGGGTGTTCCAATAATATTTTAGAGTAAAAGGATTGAGTTTGGTGAAGTTTAGAACCCATATAAATAGGAAAGAACCAAATATGACCGTTACATGGGCATAGTGGTAATTTCACAGAAGTCCCAACGGCTATTTTTTTGCTTTCAGACCATTCTCGGAGTCCCGAAAGAATTTCTCGGAGTTCCGACAAAATTCTCGGAGTTCCGAGAAAACAAGTAGGGATTGAATATTTGATCCCTGGACCATTTCTCGGAGCTCCGAGGACATTCTCAGAGTTCCGAGATCGGAGTTCCGAGAAACCTATTTTCAGCAGATTTTTTAGATTTTGTGCTGATTTAATTTGGGCCTTTTGGACTTCCTATTCACACATAGATGGGATTGTTATGAGGGTTCCAAAGTCTTGGAACACCACAAGGGCAATCACTCTACAATTATAAGTCTATTTAGGGTGTGTGATTTACTCAATTTTATGCTTCTCAAAACCTAAACTAGGATTGGATTTATACAATCTAAAAAGACTTAAATTAAAATAATCTTCACTTTGCACCGCTTCAAGTCTTCTTGCATCTTGGATCTCCAGCATCTTTGGCCTTCCGAATGTGGTCCAATGAGAGCTTCTTGGCCTTGATCGAAGCAACCTTGATATCAAACTATCATGATCTACAACTAAGATATTCAAACACATTAGTGAAATAAAATCACATGTGTTTTCGAATCATCAAAAGGAGATGGGAATGCCAAGGTAGGAACCATTGGGCTTACACAATGTCTTCACCTTTATTACTGGGCCGAAGAGAAAACCCTCAAATACAAATGAAGAAAATAAAAGAAAACTCTCTTGCCTCTTAAATAGGCGGATTACAAACTTTGATAGCTCACTAACACTCTAAGGAAAGATAAAATGTAAAGCCTATGGAGTTCCTCTTGATAGAATGTTCAAATGCAAGATCAAAGAGATTTAATTTTTGATAGAAACGTTTTGGTTCAAGGAAAATGAGATTTGATCTTTCTAAAATGTTCAAAAGCTTGTTTAGATAGGTTTTAACCATGTATATATAGTGTATTTGAAAATATGACCGTTTGGGGGTAAAACCGTAAAAAACTGTGTTGAAAAAGTCAACCTGCGAAAGCCCTAACGGCTAGTTTGCCCGACCGTCGTGGTCGTCCGCCCCTATCGGGCACCCTTTTTTATTTACAAATTTCTTACCGTCGCGGTCGATCCACCCCATGGCGGTCGCCTGGCGAGGGCTACCGGTTTGCTTGAAAATTCGGCTCATAAAACCTATCTTGGTCAACCGACCCATGGCGGTCGCCCACCCAAACCTATGACAGAATGGTTCTGTTTCAACAGAACCCATTCCGCGGTCGCCTAGCTTGACCCGGTCGACCGGCCCGCTATTTTTCAGAAGTGCTGGATATCTAGCCATCTTGCCGCGGTCGCCCGGGATACCCCCGGTTGACCGGCCCTGTGTAAAATTATATTTTAACATTAAAAATCAGGGATTTTGGGCGATGGTCTTTGGGCTTAAGTCCTAGGTTTTTAAACACATTTTTGGGTGTGTTGATGGTTTTCAAAGATGTAAAATGTTAAGTATAAAAACCATTTGAAAACCTTTTGAAAGTGCATTTAAACATAAGATCAAGAGGACTCCAAATACATTCTAGAAGTGTATACCATGAGTCTTCTTGAATGTCTTTGCTCCTTTGCACTTTCTTGGACTTCTTGACTTTGTTTGGCTCTTGTCACTTCTCCTCCAATCTTCAATGCATGTTGCATGGTACATGAGGTGTCCTCAATGTCATGTTCAACTCCAAGCTGTTTCTTGACACCTGTTGGGAACTTGTGGAATCTTCATGATGAGCTTCTTGATTTGAACATCTTCAAATGAGGATGTCTTCACTGTAGGTGCAAGCTCTTGGTTCCTTTGCTCCTTGGTCCACAAGCCATGTGTTGTGAAGAGTTGTGTAATGGCGATTATGACATGAAATTCCTGTATACAACGCAACACCTCAAAGCAACACATTAATCCATAAATGCTAATCAATTTTGTTTGCTAGCATCAAAACAAGAAGGTAAGGTGAATGATTAACCCATGGGAACCCTTGGGCATACATTCTCCCCCTTTTTTATGATGGCACACAAATTGATTAGGGAGGCAATTGTTTGCACAAAATTATACCGCAAGTGCATGGGTCAATCGTAGCTACGGGTCGAACTCAAGGAAGAGTTTTATTATATTTCTTAGCTTAGGCAGAGTATATCACTTATCCAACTATCACTAACTTCAAAGCAATTTAATTAGTCGAATAATTTTGTTTTTTAGATAACAGAAACAAATTTATTAATCTAAGGAAAACCTATTTAAGCAATCTAACTACTAAAAATTTTAAACAAAGCAAGGTTAAGGGCTGATTTGATTAAGAAATTAAACCACTAATTTAATCACTAATCTAAGACAATAATTATTTATTTTAACGAAAAACTTAAAGAACAATCTAGGTGCAAAGTTGTTAAACTACTAGATTATTGCCTAAAATTTAAATGAGAAGTCTTAGGGTTAGAATCCACCATAGATTAGATAAAATTTATTAGTTTGTATATATGGATTCGCTTCGATCATAATTTTGAATTAGATTGAATTGTATAGATAATCAATCCAGTCAATGGAAAATCCGATCAACGGATGAGATTTCCCGTGAGTAATTGATCAAATACACACCCCTATTTAATGAAACTATACTCAAATTTATCACCTTTCATCAACAATCTTTCATACGATAATCAATGGCATGCTTAATCTAGAATCCAAATTATAAATCCTTGTAGAGCAATTTTAACACAGTTGAATCTATGGTTTCGGTCAAAGAAACTATCAATTTTATCCTACCCTAAGGCTTCATCTAAACCCTAAGATAGATAATTTAGCTACTCATGTTTGGTATAAAACAATTACAATAATAAAAATAATTCATCATAATTATTCAATTAGCAACTAAGAAGAAATAAAATAAACAAAAGAGTAGAATTGCTTCCCCTTAAAATTTTGAAAATTCAAAGTACATCAAGGGACTAATAAAAGCTTTTATCCTCTTCTTCACTCCTTCTTTGGCCCTTGATTGATGCTTAACCCTTCTTGAATTTGGTTGATGGTAGCCAAGGGAGAAGAAAAAAATGAATTTCTTTCAAGGGTTAACTACTAAGAGGAGAGAAGAGAGAGATCCTCCTTTTGGAACGTCCAACCTTTCTTGGTAATTGCCAAAAAGTTCAAATTTCTTAATGCAAGTAGGAATAGTCCACTTCCTTCCTATTTTGGCTTCTTTTTATTGCTTTTGGAAACTCTCCACCAATAGGAAATAAATGGATTGCTAAGAAGTAGGGGTGGATATTACTAAAAAGAAGATTCCACATGTTTTTCCTAGCCATAATAATGTGGAAATAACATCCAAAGAGGGGAGAAAACGTGTCTAATTTTTGGCTCAAATTTGGTTTGGTTGGAAAGTTACCAATTTTGATCCTTTTGTCTTCTCGGTTACAAAATATAATAAAAGTTGGGTGTACATATTACCAAATTTGATCCCTTTTTGCTTTTAACTCTAATGTTATACGGTGATTGATGAGTTGTAAGGGGGTGAATTCATCCATTCCACTCAACTTTTTCTGGTGCTTGTGAAACTACCATATTGTCCGGTTTAAAATTATTTTAACTTTCGGCCATTTTTAATAAATATAAAAATGTTTTAAAAATTGATGAAACTCTTCAGAATTAATGTTCAATAATAAATTGAATTTCTCATGAAATTGGTTTTTAGAAAAAAAGGTTTTTTTTATTTGTTTTCTTATCGCTTCTTCGTTTTACGTGTCGTAATTCTTTTTTCTATTAAATTAATAAAATTTTGAATCTTTTTCCTACAAACCAGTAGTTTAGGCCATTAGAAGGTTAGTGAAAAATTTTCAAAAGATTTGACATAGGTTTGATATGATTTCACAATTTTCTTTTAAAAAAACGGGTTTTAATTCCTAGAAAACGAAATCCCCTTTTTATTCAAAAATCAATTTTATAGAGGAGCATTAATTATTAGGTCCTGCAATTTTGACAGTAAATGATATAACCTAGTTTATATCTACTGGAATTTGTACATGATTTTATGATATCATTTAATCTATGTTTTAATTGATTCATTGATTTTATCCAAATTTTGTGTGAATTTTAATTGGCATCCAATCTTGATAAAAACCTTTAAAATTTTTACAGTAGTCCAATACCATGATTTAATCTATATTGTAACAGTTTTACTTTATTTGAGATTCGTATGCTATGAGTTGATTTGTTAATTTGCAATCTGACCTAAAGTTTGGAAATTCAGAAATTGATAGCAAAACTTATTCCAAATTCATGAAACTCTTCCAGTAGTCTAAACCCATTCATATCTTATTACTGAAAAAGGTGTAATGAATTTGGAGTTCGATTTCTTAGTGTGTAATCCTAACAATCTGGTCTTAATGTTAATAAATCACAACTTAATAGCAAATCAACACAAAAGTCAGTGAAAACTTCCAGAAAACCCTGATTTTTCATCATATATTTAACTTTAAAATTTTTTGAAACAGAAACCCTAGAGGTTATAGATTCCCTTTGTAAATTGACTATGCTGTGACGGTTTAACTGTCGAAATCGCATTCATAATCGTATATCAATTGTGATCGTTCCTGTATAATTTGAGCATGTAAATTATAGTATGTTGTTGGCTCCGAGGTCCACTGTCAACGGAAATCCTGAGAATCATGCGAGGCAATAATATACTATAATTTATGTGTTAAATTATACATGGATTGAGAGTACGATGCCCTTCCATGGATGCAACTCAAGGCTGAAAGTTGCCAACCATAGAGCCTTTGGTATTCCTTAGATGTTAGGAATCGAAAATCTTTGAAAAATTAAAAATTATTTACTTAATAAATTAAGATCATTTGATCAGTGCTTTTGGAACCGTTGGATAACGGTATCTCTTCATAAGGACTTTTAGAACCAATTAGGAACACTTGCCTCGCGTTGTGTCCTGGGTTTTAGGGTGTCCTAGAGTTAGAGAGTTCAGCCTCATCACAACGGATTGCTATTATTAGCAATTGAGTCATAGATCTAGTTACACTAATTACCCCTTTTTCTCATAAGACAAGCCTAGTTACCTGGGATGTAGGTTCACCTGCATTAGTCTAAGGGATGTCTTGCACTTAGATATGACCATGTAGCATCTTAGATGGAGTCCTAGGATAGTAAAATCTACCCAACTTGAACTAAATAATTTCTCTTAAACTGTTAAAACAGTTAATCCAGTCTAGATCGGTGTCCTAGATGAGTTAGGCATAAATAGCTTAGTTCAGGTGCACCGAACTACGTCGACTCTGATCCCAGTGAGGCTTGGGTACGTAGGCAGCTTGGATGCTTGATGGCATACCAATCACGAGTCGGCTCCACACATAAGTGGTGGGGTTTTGTATATTAATCCTTAAATTAAAAGTAATTAAATCACTTAGAACTTTCCATGAAATTAGAATTTTAGGAGAACTTTCACTTAGATTGAATTCAAACAAATTAAGAAAATCAAGATACACATTTAGGAATTACATTGAAATTAAATCTTAGGATGCATGTCACGTAGTTCGCACATTAATATAGAGTTAAATGAGCAATTTAAAATAAATTTAAAAGAGTTAACTTTTGAAATTGAAGACCGATTATCGGGCAGGAATGGTGCATGTGGTGGTAACTCCCCATACCTTCCATTCTCGTAACCAGGTAACGAGTCTAGATCATGGGTCCTAGATCCCTCATCTAAGTGGCGACTCTGTCACTCTCTTTTGCGTGAAATTCGGATTGCCTTAGTGATCCCAAGTTCACGGAAAAGATGAATTAAATCACACCTTGCTAGGCTCGGCGGCTTACCTCTGCCCTTATGGGTACTGGGTTGCATGTTTGTTTGCACCATATGGCTTGGTTGCTGCCTGCTTGGTTGGGTAATTAAAATCAATAATAAAAAGCACACGCCAATCGCGTGGGTACGAGAGACCAAGAGAGAGGGAGGCGGGTCACGTCGCCCCTCTCGCGGGATCGGGCCCCACAGTTTGGCGCCTCGCGCGCTCGCGACCCTCTCGCAGGATCGGGTCCCACAGAAGCATACATTCCATAGGATTTGATAATTTTAGCTCAAATATAAACTAGACATTAAGTGAGATATCTAGGGAACCTTTTCCAATTGATATAACAATTTAGTGCAATGGGTCAAAGTCTAATACAAATCAAGTTTTAAACATATAGACTTTGGATTTTCAAAAAGATAAATATTTAAGCACAAAATATGGATACATGGCATTCAAGCAAGATAGACATTTTTGTATCCAAGCGACCATTTTCATATGATATAAATATTGAAGCACATCTGTACATCTACTAAGTCATAAATAGATCAAGTAGGGGGTTTTAGAACCCAAAACATCTTGGGTCCATGCAAGTTTGTTCTAGAAAATAAATCATCTTTTCTAGTCCATACATACTTGCAAGATTTCACAAACCGAAGTCTACACAGAGATTTATGATGATCTAATCTACCATAATAATCACATGAATCATACGAATAGGTAGATAAGGACGTAGATGAACAACTACAAGAATGCATAGGTACACAAACATGTTTAGCATTCATTACTTGTAGGGATTTATTTTCCAACTTTAGTTTTTCTTTTTCCAATTTTATCTCTTCAATTTCCTCTTTTAGAATATTTAGTTCATGAGATGTGTTAATCCTTAGTTTCTCTTCTTTTGTTTTTAATTCCTCTATTTTCTTTTCTAATTTTTTGTTATTTTCAATTAACTTCATTTCTTCTTTTAGCAAATTTTGATAGTCATTTTCAAGGTTTTCAAATTCCTTAAAAATTGAGTTGAGAGAGTTTTTAAGTTTTTGATTCTTGAAGACTTCAAGATTTAAGGCATCATTTAGTTTCTCACATCCATCAAGAAGTTCATCAATTGTAAGAGGCCCATCCTTATCAAAATCATTATTTTCTTCATTGTTGTTTTGTAATGCCATAAAATATTTAACATTAAATACATTTTCAAGTGAGGTCCATATTTCTTTAGCATTTTTACAATTAGCTATTTTATCAAATATGTGAGAAGTTAAGGCACAACATATTGCATTCATAGCTTTTGAGTTCAAGCAATATAATCTTTTATCATATTCACTAATTCTCATAGATTTTGAGTTTAATTCAAAGCCATTTTTAATTACTTTTAATAATTCACTATCTAGACTCTCAAGATAAGACCTCATACGGATCGACCAAGATCCATAGTCGGTTCCATCAAAACAAGGAAGTATAGAAGCCATTAGGTTGTCAATATAGATCTTTTCTTTTGAAGAAATTTGAAAGTTTAAAAATCTATATAAGAGCCTTTAGCTCTGATACCAAGTGAAATCCCACTAAGAAACCCAAGAGGGAGTGAATTGGGTGTCTTTATAAAAAATTTCCCTTTTGAAAACTCTTACTAAAATCACCCTAGTTTTATCCCTTGTTAATTAAGTTGAAATAGTTAAGCTTAATCAAATATCACAAATTTATATAAGCTTAAAAACTCTTGTTTAACAATACACTTAATTAGGAGATTTAGTGGCCTAATTAGCAATGTAGAGGTATTTAAGTAAAATGCCAATGCTAACTCACTCAATTCTAAATATGTAATGCAAAGCACAAATAAGAGAGTGAGAGAGGGAGTGAGAGATCAGAAATACCATCACAAGTGACACAAAGATTTATAGTGGTTCGGCCAACGACCTACTCCACTCTACTCAAGGTCGCACTTGAGGATTTCCACTATTGAAGTCTCCACCACGCCCGGCTCCAAGGCTTTTACAACCCAAGGGAATTAAATGAGGATGCCCTTGTCACCTTTACACCGACTCTCCTACTTCGCCAAGTTCTAAGCGCTTCACCTAAGGAAATTAAACACGGATGCCCTTCCCACCAATTCCAAACTCTCCAAGGAACTTACACGGCGTTCCTTTCACCAAATTTACAATGATGAAGAAGTTAAAGGCTTTGCCTCTATGTAGGCTACATTGCAAGTTGAAGCTCACTACAAATCTCTCAAATATCGTACAAAGTATAACCTAATCCACTCTCAAATGATTTCTCAAAATCAAGGCACAAAGAGAAGTGGGAGAGAAAAACCAAAAAATGATGGCCAAATAATTTTCAAGAGTTTTGTTAGAGTTGGACCATGTTCATTATCTCTTTTAGACCCTTTGAATGGGTATATATGAAGTCCCAACTCAATATGACCGTTTGGGGGGCAAAATAGTCAAAATTGGGTCAAACAGTCAACTACTCGTTGGGCCACAACGGCTATATTTTTTTTTGTCCCTAGTTGTTTTCCCAAAGCTCCGAGAAATATCTCAGAGTTCTGAGAAAAATTCTCAGAGCTCCGAGACTGGATTTCCAGCAATTGGCTTCCTACTTGAAAATTTCATATATCCTTCGTTTCTTGTCAGATTTTGACGCTTTTATACTCTACGGATATGCGAAAAATGAGAGCTATCTGTTAAAAATATTTTAAAAAATATTTGAAAATATTTTAAATAAGTTTTGACAGGATTTAGTTGCTGGTCCAGGTTGTTTTTCAGAACTCTGTTTTGTTCAATATTGTGTTGAATGCCATATGGGTCCCAACATGTTGGTACACCACTATGGCTGTTTACTTATCCATTTAAGTCCTTAAAGGGTGTGTTAGTGAAAATCCGATATAGGGGGTCCCAAGTTGAATTAGAAATGGCAACTATGAGGAGGGAGAATACGGTTGTTTAAGAAAACTAGAATTTACCAATTTGAAAAACTTAAACCGATTAAGAGATCAAAAATAATATTTTAAGCATACAAGTTAAATCTAACGGTGCAATGCAAATGAAAGAGCAAAGAGATAGAAAGAGTGCACCCGAGATTTAAAGTGGTTCGGTCCTCAAACTCGAGGCCTACTCCACTCCACCAACCAAACCCGTTGATGGCTTCACTATTTGATCTTCTTAACCTTGGCGAAGATCGGTGCCAATTACAATTGCTTTAACCTTGGTGGCAATCCTCACCACGGAGAAAAAGGGCTCCGCTTCTCCGAATACTCGCCCGAATACAAATCTTGAAAGATGAAAGAAAGAACTAAAAGATCCCTTCACAAGGGTTACAAAAGATGTACAATTGAGAGCCTATGATCCAAATCCTAGAGTTGGTGATGAGAGGCACAATTGAAGCTTGATTCACTCTTGGGTATTCAAATGAAGTTTATGAGTGTTAGGATTGATGGTTTGTATGTTTAGAACACCCATACTTATAGGAAAACCAAAATATGACCGTTCAATGGCATTGAGGTAATTCCAGCAAAATTCCAAACGGCTCTTTTTCAGACCGTTGGAGTGTTCTCGGAGTTCCGAGAATAATTCTCGAAGTTCCGAGAAAAAATCTCGGAGTTCCGAGAAGCCTCACAGAAATTGAAAAAAGTCTACTGGACCATTTCTCGGAGTTCCGAGAATTCTCGGAGTTCCGAGAAAACCTCTCGGAGTTCCGAGAAGCCTATGCAGAGCAGATTTTCAATTCTGTTTTTGGGCTTCCAGTTCTCAATCAAGATGGGATTGCTATGAGGGTTCCAAGGTGTTGGAACTCCACAAGTACAATCACTGGTTTATTTAGGGTGTGTGAGATTACTTTAATCATGCCTCTAAAAACCTAATCTAGGTTTGGATCAATTACATTTAAGAAAAGGTCTTCAATATTAATTTCTTCATGTCTTCAAGTCTTCATGACTTCTTGCTTGATGACTTTGGCCTTCCAATTAGTGGTCCAATGTGGGCTTCTTGGCCTTCAATCCAAGCATCCTTGATCTTACTTTATCAAGATCTACAACTTAGATAAACAAACACATTAGTGATAAATGATCACTTGTGTATTGGAATCATCAAAACAAGATGGGAATGCCAAGGTAAAAACCATTGGGCTTACAGTTAGTTTCTTCAAAAAATATATTTTTAAGGGGTTTTAAGATGTGCCTTAATAAGAGAAAACACAAGAGAGATAGGTGATACAATCTATCATTTTTACCACTCTCTTGAATGAACTCTTGAGATAGCCATTGCTTGATCTTATCTTTGAGTGTATATTTTTGAGCTTCTTTGCTTGACACCTTCTAAGGATGATACCACCATTTGGTTCAAGCTCCTTTGCAAGTGTTGATCCACAAGCCTTGGCCTTCATTGATCTTCCTTTGTTTGTTCAATTCTTTGAGATGGTTGATGTTGAGCTTCTCCTTGGTTGACCCTCCAAGGCATGATTGATTTAAGTATGCTCCAGCTCTTTTGACATGTGTTTAGTTCATCTTCAACCATAGGCCATCCATGGTGTGTGTTGGTGCTATCATGGATTAACTTCTAAATTTTCTGTCCATAACACAACACTCAAGGCAAACAATTAGTCCATAAAAGACTAATCAATTTGTGTTTGTTAATCATCAAAACAAGGTGATTGAATGAACCCATGGGGAACCCTTGGGCTAACATTCCTTAGCTTTTAATCTTGCAATCACTTTGAAGAAAGTCTCCTAAGCTTACTTGTGATCTCTATTGAAGAACGTTATACTCAAGCTCTCATTATCAATCATCTACCCAAAGAGAAATCACTCAAGCTCTCATTGTCAATCATCTACTTAAAGAAAAATCTTTCAAGCTCTCTCATTGGAAATCATCTACTCAAAGGTAAATCTCTCAAGCTCTCTCATTGGCAATCATCTACTCAAAAGAAAATCTCCTAAGCTTACATGAACCCTAGATTGGTGAAGTTCTCATCAAGCAAATTTGTAATATTTATTTAAGAAGGAAAAGTTTGTATTGAAGAGGTGTACTAGCCTTAGAGGAAGGCACAACACATTCAAACCTCAAGAACATTGTAAAGGTGGAAAGGGCGCCATTATTAAATCCCTTGGAGATTGTAACGGCTCTAATCTTGGCCGCTAAGGAGAGATTGTTGGCTAGTGTTCGGAGATGCGAAGCCTTCTTCGTGGGCGAGTGTGGAGGATGCGGAGCCATCCTCGGTGTTCCACATTTCATATAGTGGAATCCCTCAAGGAGCAAAACTTAAGAAGAGTGGAGTAGGTTTTGTTTTAGACTGAACAACTATAAGCCTTGTGTGCTTTTGTCTCTTGGTACATGTCTCTCTCTCTCTCTCTCTCTCACTCTATCTTGTGTGTGCTTTCTTGATCTTATCATCATTAGAGTGATTGGTTAGCATTTGGATTACCAATCATATTTATACCTTCCTAATAAGACCAATAATCTTCTTAATCAAGTGTGAATCAACTAGGGTTCCACCAAGTGTTTGATAAAAGACCTAAAAGAAACCATTCATCTTATTTTCTTATCTTGTTGTGGTATTTCTTTTTTCTTTTTTACTAACCCCATTCGTCAACCAAGTGTTTGACAAAAAGACTAAAAGAGAGAATAAACTAAGGTTTTCAAAAGTCACCCATCAAGTGTTTGATAAAAATACTAAAAGAAAGAATTAACTAAGGTTAACAAAAGTCACCCACCAAGTGTTTGTCAAAAGTTCTAAGAGAGGATATTCACAGGCCTAAGTGAAATATATAACCTAAGTTTTTGGAAATCAATATCACAACAGCTTTTAAGAGGATAAATATTTTAATAGCCAAACAATTCAGCCCCTCTTGGTTACCCTAATTGGAATTCACAAATAAATGCGGGACCTCTATCTAATAGATTATAATATGTCAATTGAGTAGTGAGTGGGATCGTAGCAGAGATTTAATGGTAGATCATGTAGAACCCACAAGTGGGCCCCACTGTGATTATTGCTCCGTAGCTAATGCTACAATCGCATTGAGGCAGTGGCCTCCATCGAGACCTAACCCTGAAGATAATCGTCAAATCATCATACCCCTAATCACATCAAATGTGCAAGTCCTTTCTCCAAGTCCACATTTTCCGAATTGAGTCCTACGGGAGGTGGACATCAACTACCCTCTGGGCTAACTCATGGTATACCTTTCAGTCAAGCAGTGTCGGCCCGCAAATGTATTTGCTAAAACCATTTTAAAACCTATTTTGTAAAATCCTTTTGATAAACATCTTATCAAATCCACCTGGCCAGGTATTTTTCTAGGCCTAGTGCTCTGACCAAAACCATAGATGTTATCCTATTAAATAGGTGGAGAATTCCATGTCAGATATCACTATTGATCTCGAAGGTTTGTCCAACACTCTAGTACTACCGTCTGGTGACTCCAAGAGAATCACGGTTAAATAGACAAAAAATGAGAGACTCGCCAATCGAACAATATGACCCCTCAGGTCCAAGGACATGTAAATGGTCATGTTTAGTAGAATAACTCAACTTTCTCCTATCCACAAGTCATTCTAATGTGATCCTGTTCAGTACGCAATCTCATTGTCGTACCCATTCTATCTTGCTTAGGGTCCACCACTCAAGTGATTGAGACAAGTCACTCCACATCTCATGCATGTAGGCAAGATAGATGCTAGTTGTGTATAGGAGGTGCCCAACCTCAACCCCAACTAGGAACTACTAAGGTCTGCAAAGAACCAGAATCTCATATCTCCTTTCTCCCTAGGATCTGTGAATCTATGAGCATGGGTTTCCTACTTTGCTACCTAAGGACAAATATATGTCAATAATAAATAACATATCACACATTTTTAAATTTTAGTACCCATAAATTGTCATTAAAAGAAACTTTTATGCGAAATATATTGGGTTTTAGGGCACCAACTCTAACACCAATTGTTTGAGGAGTTCCCTTGTAACTTGTCTTCTTATTTGGATAGAATTGGATGAGCAAAAGTCGAGATGAACAAACCAAACTCTTTGTAAATAAAGGGTAGAAAGGTCTGGACGAATTCTAAGAGTGAGAAGTCCAAAAATTCGTCCCCCCTTCTCCCCCATGAAAAATCATTTTCACATCCCCACGCCATATCTCTCTCAATTGATCAAAGAACACCAAAGATCAAAATAGAAAAAAGCCTTTTAATTTAGTTTTCTAATCTCTACAAAAAGGCACTGATTAGATCAGATCATAAATAAGTGAATAAGAGTTAGTCACATCCACAATCGATCGTACAAAGTAAAGAATCCATCGGTTCAATTTGCAAGTTCATGGTGTTCAGAACGATCGCAACCGTTCGAGGAGTAGATCAAGCAATCTGGTTTTTTAATTTACTCTTCAAAGAGGTAATTACTGATCTTAGATTGATAATAATAACTAGTATGGACTCTAGGATCTTGGGCAAAAAGCAAGATCGAAAAGAAAATTTAAAGAAGTATGCGATTCTAATTTCATAGCAATCTTGCTGGAAGGGGATAACCTTCCTTCAAGGGTTTCATGTGACCAAATCTATTTGTTGATTCTATTAATTGCTTTTTTTTAGTTTCATTCAATTGTGTACATTCTTTCTCTCACTCTTTATTTTTTTTCCTTCTTTTTTCTCTCTCATCAAATCAATATCCAACATTGAACTATATCTTCTTTCATCATCATAAATATCCTCATATTGTAACATCAACACCAACATCCTCATCATCAACAACAACAACATATTTTTTTTATTGGCTAATATTTATTAAAATAAAGGAAAAATGATAAGGTGAGAATAAAATCAAATAATTACAATATTAGCTTGAACAACATGGTTTCAGATCTTAGATTTTGTTCACACCAAACTCACAGACTCACGACTCAAGTCTTAATACCCAAGACACGAGACATCAAAACA
The DNA here is from genome assembly GCF_043159265.1 of Tasmannia lanceolata. Lineage (NCBI taxonomy): Eukaryota > Viridiplantae > Streptophyta > Magnoliopsida > Canellales > Winteraceae > Tasmannia > Tasmannia lanceolata. The sequence continues at coordinate 22,173,017 of NW_027518697.1, read as the reverse complement.
TGATTTGCTAAGAGGAACACCACTTTGGCATGAGCTTCGATCCAAACATTACAATATTACCTTGAACAACATGGTTTCAGAGCTTAGATTTTGTTCGCACAAGACTCACAGACTCATGACTCAGGACCCAAGACACAAGACACAAGACATCAGAACATGATTTGCTCAGAGGAACACCACTTCGATACAAAATTTGTTGAAGAAACAAAGTACTTTTTAATGTAACAAACATAAAAAAAACCTACGAAACCCAACAAAAATAACCAGACCAGACTGAACATACCAATGAACTGAAACCATCCTAGTTCTAGTGATTCTCCTCAAACTTTGGTCGTTATTTCATTAAGATCAAACTATTTCTATCCTTCTCTGTTACGACATTTAGATCTTTGTTGAGCAGGAAGAATCTTCTTTCATTGAGCAGGAAGAATCTTCTGGAGCTTTTATAGGACTGGGAGTCGCCTTCTATTTCTTCTTCACTGAGCTGATTCGAAGGCCCATCTCAAGCTCAGGTCCATTGTCAGAAGAATCCATGGGATCTGACCTGGTTTTGCCCCTTTGTCGAACTTTATCTGGGCCCTTTAAAGGGAATGAAGTGGAGAAATATCTGCATCTGCTTTGATCAACTCCATATTCATTGCTTAGATCTTCTCTTTCATATCGATGTGCATGTTGGTGACTTCCTAAATCCTGCCAGTTCAAGAAGGTTTTGGGGAAATACAAGCATGTATAGATCAACTCTTCCCTATGTTGACGTTCAGTTCCTACTGTTAACCACCTATCTTGGTGGATCTCAGGTATCAAGCGGGTTGGTCCATAGCTGTAAGGTCGGTTTGCACTTGAGCTCAAACCAGCAAATCCAAGGTTCTGCATAGTGAATAATAAAGGGTGGAATGAGAAAAGAGGATACTGATAGGAAGGAAGCTGAGGCTAGAATAAGAGGATAGGAGACGAAGAAGCTCAATGGCAGAGTAGAGAAGGAGATGTGGATGGGTTTTCAAGGCCTTGGTTCTTAGAGTGTTAATGATTTTTTTGTCTTGTCAAAATTTGGAATCTTAAGAGATTTCGTTCTTATCTAAGAGGATACGACATGTGTCGAGAGAGCTAATGAGGGATATGCATGACTACCGCTAATTATAGAAAGCCGCTTGGATTATAGCTCACGAGTAAAGGAGAGATATACATGATTACCGCCAATTATAGAAAGCCAGGTTGGATTAGAGCCCACTCAACTACAAACCTATATACTGTTTCTAAGATTTAATGGGAAATATGAGCTGATTTTGACATGTGCTCACGAAATCTAAAATTGCCATATATTTTTAGGTGGAGAAGGGATTAATTTTACTTTTTTTAGAAGAAATTGTGAAATTGTCATTGTTTAGGATACCACTCAAAGAATAATTTAATCCTCATAATCCAATAAAAGGAAAAAGGAATTCAAGATGAAAAATAGAGAAGGTACCCCAAAAATCGAAGGGGAGATTTTATCGCATTTATTTGGATTGCAAGGTTCATGCATGAAAAGGTCTTTATTTGAAGTGTGAAAATCTTATGTAGATTAACGCTATTATTGTCACTATAAAAGGTAGTATTTTGCCATTGGTGATATAAAATTGCTAGTATATTTCATTTGTATAAGTGGTTTTAATTTACCGATGGTATATTACATTTGTACCGATGGTTTTAATTGAACACCAGTTAATGTATAATAACATTCTAGAAATAATAAAAAACAAGTTGTACAAGTATTTATCGACGGTCAATTAAAACTGCAGGTACAAAAAATACAAAAAAACCATATTTGGCAACGAGACATTACCATCGTCGAAGACTAATAATCCGTTGCTAAACGTTTATCCATCTTTGTGTTTTAATTTTCAGATTCGGTCCCAACTTCGGCGTTGGCCAAAACCTAAAATCCAGAATTTCCCGAAATTTCCCAAAATTTAGACGGAAATTTCCGAAATTTGGTAGACCCAAAATTTCAGATTTTGTGAAATTTCAGTTTCAGTTTCAGTCGAAATATGAAATTTCAGATTTCGGCCGAAATTTAAATCCATACAAAGGAGTGACACGCAGGCTATCACATGAACCACCTGGGAAAAGAAGGACATGCAAGTAACGGAACCTAAGATAGACATATAAGAAGAGCAACCTCCATGAGAATGTGGAGTAATGGGGAGCGGTTACCCTAATAAAGCTATAAAAGGAAACGTTTGTCTTTAAGAAATAGGTCCCAAAACCAAATCAAACATGACTTAACACTTATCTTTTATCATTTACTTTTCATGTATCGTCTTTTACTTTTCGTAACTATAGCTTTCAGGATGAAGCAAGCAATGAATTCGTCTTCCCTAGTGAGTCTTTCTCTTTAATTTTGCTATCCCTAACACTGGCGTTTTGCTTTCATTATTTTATTGGCTAGCTAGATCGAATGATCAGTTGACCTTGAAAGTCTTTTGTGTTTTGCGCGCATCAACGTTCTATACCGTCAGTCGTTCACGTTCTGCGTGTGTCGACATCCCCACATTTATCATTGCGTCTGTACTATAAAAAGTCATTTCCATCGGTGTAAAAGCATATGAGCCCAAGGAAGAAGCATGGTTCCCCTCTTCTTCTCAATCGTCTGAAATCCAATCCTCAGGGAAGAATATGTTTTCGCTCTCGACTCCTCAAATTGAGTTTTTGATCGCCCGCTCACTTCACTCACACGCTTACACACACATCCACAATTGGTGCAGTGACCGGCTACGCCAGAGCAATTTTAGACTGAATAATTTTTATATTTTAAAATGAAAGTATTTCGAAAAATATTCTACACTTGTATCTTCTCTTGATTGCAGAAACAGATATGGTCACAATGGAGAAGCTAGTGGGGCTCGTTTGGATGCTTATGGCTTTGATGATCTAAAGCTCTACTTGGTGGACGAGCTACGTGATTGTATGGCAATCAAATTTGTGCCCGAGCTGTCACATCAACTAGAACAGCCTTCACGCATCGATGATAGGTGGCATAGCTTGACAGGAAGAAGAGGGAGAGAAGGAAAAGTGTGCAAGATCCAAACGGTGATGTATGTAGTTGCTGTACCAAAAACATGAGCAGCCTCGTGCAAACAACATATAAAAATTTGTTATGAGTTTTTTATAAGGATCTGCACCATAGTTAAAAAAATGCCAAATTAAACAACGATTTTTTCAAAAACTCGCGATTTAATAGTTTGCAGTTTAATACGCTACTACCTTTTAAAACCGTGGTTTTTTATAAAATCGATTAAACCACGAATAAAACATCTAAAACGCATTTTTTTTTCATTTTTTCCCCTAAATTTACCCCTGTCCCTAATCTAAATTACAAAAAGCCCATATAAGTTAAAAACCCTGAAATCAATTCTGCTTTCTTCCTCTCCCGTGCGTTAAACACAAACCCTAAATAGATGCCATCGCCTCCCAACCCAAATGTCCAAACCCTAAGCCCCTAACTTCTATCTAGCCATCCGGCCGTCGCCCTCGACCTTAAGATGTGACCCTCCACGCTTAATCTCATATACAAGAAGAAGAAAAATAAGAAGACAAAAAGAAAAAACTGGTATGATCTTTTTCCTTTTGATTTTTTATAATTTTTATTGTTGTTTGTGTGGTTGTGTTGTAAGATTTATATATCCTTTCTCAAATCAATGAAATATATAATAGTTGGGTATTTGTATTGCTGTGAAAAATATTCTTTTTTTTTGTTCTGATCTTCAATCTTTCATCTATTGTTCAAGATCTAGTAACAAGGATCAAATCATTCATTTTATATTTTTAGGGGGAGCCGATTTTCATTGTTTCATCTGCTAATTTTTATTTGGGTTTCATCTGTTGATTTTCATTTGGGTCATTTTTTTGGGAGCTGATTTCCAATCTTTTATCTATTATCCAATTTCTTAATGTATTGAATTAATTGTTTCTATGAATTGGTGTTCAAGTGTTAAGGGTTCAATAAGGGCTAAATGGGTTTTATGCATATATTCTATAGTCATTTTCTTAACATTGTTGTTTTAGTTTGGGTAGCTATAATTGCATGTGTAGGATTCACAGATAGAAAATTTATGGATATCAATACTCTCTATTGAAATAAGATAGATAAATTCAGTAGGCTAAAGTTGTATTAGTGGTGCTTTTGTGATTTTGTAGTGATTTGTTTGAATGGAATGTTTGGTACAATTTGATGTGATTGCTGGTTTGAAATGAATGTAGTCCTTATCTGTTTAAGTCATTTGTGGGTAGTTCTACATGCTGATTTATGCATGTCTACAGGGTCTCAGGTTTCTTCATCACCTCCATTGTATTGAGGGTAACAAATGCCACAATTATTTGTTCAATCAGTCTAGTTTTCTTATTCTGATAAAGGATTGTTGTGATGTGATTAGGATTACTAAATCACACCCAAATCAAATTGTAAAGTAGCATGTGAAGAAGCTTTAACATAATGAATCATGCAAGCATTTTTCATTCAATTTACTCTTTATTATAATATGTTTCTTTTTTCTTTGTTAAAATAGAAAAATTAAAAAAAGACGAGGAAGAAAGATCCTTTTTGAGAATATGCTGATGATGTGGGAAGTAACCCTTTTTTTATAAATTTTGTCAAAAAGAATGGGGTGATGGGATCACTCGAGTGAAGTATCATCTATTGAGAGAAGAAGGGCATGATATTAGTGTTTTTAGTCAAGTTTATGACTGAAATTCCAATGATAGGCCCAAGTATTCTTATTGGCACTTAGGAGGAGGGAGATTAGGTTAATTGTAAAAATAAATTTTTACTCTTTTTTAAACTTTTAACCCAATTAAAGATTAAGAGATCAAAAAACAATTTAAGCAACTAAGTTAAATCTAAAGTGCAAATTCAAATAAAAGAGCAAGAGACAAGAAGGAGTGCACCCGAGATTTAAAGTGGTTCGGTCTTCATACACAAGGCCTACTCCACTCCACCAACCAAACACGTTGATGGCTTCACTATGTTGATCTTCTTAACCTTGGCGAAGACCGGTGCCAATTACAATGTCCAAATGCTTTAACCTTACTGGCAATCCTCATCACGGAGAGAAGGCTTTGCTTCTCCGAGCACTCGCCCAAATACACGGTTTATCAAGAAAGAAAGAACAAAGAAAAATCCATTCACAAGGGTTACAATCTTGAAGAAGATGTACAAATGAGAGCCTATGATCTAAATCCTAAATCTAGATGATGAGAGGCATAAACAAGCTTGATTCACTCTAAGGATGTTCTAATAATGTTTTATAGTGTTAAGATTGATCGTTGGGAAGTTTAGAACTCACATATATATAGAAAACCCAAAATATGACCGTTTGGGGGCATAGTGGTAATTCTGGGAAAAACCCCAACTGCTATAATTTTTCCCGACTTAGTGGTCTCGGAGTTTCGAGAGATTTTCTCGGAGTTCCAAGAAATTTTCGGAGTTTTGAGAATTTCTCAGAGTTCTGAGAATTTCTCTCGGAGTTCCGAGAATACAAACAGAAGTTGAATTTTAGTCCCTGGACCATTTTTCGGAGCTCCGAGAAGCTTATTTCTAGCAGGTTTTTCAATTCTGTTTTCTTATTTGTTTTGGGCTTCAAGACTTCCACATTTTATACAAGGTTGGAATTGTTATGAGGGTTCCAAAGGCTTGGAACACCACAAGAACAATCACTTAAATATTTAGGGGTGTGTGATTACTTTATTCATGCCTCTAAAAATCTAAACTGGGATTGGATCAATACAATCTAAAAAAGACTTAAAATGGTCTTCATTTTGCAATGCTTCAAGTCTTCTTGAGCTTTGAATCGCCTATGACTTTGGCCTTCCGAATGTGGTCGAATTAGAGCTTCTGGCCTCAATCCAAGCAACCTTGATATAGAACAATCATGATCTATAACTTAAGACAATCAAACACATTAGTGATATAAAATCACTTGAGTTTGGAATCATCAAAAGAAGATGGAAACGCCAAGGTGGGAACCATTGGGCTTACAATCTCCCCATTTTTTATGATGACAAGCACAAGAAATTTTTCAATAAAAGCAAACATATTTTTCTTACTCTAGATTTTTCTCCCCCTTTGTCATCAACAAAAAGATGGGTAAAAAAAATCAAGAGATAAAAATTTTCAATTTTACGCTCCCCCTTTTTAAAAGAAAAAATCAAACATTGAACTCCCCCTATTTGGGATACTAATTCAACACAAGAGGGGATTTTTAAAAACCATAATTGAATGATATTCAAATTTAAGTGCAAGTCCCTAATCTAAAAACAAATATGAATAGAATCATATTGGGGCTTTGGGAACCCAAGCTTTCTTAGTTCTACCAAAATCTCTAATTTTAGATGCACATTGAAATTGATAGTGACCATGAATTCCACAATAATGGCATCTAACATGAGCGTTAGATAGACTAGTCCTATCATAATGCACATACTTAGGTCCATGACTAGCTTTCTTCAAGATTATGTCAATGATTTTATCACCATTTAAAAATCCATGAAGACATAATCTTAATCTTTCATTTTCATTATGAAGATGGGTTATTTGATTCAAAAAATCATTATTGTCATCTTCATAACTTTTGGAAGAGCTTGCCATATTTTAAAAATTGACTATTTGGCAAGATTTCTCATCCAACCTACCCTTAAGGGTTTCAATCTCAAGTTTAAGATTATCAATTTGTACTTGAGCTTGAGATTTGGAAGAATATGATTCATTTTTCAAAATATCAAGTTCATTTTCTAATTTGGAAATAGATTTCTTAAAAACTTTATTTTTTAAAATTTGGGAATGTAAAGTATTACATAATTCATCATAAGATATGTTTCCACTATCACTATTAGATTAACTATGAGAAAAGTTTGAATTTACCTCATCTTCATGGGTGAGTACCATGAAGCATAGATCATCTTTATTTGCTTTCTTTTCACTTGAGCTCTTGCTTGAAGCGCTTGATGAATCCCAAGCGGCTACAAGACATTTTGTTCTTCTTCCAATCATTCTTCTTTCCTTTGTACTTTGAGGATGATGACTTGAGAAGTGGACACTCCGGTCTTTTGTGTCCCATCTTCTTACAATTGTAACATCTTATTCCACCCTCAACGTCATTTTGTTTTCTTCTTTCTTTTTCTTTTTATTTTTCTTGTGGTTCTTTCTCCATAAGCTTTTGAATTTGCTTAATTGTTCTTCATCATCACTATCCGCTTCACTTGAGGAAGATGAGTCCGCCTTGGAGGTTTTGACTGCTAGAGACCTACTCTCTTTTTCTTTTGGCTTCTTCTCCTCTTGTCGGCTAGTGAGGAGCATCTCATGAGTGATAAGAGATCCTAAAAGCTTCTCCATAGTGAGCTTAGAGAGATCCTTTGATTCTTGTACGGCGGTAACCTTTGGATCCCAATGTGGAGGAAGTGACCTAAGCAACTTACCCACAAGCTCATCATTAGGATAAGATTTACCAAGATTAGCTAATTCATTTGTTATTTTAGAAAATCGGGTAAACATTTCAGAAATACTTTCATTTAAATTCATTCTAAACATTTTATATTTGCTCTTTAACAAGTTTACTTTGGAATCCTTGACTTGAGATGTTCCCTCATGGGTAATGGCAAGGGTATCCCAAATAACCTTGGCGGAATAAAAAAGAGCTATCCTATTAAACTACTCTGTACATAAGGCACAAAATAAAGAATTAATAGCTTTGTAATTCAAGTTTGCGTGCCTTTTCTCAACAACATTCCATTCTTCAAATGGCTTGGAAGGCAAAGTCTATCCATTGTTAACAATATGCCAAAGCTCCACATCTATCGAAAGAAGATAGATGCGCATCCTTGTCTTCCAATGTCCATAGTTGGACCCATCAAAAAAAGGAGGTCTAGTTGTGGAATGGCCTTCCGGAAGTCCGGTTCCAATGTTTGCCATTTCTCAAAAAGAAAAGTTTCCAATGATCTTTCCCTTGTTAGATTTAGAAATATCTTACCAAAGTTCAAAAAATCCAAATTAAGAGCCAAGGCTCTGATACCAAGTGAAATTCCAATGATAGGCCCAAGTATTCTTACTGGCAACTTAGGAGGATGGAGATTAGGTTAATTGTAAAAATAAATTTTTACCCTTTTGAAAACTTTTAACCCAATTAAAGATTAAGAGATCAAAAAATAATATAAGCAACTAAGTTAAATCTAAACTGCAAATTCAAATAAAAGAGCAAGAGACAAGGAGTGCACACGAGATTTAAAGTGGTTCGATTCTCATACACAAGGCCTACTCCACTCCACCAACCAAACACGTTGATGGCTTCACTATGTTGATCTTCTTAACCTTGGAGAAGACCGGTGCCAATTACAATGTCCAAATGCTTTAACCTTGGTGGCAATCCTCACCACGGAGAGAGGGCTTCGCTTCTCCGAACACTCACCCAAATACACGGTTTATCAAGAAAGAAAGAACAAAGAAAAATCCATTCACAAGGGTTACAGTCTTGAAGACGATGTACAAATGAGAGCCTATGATCCAAATCCTAAATCTAGAGGATGAGAGGCATAAACAAGCTTGATTCACTCTAAGAATGTTCCAATAATGTTTTAGAGTGTTAGGATTGATCGTTGGGAAGTTTAGAACTCACATATATATATATATAGAAAACCCAAAATCTGACCGTTTGGGGGCATAGTGGTAATTCTGGGAAAAACTCCAACGGCTATAATTTTTTTCCGACTTAGTGGTCTCGGAGTTCCGAGAATTTCTCTCAGAGTTCCGGGAATACAAACAGAAGTTGAATTTTGGTTCCTGGACCATTTCTCGGAGTTCCGAGAAGCCTATTTCCAGCAGGTTTTTCAATTCTGTTTTCTTATTTGTTTTGGGCTTCAAGACTTCCACATTTTATACAAGGTTGGAATTGTTATGAGGGTTCCAAAGGCTTGGAACACCACAAGAACAATCACTTAAATATTTAGGGGTGTGTGATTACTTTATTCATGCCTCTAAAAATCTAAAGTAGGATTGGATCAATATAATCTTAAAAAGACTTAAAATGGTCTTCATTTTGCAATGCTTCAAGTCTTCTTGAGCTTTGGATCGCCGATGACTTTGGCCTTCCGAATGTGGTCCAATTAGAGCTTCTTGCCTCAATTCAAGCAACCTTGATATAGAACAATCATGATCTACAACTTAAGCCAATCAAACACATTAGTGATATAAAATCACTTGAGTTTGGAATCATCAAAAGAAGATGGGGATGTCAAGGTTGGAATGATTGGGCTTACAATGACAAAGTTCAAGCTTTCGCAATGATAGTTGTCCATAAACTTGCTGAAAAACCACCTTCAAAGAGGAAAAAAGATATTTCAGCATGTACATCGAGTTCTTCTACAAATCAACCATCCATGGTGGACGTGGTAAGGAAAAAAGATAACGATTTAGTAGATAAAGTAATAGCAATATGTCTTATTGAAAATAATATTACTTTTAATGTTATCAATGTATCGTCATTCGCAAATATGATAAAAGAGGTTGATAACTATGGTACTGGATATAACGTTCCTGCGTATTCAACTCTCCGTCCAAAATTAGTATAAGATGAGAAGAACAATGTTGAAAATTATGTATTTGAAGTAAAAGAGTCATGGGATGTTTCGAGATGCATGTTGATGTTCGGTATATGGACCGATATGAGAAATCCCTCGTTTGAGAATTTTATACAAGCATGTCCGAGGGGGAGCAATTTTTATAAAAATTATCGAAGAGTCCGAACATAGTAAAATTGGGATATATCTTGAGCAATTCTTGGCTTCAGTAATTAATGATACAGGCGCCGAAAATGTTGAACAATTTGTGATGGACAATGCATCAAATTTTAAAGTTACTTGTGCATTAATAGAAGAAAATTTTTCCTATATCTTTAAATCAAAGTGTGCTGCTCGTGGAGTTGACATACTCCTAAAAGATGTCTGCAGAGAAGTTGAATAGAACAAAATTGTCTTTGACGATGTAAAGACCATTGTCGATTTTCTATATACGCAGTCACTTTTCTACTCTTAAAAGTTATTAACGAAGAAAGTGAATTAATTAGAAATAAATTTATTTTTTAACAATATTGATATTTTTAGAGGTACACTACTCTTTTAACTCCAATGAGAAAGTATACAAACAATAAGGAGCTTCATAAGTATTGCAAGACCAGATTTGTGACCCACTTTTTGATCTTCAATCCGTTTTACAAGTTGAAGATAACTTAAGGTTGATGGTGGCATCAACAGAATGGAGAGAGATGCTATTCTAGGACTCAAAGTGGAGAAACAGTTGTTAGAATAATTCAAGGTTTTGATTTTTGAAAGCTAAACAAGGATATTATTAATCATTTAGAGCCTTTGGTTAGAGTGCTTCGTTTAGTTGATGGTGACGAATCTACTACAGCATATATGTCTGACCGATGGAACGGACAAATGAAACAATCAAAGTGAGTAGTGATAGTGATCCAAACAAGTATGCAAAAGTACTCGAGTTGCTTGAAAAAAGAAAGTAAGGAAACATTCTTAATAAGATGCATCTAGCTGGTGCTTTTTTGAGCCCACATATGTTACATTATGGAAAAATTAGATTTGATATGCTAGAGGTGAGAAAAGTCATTTTCCGAGTTGCCCAAAAATAGTTCTTGAGATGGATAATAGAAGATAATTTCTTGATGAAGTGGTGATGTATGATGGAAAATATCCAAATTTATTTGAGGATATTATTCCTGTGCCAATGATTTTTAGAGTACATCCTCTTAAGTATCCTAACATTTTTTTAGCATTTATTTTTTCTAAATGTGATAATAATTTTATGATTATATGTAGGTGAAGTATGTGTGGAGGTTTAGTTCCTATACTTAAAAAGTAGTCATTCGTATTTTAAGTCAACCATGCAGGTCTTTAACATGTGAAAGAAATTGGAGCGCCTTTGAAGTAGCGCAAACGAAAAAAGAAATAGGTAATCTCCAAATTTGCTAAATGACTTAATCTATATACGTATGAACTTGGAGATGTGGAAAAATTCAAAGAAAAGGAACAAGAAGATCAGAAACCAATCAAACTTGACGAGCTAGGTGCCTTTTCTGAAGAATATGCTAATAATGATGTTGAAGGAATAGATGATGTATGCTATCAAGAGGAAGAAGATATTGACGCGTGACTCGATGGGATATGATTCTTCATTGACATCTTTAGATGTCATCATCATTTTGGTTTACTTTCACTTTTTGATGCTTTCATAGCAATTGGCATTGTACCATTTGAATCATATGTGAACTTACTTTTTGGGGTTGAATTTAATGATAATTTTAGTTTTTTTTATGTTATATTTACATATAAAGAGATACGAAGTCATGGACACACCCTTTTTTTAAACCAAAATGTATTAAACTTGTTTTTTCATTCAACGTATTTTCGCATTTTTGTTTATTTGACTGCTTTTTTTACTACGTTTTTTTATCCAAAACCATATTAAACCCGAATTTTTCCCGTCACATTTTTGGCCATATCACGTTTTAATTGAAACCCAGTATAATAATATACTAGAAATAATAAAAAACAAGATATATATATATATATATATATATATATAAGTATTTATCGACAGTGAATTAAAACTGCGAGTACAAACACTACAAAAAAAACCTTGTTTGGCAACGACACATTACCATCGCCGAAGACAAATAATCCGTTGCTAAATGTTTATCCATCTATATGTTTGATTGGTCAAGAGGGATCGAGTTACTAAAGGCTGGTCCAATTGGGCTAGGGCAAAGGAGTATGGTTTTAAATTTTAGTTTCGGTCCCAATTTCATCCTTGGTCAGAACCAAAATTTAGGCAAAAATCCGGTACTAGAAAAAAATGAATATTTAATTATATCCAAATTTAATACAAAATTTCCAAAATTTTGGTATTGCTTTCAACCGAAATCCGAAATTTCAGACCGAAAATATTTAGATTTCGACCGAAATTTAAAACCATGCAAAGGAGTGACATGCAGGCTGTCACATGAACCATCTGGGAAAAGGAGGACATGCAAGTAATGGAACCTAAGATAGAAATATCAGAAGAGTTACTTCCATGAGAACGTAAGGTAATGGGGAGCAGTTACCCAAATAAAGCTATATAAGGAGACGTCTGTCTTCAAGAAATTAATACCCAAAACCCAATCAAACATGTCTTAACACTTGTACCGTCTTTTACTTTTTGTAACTATAGCTTTCAGGATTAAGCAAGCAATGAATTCATCTTCCCTAGTTAGTCTTTCTCTTTAATTTAGTTATCCTTTGTGCTAGCTTTTTGCTTTCGTTATTCTATTGGCTAAATAGATCAAAGGATCAGTCAACCTAGAAAGTAGTTTGCGCTCTGCGCGCATCGACGTTCTACCCGGCGAGTCGTTCACGTTCTGTGTTATGTCGACATTCCCATATTTATGATTACCTCTGTATTGTAGAAAGTCCCTTCCATCGGTGTAAAAGCATAGAGAAGCCCAAAGAAGAAGGGTGGTCCCCCTCTTCTTCTCCATCCCTTGAAATCCAGTCCTCAGGGACAAATATATTTTGGCTATCGACCCCTCGAATTGAGTTTCCGATAGCCCGTGCACTTTACTCACACGCTCACACACATCCACAATTGGTACACAGACTGACGACATTGGATCAATTTTAGAGAAAATAATTTTTATATTTTAAAATAAAAGTATTTTGTAAAATATTCTACACTTGTAACTAAAGGAAGGTTATTCCCTTCCGGCAAGATTGCTATGCGCAGCGGAATAAAAATCGCATAGAACTTTAATTATTTTTTTCGATCTTGCTATTGTCCAAGATCCTAGTGTCTGGATTAGTTAATTATGTTATAAACATAAAAAAATACCTCTTTGAAGAATAAATCAAGGAACCACGCTGCTTGATCTACTCTTCGAACGGTTGCGATTGTTCTCAACGCCGTGCACCCTGCAAGTTGAACCGATGGATTCTTTTCTTTGCACCGTTGATCGTGGATGTGAATAACACTTATTCACCTCTTTAAGGTCTGGTCTAATCAGTACCTTTGATATAAATATTAGAGAATTATATTGGAAGCCTTTCTCTTTGAAACTATGTAGTGTAATTCCAACAATTGGAGAAGATGAATAGAGAGAGAGACAGAGAGAGAGTGAAATATGATTTTTCGAAGGAGGGGAGGAGTGGCTGATGAATTTTGGAGATGGAATGCTTTCAAAATTCGTTCATCCCTCTCCCTTCAATAATAAGAAGAGTTTGGTTTGATCTTCCCCTTATTTATCTCTCCCAATTCCTATCCAATACGAAGACCAGTTGCATTAAGACTCATTGATGAATTGGGACTCGTCCCAAACGTCCAAGGCTTTGTGGGGACGCCCAAGATACATGGGAGCACGTGTATTGAAGTCTCTCTCCAGCCCTTGTGGCCTTATCTCATAAGAGTTAGTGTTGGAAACAAATTGCTTGCTTTGTAGATCCTACAATTTGACAATTCTTATCCAAAGAGGAGTTTGAGTACAACTCAGAGTCCTTGAGCAATTGGAATGTTTTTCCCAGATCTCCAACTATTTTGGGAGTGTGGTGGGCCCCACAAACCTTATCCAAATGTGTAGTCTTATCCCAATTCTCAATTCTGTTCCAATTCTGCAATTTTTACAAAACCGGTTTGGGAATAACTATCTACATTTGACTTTCATATTACTATACATATTATTAATCATTTAATAATGTATAATAAAGTATAATAAATGAATAATTAATTAATAATTAATTATCCATTTAATTAATTACTAACTCACATCCAATGGGATTTATTTCTCCTCCAATTTGTCTTCGAAAAATTCTCTCATTGTCTCTTGTTAACTATTAACAAAGACATGTATATATACATACATAAACATATATATATATATATATATATATATTTACTTAATTAATATCGACAATGATCTAACGGATCATATCCGTCCATGCAATTACATAAAATGCGGACCTCTGGTCCGTTTGGATGTTATCGGGTCATTCGAGTTACGAGTGGGGTCATCGCAGGGATCCGACGGTTGATCCTGCAGAACCCTATGGTGGGCCCCACTGTGACCTCACTCTATAGTTAAACTACACTCGAATTAAGTCAGTGGCCTCCATCGAGATGTAACCCTGGAGATGACAGTCGGATCATCTTACCCCTAATCACATCTTGTATGTGTAAGTCCTTTCGTCTTGACTACATCTACTGAGTTGAGTCATATAGGGGGTGGGCACCTCTTAACCCCTTGGCCCACTCTTGGTATACCATTTTGGTCAAGCGGTGTTCGGCCTCCAAATGCATTTGTAAAATCCTTTGAAAACATTTCAATGTTTAATAAAAAATTCTGATAAACCATTTTATCAAATCCTCCTGGCCAGGCTATTTAATAGGCCTATCGCTCTAACAAAACTGTAGATGTCAATCACTAAATTTTAGGGCGAAGAATCCCTTGTTGAGTATCACTATTGGTCTCGAGGGTTTGCTCTACAATATAGCTATATCCGAATGTGACTCTAAACTAGAATCACTATGAGATAGACTAAGACCCTAGAACGGGCCGACAGACCAATAAGATCCCTCATGTCTAAAGATATGTGAAGGGTCCTGTTTCGAAGAACAACTTTATACTCTCTTTTGCACAAGTTGATCTTTATTTGATCTGGTACGATTGCTCTATCCAATTGTAGCACCCTCTCTTCTTGCTTAAGGTCCACTACCCAGATGACCGAGATAAGTCACTTCACGACACATGCATGTAGGCAAGACTGGTGCTAGTTGTGTACAGAAAGAGATGTCCAGTCTCTTTCCCAACTAGGAACTATTAAGGCTTGCATAGAACCGAGATGCCAAATCTCCTGGCTCCCTCGAATCTATGAATCCTTTGAGCATGGAATTCCTACTACGCTACCTAAAGACAAACATGTGTCATAAAATAAGCACATCACACACATTCATTAATATAATAACTCATGCGTGTCATGAAATAAATCTTTATTGATTAATAAATGTCATTCTACTGGCTTTTCAGGGCATATACTCTAACAATCTCTCACTTGCCCTCAAAGCCAGTCATGCATGTATCTTAGACCCATTCCCTCCAGATGCTTGTAAAAAACCTTTTGACTATGGGACTTGGTCAAAGGATCTGCCACATTGTCCACTGAAGCTACTTTAGCAATGGCCACATCCCCCCAGTCGATAATCTCTCGTATCACATGATATTTCCGAAGGACATGCTTTGACTTCTGATGAGACTTTGCTTCCTTTGCTTGAACAATTGCCCCGTTGTTACCACAATATAGCGTAATAGGTCTCTCAACAAAGGGTACGACTCCAAGTTCTTCTATAAACTTCCGCAGTCATATCGCCTCCTTAGCCGCATCACTCGCAGCGATGCATTCCTCCTCAGTCGTGGAGTCCGTCTTGGTGTCTTGCTCGCAACTCCTCCATGAAACTTCTCCATTAGCTAAGGTGAAGACAAATACTGATGAGGATTTCCTGTCGTTAACATTTGACTCAATATCTGCATCGGTATATCCATATACGACTAATTGTCTCCTCCATATACTAAACAGTAATGTTTAGTTCTTCTGAGGTACTTAAAAATGAGCTTGACAGCCGTCCAATGCTCTGGGCCTAGGTTTGATTGATATCTACAAACCACGCTTACAGAGAAACAAGTATCTGGTCTTGTGCTTAGCATGGCATATGTCAAGCTTCCCCCTACCAAGGCATAGGGAACTTTGTTCATTTCATCCTTCTCTTCAGATGTCTTAGGAGGCATCTTCTTATAGAGCTTGATCCCATGTCTAAAGGGTATTAACCTTTTTTTGGAATCTGCCATATTATACTTTGCCAATATCTTATCAATGTAATATTCATGTGATAGTCCAAGTGTCCTATTCCTACTGTCCCTAAATAATTTAAGGCATATGATATTAGACGCTTCACCCAAATCATTCATATCAAAGGTGCTAGAAAGCCATACTTTCGTATTAGATAATATTCCAACATCATTCCCAATGAGTAGAATGTCATCTACATACAAAACAAGAAATGTCACAGCACTCCCACTGAACTTTTTGTAAACACAAGCCTCATCTATGTTTTATGTATAGCCAAACTCTTTGACTGCTTGATCAAAATGAAGATTCCAACTGCGGGAAGCTTACTTTAATACATAAATGGATCTTTGCAACTTGCACACTTTCTGACTGCCTTCTCCAGCAGCTTCAAAACCTTCTGGCTAGATCATATAGATATCCTCTTGAATGTTTCCATTCAAGAAAGCAGTTTTGACATCCATCCACCAAATCTCGAACCGCGCTTTGTAGGTCTCTACCTTACCGCCAGGGCCTTTCTTCCTCTTGAAGATCCATTTGCATCCAATGGGCTTAATGCCCTCTGGTGGATCAACTAAATTCCAGACCCCGTTAGTGTACATGGAGTCCATTTCAAATTTCATAGCTTCCATCTATTTTCCTGCATCGATGTCTGACATCTCTTCTTTATAGTTGAGGGGATCATTATTATTTTTATCTGAGATCATATCATATGTCTCACCCAAGTAGACAAGTCTATCAAGTTGTTTGATCACCATACTAGTATGACGAAGTGTTCGTATGGGTATAGTGGGTTCTTGCTCAGTGTCTTCCTCTTTCTCTATTGGAATCTCAGGTTGCTCTTCCAAGGCAATAATATCCCCTTTGACAGTATTTTGGGTGAACTTTTCTTCCAAAAATACCATATTTCTACTTACAAAACAGTTTTACTCGCTTGGGTTATAGAATATATAACCCTTTGTTTCCTTGGGATATCCAATGAAAATACACTTTCCGGTTCTTATCTCCAACTTATCATCACTTATCTTTTTAACATGTGAGGGACACCTCCGTATGTGCAGTTGATTCAATATGGGTTTCCTACCAGTCCATATCTCATATGGAGTAGATGGTACTTATTTAGTTGGGACACGGTTTAAGCCATAGAGTGTCGTTTCTAAGGCATATCCCCATAGAAACAGAGGTGCTTCTGCGAAACTCATCATAGACCGGACCATGTTCAACAAAGTCATATTTCTACGTTATGAAACACCATTCAACTCTGGTGTCGCAAGTGCAGTCCATTGAGAGATAATTTTATTTTCCTTTACGTAATTCCTATACTCCTCCGGGAGATATTGTTCATCTCTATCAGAGCGAAGAGTCTTTATTCTTTTATTTAACTGATTCTCTACTTCATTCTTGTACTCTTTGAACTTTTCAAATGTCTCAGACTTACGTTGTATAAAGTACAATATTCATACCTTGAATGGTCATTGATGAGCACATTTAGGTGTGAATTGTAGGTAGGAAAAGCATGCATATTTCATATTTAGAGCGGTACTACTAAGGTATTTTGTGTGTTTTTGGTGTTTCAGGGTTATTCTTGAATTTCCATAGAAAATGGAGCTAAGAGGGTTGAAGATTAAAGAATTTTCTATCAATTTCCAAAGGGTTTGCTTTATGAAAAAATTAGTTCCATGGTTCAGTTGCCGGGATCAAAGTACTCATCTTATGGCTCACCAATTGGTTGGCTCGAATAAGCCTTGGGAAATAATTTGCGGGGTGCAACAAATTTACAATGAGGTACCATCGAATGAACGGTCAAGATCATCAAGGTAAAATAAATTGAAAACATGTCCAATTTGCATTGTGACTCCGTTCAATTAGCAAATCAATTGGATGGTTAAGATCAGCCTATGGAAATGATAAAAGGGCCCATCAACATTAGAATTCCATGTCCCGTGATGTTACACTCCTTTACATATTTGGATCCATTACTTGAACGGTTTAGATAAGCCTGTGAAAATGGTTCTAGGGAGAAATTCACTTTCAAAGTGGGTTTATAAAATGGATGGTCTGGATTGTTTCAAGGAGGTGATTTTCGGATGCAGCTTGTTCTTGTGGTGATCAACATACGTTCAACTAGTGGGACACATTTGTGGGTTATCTTTAGAGAAGGGTGGAAAATCCATTCGGTCATCATTGAGGGGACCCACCCATAATAATTCGTTTGGGGCTCTCTATTTTAAATTTAGAAGGCAGCCAACATGGTGCTTTCTCTCTCTTTGTGTCCAAGGCATATAGAGATATAAATAGCAATAGAGCCATATTTTTCTAAGAAATCCATTCGGTTGGTTGGAAGGGAATTGGAAGTCGGCAATTGGGGCGACCAATGTTATTTTGAATTTGGAAATTGGACTCGCTATTTATAAGCAAGGGTTTTTTTTATTCTTGGATATTCGGCCAAGGAGTGGGCTCCGCCATGTTTAAATTCCAAAGGAATTTGTCGCAACTTGGAGTAGGGACCACCATAAAAAAATTGAATTTTTAAATTCCATTGAAGTTTCGCCCAACACAATTGGGGCCCACCATTTAATCTCGCTTGTTTTTATAACAGTTGAGTCGTATTGAAAAAAAGCAACCAATGGGATAATCGTTCAACATTTGTGGGGTCCACTAGGGGATGGGCGTGACATCATGGTTGATTTGCATAGGCAATGACTCATTATTTGGGAAAGTGTTGTTGATATTTTTGACATACAATGAGATGTGCGGCTGTGATATGATTTTAGAAAGTAAACCACCATGTAGAGCTGTTGTTGCTAATTTTTGTTCAACCTTGGGACAACACATAGAAAGTGATAATTGAGGAAACCCATCTTAGTAGCCATGTGTACTCCATAAATAAAAATTGCATATTTTTTTGACATGATGAAGTTGCCCAATATTGGACGTGCATAATGTTCTTGTTGCTCTCTTTTGGACAACTATGACTTGACAAAAGCGAAACATCCGAATTGGTTGATCATGTTGCTATTATTCTACAATAGGATGTATTCTATATAATGGAGGTGGATTTGTGAAAAAAAGAGGAGAGAGAGCGGTATCTTCTAGTATTTAAAAGTTGAAGAAACAAACTCTGTATCTCTCTCCCCTCTTGGAATTTCGCCCAAAAATTTTTCTCTCTCCCCTAATTCAATTTTCATCCAACACTTTCCTTTTCCAATATTTTTCGCCCAATTATTTCACTCTTCCCTCTTTTATTTTCCCACATCATTCTCTCGTTTTCAATTGCGTAAAGGCGTTTGGTGCTTTCTTTGGTGAGCCATCATCCAAAATTCAATCCAAGGCAACAAGGAGACATCAAGGAAGGAGGACGATTCGGCCATTACAAGGAGGAGAAAAAGACTAAGTTCTCTTTAATTTTTGTTCCTTCTTTCAATTCTAATTCGATGTATTTTTGTTTCAATATTAATTCAAGAAGAAAGTACTTTTTGTTTATTTTTCTTTTCAAGTTCTTGGTGGCATTATTTTTCTTTATTTTTGTTTATTTCCCTTTCTCCAAGAGTAACTAAATCCTATTTACTTAGGGTTTAGATGAAACCTTGGGGAAGGAGAGAAATTGTTGATTAAAAACCAATGGTCTGAAATAACATCATATATAGGGTTTTCTTAGCATAGGTGCCCTAAAACCCAGTATATTTTGATGTTAATCAATAAAAGTTTATTTTCATGATAATTAATGGGTAGCTATAAGTTAAATATGTATGACATGCTACTTGTTATTGACACGTATTTGTCCTTAGGCAGCAAAATAGGAAACCCATGCTTATGGATTCACAGATCCTATGAAGCAAGGAGATATGGAATTCTGGTTCTTTGCAGACCTTAATAGTTCCTGGTTGGGGTTGAGGTTGGACACCTCTTTTTGTATACAACTAGCATCTATCTTGCCAACATGCACGAGATGTGGACTGACTTATCTCAATCACTCGGGTAGTGGACCCTAAGCAAGATAGAATGGTTATGACAATGAGATTGCGTACTGAACTGGATAACATTAGAATAGCTTATTGATAGGAGATAGTTGAGCTATTCTACCAGACAGGACCCTTTACATGTCCTTTGACCTGATGGGTCATATTGGTCTGTTGGCGAGTCTCTCATTCTTGGTCTATCTAGTCGTGATTCTCTTGGAGTCACTAGAGCCTAGTACTGGAGTGTTGGACAAACCTTCGAGGTCATTAGCCTGACATGGAATTTTCCACCTATTTCATACGATAACATCTATAGTTTTGGTCAGAGCAATAGGCCTAGAAAAATACTTGGCCAGGTGGATTTGATAAAATGTTTATCAAAAGGATTTAACAAAATAAGTTTTGAAATATTTTCAGCAAATATATTTGCGGGCCAACACTGCTTGAATGAAAGGTATACCGTGAGTGAGCCCAGGGAGTAGTTGATGTCCCCCCATGTAGGTCTCAACTCAGTAGATGTGGACTTGGAGAAATGACTTGCACATTTGATATGATTACGG
Source organism: Tasmannia lanceolata (assembly GCF_043159265.1). Taxonomy (NCBI): domain Eukaryota; kingdom Viridiplantae; phylum Streptophyta; class Magnoliopsida; order Canellales; family Winteraceae; genus Tasmannia; species Tasmannia lanceolata. The sequence continues at coordinate 22,152,595 of NW_027518697.1, read as the reverse complement.
GTATGATGATTTGACGGTTATCTTCAGGGTTACGTCTTGATGGAGGCCACTGACTCAATGTGATTGTAGCATTGGCTACGGAGCAATAATCGCAGTGGGGCCCACTTGTGGGTTTTGTAGGATCTACCGTTGAATCCCTGCTATGATCCCACTCACTACTCGATTAACCTATTATTATCTATTAGATAGAAGTCCCGCATTTATTTGGTTGCTTACACGAACTAGTTTCGTGGCATTTGATGCATTGAAAGGATATACACAATGTATATAGTGTATATGCACTATGGGATACATTGGGAATACCAAAATGCTTAAGTATAAATCATAAGGGTATTTTGAAACTTATAGAAAAATATGGATGGAGTTTTTTATCCCATTGGATGGGAGGAAATTTGTTTATTTAATTAAAAGAATTAAATAAATAATTGTAAGTTTAGCTTATAGACTAGTTTTACTAAAACAGTCATAACTTACTCATCGCTAGTCCAAAATTAATGTGTACATACTCGTTTCGAAGAATTTTGAAAGATCTACAACTTTGTAGTTTATGATATTTTCTAATTTGGCCATTTACTTATCCAAAAATGAGGTCGTAATTTGACCTACAGGCTTATAGGGAGAATGTTGAAAAATGAAACAATGTGTGAAATATTTTTGGGATTGTTTTTATCCAATAAAGCAACCACGTTTTTTACTTGGAAAAAAATCAATTTAGGAATTTCTAAAAGTCTAAGAATTTCTAAAAACACTCCCACATTTTTTGGTTACTATTTTGTAAAGGGCAACTAGCTTGTTTCCAAATTGGAGCTTCTAATTGTGGCTAGTTTCCATGTTTTGTGAGATTTCTCTAGAAGCTTTGGGTTGTGCATATGAAAATTGAGAACTCTATAAATACAAGACAAAGGAATAGAGTTTACGAGAACTCTTCCATAATTCCATGTGTTGGAAATTGGTAGAGACATCCTAAAGTCTTTCTCTTCAATTCCATCAACTAGTTTTGTCTTTTCTAAGTCAAAGACAAACATCCAACAAAGCTCCATTGATCTAAATACATATTCCCTCATTATAATCTGATTTAGATCAGGTTATAAAGTAAACAAAGAGTTATTTACAAGATCCTTTGTGCAAAGAAAGGAATCCATCGGTTCAACTTGCGGTTTCGCATCAATTAGATCGTTGGCGGATTTTCGAGGAGTAGATCACGCAGACGTTTTTCTTCTCATTAGCAAAATAAGGTATTTATATTTATGTTTATTAAATTACATTAAAATTAATTAGTCCTAGGAATCCTGGGTTAGAGCAAAAATTTTGTTCTACACTTTCCTTTGCCTTAATGTCGCTACTTGGAAGGATCACTTTCCTTTGCCTTTTATTCATCAAATGTTAGAAAGGTTAGCGGGTCATGAGTATTATTGCTTTCTTGATGGATATTCCGGTTACAACCAAATTCCCATAGCTCCTGAAGATCAAGAGAAAACGACATTCACATGCCCCTTTGGAACGTTTGCTTATAGACACATGCCTTTTGGGTTATGCAATGCACCAGCAACTTTCCAAAGATGCATGATGAGTATCTTTTCTAACATGGTGGAGACCTTCTTAGAGATTTTTATGGATGATTTTTCTATTCATGGCTCCACCTATGCCGAATGTTTACATCACTTAAAATTGGTCTTACGAAGGAGTAGAGAAAAGAACATTGTCCTCAATTGGGAAAAATGTCATTTTATGGTAAAAGAGGGCATCGTGTTAGGTCATGTGATTTCAAAAGAAGGGATCAAGGTAGATAAATCCAAGGTGGATCTCATTGTCCATCTTCCACCACCCAAAAGTGTGAAGGATATTCGATCATTTTTTGGCCATGCGTGCTTTTACCGCCGTTTTATAAAAGATTTTTCTAAAATTGCTAGACCTCTAACCAACTTGATAAGAATGATGCGATTCTTTTGAGTGTTTGAAAAAGGAGTTAACTACGGCTCCCATCATTCAAGCACCCAATTTGACCGAACCGTTTGAAATTATGTGTGATGCTTCCGACTTTGCAATAGAAGCTGTGTTGGGTCAAAGATTCAATAAATTACCGCATGTAATCTATTATGCAAGTAGGACTCTCAATGATGAACAACTCAACTACACCACTACGGAAAAAGAATTCTTAGCGGTTGTGTTTGCATTAGAGAAATTTCGGTCTTACTTGATTGGATCGCATGTGATAATTTATACCGACCATTCGGCAATCAAGTATCTTCTTGTTTGCTTGAGGACAAGCAAAGCTCAAGTATGGGGGAATTTGATGAACACATTTATGTGTGAATTGTAGGTAGGAAAAATATGTATTTTCTATATTTAGAGCGGTGCAAGGTATTTTCCTTGTTTTTGTTGTTTCAGGAAAATTCTTGAATTTTTACGGAAAATAGAGCGAAAGAGATGAAATTCCAAAGAAAAGATCTAATATGGGAAAACCACATATTTCAGCCCATCGATTGGATGGTACCCATTAAAATGAGTGGTCTAGATCAGCCCATGACAACTATTTTGGAAAGACAACCCATTTATGTTGTGGCTCAGTTAATTGGGTGGCCCGGATTAGCTTATGCACCTAATTTAGATGAAGCGGTTAATTACCATTATGTTCCAATAAAATGAACGGTTTGGATCGTTCTATGAAGAGAATTTAGGGAGCGCAATTGATCTACAATGTGGCCCAATCAAGTGAACGGTTTGGATTAGCCCCATGATGCCCAGCTCTCACACACCCTCTCTCTCTCTCTCTCTTATTTTTAAAGTGGGGCCCATGAGTAGCTAACAAAATGGTCGGTCAGATCAACCTATGGAAATCAATTATGGGCATTGTTAATGGTGGATTCACTACATGGTGTAAGATGGTGGTGCAAATATCAAGCATGTGATGGTAGGACCCACATATGGTCTTAGCATGATGGGCGGATTTCCAATGAGGGAATCAGCTACTGAAGGGTTAAGCAATATGCTTTCTTATCTAGAAAGTGGACCCCACTCATTATTTGGCATTCGGTCATTTATAGTAGACCAACTACAAAACCATTATGGAATCTAAATTGGACGGTTTAGATGAACCTATAGGAATGGTGGGGGTACAAGCAATTCACATTACAATCCACAAAATGAACGGTCTGGATCATTATATGAAAATGAATTTGGGATGCCATAATATGCGCCTCATGTATTGTGGACCCACTTACACTATTTGCATAATTCTGCAATGAAAGTTAGAAACCCACCATTTATAGAATTTACAGATCTAACCAATATTCTATAGTGAGCCCAATTATTTTGTGACGTATGCAAGTAAGAATTTAGGAATGACAATTACCAAAATAAGGAGACACTTCACTGGTTTTATTGGAATATAGCAATGTGGGCATATTTCTTATAATTGGAAAGTTTGTCCACATACCATTATAAAAAGCAAGTATCGGTTCACTTTATTGAACTGGAAACATGGATTTTACGAAAAGCAAGTGTGGAGTAGGCAATATTACGAGATCGTATGTCCATGCTTTACTTATACGACGGGTTTTTAAATGCACGATTTGGATGATCTGTGGAGCCACTATGATTGGAAATTTTCTCAAACTAGGCCAAATAGAAGAACGAAATTCTAGTTTAAGGGTTTTTCAAGCCAACGTAGTTCGAAATCGAACTCTCCTAACTAAAACCTAACACTCCAAATGATTTAAGGGTTTTAATGTTTTTCAAGTGTTTTTGACATTTTTTAAAGTTTTCAAATGTTTTTCAGTATCGAATTTCTAATGTTTTTGGATTTTTAAATTCTTCAAGGTTTCGGACCTTTAAATGTTTTCACTCTTAAAGGGAACACGCAAGTAACACCACAAACTAGGACAAAGCCCTAAATCAATAGGGGAAACCCTGAACGAACAACAAGCGTCTCAAAGAGACGAACCACAACAAGTAACAAGCGTCCCAAGAACAGTGAGAAATGATCTAAGGTCCCAAGCCAGCAAGGCTCTAATAACAAAGAAGAAGACAACAACTCTAAATGACTAACTCCTAAGCCATAGGACAAACTAACAGTCTATGAAATAGACTCCTAAACAATCAATACAAAAAAATGGATGCAAGCAAAGCTCAAGTATGAGGGGATGTAAATGAGACTGGGCATGTCTCCTATATACAAAGGTGGGCTCCAAGTATCCCTAGCATCGCCCTTGCAATGATAAATGGGATTTAACATCTAAGGGTATCCAAAAGACTGAGTTAGTCTTTAACTAAGAAGGGAAGTATTCTAGCATGAAGCTTGGCAAGCTTTCTAAGAGGGTAAACTATCTAAATGAGACAAAGCTTGTCTCCTAAAAGGGCACTCATGGAACTTGGAAGGTCTAGACATGATTTGGAAGCGATCCTAGAAGTTTAGATGCCTAGGTTAACATATAGCACAGGTTCCACTCATTTAGCATAAAAAAAATATTGAAAGCACTCTACACAACATGCAATTTTCGCAAATAAGGCTCTAAAATATAAAGTAAATCATGAAAATTGATCAATATATGATTTGTGACTTGCTAGCATGCTCATCATATCCCAATACAAGCATTAGAATCAATATAGGCTCAAAAAAATCTAAAAAGAAAGATGAAATTTTCACCCAACATGTAATTTTCACCAAAAATGGTAGAAAACTGCCAAACAATTCATGGAAATTATTCAATATATGATTTAAAACTTGCTACCAAGCTCAAAACATCCAAAACAATCATTAAAATTGAATAGAGTTCAAGTTGTCCGATTTTTAAGAAATAGCACAATTATGACATATAGTATGAAAAATGCAACTTTGCACTGACTTTTGGACCCCTCAAACATCAAAACCATCAAAAACTCTACCAATCAAAATTGTAGATCTCAGCATAAGAAATATTCTCTAAGTTGACCACTTTGTTTGGATCTGACCAGAAGTGGCCGGAAAATGGCCCCTTACGATCCATCGCCATTAAAAGACATTAGTGTTTTAACTGAAAGTTCGGGCTTAGTTTTGACACTCAAAACATCGTTTCTGGAAAAATTCGCTCAAGGAAAAAGTATTAGAAAATCTTGTGAAGAACATTTTACCTTTCTACGGGTTCGGACGAAACAGACTTGAAATAGCCTAAAATGGCCACCAAGCAGCTGTTGCATAAATGACATTGTTTTCAGAAAAACTGAAGCTTGTAAGTAGTTTTTGACATTAAAAAGCCTTTATGGAAATATTTGCTCAATAGGACAGTGTTAATAGTTTCAAACAATTCCGGCCAGAAGCAGCCTAAAAGTTACTCGACACGATAATTTCCAAAAAAACTTAGAAAAACAGCGTTATGGACTGAAAACTTTAAACAGGCTTAACTCTCGTCTTTTGGCCAAATTTGGGCCGCCATATGTCGAACTGACCGGCTCGACGAGATCTACAAGATTGAAATGTTTGTTTTTTGATGTTTTGAGCATTTGAGGTCAAAAAATAGAAAATTCAGAACTAAGGATCACTATACCTAGGAGAACACATACATCCTCATTCAAACACAGTCACAAGCTCACACTTACATGCCTGCAAATAAGTACACATCCACATACATTCACTGTATTGACACACCTGTACATAGATTTAGTGATACTTTTACTTGTACATGATGTACTTATACAATCTCTATGAACTAAATTTATGTGCTAAACAGGGCAGCAACATGGACTGGCAATGTGCTGAAACAGGGGGCAGCAATGGGGCTGAAATAGGGGTGAATCTAGGACCAAACAGGGAAGATTTTGTGGACAAAATCTATGCAGAAATTAGGATAGATTTCAGGGGCTGAACTGGACAAAAATTGGGACAGATTTCATGGGCTGAACTGGGCAAAAATTGGGACAGATTGTGCTTCGAAACGTGCATAAACAGGGCTGAATATGGGTTCGGACTGTGCATAACAAGGGCTGAATTGGTGGACAGAACTTGGCCAAAACAGGGGTTGATTATGGACAGATTCACTCTTAAAAATGCATAAAACAGGGCTGACTTATGGACATAATTGTGCTAAAACAAGGGGCAACAACAGGGTGGTGAGAGGGCTACAATATGGATGAATCTGTGTGCGAAACTGGGCAGCAACATGGACTGGTATTGTGCTGAAACAAGGGCAGAAATGGGGCTGAATCTGTGCTGAAACAGATGGCTGAAATGGACTAGTATTGTGCTGAAATATGGGGCTGAAATGGACAGACTTATGCCAAAACTGGGGCTGATTCATGGGTGAAATCTGTGCTAAACAAGGGCTGATTTCATGGGTTAAAACTGTGCTCAAATGGGGGCTGAGTTGCGGGCCCAAACATGTGATGTGCTATGATAACAGAGATCTAGACCATAGACCTTAAATGTACATCTACAAATCAGCTCGATCCAAGGAAAATTTGATATTTAACAAGAGAAAATGATAGTAGAGACATCCAGCAATTTCTTTGTAATTGAGAATCATTCAATTCAACACAAAACCTATGAAAATTATGGAATAATCATAGATGCAACATGTATACCAAAATATCATAGATAATGAACATGGCATAAAGAATCTAAGAATCTACTAGGCATAGATCAGAGATGAGCATGAATTTATTCTCCAAGTCACAATCCCTTATAAGGAAAATTCATACATGACAAATTAAGATGTTCCTTAGATCTTTGCTTTTTTTTAAAATCAATCCCTCAGTTATAAAACAGCAGGCATAAGGAACTCATATCACTGATTATAGAATCAACATGAATCAACAGTAATCATAAAAAAAAATCAATAAAGACAACTGAAGAACACATACATGTGATTGCAACTTCTCTTACCTTGATCCAATCACACGATAATAAAAATTTCGACTACTCTTTCTTATCTTTGTACCTCAAGCCAATTAGAATGCAACGGTATAATGATAAAAAATACCGATCTTAACCAAAAGAGATTGAATCAGAACCAAAAGTTATTGGATCTAGGATTTATGAGAGTGAATGACCAAGGGTTATAGGGATTGAAAGAAATGGAGGTTGAGAAAACAGATTTGGGGGATGGAAGATAGTGGTGGTTATGGTTTCAAAGTGAAATTAACAGATTTGAGGTTAATGAATGTAAGGATCTGAGATTTAACAAGTGAAACAACAGAAATTGGAATAGATCTATGACTTATAGTTGCAAGGCGAAACCTTGGGGTTTTATTAAGATCAAAACTAATTTTGCTATACTAAAACAGCTCCATTGCTAAGAACATAGTGTTTGAACCAGAGAGCAACCAGCCGGAACTCTGGTGAAATGCTTGGAGAAGAATATCGGAGAATGGAATTAGGGTTTCAAGGAAGAAGAAAAAGGAAAATAGGTTTCTCTTCTATGAGCTCTGCTAGGGTTTGTGAAAGAAACCTAGATCCCTCACAAATGAGAGCCTAAGCTCCCTTTTATAGAAAATCTCAAAAATTTTTACCCCCATTATGTTATGGGACAACCCCCATTAGTAGATTTGGCTTTGCTTTTGGTATGAAAGGGTGGTCCACTGAAAATGTTAAATGAAAATTAGGAGAACAAATTCGTGCTCTTTTAATTGCCTTGGGACACCCATCTACTGCAAAATACACACGCTTTATTCCCACCAGGCCACCTCCTGGTCATGATAATGCACACCCCTTCTGTAACTCTAAATTAACACAACACTACCTACCCCTCTCATTTGCTATGCAAACTGCGACGAATTTTTCTGAAATTTTAGAGGGACCTAAATGGGACCCTGACCTATGCTAGGACTGATTTTGGGACATCATATTCACTTATTTAAATGATTTTTTAACAAAAACAACGGTTTAGGGTTCGGTCAAAATGGGGTGTCTACAAGTATGGATAGCAGTAAGACATCAAGAATTCCCATGAGTACAACTGCTAAGTTAGAAATTGATGAATTTGGTAAATCTGTGGACCAAAAGATGTATAGGGGTATGATAGGTAGCCTACTCTATTTGACAGCCAGCAGACCATACATTATGTTTACTGTCTGTCTCTGTGCTCGATTTCAATCGGATCCAAAGGAGTCTCACCTATCAGCAGTCAAAAAGATCTTCAAGTACTTAAGAGGAACCCAAAGTGTGGGACTATGGTATGAAAGATCTACTGCCTTCACTCTCATTGGATATTCAGATTCAGACTTTGCTGGATGTAGAGTGGATAGGAAAAGCACTAGTGGGACTTGTCAATTCTTGGGCAAATCACCTGTTTCATGGTTTAGCAAGAAACAAAATTCAGTAGCTTTATCCACAACAGAAGCAGAATATGTGGCTGCTGGAGCTTGCTGTGCACAAGTCCTATGGATGAAAAGCACATAGATGGACTATGGAATTAAAATGGAAAATATTCTCATCCAATGTGACAATACTAGTGCTATAAACTTGACAAAGAACCCCATACAACACTCTAGAACCAAACATATTGAGATTAGGCACCACTTCATTAGAGATCACTCACAAAAAGGGGATATTTGCTTAAAATATATCAACACTGAGGAACAATTGGCTGATATCTTTAAAAAACCCCTTAGTGATGATACAATATGTTATATCCGAAGTGCCTTGAACATTTGGAGTGCGGATCAAGTCAAAGAAATTGCCAGATAAATACTTTGTGCCTTTCACCAGCTTATCTATAAAGTATATATATATCATCCCTGTTTGGTAGTATCTGCATGAATGAGATGTCAAACATTAATCTTAAAAATCACTCAATTGGTACTCTTAGCCTTCTTAGTTCTCTAAGATGGAGCGGTACCTTCACCTTAATTAAAATACCTAACAATTTGACAATATGTCAACATCTCGATCATAAATAGGTATATGTGCATTACTTGGCTACATATTTTATACCATAAGCATTGATTTAGGGGGAGTACCTAACTCAATCTTCATTCACTCCTAATTGCTATACATTTTAGTTTGCCCTTTCTGTCGATGACAAAAGGGGGAGAAGTTTGAAATTGATTATCTATTCACTTGCCTATATACACTATATGCTTTTACTTGTTATCGTTTATCATTGTGCATATATTGAGGGGGAGTTCCTGCATTCACTTGCCTATTATGTCACTCCACACACACCTCATAATCAATTTTGTTTGTCATCATCAAAAAGGAGGAGATTGTAAGCCCAAGGGTCTACTCTCCTATCTTGTTTTGATGATTCTAAACATAATTGATTATGTTCTTGAATACTAATCAATTTGCCTTGAAGTGTTGTGTTAAGATAGGTTGATCATTGAAGGAACCAACACCCACATGGTCATGCTTGAAGATGTACCACACAAGAGTCAAAAGAGCTAAGTGGAGCTCATATTATCTCTCAAGCAAGCATACACAAAATGGAAGACCAATTGAAGACCAAGGCTAAAGAGAAGTTGAGGGTTACCTAGATTTCATTGTACATCTTTTTCTCTTTAGATTTCTAAGTCAAGGCAAGGTTTTCAAAATAGTTTCCAAAACCACTTAAGAACTTAAATGGTTAAGTGAATGGTTATGTGGTGAACCAACATGTTGGGACCCTCATAAACAATCCAAATTATCATAGGAATTGAGTTCCAAAAGCCCAAAATTAAATAGCAACAAAAACAAAAAAGTCATGCTGATTTTAGGCTTCTCGGAACTCCGAGATTTTTCTCGGAGCTCCGAGCTCGGAACTCCGAGAAATGGTCCAGTAGTATTTTACAACTTCTGGTTATTCTCTCGGAACTCTGAGAAATGGTCCAGTAGTATTTTCCTACTTCTGGCCGTTATCTCAGAACTCCGAGAATGGTTCTCGGAACTCCAAGAACGTCGCGACAGCTGAGAAAAGAGCCGTTGGCTTTCTAATTAAAAATTGGTTTTTTATATTTACACCCCCAAACGGTCATATCTTTTCTAAGGGCTATAAATACTCATTCAAGAGGATGATCTTCCTCTCTTGAATATTTTGAAAAACATCCTGAAGCCTCAAAGAACTTGCAAACCCCTTTAGCTTGAGAATTAGTTTTTCTTCTCCACCAAACTTGCCTTGCAACTTGTAAATCATTTGAGTTTGTATTTAGGGCTTTCACTTGCAACCTATTGTGGAGAGCACTCAAGGGGACTACATCGTGCATCAAGCTTTCAAGAGTAGCCAAGCAATTCATCTTCTATTCTTGTAAAGGTGGCTAGGTCATCCTATTTTAATACCCTAGGGAGTATCACTTAGAACTCGGCAAAGAAGGAGAGTCGGTGTAAAGGTGTCAAGGGCATCCTCATTTAATACCCATTGGGAGTGTAATCGCCTCGGAGCCGGGCATCGTGGAGGTCTCACATAGTGAAAATCCTTAAGGACGATCTTAAGAAGAGTGGAGTAGGGCTTTGCCCGAACCACTATACATCGGTGTGTTCCTTCCTTGTCTTGCACTTTCATTCTTGTTTGGTTTGGCATTTCATTTTGTTTTGATCTTTTTTGAACTAACCAAAATCTACTCAAAAGAAGAAAAATCAAATTAAGTTTAATACTTAAATTTAAAAAGGTATAAAATACTGTTAAAACCAATTCACCCCCCCTCTTGTTTATTTCACAAAGAAATGAATCCATCGGTTTAACTTGCGGTTTCGCATCAATTAGATCGTTGGTGGATTTTCGAGGAGTAGATCACGCAGACATTTTTCTTCTCATCAGCAAAATAAGGTATTTATATTTATATTTATTAAATTACATTAAAATCAATTAATCCCTAGGAATCCTGGGTTAGAGCAAAAATTTTGTTCTACACGGTTTATTCTTCCGCAACGTGTAGCGATATTGCTTGGGGTTTTACAACTAATCTAACAAGTTTTATAATTGAGGATTCCCAATTATTCATGCCATTGGATTTTATCCTTTCGTATGCGTAATTGTTGATGAAATATTATAAATTCTTATATAATCTTTTAAATTAGAGTGTGTGTTTGATAAATTACTCATTAGCAATAACATCCATTGATCTTATTTCCCATAGACTAATTATTAAATATACAATTCAATTCAACAATTGGTTTAATTAATTATCTAATCCGAACCCATGGTGGATTCTAACACTAAGTAATCTTTTAATCGAATTAAGGTTTCAATTCAATTTCTAATTACTTTTACAATTAGTTTCCAATTCACTTTAGAGTAGTTTTTTTCAATCGAATTTTCTAATTAATTTAGGCTTTAGATTTTAGTTTTCTAATTTGATTAGATCGGTAATTAATAGAAATCCTTTGAATATTGGTTCACTTTGCCTAAATATAAGGGTTGAATTTGTAATCGTTTCTTCATTGTTTTCGATCCGTATCTATTTAGCTTATAAACTTAAATATATTGATTGGATCCGAGGTCAAGTCCACATAAATCCTGAGTACATTCCAGGCAATAATATATCGTAAGTTTATTTTCCAAATGATAAAAGGGTAGAAATCACAGTAAAGATTGTTCTCTTCCCTGAGTTCGACTCATATCTACACGCGATCCGTGCACTTGTGGTTATTTATTATATCACAATTAGTCATCCATAAAAGTCACGAAGTATATCAACCCTCCTCTTGCCAGATGAGAAATGGGTCCACATACATCACTATGTATAATCTCCAACAAATCTTGGGATCTTCCACTCTTTCCCTTAAACGGATTTTAGTCATTTTGCCTTAAAGACATGGTTCACAAGTTGGAAAAGGTTCCACTTGGATAAAATCCAATGGACCATCTTTTACCAATCTTGTAATCCTATCTAGGTTAATATGGCCTAATCAAAGATGCCATAGATGTGTGGGATTAGTCGCATTCCTTGCCCTTTTGAAGTTTGAAATATTCTGAATAGGAATATCCTCAATGTTACTTGCATTTTCTAAAGCATTTACTATAAATAATCCGTCAACTAATGTACCTTCTGTAATTAAGGAATTTTCGTGTTTGATAAAAACACTACTTCTATTAAAAGTTGTTGAATAACCATCAATCAAAAGTTTAGAAACTAAAATCAAATTCCTTCTAATGGAAGGTACATAAAGACAATTATTTAAACATAAAGATCATCCTAAAAATCCTAGTAGTAGATCACCCATAGCTTGGACTGCAACCGTTGCATCCGTTTCAACCTGTAGGTAGAGTTCTCCCTCAATCAACCTTCTGCTTTTCCTGAACCCCTGTAAAAAGTTGCATACATGTGAGGTCGCACTAGTATCCACACACCAGGAATAAGCATGACCAATCAAATTGGTTTCTGCAGCAAAGTGCAACATACCTTCAGAATTCTTGTTGCACTTTTTAGTTGCTAAGTAATCCTACAATTGCGCTTCCAGTGACCAACTTTTCCACAGTGGAAGCATGCATCATTAGATTTGGTTGACTTCTTGGGAGTTTTCTTGTTCTTGAATTTGGAAATATTTTTCTTAGAACACTGGCCTTTACCCTTTCTTTTTTCCTTGCCTTTCGGTTTGGGAGTTGCGACTACATTAGCTTCAACTAAGAAAGAGGATTTCTTATTCTTTTTCGAAAAGTCCTCATTAGATTGAAAATGATTCAACAACCCTGTCAACGTCATTGACAATTTGTTCATGTGGTAATTCATGATGAAGTCATTGAATGATGGTGGTAGGGATTCTAACACCTTGTCGACTTGCGACTCTCCATCTAACATGGCTCCTAAAACTTCGAGCTCATTTAGATAGCCCATCATCTTCAACATGTGATCTCTAACCGGGGTTCCCTCCACCATTTTAGTTTGAACTAGGCCCTTAATCGCTATTTGTCTGGCACTGCGATTTTGTTCTCCAAACATCTCCCTAAGATTGTACGTAATATTCATGGCTGAAGCCATTCCGACATGTTGCTGTTACAACATGTTCGACATCGACCCAAGGATATAGCACTTTGCCATTTCATTATCTTCATGCCATTTTGTGACTCTCTCCCTGACATCCTGGGGAGCATCGGGACCAGACAATTCAGGTGTGTTAGTAGTCAAGACCCAATAAACTTTCGCTGCTGTGAGCACTAGGGTTAAGTTCCTCTTCCAGTCCACATAGTTTGAACTAGTAAGTTTGCTATCTTCAAGGATCCTAGCTAATGGATTGAAGGATAACATATCTAATGCAAAGGAAAAGATGCATAAAATAAGCAAGACTGACCATTTTAAATTTTAACATGACATATAACCATTAGATCTGAGTTTTTGATCTGTCATGGTACTGCTCATTGTTTATCTCGTTTATGTTCTCCTCAAATACATAAACCAAAAGAAATAACATGATTTCTCCAATGGGCATCAGATGCTCATCAACAACAACTTTGTTGAGTATGAGAGGATTCATCTAATCCATCATATTATAATTATGATATCTGATTTGATTTTGGCCTCCAAGCATCACAGTGTATCTATCATTTGGCCATCAATACTCTTTACTTGGTTAACCTAACACCAACTACCTCAGAATCATTTTACAAAATATACTAGCTTCTGCTTTGGCATATGACTAATGTATTTTGAAAATATCCCTTATCCTTATAGGAATCTATTAGTTACTCTAGATAGAAAATCAAGATCGGCTTCTATTTTGGCATATGACCATCGTGTTCTCTAAACTAGCCAACCAATAGATGGCTATGGAAGGCCTGAGAGATTAATCATTTCGATTTAAATCCTTATTTACAACTTAATATTTAATAAAGAGGGTTCCTTTTAAGTGGGAAATTTGATTCCTATGCATGCATCTAAAACAAACCATCCAATGAAAATACATAAGAAAAATACAATCATCCATCACACATCCAAACCACGAAAAAGTAAAACAACCACATCCATAAGCTAAATTTTGGCATCTTGGATTTATAGGGATTCTCCCACTAGCCATTTAAGAATTATCTAACCATCTTAGATTTAGTTAATCCCCATATTCCATATTACCAAAATTAAGAGTGAAATTTAGGAAACTATTCGCTATTCGCAATAGGAAAAACCCGTCGACGTCAAGGCAATTTTTCAATGCTATTGGTATTGATATACGTCATAATATGAACTATTTTAGATCTGGAAAAATCATGGAGAATCCTTTCAGAATAGCATAATTTCTTAATATTTCAAGTGGGAGAAAAATTATTCGGACTACCATATTAGCTACTAATTATGGTTAGATCACACCCAAATAATGTTAGAAAAAATTAATCTTTGGCTATAAATTTTTCTCACAACTTTGGGGCCATTCTGAAATAAAACATGTAATTCCCGAAATAAAAATCAGCAAAAGACTACACTTTTGGCCTAACTAGTAAAAATCATATCTCCCAATCCGCTAATTTGATTTCGATGATTCTTGATGCATTGGACTCGTTTTCTAGTCTACTTTTTAACCATGAAGAAAGATCAAATCAAAAAGCCCGTTGAGTAGATCAAAATTACTGATATTTACATAACAGTTATTTTGTTGATTAATTAACACTGCGAACTAATAACATCTGACAGCCGGGATAAAAAGTCCGAACTCACAGCAGATATACCACATGATCTATCTTTGGCTAGATTAATCCCCTATTATGAGCCCTAGTTGCTCTGATACCACCTGAAGGAAGGTTATCCCCTTCCGGCAAGATCGCTATGCACAACGGAATAAAAATCGCATAGAACTTTAAATTTTCTTTTCGATCTTACTATTGCCCAAGATCCTAGAGTCTAGATTAGTTAATTATGTTAATTAAACATAAAGAAATACCTCTTTGAAAAAGAAACCAAGGAACCACGTTGATTGATCTACTCCTTGAACAGTTGCGATGATTCTCAACGTCGTAAACCCCGCAAGTTGAACCGATGGATTCTTTTCTTTGAATCGTTGATCGTGGATGCGAATAACACTTTATTCACTTTTTTAAGGTATGATATAATTAATACCTTTGATATAAATATCAGAGAATTATATTGGAAGCCTTTCTCTTTGAAACTATGTAGTGTAATTCCAACAATTGGAGAAGACACAGAGAGAGAGTGAAAAACTATTTTTCAAAGGAGGGGAGGACTGGCTGACGAATTTTGGAGATGCAATGCTTCCAAAATACGTTCAACCCTCTCTCTTAAATAATAAGAAGAGTTTGGTTTGATCTTCCCCTTGTTTATCTCTCGCAATTCCTATCCAATACTAAGACTAGTTGCATTAAGACTCCTTGACGAATTGGGACTCTTCCCAAACTTTCAAGGATTTGTGAGGATGCCCAAGATACATAGGAGAATGTGTACTGAAGTCTCTCTCCAGTCCTTGTGGCCTTATCTCATAAGAGTTGGCGTTGGAAACAAATTGCTTGCTTTTTAGATCCT
The DNA here is from genome assembly GCF_043159265.1 of Tasmannia lanceolata. NCBI lineage: Eukaryota > Viridiplantae > Streptophyta > Magnoliopsida > Canellales > Winteraceae > Tasmannia > Tasmannia lanceolata. The sequence continues at coordinate 22,137,247 of NW_027518697.1, read as the reverse complement.
GCAATTTAGAAATTCCTATCCAAAGAGGAGTTTGAGTGCAACACAGATTCCTTGAGCAATTCGGAACGTTCTCCAACTATTTTGCGAGTGTGGTGAGCCTCACAAACTGAAGGAAGCTTATCCCCTTTCGGCAAGATCGTTATGCGCAGCGGAATAAAAAACGTATAAAACTTTAAATTTTTCTTTTTGATCTTGCATTTGCCAAAGATCCTAGAGTCTAGATTAGTTAATTATGTTAATCAAACATAAAGAAATACCTCTTTGAAGAAGAAATCTAGGAACCACACTGCTTGATCTACTCCTCGAATGGTTACTATCGTTCTAAACACCGCGAGCCCCGTAAGTTGAACTGATGGATTCTTTTTCTTTGCTCGGACTATTTTGGTTGTAAATAACTCTTATTCACCTCTTTAAGGTCTGATCTAATCAGTACATTTTTTGCAGAGAATAGAGAAATTGATTGGAAGCCTTTCTCTTTGAAACTATTTCAATTGAAAGAGAAATAGAGAGAGAGATGAAAAACATTTTTTCCAAAGGAGGAACAAATTTTGGAGTATTCCTCACTCAAATTTCGTTCAGCCCTCTCTCCTTTATGGAAAGTAGAGTTTTCGTTTCATAAATCTTTGTTTCTCTCTCCCTATTCCAATCCAATTGAGAAACCATCTTGAATTGAGACTCCTCGAGTGAATGGGACTCTTCCAAACCTCCAAGGCTGTGTGGGCACAGTCAAGATACATGGGACAACATGTATGGATGCCTTTCTCCAGCCCTTCTGGCCATATCTCATAAGAGTTGGTGTTGGAAACAAATTGCTTGCTTTGTAGATCCTACAATTTAGCAATTCTTATCTAACAAGGAGTTTGAGTGCAAACCAAAGTCCTTGAGCAATTAGGACTCTTTACCCCAGCTCTCCAACTGATTTGGGAGTGTTGTGGGCCCCACAAACCTTATCCAAATGTGTAATCCTATCCTAATTCCCAATTTTGTTCCAATTCCGCATCTTTTGCGAAACATGTTTGGGAATAACTATCCTCATTTGGATTACACATTATTATGCTTATTATTAATAAAATTAATAATAAATAATAATGTATAATAATTAAATAATTAATTAATTAATAACTCACATCTAATGGGAGTTATTTTGGCTCCAATTTGTCTTCGAAAAATTCTCTTAATGTCTCTCGTTACTTAGTTAACAAAGACATGTATAAATACATATTTTAACACATATATGTACTTAATTAATATCCACATTAATCTAATGGATCATATCCGTTCGTACAATTACATAAACTGTGGAACCCTAATCCGTTTAGATGTTATCGGGTCATTTGAGTTATGAGTGGGATCGTCGCAGGAATCCGATGGTCAATCCTGCATAACCCTATAGTGGGGCCCGCTCTGTAGTTAAACTACACTCGCATTAGGTCAATGGCCTCTATCGAGACGTAACCCTAAAGATGACCGTCAGATCATCTTACCCCTAATCACATCTTGTATGTGCAAGTCCTTTCTTGTTAACTACATCTACTAAGTTGAGTCATACAGGAGGTGGACACCATTTACCCCCTTGGTTCACTCTTGGTATACCATTTTGGTCAAGCGGTGTTCGGCCTCTAAATGCATTTGTAAAATCCTTTGAAAACAATTCAATGTTTCAAAAACCTTTCCGATAAATATTTTATCAAATCCTCATGGCCAGGTTATTTCATAAGCCTATCGCTCTGACAAAATTGTAGATGTCAATCCCTAAATTTTAGGGACAAGAATCCCTTGTTGAGTATCACTATTAGTCTAGAGGGTTTGCTCTAGGATATAGCTCTATCCGAATGTGACTCTAAAATAGAATCTGAAATTCCAATGATAGGCCCAAGTGGCAACCTAAAAGGAGATTGGCTTTATAAAAATAAAATTTACCTTTTGAAATTTTTACCCAATTATTTAAACTCTCAAACGAAGGATTAAGAGATCAAAAAATAAAACAACTTAAGCAAGTAAGTTAAATCTAGAGTGCAATGTAAGAAATGAGCAAGAGACAAGAAAGAGTGCACCCGAGATTTAAAGTGGTTCGGTCCTCAAACACACGAGGCCTACTCTACTCCACCAACCAAACTCGTTGATGGCTTCACTATGTTGATCTTCTTAACCACGGCGAAGACCGGTGCCGATTACAATCGCTTTAACCTTGGTGGCAATCCTCACCACGGAGAGAGGGCTACGCTTCTCTGAACACTCGCTCGAATACAATGAAAGAAAATAGAAAATTACAACTTCCCTCTTCAAGAGTAGATAGCTCTCAAGCTCACACAAATTTCACTCTTGAAATGATATACAAATTCAAGCCTAGGTCTAATACCTTTTTATATCCCAAATTGAGGCACAAGGGTGATTACCACTCTCTAATATGTTTAGAACATGTTTAGGAATGAGAGAGATGTGTTCTAAGGCATAGAGAACACATATATATAGAGAAAACTCAAATATGACCGTTACAGGGGCATAGTCGTAATTCTGTGAATTTTCCCAACGGTCATAATTTTGTTCCCGACATAGTGGTCTCGGAGTTCCGAGAATTTCTCTTGGAGTTCCGGGAATACAAGCAGAAGTTGAAAAATAGTCCCTGGACCATTTCTCGGAGCTCCGAGAACTTTCTCGGAGTTCCGAGCTCGGAGCTCCGAGAATATTCTCAAAGTTCCGAGAAGCCTAAATCCGCATATTTTCAAGATTTTTTATGCTGATAATTTTTGGGCTTCAAGGGCTTCCACAATACACATAGATGGGATTGTTATTCCAATTAAGGTCAGTTGTTTGGTGACTCCATTATGCCTCAAGGTGGGGTACCTAATAGGGATTAGATGTACAATCTAACACAAGACTTAAGCCTTCAAATCTTCTACTTTTGAAGCACATCTTCAAGTCTTGAACTCTTGCATGGATCACCTCCATTTCTTTGTCTCTTCAAGATCTCTCCTTGAATGCTCCAAGCCTTCATCATCCTTTGGCTTCAAATGGTGTTCAAGGATGTACAAGCATCGATCCATGCCGTTTTCCTTGACCTAAGTGTTTGAAATGCTTGAATCTTCAATACATGCACTTTAAACATCAAACACGTTAGAAATACAACACATTTCAACTTGTCTTTGGAATCATCAAAACATAGAAGATTGCCAATGTGAGAACCATTGGGCTTACAATCTCCCCCTTTTTTATGATGACAACACACAAGGTGATTGCCACATTTAAGCACACTAAACATAAAATTTCTCCCCCTTTGTCATCACAAAAAGAAGGGATGAAAGTTTTAAACATAAGGGAAAAAATATGCAATGTGTAGCTCCTCCTTTGTCAAGGACTAAATCAAATCAAACCTCCCCCTTAATAAAAGCAAAATTCAAACAAGGAGGGATTTGAAAACTCATATGGGGTTTTGAAAGATAACTCATTTTCTAGCTCCCCTTAAATCAAATGTCCCCCTTAAACAAAATACAATCATCAATAAATGGGGATCATCCAAATCAAATTCCCAAGATAAAGATATAACAATCTAAGTAAAAGCCTTGGGCACAAAGAACCAAAATTCATAGAGATATTCAAATTAAGCATATGCCCCTAATCTAATGCACAAGCATAGAAAACTAGGTTGGGGCCTTTGGAACCCACATCCATTTGGTTCCAAATGGTTTAGATTTACTTAAAGTGTTCTTTTCAACCCAAATCATCTTAGTCTTAGGTAAAGATTTAAGCACACATTCATTTTTAAAATGTCCTAATCTACCACAAAAATGACATTTTGTGCAACAAGTAGATGGACATGTAATAATACAAGAAGATTTAAGATTTTCAACATTTTTCTTCTCTTCTTGCAATTTCTAGTTTTCAAAAACCAATTTTTCATTTTCTTTTGCAAATGACTAACATCTTTGAATCAAGTCTTTGTTTATATTAATCAAATCATTGTTTATTTGATTCAAAGCTTCATTCTTAAGAGAGAAATTATCAATTTCCAAGTGCAAGAAATGAATCTCATTTTGTAGTTTGGAAATTGAGGAGTTGAAATCCTTTTTAATATCAAAAGTGTTTAAACAATGATTCAAAACACTACCATGTAAATGAGAAACCTTAGAATCTTCTATTGAAAGATGACAAGTATGATTTTTAGAGATTTCTTCAAGTTTAATCCAAATCTCATGTACATCTTTACATGTTGAAATTTTCTCAAAAACATGGGGAGACAACTAGCAACAAATTGCAATCAAAGCTCTACTATTTAATGCATGCAATTTGGATCCTATTTTCCCCCTTTTTAAAATACCATTTTCTACAAGATTTAAGATCCCTAAATCCAAAGATCCTAAAAGAACCTCATACGGGTTTTGCATTTTCCATAGTTGGTTCCATCAAAGGATGGAGGGATAGAGATGTCATGACCAATTTTAAAATCCATGGGTCTTGCCAAAAATGATCTTTAACTCTTACCGGTTAAGGCTTTTAAAACAAGAGCCCTAGCTCTGATACCAACTGAAATTCCAATGATAGGCTCAAGTGGCAACCTAAAAGGAGATTGGGTTTATAAAAATAAAATTTACCTTTTGAAATTTTTACCCAATTATTTAAACTCTCAAACGAAGGATTAAGAGATCAAAAAATAAAACAACTTAAGCAAGTTAAATCTAGAGTGCAATGCAAGAAAGGAGGAAGCGACAAGAAAGAGTGCACCCGAGATTTAAAGTAGTTCGGTCCTCAAACACACAAGGCCTACTCCACTCCACCAACCAAACCCGTTGATAGCTTCACTATGTTGATCTTCTTAACCACGGCGAAGACCGGTGCCGATTACAATCGCTTTAACCTTGGTGGCAATCCTCACCATGGAGAGAGGGTTACGCTTCTCCGAACACTCGCCCGAATACAATGAAAGAAAATAAAAAACTACAACTTCCCTCTTCAAGGGTAGATAGCTCTCAAGCTCACACAAATTCCACTCTTGAAATGATGTACAAATTCAAGCCTAGGTCTAATCCCTTTTGATATCCCAAATTGAGGCACAAGGGTGATTACCACTCTCTAATATGTTTAGAACATGTTTAGGAATGAGAGAGATGTGTTCTAAGGCATAGAGAACACATATATATAGAGAAAACCCAAATATGACCGTTACAGGGGCATAGTCGTAATTCTGTGAATTTTCCCAACGGTCATAATTTTGTTCCCGACATAGTGGTCTCGGAGTTCCGGGAATACAAACAGAAGTTGAAAAATAGTCCCTGGACCATTTCTCGGAGCTCCGAGAACTTTCTCAGAGTTCCGAGCTCGGAGCTCCGTGAATATTCTCAAAGTTCTGAGAAGCCTAAATCAGCAGATTTTCCAGATTTTTTATGCTGATAATTTTTGGGCTTCAAGGGCTTCCACAATACACATAGATGGGATTGTTATTCCAATTACGGTCAGTTGTTTGGTGACTCCATTATGCCTCAACGTGGGGTACCTAATAAGGATTAGATGTACAATCTAACACAAGACTTAAGCCTTCAAATCTTCTACTTTTGAAGCACATCTTCAAGTCTTGAACTCTTGCATGGATCACCTCCATTTCTTTGGCTCTTTAAGATCTCTCCTTGAATGCTCCAAGCCTTCATCATCCTTTGGCTTCAAATGGTGTTCAAGGATGTACAAGCCTCGATCCATGCCGTTTTCCTTGACTTAAGTGTTTGAAATGCTTGAATCTTCAATACATGCACTTTAAACATCAAAGACGTTAGAAATACAACACATTTCAACTTGTGTTTGGAATCATCAAAACATAGAAGATTGCCAAGGTGAGAACCATTGGGCTTACAGAATCACTATAAGATAGACTAAGACCCTAGAACGGGCTGATAGACCAATAAGATCCTTCAGGTCTAAGGACTTTTACAGGGTACTGTCTGGAAGAACAACTTTATATTTTATTGTCCATAAGTTGTTCTTTATTTTAGCCGGTTCGGTTGCGCGATCCAATCGTCGCACCCACTCTTCTTGCTTAGAGTCCACTACCTAGATGACCGAGATAAGTCACCTCACGACACGTGCATGTAGGCAAGATTGGTGCTAGTTGTATACAGAAAGAGATGTCCAATCTCTTTTCCAACTAGGAACTATTAAGGCTTGCATAGAACGAGATGTCATATCACCTTGCTCCCTTGGATCTGTGAATCCTTTGAGCATGAATGCTACCTAAGGACGAACATGTGTCAATAAACAAGCACATCACACACATTCATTAATATACTTACCCATTCATGCCGTGAAATAAATCTTTATTAATTAGAAAATGTCATTCTACTGGCTTGCAAGGCATATACTCTAACAATTTCCCACTTGCCCTCAAAGCCAGTCATGCATGTATCTTAGACCCATTCCCTCCATATGCTTGTCAAATAGCTTTTGACTAAGGGACTTGGTCAAAGGATCTGCCACGTTGTCCACTGAAGCTACTTTAGTTATGGCCACATCCCCTCAGCTCTTGCTCAGTATCTTCTCTTTCCATTGGAGTTTTAGGTTTGCTCTTTCACGGCAATCCTATCCCTCTTGACAGTATCTTGGATGAACCCTTCTTCCAAAAATCCTGCATTCCTACTTACAAAACAGTTTTGCTCGCTTGGGTTATAGAATATATAACCCTTTGTTGCCTTAGGATATCCAATGAAAATACACCTTTCGATTCTTATCTCTAACTTATCAGCACATATCTTTTTAACATGTCCGGAACACCCCCATATCCTTATATGATTCAATGAGGGTTTTCTGCATGTCCATATCTCATATGGTGTAGAGGGAATTGATTTAGTTGGGACATGATTTAAGGCATAGATCCCCGTTTCTAAGGCATATCCCTATAGAAACAGAGGTGAAACTCATCATAGACCGGACCATGTCCAACAAAATCCTATTTCTACGTTCTGAAACACCATTCAATTCTGGTGTTGCAAGTGGGGTCCATCTAGAGATGATTCCATATTCCTTTAAGTAATCTCTAAACTCATCGGAGGGATACTCTCCTCCTCTATCAGAGCGAAGAGTCTTTATTCTTTTATTTAACTTATTCTCTACCTCATTCTTAAACTCTTTGAACTTTTCAAATGTCTCATACTTAAGTCGCATAAGGTATAATTATCCATACCTTGAATGGTCATCCGTAAAAGTCACGAAGTATATCAGCCCTCCTCTTGCCGAATGAGAAATGGGTCCACATACATCACTATGTATAATCTCCAACAAATCTTGGGATCTTCCACTCTTACCCTAGAAGGGAATTTTGGTCATTTTACCTTGAAGACATGATTCACAAGTTAGAAAAGGTTCCACTTGGATAGAATCCAATGGACCATCTTTTACCAATCTGGTAATCCTATTTAGGTTAGTGTGGCCTAATCGAAGATGTCATAGATGTGTAGGATTGGTCATATTCCTTCCCCTTTTGAGGTTTGGAATATCCTCAATGTTTCTTGCATTTTCTCAAGCATTTACTATAAATAATCGGTCAACTAATGTACCTTCTGTGATCAAGGAAATACCATGTTTGATAAAAACACCACTTTTATCAAAAGTTGTTGAATAAAAATCAATCAAAAGTGTAAAAACTGAAATCAAATTCCTTCTAATGGAAGGTACATAAAGACAATTATTTAAACATAAATATCCTCCTGAAAATGCTAGTGGTAGATCACCCACAGCTTGGACTGCAACTATTGGATCTGTTCCAACCTGTAGGTAGAGCTTACCCTTAGTCAACCTTTCCACAATCAAAGCAAGCATCATTGGTCTTGGTTGACTTCTTCTTGAAAGTTTTCTTGTTCTTAACCTTGGAAATGTTTTTCTTAGAACCCTGGCCTTTACGCTATCTTTTTTTTTTCTTGTCTTTTAGTTTGGGAGTTGAAACTACATTAGCTTCAACTAAGAAAAGAGGATTTCTTATTCTTTTTCTAAAGGTCCTCAGTAAATTGAAGATGATTCAACAACTCTGTCAACATCATTGACAATTTGTTCATGTGTTCATGACGAAGTCATTGAATGGTGGTGGTAGGGATGCTAACACCATGTCGACTTGTAACTCTCTATCTAACATGGCTCCTAAAACTTCGAGCTCATTTAGATAGCCCATCATCTTCATCATGTGATATCTAACTGGGGTTCCTTCCACCATTTTAGTGGAAACTAGGCCCTTAATCGCTATTTGTCTGGCACTACGATTTTGTTCTCCAAACATTTTCTTAAGATTGTACATAATATCCATGGCTGAATCCATTCCGACATGTTGTTGCAACACGTTCGACATCGACCCAAGGATATAGCACTTAACCATTTGGTCATTTTTATGCCATTTTGTGGCTCTCTATCCCTGACATCCTCGGGAGCATCGGGACCAGGCAAGTCGGGTGCCTTAGTAGTCAAGACCCAATAAACTTTCATTGCTATGAGCATTAGCGTTAAGTTCATCTTCCAATCCCATAGTTTGGACCAGTAAGTTTGTTCGTTTTTAAGGATCCTAGCTAATGGATTGAAGGATGCCATATCTAATGCAAAGAAAATGAGGCATAAAATAAGAAAGACTAACCATTTTAGATTTTATCATGACATATAACCATTAGATCTGAGTTTTTGATTTGTAATGGTACTGCCCATTGTTTGTCTCATTTATGTGCCCCTCAAATACATAAACCAAGAGAAATAACATGATTTCTCCAATGGGCAGTGGATGCTCATCAACAACAACTTTGTTGAGTATGAGTAAATTCATCTAATCCATCATATTATAATTATGATATCTGATTTGATTTTGGCCTCCAAGCATCGCAGTGCATCTATCATTTGAAAATCAACACTTTGCTTGGTTAAGCAAACACCCACTGCCCCGGAATCATTTTACAAAACATATTAACTTCTACTTTGGCATATGACTAATGATTTTGAAAATATCCCTTATCCTATAGGAATCTATCACTTACTCTAGATAGAAAATCAAGATCAGCTTCCGCTTTGGCATATGACCGTCTTGTTCTCTAAACTAGACAACCAATAGATGGCTATGGAAGACCATGGAGATTAATCTTTTCGATTTAAATCACCATTTACACCTTAATATTTTATAAAGATGGTTTCTTTTAAGTGGGAAAAACTTATTCCTATGGATGCATCTAAAACAAACCATCAGTTAAATTCCAAGGGTAGGCCCAAGTACTTATTCTAACGGCAACTTATGAGGAGGTAAAATTAGGTTCCTAACAAGTTTTAATCTTTCAAAAACTCTAACCCAATTTTGAAGATTAAGAGATCAAAAATGACAATTAAGGACACAAGTTAAATCCTAAGTGCAATGCGAATATAAAGCAAGAGATAAGAGAGAGTGCACCCGAGATTTAAAGTGGTTCGGTCCTCAAAACACGAGGCCTACTCCACTCCACCAACCAAACCCGTTGATGGCTTCACTATTTGATCTTCTTAACTTCAGCGAAGATCGGTGCCGATTATATTTCCAATTGCCTTTAACCTTGGTGGCAATCCTCATCACGGAGAGTGGGCTCCGCTTCTCCGAACACTCGTCCGAATACAATCGTCTTGATAAAGAAAGAAAGAATAAAAAATCCCTCACAAGGGTTTACAAGATTTGTAGAAGATGTACAAATTTGAGCCTAATGATCCAAATCCTAATTCTAGAGGATGAGAGGCATAAACAAGCTTGATTCACTCTTAGGATTTGATAATTGGGAAGTAGAGAATACCCATATATATAGAAAAACCAAATATGACCGTTTGAGGGGCATAGTGGTAAATCTGGCAAAATCCCCAACGGTCACAATTTTGTTCCCGACATAGTAGTCTCGGAGTTCCGAGAGCTTTCTCGGAGTTCCGGGAATACAAACAGAAGTTGGAAAAATGCTACTGGACCAAATCTCGGAGCTTCGGGAATTTCTTAGAGTTCCGAGAAGCCTATTTTCAGCAGATTTTCAATTCATGCTTCTTTATTCGTTGGGCTTCAAACTCTAGGCCAAGTTGAGATTGTTATGAGGGTTCCAAAGTGTTGGAACACCATAAGGACAATCTCTTAAACATTTATGGTGGGTGAGATTACTTTATTTATGCCTCTAAACACCTAAACTAGGATTGGATCTTTACATTCTAAAATGACTTCGATCTTCAATTACGATGCTTCAAGTCTTCGTGCGTCTTGGATCTCCGATGTCTTTGGCCTTCCGAATGCGGTCCAATGAGAGCTTCTTGGCCTCAATCCAAGCAATCTTGTCTTAACACAATCATGATCTACAACTTAGACATTAGAACACATTAGTGATAAAAAATCACTTCTGTATTGGAATCATCAAAAGAAGAATGGGAATGCCAAGGTGGGAACCATTGGGCTTACACCATCCAATGGAAATACATAGATAAGGAAAGGAAAATGCAATCATCCATCACACATCCAAACCACGAAAAGTAAAACAACCACATCCATAAGCTTAATTTTGGCATCTTGGATTTATAGGGATTCTCCCACTAACAATTTTAGAATTATCTAACCATTTTAGAGTTAGTTAATCCCCATAATTTCATATTACCAAAATTAAGGGTAAAATTTGGGCAACTATTTGCTATTCGCAATAGGAAAAATTTGCCGACCTCAAGGCGATTTTTCAAAGGTATTGATACTGATATACTTCATCATATGAAGTATTTTAGATCAGTAGCCTTCTTGAATCGATATGCGTCCGCCCTCCATTGAATCGATAGAATCGAGGTATGCCATCATCTATAGCCTTCTTGAAGCATCACCATATCCAAGTTCTCTTTCATTCTTCGATTGAGCACCTCAAGAGCGATTTTCTTTATTCATTACTTATGATGTAATAAGAAAATAAACTTACCCAGTGTCCTATACTAGCCTAAATAATATGTACATCAAAAGAAATTCTCCATGGGAAACTAGTTGTCCGCACAACTGCCCAAAGGGAGTACATAAACCAATAAAATCATTAATTATTACATTGCATACTTTTAATTGCTACATTACAAAAATATCAAATCGTAAAACTAAATAACAAACATCCACAAATATTATCCATATGCATCTCTGTGGACCCCGATCCGAGAGAGAGGCGGCGAACGGGCCCCACGCTAAGTCTCAGGATCATCCACGTGAATGGAGAGCTCTACCAAGGAACTCTCGAAAGAATGTGCCTCTCACAGCATGAGTGGCGATATAAAAGGTGAGATACCTCTCGATTCGGAGACTAGCCCAGATTCGAGGCGTACCTTAAACAAAGAAGAGTCGCCATCCAAGGAAGTGGGCCAAGGATCCCATACTATGCTCTGTTGCAACGGATAACCAGAGATATAAAAGAAGGTTCATGCCTGGTTACGAATTCGGAAGGTCTAAAGAGCACCTCATCCGCCCAAGTGCAAACACCTGGTCTCTAATGCCATTTACTTAATAATTTTGAAGAGTTTTGGGCAAAAATCATATGAAATGGGAACTAATATCTCCGAGAAGACGTCTGCCTAATCATGCATGTCTCAGAGATGAAAATTAAACACATACACAAAATAAATGAAAGATATGTCACCTAAGCAAAACTAGGTTATAAGTGACATGCCTAATGGGTGTCTAAGTTCTGGTGTGCAAACACATGCATGTTACAGCTAAATGTATAGGATATATACATGAAAGTAAGAAAACACAGCAAAAACATATAACACAAATCAACTCTATACCTGACTGGACAAAATGAGTCCTAACTCTAATGCGACCTGACTCGGACCAAGATGGCCGTCCATCCCAGCTGCTCTACGTATCCCAGCCTCGAAAAGAATCGGAGTCAACGTAGTTCGATGCCTTATTCTAAACTACTATGCCTAACCATCTAGAACCGCTATCCTAGACTCGACTGATTTTTAAAGCTTTTTGTACGATTACTTAAATTCAAATGAATTGTAATTTTTAGGACTCTCTATATGCCCTAACTAATGCAATTTGATTAGCCTTAAGCTAATGCAGGTGGGCCCTACATCCTATGTGTAACTAGGCTGTGCAACCTAGGGAAAACCATGGGCTGACTATATGTTTCCTAGTCTAGCCATCGGATCGACTACATGTCTAACCGATCAACTCGAGGCCTCCTAACTCTAGGGACACTCACACGACAGGACACACCATATCAACAAATCAGGACAGACTCCTAACTCTAAAACATCCTAAATAGCTAGGACATACTCCTAACACTAGGGGAAGATCTTTTTGAAAAGGTTTTTGAAGAAGTTTTGCATTTTTGGAAAGTTTTGAAATGAGTTTATTTTTAAAGGTTTGGCTGGACTTGGGATGTGGATCCCAAGCTGCACTACGTACCCTGTTGAAAGGGATCAAGCCAACGTAGTTCGGAAACGATTTTCCTAACTACTCCTAAATGACTCAAGATTTTTGAGATTTTTGGATTTTAAGATATTTTTGAATTTTTAAGTGTTTTTGAAATGTTTTTTTTTTTGTTATTTTTAAGTGTTTTTGACTCAAGGGGGACAAATCCTATCATCATAAGGGGAGGACAGACTCCGGATATCCCACAAAGGTTGGACAGCATCCTATGCTTTGCGGGGGAATGAACAGAATAACAACTCTGCAAGGGTTGGACAGCATCCTATACCTTGCAGGAGCGGATAGAAAAACACATGATTTGATGAGAGGTAGGATAGAATCCTAACCCCTATGATGATAGAATTTGATTCTTGAACAAGAGGACTGACTCTCTAGACTAAGGACGGATTCCTATGCTAGTGGACTATCAAACTAAGATAAAGCTCACAAGTAATAAGGAAAAAGAGACCTTGTGCATATTTGGCAAAGGTAAAACACCCAGCCGGGCCGGACAACTACCTAGCCCTAGGGTGCAACAAATGTGCAACCCAATACCCATAAGGGTAGGGGTATGATGCCAAGCCGAGTAAGGTGTTCTTCCAAAATCAAAAGACGCACCAAAGAGGAGGTTTAGCAAGAAAATGAGACTGGGTAAGTCTCTTAGACACAGAGGTAGGATAGAGAAAAAAATGCTAACAAAGAAAAAGAGACCTTATGCATATTTGGCAAAGGTAAAACACCCAGCCGGGCCGGACAGCTACCTAGCCCTAGGGTGCAACAAATGTGCAACCCAATACCCATAAGGGTAGGGGTATGATGCCAAGCCGAGTAGGGTGTTCTCCCAAAACCAAAAGACGCACAAAGAGGAGGTTTAGTAAGAGAATGAGACTGGATAAGTCTCTTAGACATAGAGGTGAGATAGAAAAAAATGCCAGCAAGACTGGGCAAGTCTCCTAGGATGGGCTTGGGCTATCACCTTCATCGCCCTACAAGAAAAGGGGATTCTAATATCTAAAGAAAATTAACAGCAATCTATAAGACTGTGTTAGTCTATCAAAGAGAGAAGAAAAAGCTGCCAGATAATTGCAAATTTCACTCTATTTTTATAAAAATAAAATCAAGTACTAAGCAAAGAAGAATTTTCAATAAAAAAAACAATACACAATCTAAAGCAATCATAAAATGATAAACAACATTAATTAGTCCAGACCAGCCGCTGGATAGCCTAATAAAGTAAAATAAAACAATATCAAACACTTATATGCCCAACCACAAACACCACCCCAATATGGGGATGAAATCAGATGATGCTAAAGTAATCATCTGATATCATATACACATGATAATATTTCTATATCCCGCCTTGAGATCAGATAGTACTCATGTCGATAATATCGAATAGAGTAGTCATCTGATCTCCTTCTTCCTATTAAACAATTTATTTAAATAAAAAAAGAAATGAGTATAAAAGCAAAGCAAACATTTAATACATATTCAATTTGCACACTCGCGGGATTTGAAAAAAGAAACAAAATAAACATCTGATCACTAATAAATTTACATGCTTGTAAAAATTAAGCAGCCAAACAAGTATCTCTCCTGTATATTTTTTTTTATCAACTAATAAAAATTAAAGGACAACTTAAATCAAAATGACTACTAAAATATGATAGCTCTCATATCAGCAATTAAATAAACAGCCACAAGCATCATTATATCTTAACCATAATCCCACAACGTCCATTTAAACTTCTACTCCTCACATTTTCCACATCAATATATAACAGTAAATCAGCTAAAATGAGAATTAACATACATATTTCAGATTATGATTGTAAACAATTAACGTCAACAACTGTAATATAGAGAGGAACAATGGTATATAAAAAATATATATATTCTATTTTTGCAAGCTTGCCAAAATGACGGCTCAAACATGGCTAGACAGATATATTTTCTATATGACTAAACAAAAATGAATCAAAACAGTGTATATAGATCCAAGAAATTTCAATTACCAAGCAATACATGCCAAATTGACCTATATGTGAACAATATTGGGAACAAATCTAAAGTGGCCTGAATCTGCCTTTTGAAGAGACATATACATTGATCATACAAACACAAAACCTGAAATGATCTATACCTCTACATTAAACGACAATATTAACTTCCATGATAAAGATTACACTAGTATGATTCAAGCATTAATATTGAAAATTTTAAAATTGGGATGGAATCAATTTTTAAACCATAAGACATTATGCCCAAACTCTTTTGAAGCCATTTGCCAAACACTGGATGTGCAATATTTAAGACAGATTTATGCAACACAAAGACCGACACAGTGACCGAACCTTAGCTCTCTATTAACTCACAACAAAACCATAAACAGATCTAACACCTTATAATGCAATAAAATAAAATATCCAAACATTTAGCAAATGAAATCAATACTAAATTCCACATCAAGCATGCCTAATCATTTCAATCCGCATATGAAACTAAAAGCAGAGTACCTGAATCCCTCTGAAGTTGATGAGTTTTAGATTTCTGATTCTCTTACTGGAATTCTAACAAAAAAAATTCCAGTTCTTGCTGTTCACAAGATCAAATTCGTTGAATAAAGAACCTCAAATGTAGATCCGAGCTTCTCCTTTTCTTCTACTCAATTTCGGATCAAGATAGAGAAGTTAAATTTCAGTAGAATTTATGAATGAATTGGACAGCAGCTCTTTGATTCCGGAGAAAATAACGATCAGCTCTCCTCTAAAAATTCTCGGATCTCTCTCCCTCTCTTGCTCTGAAATTGCAAGATTCTAACAAGATTCGATCTGATAAGGATAAAAAATGCTTAAACTATCAATGGAAATTTCAATTGAGCAACAGATGATCTCGATCACAAAGTGACTTTCCAGAAAAGACAAGAGAAACAGATCTTCTTCTTTATAATGAAATGGATCACTAGATCTAGAAATTGAAAGTGAGGTTTAGAACTTTGAATTAGGGCTTCATGAAGAAAAACAACGAAATCTAGGATTTCCAGTCAAAGCTTTGTGCAAAGAGCGAGCTTAGAGGTACGAATATGTCGTTCGGGACTTGGCCGGAGCTACAGCAAGGCTGCCAGAGAAGATAATCGGTCGGAGCTTGAGGAGCGGAAAAAGCTAATCGGAGATTTGCTAGAAAAAAAGGAGATCGGAGAAAATGGGTTTTGGCCGGCTGGAGCTTAGGATTCCAGTGAGATTCTCCAAAGAAGGTGATCAGAAAATTCTCCCTTACTCGGAGGAGGTGGAATTGCCGGAGAAGAAGACCGGTTGGAGAGTGAAATTCTACCGGAGAAGGAGCTTTAACCGGAGAAGAAGGAGTACGGTGGCTTGCAGGTGGTGAAGTGAAGAAGAAGGAGCCGGCAAGTAGCCGGAGCTTGACCGGAGCTTTCTCTCTCTCTCAGATTTTCGCTCGGATTTTTCAGAAAATGAGAAAACCCCTCCCCTGCAGAAATGGGTTTTCTTCGATTTTATAGAATAAGAAAAGGAGGGATATCGGCACAACTAGCTGATATCTGCACAAATGTACGATTTTAACAGGCTATTTCACCCCCCTATCGCTTGATAAATGCACCAACTTGCTCTGTCTTTTAGTGCAATTTCTTGACGAAAATTTCTGAGATTTTGCAGGGAGATTCCTGAGATTCTAAAGTTTTCAAAAATGTGGTCATGAGCACTTAGAGACTAAGGTTGACTTGGATTTCCCTCAAATACATAGAATTTTTGGGTGAAGCTTAGATAAGACTGTTTCTTATTTCGTTCATCTTATTTGGTAATTTTGCTCGGATTGGGCTGAGATTTAGCAGGGACCTTGCTGGGACCCTAACCTACCTGGAGGTGAAATTTGGGGTTTTTTAAAACATTGGTTTGATAGGGTTTTGCTCAAACTGAAGGGATTAGGACACGGTCAAAATGGGGTGTCTACATGCATGGATAAATGTCGAATAATCCTTTTTGCCCATTTTTCACCAATAGAGAACAAATCATGCTAAAATTAAATTAAATAACTTTTAATTCAGCTATAAAGACTACTGACATCTAAAGAAACTTGATATAATCAATCCTTATAATGTCAGAAGTCACAACAAAAAATATTGCGTAAAAACGAAATCATTTGAGCAAAAAAAGCTCAAAATAGTGGTTTTCGATAACCCTTTCATAATATCATAATTTTAAAATATTTTAAGTGGGAGAAAAATTATTCGGACTACCATATTAGTTACTGATTAGGCTTAGAATACACCTGAATAATGTTTGAAAATTTTAATCTTAGGCTATAAAATTTTCTCATAACTTTGGGGCCATTTTAAAATAAAACATGTAATTTCCGAAATAAAAATCAACAAAAGACTGCACTTTTGGCCTAACTAGTCAAAATCATATCTCCCAATTCGCTAATCGGATTTTGATGATTCTTGATGCGTTGGACTTGTATTCAAGTCTACTTTTTAACCATCAAGGTTGATCATATTATAAATCACATTGAGTAGATCGAAATTACAGATCTTTACACAACAGCCCATATGTTGATTAATTATTAACACTATGGACTAACAACCTCGGATAGCCGGGATAGAACATCCGGACTCACAGCCGATGTACCGTATGATCTATCTATGATTCATTTAATCCCCTAATATGAGCCCTAATTGCTTTGATACCACTTGAAGGAAGGTTACCCCCTTCTAACAAGATCGTTATGCGTTGCGGAATAAAAAACGCATAGAGCTTTAAATTTTTCTTTTTACTCTTGCAATTTTCCATGATCCTAGAGTCTAGATTAGTTAATTATGTTAATCAAACATAAAGAAATTAATTATGTAAATCAAACATAAAGAAATTCATCTTTGAAGAAGAAATGTAGGTACCACACTGCTTGATCTACTCCTCTAACGGTTGCGATCGTTCTAAACGTCGCGAACCCCGGAAGTTGAACCGATGGATTCTTTGTCTTTGCTCGGACAATTGTGGATGTGAATAACTCTTATTCACCTCTTTAAGGTCTGATCTAATCAGTACCTTTGTTGTAGAGAATAGAGAAATTGATTCGAAGCCTTTCTCTTTGAAACTATTTCAATTGGAAGAGAGATAGAGAGAGAGAGAGATCGAAAAATAATTTTTCCAGATGGGGGAACAAAGGGGGAACAAATTTTGGAGTATTCCTCACTCAAATTTCGTTCAGCCCTCTCTCCTTTAAGGAAAGTAGAGTTTTGGTTTCATAAATCCTTATTTCTCTCTCCCAATTCCAATCCAATTGAGAAACCAACTTGAATTGAGACTCCTTGAGTGAATGGGACTCTCTCAAACTCCAAGGCTGTGTGGGCACACTCAAGATACATAGGAGAACGTGTATGGATGCCTCTCTCCAGCCCTTATGGCCTTATCTCATAAGAGTTGGTGTTGGAAACAGATTGCTTCCTTTGTAGATCCTACAATTTAGCAATTCTTATCCAACAAGGAGTTTGAGTGCAACTCAAAGTCCTTGAGCAATTGAGACACTTTTTTCCAACTCTCCAAATGATTTGGGAGTGTTGTAGCCCCAAAAACCTTATCCAAATGTGTAGTCCTATCCCAATTCTTAATTCCGTAACTTTTGCAAAACCGGTTTGGGAATAACTATCCTCATTTGGATTAGATATTATTATGCTTATTATTAATAAATTAATAATACATAATAATGTATAATAATTAAATAATTAATTAATTAATAACTCACATCCAATGGGAGTTATTTCGGCTCCAATTTGTCTTCGAAAAATTCTCTTACTTCTCTTGTTACTTACTTAACAAAGACATGTTTATATACATATATATATATATATATATACTTAATTAATATCCACATTAATCTAGAGGATCATATCCGTCCGTGCAATTACATAAAATGTGGAACCCTGATCCGTTTGGATGTGTGGGAGCTGGTTTTTTCCTGCGCACTGGAGCGGCAGGGGATCACCAAGTGTTAGTTGATATGCGTTTCTTGCAGACTTGGGACCGTGATCCTGACTCCGTAAGAAAGAGAAAATCAGAGTCGCCACCCAGATTAGAGCCTAGGACCCGTGCCTGTTCGTCCAATGAAAAGGGGAGTGTTACCTGAGTTTTATTGGAGGAACAGTAACCAAAAGGGTTCTTTTGCTCTGGGCCTAGAACCTTGTAATTTTTCTCTGTTTGTTAAGCCATGGTCCTTACAGATATTAGGGTAAAGGTTATGGTTACAATTGGGGAAGGTGTTAGGCACCCATCTTGCCCGGATGAATCCGATCTCTTGACTTGATTTGGCAATTTTGGAATAATTTAATCATGATAGCTTATCTTTTTATCCTTTATTTGGATTATGCTTAATTCCGGAATGTAAATAAAATAAATTTTCAAAAAGACCGAAAATAAGCAGTAGTTATCGTGATTGAGATCGTATGTTATTTATGAGTCTCGAAAGATCTCGCAGCTGACCAGAATCAGGTTAACTTAAATCAAACGTAAAAGACAGTACAGGAAGGAAAAGAAACTCTGGGTTTATGATTCCCTCCGTTTGTCAACCACTGTGGAGCGCCAGGGCTCTCATCTCTGTCTCGTTTGTCTATGGTAGGACCAGAGATAGCGTGGTGGGATAAAGAGAGGGAACATAGCCCTATTTACAGAGAGGAGAGGGGTTTACAATACAGGATTTAGGGCAAAAGGAGCCCTAAACCCCGTAACCACCCTGCACCGAATTTCGTAAAGTAAATACGGAAAGCAGGGGAATAAATGTAAATTTACTGGTGACGAGAGAGGGCTTGTCAAGAAACTGGCGGCGTAACCACGCTAATTAGATGAGGAGACTTCGATTTTGCCGAGATTTTGGCAGAACAACAATGCTATTTAGATAATAGAGCCTTGCGTTCTCCAAAATTTGACACCACAACGGCGTTGTGTTGATGAAGGGACTTCGGGTTTGCCTAGATTTCGACAGAACAATGGCTCCATTTAGATAATAGGGCCTCGCGTTCTTCGAAATTTGGCAGCGCAACAGCGCTATGTTGACGAAGGGGCTTCGGGTTTGCCAAGATTTCGGCAAAACAACAGCACTATTTAGATAATAGGGCCTCGTGTTTTCTGAAATTCGGTAGCGCAATGGTGTTGTGTTGACGAAGGGACTTCGGGTTTGCCGAGATTTCGGTAGAATAACAGCGCTATTATAGAAAAATAACTCGTGATTCTGCAAAATTCGGCAGAGTGACGGCGCTATTTTGACATTGTCGCTCCGAGTCTTCTGAAATTCGACAGAGTACCGACGCCCAGTGTGAGCTACCTAATTATTTCTTTACTTCTCTCTTCTGAAGCAAAGAAACAAGGGTTTTCTGACTCTCAGAAGGGTTTTTGAACAGAAAAACCAAAAGAGGGGGGATACTAGGGGTTAAAAACTAACCAGAGAGATTTTAAACTAAATCAGAAATCTGATTTAAAACCAAATAAAAATATAATATTTAGTCTTACCCCCCCCCCCTATTTATAGGGTTCGGGGCTTGAATTTCGTAGGGTGCGAAAATTTCGCACCCTACAAATTTGGCAGAAATCCAAATTCGCAAGGTAAGAATTTGGCTGACACTGACATATGTCAGGTCAGGTCGACAAGAGTTGGAAAATGTGATTTTTCGTCCCTTTTGGTTTTCTAAAAAACGTGATTTTTTGTCTCTTTTGACGGGTTTTCGGAAAATTTCGGCAGACCGTAACTCCTCGGTTTGGACTCTGAATCGCACGCAGTCAGATCCGTTGGATTCCTCGTTCCGAGGAGATTTCAATGAACCTAATATCTATGGTTTTCAGAATACAAAATATTTTCGGGTAAACACGATCGTTTGCCCCAAAGTTAACTCCTAAGTTGAAAGGCCATGTGGAAACAGACTTTTTGGCCGTGCCGTGAAAGGCGGGATACCGTGTAAAGACCGGCTTTGGTTTCACCTCAGGGGTAAAGTTCATTTTTGAAAAATTGTCCTAGTTTGCAACCTAGAGAGATTGAGAGAATTACAACAGGTGCTCTGGGACTCGTCATGAGACTCTTCTTCACGACAACCTATCATTAGTTCCACTTTGACAAAATTGAATGTCTACAAATGCCCCTCTTTGGTAGAGGGTTGATGAGCACATTTATGTATGAATTGTAGGTAGGAAAAGCATGCATATTCTATATTTAGAGTGATACTACTACGGTATTTTTGTTTTTGATATTTCAGGTTATTTTCTGAATTTTCACGGAAAATATTGCTAATGAGATGGAGATCAAGGATGAATTGGATGTTTAAATTTCAATCGCCAAGATTAGTCAAAGCTCTAATACAAAACAAAGCCAATTTTGGATGCCCAATTAATTAGATGGTCATGATCATTTTATGAGGGTGGAATTGGAAGAACCATCCAACTCATATTGTGGCCCATCATTTGAAGGGTTTAGATCATTTATGGTTTACCAATTGGTTGTTTCAGAATAGCCTTGGAAAATGATTTGGAGTGGTACAAGCAATTTATCCCAAGGCCCACTAAATGTGCGGTTAAGATCATCTTATGGTAGTGGCTTGCGAGGTGCAAATAATTTTAAATTGTTGACCATCGTTTAAATGGTTAAAATCAGCCCACAAAAATGATTCAAGAGGTTCGATTATTGATAAAGCCAAAATTCACATTGGGATCCATGAAGTCAACGGTTCAGATCATCTCATTGGACTGGTTTAGGGGTGCAATTAATTTACAAGTGGACCGTCACATGGATGGCTTGGATCGTTCCTTGGAAATCAAGAGGGGAGAAGGGAATTATTAGTTGTTACAAAGGAGGGGTAGATTAGCCATTTGCAAATTAATGTGGCATGCTTGCAATTTATAATAAAAGTGGGGATATATTGGTCGTTTCACAAACAAACCAAGAGAAAAAATAGGAAAGTGGCCAACGATTTAGCATTCTCTCTCCCCTAAATGATTTTTTCTCTCCCCCTTATAGCCCATGAATTGGATGGTTCAAATCTCTTCTCTCTCTCTCTCTCTCTCTCTCTCTCTCTCTCTCTCTCTCTCTCTCTCTCTCTCTCTCTCTCCGACCCTATATTCTCTCACCCTTTCTAATTTTTAGGCCCCCACTCCTATTTCGTTGGAAACATAAAAATATCCGAATTATTGAGATATTAAATGGTCGATTAGGATCATCCCATATTATCAATATTCTCTCTCTCTTCTCCAATTTTGGGATTCGGTCATTTTGGGCCCACTAATGTGCACAATATGAATTTTCGGAGAGAGACATGTTCGGCTAAGCTTGAAGGAATGGGCCCCATTTATATTATCCAAACCCATTTGACTTTTGTAATTGGGTCCCATGTTCGGTTGTTGATTGGGCCACACATGAAAATCACACATGTGAAAACCATACGTGTGGGGACAAACTTGGAGACGTTTATTTAGAAACTCAAAACTGGAAAAGTAGTAATTCATAAAATGGCAAGCTGCAATGAAAAAGCCCACCAAAAGTAGCAATTGTACACACGTCCAAAAATACAAGATACATATATATATTTTAATTGGAAATAATTTTGAAAGCAGTTGTGAAGTTTCTAAAAAAAATGGGAACGTGGGAATGGAAGAAGGGCATGCATGTCATGTTGTAATTATTGAACGAAGAAAATTAATGCCTAAATCGAACGTAATTTGTTCTCTCCTTAAGACAGAATTTGCCCCTTATAAATCTGTAAAAGGTAATCAGCAAATCTGCCTCCCAAGATAATTTAGGCCCAGAAATTAATCTGTTTCAGTTACAAAATTGCAGTTTTGTAATTGAAGTAAAACTACAGAAGTAATAGAGAAGAGAGAACGAATCTGAAGAAGTTTTTTGAATTGAATCATAGCCCACATATTTATAACCAACCAATAGTCACTTTCTATAGACATGTCTTTTCTAAACATCATCAATGAATAGACTTGTCTATTGTCTTTTTATTCGAATCAATGCATCTTTACAGAACATATGTGTCTGTTCAATTTCTACTGACATGTCTTTTTCGAAAGATCATCAATGAATAAACATGTCTATTAGAATCAATGCATTATTTCAGAACAGATGTGTCTGTTCATTTGAATAGATGCACCATTTCATAATAGATGTGTCTGTTCATTCGAATAGATGCACCATTTCAGAACAAATGTGATTGTTGGTATAAAATCATGACTATTCACCAAAGATTGCAACGCTTAGATATATAATCATGACTGTTCACTAAAGATTGCAACTTTTCAAAAATATTACTTTATGGATTTTAAAAAATCCTAACAATCCCCCCCCCCATTTTTCACAATCCTTCTCTATACTTTGATATATTATAATTAAGTAAAGATGTCTTTTGACTTCAAACCTCTATGTAGTCTATTTTCCAAGAAGTCATAATCCAGAGTAGCCGAAGCTTTGAACTAAGTATTCTTTAATACAACAACAACCTGGTCTATTAGACATATCATATATCTTCCTATAGTTTCAAGAAACCCAACACATTTATGGCCTAGTGTTACATCTTAGGATTTCATAAGTGACTTAGAGGAAAGCTTAACCTCGCAGAAGCGGCCTTACTTCCTTCACTTATATAGGTGAATCTATAAAGATGTGCTTGTATGACCCACATCTATAACCTAGATTCATTAAAAGGATTATCATACCCTCTTGTTCTTTCCATACAAGCATGCACTATACTTTGAGATGGCTATGAAGATAAAATCTCCATACTTGTTAATGCATAACTGGTTAATTTTAAGTGTTTTCCATTGAACTAGTAGACTAGATATTACTCTAGTGTATAGTTGGGTTCCACTTGAAAGTCACCTATTTTATAAACTTTAAACCCATCTCTCTTGAAGTCTTCCATATAATATCCCTGCCTAGGCCTTTTGTTAAGGGATCAGCCAAATTTCCTTTTGACTTTACATAGCTTATCGTGACAACCCCATGGTTTAGTTGTTCCCTCACGTAGCTATGTCTCAAACCAATATGTCTAGGCTTCCCATTATAAAATTTATTGTAAGCACATAACAATGCTGCTTCATTATCACAAAATACTGATATAGTAGCCATAGGCTTAGATCATAATAGAATTTTCAATAATAAATCTCTAAGCCATTCAGCTTCTTTGTTTGCCGTTGCTAGAGCAACAAACTTAGATTCCATTGTAGAATGAGTTATTAAAGTTTGTTTCTTTGATCCCCAAGAAACAACATCTCCTCCCAAAGTGAATATCCATCTACATGTGGATTTAGTTGAGTCAAAATCTGTTACCCGACTAGCATCTGTATAACCTTTCAAAACTGCGGGATAATTACCATAACAAAGTGAGTAATTCATTTTGCCCTTTAAGTACTTAAGTACTCTAGATACTGCATTCCAATGA
This sequence comes from Tasmannia lanceolata, assembly GCF_043159265.1. NCBI lineage: Eukaryota > Viridiplantae > Streptophyta > Magnoliopsida > Canellales > Winteraceae > Tasmannia > Tasmannia lanceolata. The sequence continues at coordinate 22,113,431 of NW_027518697.1, read as the reverse complement.
ATTTCACTTGGATTATAAGTATACCTACTCAAAAGTCCATCTACAAATGCAATATCTGGTCTTGTACACTACATAGCATACATTAAGCTACCTATTACACTTGCATATTTCATTTGTTTAATTGGAGGCCCTTTGTTTGGTGATAACTTGATAGAAGAATCATATGGAGTTGAAACTTCTTTACAATCTTCGTGCTCTATATAATGACTTTGAGTTAAAGAAATTAAATCAGAAGTTCTAGTAATTTTGATACCCAATATTACATTAGCTTCCTCCATATCCTTCATATCAAACTTTGATGATAAGAAAGTTTTAGTCTCAGATATTACATTTTTATTAGTACCAAAAATTAACATATCATCAGCATATAAACAATTTATAACACCATCCCCTTTACTAAATTTAGAATAAACACTTGTCAGATTCATTTATTCTAAAATCGTTGGAAACAACCACTTGATCAAATCTTTCGTACCATTGTTTAGGAGCTTGTTTAAGGCCATATAAAGATCTTACAATTTTACAAACTTTCTTTTCTTGGCCTTCCATAACAAACCCCTCCGGTTGTTCCATATAAACTTCCTCTTCTAAATAACCATTTAGAAAAGCTGTTTTAATATCCATTAGATGTATCTTTAACTTGTAGATGGTTGCTAATGCAAGCATAACTCTAATACTACTAATTTTAGCAACCGTGGCATACATGTCAAAATAATCAATTTCTTATTTTTGTCTAAAACCTTTGGCTATAAGCCTTGCTTTGTACTTGTCAATGGATCCGTCGGCTTTACGCTTTCTTTTGAAAATCCATTTACAACCAATCGGTTTACTACCAGGAGGTAAATCCACCAAAATCCAGGTTTTGTTGGTCATAATAGAATCGATTTCATCATTAATTGCTTCTTGCCAAAAAACAGAATCTCGAGATGTAATAGCTTCTCGAAAAGTTAATGGATCTCTATCATTACTATCTATAGAATCTTGGTCAACATTATATATCTTACTAAAAGAACTATTTCCTCTTTTTCCTTCAACAAGATACATATGGAAATCTGGACCAGAGTCTTTTTTCTTTTCTAGCTCGTTTACTTCTCATTGGTTCAATTTCTTCATCCATTATGGGACGAGGATGCAGTTCAATTAAGGGTTGATGTTCAAGTTCATTTTTTACCTTCATCACTTGAATGTTTTGTTTCCCTTAATTTTGATAATGAATTCTCAAAAATTTCTACATCTCTTGATTCTATAATTATATTTTGACTAATAGAATTCGTATATTTCATAGTCAAAAATCTTTATGCTTTGCTATTTTGAGCATAGCCAATGAAGACACATTTAATTGCCTGATTACCAAGTTTTGATTGTTTTGGATCAGTGAGCCTAACTAATGCTCTACATCCCCATACTTTGAAATGATCAAGGGAAGGCTGTCTCTTTTTCAAAACTTCATATGGAGACATTTTTGTCTTTTTATGAGGTATACGGTTAAGTATATAACATGCCGTCATTAAAGCTTTACCCCATAAATTCTTGGGCAATCCAGAAGTATTAAGCATAGAATTAACCATTTCTACTAAAGTCCTATTTTTTCTTTCTGCCACACCATTTTACTGAGGACCATATGGGGCTGTAGTTTGATGTATTATTCCATAAGTTTCACAGAAATCATTAAAGGAGATGTATTCTCCACCTCTATCAGATCTAAGAATTTTAATCTTACTATCCAATTGATTTTCAATTTCTGCCTTATAGACTTTAAATTTTTCTAAAGCCTCATCTTTAGTCCTAAGCAAATAAACATGTGTATATTTTGAGCAATCATCTATAAAAGTAATAAAATATTGTTTACCCTCCCTAGTCAAGGGTCAAGTGACCCTCTAATTCACATATATTAGAATGCACCAAATCTAACAATTGTGAATTTCTAGTCACACTTTTAAATGCTTTCTTAGTAATTTTTTATCGAATGCATATATGACACTTTTCTACATCAGAATAATCTAAAGTAGGCAATAAATTTAATCTACTCATGCATTTCATACTTCGATAATTCACATGTCCTAATCTAGAATGTCATAAATTAATTGAAGAAACGATATAAACAGAAGATGTGCATTTATTCATTGTGTTTAACTTGTACATGCTATTGGATTCATATCCTGACCAACATAAAGGCCACCTTTGGACAAGATCATACAATCAGACTCAAACAGGACTTTAAGTCCATGTTTGCTTAAAAGACAATAGAAATCAAATTCTTTGTTATCAAAGGAACATGATGAACATCATTCAAAGTCAAAGTCTTTCCGGATGTGAGCTTGAGAACCACTTTGCCTTTGCCTGCTACCTTTGCAAGTGAATAATTTCCCATGCATAGATTGTAGTCATCTTTAATAGGTTCACAAGTCTCAAACAAATTCTTGTTCCTTTCAACATGTTTGGTTGCTCCAGAATCTACCCACCAGTCCACATCATCATTGATCATATTCATTTCCGAAATGACCGCAATAATGTCTTCATTTTGCACCAAGTTTGTTTGATTCTTTGCTTATTTTTTCCTTGAGAAAACTCGACATTGTTTCTTGAAATGTCCAGTTTTCCCACATTTCCAACAAGCTTTATCAATCTTGGATTTTTTGGATGAAAAATTTGTTGAACCATTTCTTTTCCTCTTGTGACCCTTAGGTTGAGATGCATTTTCTATAACAAGAGCCTTTTGGTTATTTCCTTCTAATTCCAGATTATCCAGATTGCGAGAATTTTCTTCAATTTAAAGATATTCTATGAGCGTTTGCATAGTCATTGTATCTCTCTTTTGTTTCAATTCCTTACGACAATCTTTCCAAGTCATAGGTAACTTAGAAATAATAGTGGATACTTGAAAAGTTTCATCTAAGTTACGGCCCTCAGATATTTATTGATTCATAATGAACTGTATTTCATGAAGTTGGGCCATAACAGACTTATTATTTACCATTTTATACTCAAATAATTGACTTACTCAGAACTTTTTGTGGCCAGAATCTTCAGACTTGTATTTGTTGTCTAGATCCTCCCAACGTTGCCTTGCCGTTCCATCAGCGAACTTTGCAGCATATACATCGTAGAGAATGTTTGATAGTGCATTCAAAATGCGCCCTTTGCACATGAAATCATCTTCACTCCATTTGAGCCTTTTTGCAGTTTCATCAGATGTCTCTTCTGCCTTCTCTTCGGGTTTATTTTCTGTCAGTACATACTCTAACTTCATACCAGTAAGGAAAAAGAACAATTTTCCTTTCCAATGCTTGAAAAAGGTTCCATCAAACTTATCTAGTTTGCCAATCTGATTTTGGATTGACGACTTTGCATTAATCTCCTTCATTGTCAAATTATGTCTTAAGAATGTTGTAATTATTGAGTGAAGAAAATTAATGCCTAAATCGAACGTAATTCGTTCCTTAAGACATAATTTGCCCCTTATAAATCTGCAAAAGGTAATCAGCAAATCTGCCTCCCAAGATAATTTAGGCCCAGAAATTAATTTGTTTCAGTTACAAAATTGCAATTTTGTAATTGAAGCAAAACTACATAAGTAATAGAGAAGAGAGAACGAATCTGAAGAAGTTTTCTAAATTGAATCATAGCACACATATTTATAACCAACCAATAGTCATTTTCTATAGACATGTCTTTTCTAAACATCATCAATGAATAGACATGCTTATTGTCTTTTTATTCGAATCAATGCATCTTTACAGAACATATGTGTCTGTTCACTTTCTACAGACATGTCTTTTCCGAAAGATCATCAATGAATAGACATGTCTATTAGAATCAATGCATTATTTCAAAACAGATGTGTCTACTCATTTGAATAGATGCACCATTTCATAACAAATGTGCCTGTTCATTTGAATAGATGCACCATTTCAGAACAAATGTGATTGTTGGTAAAAATCATGACTTCACCAAAGATTGCAATGCTTAGGTATAGAATCATGACTATTCACTAAAGATTGCAACTTTTCAGAAATATTGCTTTTTGGATTTTTAAAAATCCTAACATGTCATAATTGGAAATTTTGATTATGGAGGATGACGCCCTCGTGCTTGCCATTCTTGAAATAAAGAAGTGTTGAACTACAAGTTGAAAAGAAAGGGGGGAGAGGCTAAAAATTCTTGTTCTTTTGTTCGTTCTTCTCTTTTTAATAAAGTGAAATTTAGCCGTTGATCATTATGCTCTCCTCTAATTGATACTAGCAGCCCTTCTTGTCTTCTTGTTTAGAATATCACATAACAATTCTCTATATCTCTCTCTCCCTTGAATTTCCACCCACTTCCGTCTTTGTCTCTCTAATTTTTTGCCCAATTTCTTCTTGTTTTTGCTTTTCTTTTGAAATTGTGTGGAGGCGTTTGGTGTATCCTTTCATCCGATCCAAGGTGCAATCCAAGGCTTGAAGGAAGGCGATCAAGGATTCAACCATTGATAAGAGGAGAAAAGAATAAGTTTTTCTTATTATTTTTGCTTTTTATTTCAATTCCAATTTGATGTACTCTTGTTATAATTCCAATTAAGGAAGAGTTGTTTTTGTTTCTTTTCCCTTTTCAAGCTTCTAGATGGCATTATTTTTCTTTATTTTTGTTTCTTTCCCTTTCTCCATGAGTAACTAAACCCAACCTACTTAGGATTTAGATAAAACTATGGGAAAGGAGATAGATTGTTGATTAGATCCAATGGTATAAAATAACATCATATATAGGAGTTTATATTTGTGGATTCCCAATTATTCATGCCATTGGATTTTTTCCTTTTGTATGCGTAATTGTTGATGAACAAATATAAAAACTTATATAACTTTCAAAATTGGATAGTGTATTTGATCAATTACTCATGGGCAATGGCATCCATTGATCTTATTTCCCATTGACCGGATTTATTAAATATACAATTCAACACAAAAATTGCTTTGATTATTCAATCTAATCCAAACCCATGGTGGATTCTAACCCTAAGCAATCTTTTAATCCAATTAAGGTTTCAATTAAATTTCAAATTCATTTTACAATTAATTTCCAATTCACTCTAGAGTAGTTTTTCAATTGAATTTTTCAATTAATTTAGGCTTTTAGATTTTGGTTTTCTAAATAGGTTAGATAATTAATTAATAAAAATTATTAGAATATTGGTTCACTTTGCCTAAATATAAGGATTCAATTTGTAATCGTTTCTTCATTGTTTTTGACCCCGTATCTATTTAGTTTATAAATTTAAATATATTGTTGGATCCGAGGTTGTAGTCCACGGCAATCCTGAGTACATTCCAGGTAACAATATATCATAAGTTTATTTTCCAAATAATATAAGGGTAGAAATCACAATAAGTTCTTCCCTGAGTTCGACCTGTATCTACACGCGATCCATGCACTTGCGGTTATTTATAATATCACAATCAAGGGTGCAAGGCACCTGAATGCCAAAGTAAGGAGACAACAAAATTTTGTCAGTGGGGACTAATGATAGGCTTACAAGATTCATATCAGGTCCTTAGGTGTAAAGCCTTCGCCGAGGAATCTTGTTGTCAGGTCCTTGAGTGGAAATCTCTCGCTAGCGGTTTTTTTTTTTTTTTTGAAAATATGACTGATAGGGACAAATCTTGGGCCGGCATCATTTCTAACAGTCGGGAGGGTCATCGGAAGTCAGGTTTAGAAATCCTGACTTGGGGAGGGACCTCGAGGGATGTCGTTCTGACATCCAGTGCTGGCACTGATAAAGGAGATGCCGAAGTGGCATCTGGTGATTGGTACGACGGATCGTACGCAAGATTTGATTTTGAGTACAGCAAATGTTTGACTATAATTTACTCTTTGATTTGGTTGAGTGATTTGATGTGATGCGATACTGTATTTCAACAGCATAGATTCTGAAAAGATGTTTTTTCGACGTCTAGACTTTATTTGTCGTAAGGGTTGGCCAAAAGACTAGCGTTTGTACGGATAGAAACACTTACAAGGGTGATTGATCTTGATGAGTTACCATGTGACCACAAACTTACTAAGATTTGATTTGATTCGGAGTGTTAGCGTAGAAACGGGCTTACCTTGGTTTGGAGGGTTACTGCGTAGAAACGGACTTACCCTGAAGAGCTACCGCGTGGTGACGGGTTTACTCTGATTTGGAGGGTTACAGCATAGAAACGGACTTACCCTGGAGAGCTACCGCATGGTGACGGATTTGCTCTGATTCGGAGGGTTACCGCGTAGAAACGGACTTACCCTGGAGAGCTACCGCGTGGTGACGGGTTTGCTCTGATTTGGAGGGTTACCGTGTAGAAACGGACTTACCATGGAGAGCTACCGCGTGATGACGGATTTTGCTCTGATTTGGATTGCCTAAGCAAGCTTCCATAGTCTGGAAACTCTAGGCAGATGCTCTCAGGGAGACTTTGGTTGTATCGGGATGACTCAGGGGACTCACTCTGGTTTGGGATGCTTCAGGGGACTCACTCTAGTTGGGTTGCCTCAGGGGACTCACACTGGTTGGGATGTCTCAGGGGACTCACACTGGTTTGATGTCATCAAAGTAATTTTTGCATGACTCCGCTGGGGATTGATACTCCGCTGGGGGTTGATTATCCTTGTGCTTAGGGAATCTGGGAATGGGTGTTCTCTACTGAAAACTGAATGCGAAGGACTCTCTAGGGAAGCGATATTTGCGATGATAATATTTGTGATGACAGGTCCTGATTGATTGATTGAGAAGGAGATCCTTGACACGGGATCTCAAGGATTTTCCGATTTGATCGGTGAAGTATCTTTGTTGACGACCTGATCTTTGACGATTAGGTTATCTACAAAGGCTTTGGGAAGTGGGGGCGAGCCCCTTGACTTTCTCTTTGAGAGACATTCGGTTGTCTGGCAACCTTCTTTTGAGACAAGGTGGTGCCTCGACTCTAGTGGGGAAAATCCTAAGAGCTAACGCAGCTGGTAAGGTTCTTTGATTGCCTTAAATTGGCCGAGAGTCGATCGAAATTGATTCTATTGGAGAGGATCCAACTATGAAAAGAATTGACTCTGAAGGGGATCGTAAACATCCGCTAATTGCGTCGAAATTAGTCGTGCTCGACCAAATTGCGAGGAATCCGTTGGTTGTAGGATTGCACAAACGAGGGTTCCTATTTAAAGTACGCGTGAAAGACTCTTGAAATGCCTTGACTCTATTGAGGAGAAGGATTCTGGCATTTGGTTATGGGAGAGATAAACCAGGGTTTACCAATCTTTCATGATGACAACTCTTTCAAGAGTCTCTAAGTGACATTGTAGTGACGGAGAGTACACTGGGCTCTGCTAGAGAGGCTTGGGTTGGCAATGAATTTCCTTGGAGTAGACTCATTGGTGAGTGAATTCTGATACACTCAAATGGGGAAAAGTTGAGGCGATTATGTGCCTTGGATTAACTTTGTCTTGATAGAAAACTCTCTTGGAGTGACTGGGCTCTGCCGGGGATGACTTAGGAGATATTGGATTACCTTCAAGGATCCTGTTGGAAAATATTTTTTTGAAAGGCATTGGCTACCTTGAGAATGCTTTATACAGATTCCGCGGGGAAAGATGTATGAATCTTTGGTAGTTGAGGAGTCCGGAGAGGCGAGGACATCAAAAAGATGTGCCTAAAAGCTTTGGGGAGTTCCCAAAGAGTTGGTTTGAATCATCGTTGGAAGATTTTGGGAATCCACGGAGGAAACAAATGATGAAATGGGCCGAAAGCGGCGAAAAAATGACAAAAAATAGGGCCACGAGCCCGAAATTTATTCAGTCAGCGAAAAAATTTTCGCAGGTCTCAAAAAATTTTAGCTGGCCGAGATTTTGCCAGACTGATATATATATATCCGTACGATGCATTTTTTATTCATTCTCGCTTAATTTCATTCATTTTTGCTCGTTTTTGCTTTGAGATTTCGAGTTCTATCTCGCGCCTTTTTGCGTTTTCCGAGTTTTCTTCATTTCTCAGCCATTATGGCGCAACGACCTCACCTACGAGGGAGGAGGGATGCGGGGAGGGAGTCCTCCGGGAACAAGGAGCATGATCGTGCTCCTTGGTACCATGGTATGCTTCTGATGTGTACCGTGGCACATCTTTCGCAACTCTTTCGCGATGGAGAGGTATGTCCTTTGCACTCTGCTTTTTATTCCTAGATTTTAGGATTTCTTTCAGCTTTGGATTTTTCTCCCATTTGGGAAGTATTTTGATTGTTCCCTTTACTTTCTGCACAGGGCCTTCCTCTTATAACCACGAGGGGGTCATTGAGAGATATCCAGGCGAGGTGGATGATTCTCCACGTCAGAGCTCAAATGTATGTTCAGAGGTCGGGGCTCCATAGGCTCATGGATCTCGATTCAGAGGGGATAGGGCCACGCTTTGTGATGGCCCTAGCAGAGCACTGGTGGGACATGACCAACACTTTCCACTTCCCGATCGGGGAAATTGGGATGACTCCGCTAGCTTTTTCTGCCCTGACAGAGCTTCGGATGGGAGGGACACCCATTGCCCTGACTACAGTTATAGAGGCGGATCTGAGAGAGATTCTGGGGGTGCCAAAGTTTGACAATAGAGATTAGCCAGGAGAGGCTCCTCATGCCTCCAGGCCAAACCTGAGGATGACTAGACTTGACCACTGGCCAAAGAGACCTGACGAGCCAGATGAGACGTACTATCGTCGGCTGGTGATGAGTTTTGTGATGTCCCTTTTGGGACAGACCCTTTTCAACGGGACAGGCAACACAATCTGCTGGGAATGGTTGAGCATAGTCTGCCACATTGACAAACTGGTGGACTACGATTGGGGAGGGGTGGCTTATGCCTTCCTCATTAGAGAGATGGAGTTTTTGTCCCTAGACGTGACGAAGTCTTTGTGTGGGCTATGGTACATCTGGGTGGTACGCTTCTTACCCTTCTATTTTTAATTCCGAATTTGTTTGCTTCTAGTTCATTTGCTTATGATATGAATTGTTTAAGCATTTTTCTTTTGGTTTGACGACTCTTTGCGTAGGCATGGGCCTATGAGTGCTTTGGCCTTCTTGCCCCCGTGCTCAGGGAGCCAGACAAAGTATATTTCCCTACGGATAAGTGCTGGGGAATAACACCTACGGGGTCATGCCCCATCTACTCTGTGGATCAAGTTCGCCGAGCCATTTACCGGATTCAGCCAGACGTTGTGAGTACTTTAAATTTCTTTCATTTTCAGTATTGTACTCGTTTTGCTTCGAATTATATTCATGTCTTTGACACATGGCCTGTGTCGTGACAGGTTCGGTGGAGACCTCTGGATGATCACCAGGAGGTTTTGAGAGGAGAGTTTGAGCTCACCAGGCTCCTTTCTCGGAGGATGACGGTAGGGGTGCAACTTGGGTTGGGTTGAACCTGAATTTTGGGCGGGTTGGGTTGACAAAATTCGGGTTGGGTTCGGTCCGGGTTGGGGTTTGGCAACCCGACCAAAATTTGGGTTGGGTTAGGTTGGGTTGGGTTGGGTTGGGCATCAGGCAACCCAACCCAACCCGTAACCCGGCAAAGAATAAGATTAACACATTACTTTTGAATTTTTTATTTTTTCATGTGTTGTTTTTTCTAGCTTCTAATTTTCTATCCTTGAAAATATAATAGTGTATACTTTATATACTTATCAAAAAGTCAAAAACAAAAAGTAAAGGCAAACCCTAACCTAGAAAGTAGAAATCCATATTCTCTATTTCTCTTTGAGAGAAGCCAGCAGCCTCCAATCCTCCATCGGACCATCTCTCATTCTTCTTCGGTTATTCCGCCACAGGACCTACAAGGTTCTCTCTCTCTCCAATTTTTTTCATTAAGATTTAAAGAGCCATTTGATGGGGTAACTGATTTAAAGAGGCATTTTTTTCATTAAGATTGCAGCAGAAACCCAACCCAACTTGGGAAATCGGTTTGGGTTGGGTTGGGTTCTGGTTAGGGAAAAATCAATTTGGGTTGGGTTGGGTTAGCCAAGCCGAGTTGAAACTCGGGTTGGGTTGGGTTAGGGTTGGGGGTTGAAGTTTTTGGGTTGGGTTGGGTTGGCCTCAACCTGACCCAACCTGACCCGAGTTGCACCCGTAGATGACGGTGTTCCACTGTCACCTGGGTCCTGCAGTTTACCTGCCGAACCGGATAGCGCGACAGGTGCATGGGCACGAGTCAAGGGATACCTCCTCCTCCCTTCGGCAGCTTGAGGATCCTAGACTAGGTCGCGCCAAACCAGCTAGTGATCCTGCAGGCACGAGGATTTGACATCCCTGACGACCACTTCCTGCCTGGGGATTACAGAGCCTGGGCTTCAATGGAGCTTATGGGTCCACTGACTTTAGGAGAGGTATTCTTCTTTGCTTTTCCCTTTTCTTTTCAGTTTTGATTTGTTCATTACTGAATTTCATATATTGATATGAATCATCCTGTCTTCTACAGGAGGACCATGAGGCAGAGGTTGCCCCTGAGGCTCCTGCTTTCGCAGGGGAGCCTTATGATGAGACAAGAGCCGTTGATGAGGCCATCAGGGCCACGGTCACCGAGGTGAGGGGCGGTCTAGTGTTCAGAGAGCCTGCTTCTATACAGGCAGGCCGAACAGGGAGAACGAGGCCTACTGCCCGCGAGAAGGGCAAGGGGTGGTGGGCAAGACGTCCTCGCCCACATCTACTTCTCCGGAGAGATGGGGGCGTCGTCCGCCAGTCCACACACGAGGAGCAGTCCGAGGGGCCAGCAGACGGGTTCCTCCTCCAGCTTCGACAAAGGCAGTCCCTTCTTCTATCCCAGAGCACTATATAGTGACTGGCTGGGGCATTCCAGTCTCTGACAGGAGGGGAGCGAGAGAGATCTTCCTAACCAGCCCGCCTAAGGCACTTGGATATCCACTTCCTGTGGAGTCCCCTTGGGTAAGTGATTTAATTTATGCATTTACTTCAGTAATTTGAAATTGTTTGCATATTTTGATTTGAACTCTATTGGTTATGTAGCTTCTTCGCCACCAGGCGAATGACTTGCTGTTGTTGGTGGGGAGCCTGAAGTTCGTAGTGACTCAGCAGGCTGAGGCTCTCAGTGAGCTGGACTCGAGGATCCATGCATTGGAGCAGGGGCGACGAGAGGACGGCCAGATAATCTTAGCGCTTCAGCATGAGATCGAAGCCATGAGACAGGGGGACACAGAAGGTCCGTCTGCCAGATAGGTATGGGAATTTATTTCTATCTTTGTATTGAATTGAATTCTGCATATGTGTTTTGATATTCGTTTGATATTCTAACACATTTTTTGATGTAGGAGGAGGTGTACCGGCAGAGGACGCCAAATCCAGAGGACAGAGGCAGCACCGGTGACATAGACGACTCGTCCGACGAGGACTATGTCGCAAAGGCTGAGGACACTACTTCGTTTGACCGTCGGCGAGGCAAGAGGCCGATGAGAGAGAGCGCCCCTCCGGCGAAGAGGGTGAGGACCGGGACTGGCCTTGGAGGCATGTTCGCCCCACGTCCTTCAGACCCAGAGACCGATTCTACCGACAGGGTAGCTGCTACCGCTGGAGTGGACCCAGACGTGGTTAGGGAACTTATCGATATAGGAGTGATGATCGGTTCGCTGGAGCACTATTTGGAGGAGATTGTAAGCCCAAGGGTCTACTCTCCTATCTTGTTTTGATGATTCTAAACATAATTGATTGTGTTTTTGAATACTAATCAATTTGCTTTGAAGTGTTGTATTTGAGATAGGATTGATCATTGAAGAAACCAACACACAACATGGTCATGCTTGGAGATATCCCATACAAGAGTCAAAGGAGCTAAGTGAAGCTCACCTCATCTCTCAAGCAAGCATACACAAGATGGAAGATCAATTGTAGACCAAGACTAAAGAGAAGTTGAAAGCTACATAGGTATCATTGTACATCCTTTCTCTTTAGATTTCCAAGTCAAGGCAAAGTGTTTTCAAAATGTTTTTCAAAGAACACTTAAGAACTTAAAATGGATTAGTGAATGGTTATGTGGTGGACCAACATGTTGGGACCCTCATAAACATTCCAAAATAATCATAGGAGATGAGTTCCAAAAGCCAAAAATCAAACAAGAAATAAAATCTCAAAATATGTGGATTTTTAGGCTTCTCGGAACTCCGAGATTTTTCTCGGAGCTCCGAGCTCGGAACTCCGAGAGTTCCCTCGGAACTCCGAGAAAAGGTCCAGTAGCGTCTGGACATTTTCTCGGAACTCCGAGAAATGGTCCAGTAGAAAAATTCAATTTTCTGGCCGTTGTCTCGGAACTCCGAGAATTCTCGGAACTCCGAGAATGGTTCTCGGAACTCCGAGAATGGTTCTCGGAACTCCGAGAACCCTGCGACAGCTCAGAATATAGCCGTTGGGATTTGAATTAATTCTTGTTTTTTGATATTTCCACCCCCAAACGGTCATATTCTTTGGAGAGGCTATAAATACAATATGTAGAGAAGTTTTTCTCTCTCTCTTGATCATTTGAAAACATCTTTGAGCATCAAAGAAAACTTGCAACCTATTATTGCTTGAGATTTTGTTTTCCCCAAACTTGCCTTGCAACTTGCAAATCTATTTGAGTTGGGATTTTAGAGCTTTCACTTGCAACCATCATTGAAGAGCAATCAAGGATCTACAAAGAGCATCAAGCTTTCAAGAAGAAGCCAAGCTATCAATCTTTCATATCTTGTATAGGTGGCTAGGGCATTCCGTTTTTAATTCCCTAGAGAGCAACCGCTTAGAACTCGGCGGAGAAGGAGAGTCTTTGTAAAGGTGTAAGGGCATCCTTGTTTAATATCCCTTGGAATTGTAACCGCTTCGGAGCCGGGCATCGTGGAGGTCTCCAATAGTGGAATCCCTCAAGTACGACCTTGAGTAGAGTGGAGTAGGCCGTTGGCCGAACCACTATATATCGGTGTGTCATTTCTCACTCTTGCATTTCCATTATTGTTTGATTTGGCATTTCATTTTGTTTTTTAAATTATATTTGCACTAACCAAATATTTAATTAAGTGAAGAAAAATTCCAATTAGGGTTCATAGGTAATTTTGAAAAGGCCTAATATTGAGTTAAATTCAATTCACCCCCCCTCTTGAGTATTTCAGAGATCCCTACTGGAGGATCTCGAGAGCCGGGGGGTCTTCCGTCTCCCGGCCCAAAGAAGACCCATCATCCAGATTCTCTTTAGGGGAGTCTTCCGCCTCAGTGATCATTCCAGATTCTCTTGAGGAGAGTCCGCCAGATGCTCCTACTGAGTAGTGATTATTTGTTTTTTGTTTATTTATGTTCCCCTAGTTGGGGATGAGATGTTTTTTTTTATTGATCAGACATACATTTATCAGATATATATATGGATCAATTCTTTGCTTTTGTCTGCAGTTGTTTTGTGTTGTTGTATTGAAATAAAGTGCATTTTTGTATAAATAGACGCCTCTTCTAGGTGGATGTTTATACAAAAATGCCCCTAGTTTAATTCTTTGAACAACTTTGATTTTGAGCATTTTGCATTTTTAGCGAGAACAAATAATGCAAAATGCCCCTTGCATGGTTTCTTTAATGATTTGATTGTGCATTTTGTGTTATTAGTCATATTTATATGACTAATAATACAAAATTCCCCTACTATATTTATTCTCATAGACAAGAGAAAGTTAATACAAGGTAAGAAATAAGAGTAGCAATTTCATTGCAATGAAAGGAAGGCACATTCTGAGCGTCCCTGATTGTGAAGTTACATTCTTCTGAACATTTTATTATGTACATGGAGTACTGAGTTGGACCTTGATTCTTCAAAACAGGAGAGAAACCCGCTGTGTTTTCCTTGAACGTATGATTACCTTTGTTGGGTAATGATTTAGCTGGGGAAAGGAGCTTTTGTTTTCTGAATTTCCCTATAGGGAACAAAGGAAGGAGACTCAATCTTACCGAAACAAATGTTTTTTGATTTATTTTAGGCAAGTCGAACCTAGATAGATGAGTTTAAGTGTATTTATGCATAGGCAGTGTTTCCTTCTTCTGGCTTTTCAATCATGGTCCAAAGACCCTTTAGATTGTTTAGAGTCTTAACTCATTTTGTTTTAGACCAAAAAATGCTTTATCTGATCTTTGTTGAAGGGATGCATTGTCAACAACCAAGTCGCTTTTTACAAGTTTTTGACTTGGCAGACCATTTTGCCCTAAATTTTGGTAGAAATGAATCCTTGGAGTTTTCGTTTCTACGAGTATAATGACCCTCATTTGCCTAAATCGCCCTTTCATGTTTTCGACTTAGCGGGTCTTCAGATCTTCTTGTTCTTTTCTTTTCTTTGATGCTACACATACCACGACTTGGATATAGGCTGGATTCCATAATAGGGTTTTTGAAGATCGTAGGTTGTTTTGCATAATGTGACCGAACCTGGACTGACCAGGCTGCCTACGTACCTCAAAAACAGTTGGGACCAGATTCGCGTAGTTCGTGACTTTTGTTGGGGACAAGGATCGAAAGGGGGTAGTATGAAGGGTTTTCTTGGCTTCGCCAAAGGGTGATCGGACCTGAGTTTGCCAGGCTGCCTATGTACCCCAAAGAGAATGGGATCAAGTCCATGTAGTTCAAGAATTGGAAGGTATCTTCAAAAAGGATTTTGAACTTGCACGTGAGTCATTTGTAGGCTCTGGTCGGCGTATGGAGGCCTTTGATATTCATGAGTAATATCTTTTGATTTGATCGAGGTTGGTAGATTCTGACATTCTAACTTCATTTTAGTCAAGAAGTCTGACGGCTTTTCCGGACAAGATTTCATCAACGATGATGTAGGGGGCAGACCAATTAGGTCTGAATTTTCCCCTAGGATCGAAGACAGAAGCTCGGCATTCTCTAAGCATCATATCCCCCTCTTTGAGTTCTCTGACTCGAACTTTCTTGTTGAAAGCTCTTTCTATTCTGCCCTAATAGCCTTGTACGTGGTACGCTGACTTCAGTCTTTTCTCATCCATCATGCATAGCTCTTGATGACGAGTGCGGGTCCATTCAGATTCTAGTAGATTGCTTTCCATCAGGATTCTGAGTGACGAGATTTTCAACTCGATTGGCAGGACAGCTTCCACACAGTAAGCCCAAGGGTCTACTCTCCTATCTTGTTTTGATGATTCTAAACATAATTGATTATGTTATTGAATACTAATCAATTTGCCTTGAAGTGTTGTGTTTAAGATATGATTGATCATTGAAGAAACCAACACACTACATGGTCATGCTTGAAGATGTCCCAAACAAGAGTCAAAGGAGCTAAGTGAAGCTCACATCATCTCTCAAGCAAGCATACACAAGATGGAAGATCAATTAAAGACCAAGACTAAAGAGAAGTTGAAAGTTACATAGGTATCATTGTACATCCTTTCTCTTTAGATTTATTAGTTCAAGGCAAGGTTTTTAAAAGAGTTTTCAAAAACACTTAAGAACTTAAATGGTTTAGTGAATGGTTATGCGGTGGACCAACATGTTGGGACCCTCATAAACATTCCAAAATTATCATAGGAGTTGAGTTCCAAAAGCCACAAATCAAACAAGTAATAAAAATAAAAAGTCTGCTGATTTTTAGGCTTCTTGGAACTCTGAGAAATGGTCCAGTAGCTTCTGGCCATTTTCTCGGAACTCCGAGAAATAGTCCAGTAGAAATTTTCATCTTCTGGCCGTTCTCTCGGAACTCCGAGAATTTCTCGGAGCTCCGAGAACCTTGCGACAGCTGAGAATATAGCCGTTGGGATTTAAATTAAAACTTGGTTTTTGATAACAATACCCCCAAACAGTCATATTTTGACAAGAGGCTATATATACAATATCAAGAGGATCATTTCCTCCCTCTTGAACATTTGAAAAATCCCCTTAAGCATTCAAGTAAACTTGCAACCCTTTCAAGCTTAAGATTTTGTTTTTCCCAAACTTGCCTTGCACTTGCAAATCTATTGAGTTGGGATTTAGAGCTTTCACTTGCAACCATTATTGAAGAGCAATCAAGGGATTACAAAGTGCATCAAGCTTTCAAGAGAAGCCAAGCTATTCAACTTCTATTTCTTGTAAAGGTGGCTAGGGCATCCTACCTTAATACCCTAGGGAGCATCGCTTAGAACTCGGCGAAGAAGGAGAGTCGGTGTAAAGGTGTAAGGGCATCCTTATTTAATATCCCTTGGAAGTGTAATCGCCTCGGAGCTGGGCATCGTGGAAGTCTCACATAGTGGAAAACCTTAAGGACGATCTTAAGAAGAGTGGAGTAGGGCTTTGCCCGAACCACTATATATCGGTGTGTTCTTTCTTGTTCTTGCACTTTCATTCTTTTTTGATTTGGCATTTCATTTTGTTTTAATCTTATTTGCACTAACCAAAAATTTAATCAAGAGAAGAAAATTCAAATTAGGGTTCATAATTAATTTTCAAAAGGCATAATTTAGTGTTAAAATCAATTCACCCCCCTCTTGTTTATTTCAATTGGTATCAGAGCCTCGTCTCTATTTTATTTTATTTTAAAAAAAAAAAACCTAACTGGTCTAGAGTAAAGATTCTAAAAATGGCAAACTACCCTCAACACCATAAAGGTTACTCAAACACTAGGCCACCCTACTTTGATGGAACAAATTATGGATTTTGGAAAACCAAAATGAAAATCTTTTTAACCCAAGATTACCAAATGTGAAGAGCCATTAATAATGAATATATATTACCCACTAGAAATCTAAACGATTGGACCGAAGCCGAACAACAAGCCTCAAACTACAATCCCAAAGCCATGAATTCCCTAATTTGTGCTTTATCACCCGAAGAATTCAATAGAGTGTCAAATTTGAATTCGGCTAAGGAAATTTGGGACACCTTAGAAGTCACCCATGAGGGAACCAACCAAGTTAAAGAATCTAAAATGAATCATCTTTTTAGGCAATATGAACTCTTTCAAATGACACCCGATGAAACTATTGCCGACATGTACACTAGATTCACTAACCTTGTAAATTGACTAAGGGGACTTGGAAAGCAATTTTCAAATAGAGATTTGGTGACCAAAATCCTTAGATCCCTACCTTTGTCATGGGAATCCAAAACCTCCGCAATCACCGAAGCCAAGGACATGAATACATTAAACTTAGATGAACTAATAGGGTCCTTGATAACCCATGAGATGATTTTTAAAACAAAAGCACCCGAAATTGAAACTAAAACTGAAAAAGGAAAGGAGTTGCTTTTGCTTGTAATGTAGGTGATAATGAAGATGCAAAAGAAGACATGGAAGATGAAGTTGCTCTCATAATAAGAATGATCAAATTCTTGCAAAGGAACATGGGAGGCATGAAAAATAGAAGAACCAATCCTCCATTCAAGAAGAAAGAAGAGATCGGTGACGGATCTTCTCAACCCCGATGCTACGGTTGCAAGAAGCTTAGACACATTCGCCCGGATTGTCCACTCAACAATGAGCCTACCTCAAATAATCGCTTCAAGAGAAGAGAAGGCAAGAAAGGAATGACCGCCACATGGGATGAGGAAATTGAAAGTGAAGGCGAACAAAATGATGGAGAAGATTGCTTGTTAGCAAAAAACGTTTCCTTCATGGCCTCAACAAACGACAATAAAGAGGTAAATACTTTAAATGATGTCATTGTTTTAAAAGAAGTTCTAGATTCCTTGCAAAATGCACATGATGAACTTGAGATTGAATTTGATAAAAATGCATCACTTGAAAATTCTCTTGCTAACATGACAAAAGAATTTGGTTGGCTAAAGAAAGACCATGAATTTCTAGATGATGTAAATGAAAAATATAAAGTTGAAATTCATGATTTAAATGCTACTATCAAAATCTTAAATGAAAATCGACAAGAACTATCTATTGAAAACAATAAGCTAAAGCATGAAAATAGTAAACTATCTTTTGAATATGATGAACTAAAGAAACTTTTTGAAAAATTTGAACATAGTTCATTGAAATTGGATAGGCTTGTTAATATTCAAAGAATGCCACATGATAAAAGTGGACTTGGACATAAATGAAATACTACAATATCCAACTATAAGAACAGACTTGTAAAGGCTTCTTCTAGTGGTACCAAAACTTGTTTTTATTGTGGTCTAGAAGGACATTATAAAGTTGCTTGCATGCATGCTAAACAAGATAAAATCAAATTGAACTTCAAAGTGAAAACAAATGAACTTAGCAAGATTAGAAAGATTTGGGTACCTAAAGGATCTCACTTGCCTATTCATATGTAGGTATGCCTTAAAAGCCATAACAAGAAGAACACATGGTACCTTGATAGTGGATGCTCTAGATACATGACCGGAGACCTCACTCAATTAGCATCCCTATCACTCAAGGATGGTGGAGACGTTACCTTTGGAGATGATAAGAAAGGAAAGGTCAAAGGAGAAGGCACCATAGGTAACTCTACCTCTCCTATACATGATGTATTTTATGTTGATGGCTTGTCCCATAATCTTAT
This sequence comes from Tasmannia lanceolata, assembly GCF_043159265.1. Lineage (NCBI taxonomy): Eukaryota > Viridiplantae > Streptophyta > Magnoliopsida > Canellales > Winteraceae > Tasmannia > Tasmannia lanceolata. The sequence goes on along the minus strand of NW_027518697.1, from coordinate 22,094,948 downwards.
TAACATTAGTCAATTGTGTGACAATGGTTTTGAAGTAATCTTCAATCCTGACAAATGCATTGTTAAAAATAAGATAGATAAAAAAGTAAAATTCATATGTTCTAAAGACAATAACATTTACACTATTGGACTAGATGATCTTAGACTCCAAAATGTGACTTGTCTTAATGCCATTAGTGAAGATTCTTGGTTGTGGCATAGGAGGTTGGGTCATGCCGGAATGGATCTCATTTCGACCCTCTCCTCAAAAGACATTGTTAGAGGATTGCCTAAGTTCAAATATATCAAAGATCACATTTGTAGAACTTGTCAATTAGGCAAACAATTAAAAAGCCCATTTGCCCCAAAAAATATGATTTCAACCACTTACCCCTTGCAACTACTTCATATGGACCTTTTTGGTCCAATGAAAACTAGTAGCCTAGGTGGAAAGAGGTACGTGTTTGTAGTTGTGGATAACTACTCACGATTTACATGGGTCATATTTTTAGCACAAAAAGATGAAACCTATGAAAATTTCCTTAAATTATGTAATCAAATACAAAATGAAAAAGGTATTGTCATATCTTACATTAGAAGTGACCATGGAACAGAATTTGAAAATGTACATTTTGACACTTACTGTAGTGAACATGGCATCAAACACAATTTTTTGGCACCTAGGACACCTCAACAAAATGGGGTTGTAGAAAAAAAGAACCGAACCCTCCAAGAAATGGCTAGAACTATGTTGCATGAAAATGATCTCCCTAGATATTTTTGGGCGGAAGCGGTTAGCACCGCTTGCTATATCATAAATAGGGTATATATAAGGCCAATTTCTAAGAAAACACCTTATGAGCTTTGGAAAAACTTGAAACCAAATATAAGCTATTTTAGAGTGTTTGGTTGTAAATGCTACATCTTGAACATTAAAGATAATTTACACAAATTTGATAAGAAGTCGGATGATGGCATATTCTTAGGGTATTCTTCACATTGCAAGGCATATAGAGTATGTAATAGAAGAACTCTAGTTGTTGAAGAATCGATGCATGTGACATTTGATGAGAGAGAGCCAACTCCTCAAGAAATGCTGCATGATGAGGATGAACCTATTGAACATCTCTTACCTAAGACAAATGCTCCTCCTCATGCATCTACAAGTAATACATTACCTAGTGAGGAAGTTGAGAATGTAGATGATGACTCATTGCCTAGGGATAGGAGAATATTGATAGATCATCTTGAATCCCAAATCTTAGGTGATGCCACATCGCCGGTAAGAACTAGATCATACTATCGTAGTGTGAGCAATAACTTGGCGTTCCTATCCGAATTAGAGCCTAAGTTCATCAAGGAAGCCGAAAAAGGATGAATATTGGTTGATGGCTATGCAAGAAGAGTTGAGTCAATTCGAAAGGAACAAGATGTGGAGGCTAGTACCTAGACCTATTGATCATCCAGTCATTGGCACGAGATGGGTATATAGAAACAAATTGGATGAAAATGGAATTATCACTAGAAATAAAGCTAGGCTTGTAGCCCAAGGGTACAATCAGGAGGAAGGAATAGACTATGATGAGACATTTGCTCATGTTGCCCGTATGGAAGCTATTAGAATACTCTTGGCATATGCATCTCATAAAGGATTTAAACTATATCAAATGGATGTCAAAAGTGCCTTCCTAAATGGCTATATCCAAGAGGAAGTGTATGTTGAGCAACCTCCAGGTTTTGAAGACTACAAACATCCAAATCATGTCTTCAAGCTTGATAAAGCTTTATATGGATTAAAGCAAGCTCCTAGAGCTTGGTATGAGAGGCTTTGCACTTTCCTAGTGGAAAACGGATTTGAGATGGGAAAGGTGGATAAAACATTATTTATCAAAAGAGAAAATCAAGATATCCTCCTTATCCAGATTTATGTGGATGACACCATCTGTGGCTCAACTAATCAAAAAATGTGTGATGAATTTGCAACTCTAATGAAAAATGAATTTGAAATGAGCATGATGGGTGAGTTAACCTACTTCTTAGGACTCCAAATTAAACAATACCAAAATGGGATATTTTTAAATCAAGAAAAATATACGAAGGAGTTATTAAAGAAGTATGGCATGGATAGCAGTAAGACATCAAGAATTCTCATAAGTACAACTGCTAAGCTAGAAAAGGATGAATTTGGCAAATCTGTGGACCAGAAGATGTATAGGGGTACGATAGGTAACTTACTCTATTTGACAACCAGCAGACCAGACATTATGTTTACTGTCTGTCTCTGTGCTCGATTTCAATCGGATCCAAAGGAGTCTCACCTATAATGAGTCAAGAAGATCTTCAAGTACTTAAGAGGAACCTAAAGTCTGGGACTATGGTATGAAAGATCATCTGCCTTCACTCTCAATGGATATTCAGATGCAGACTTTGCTGGATGTAGAGTGGATAGGAAAAGCACCGGTGGGACTTGTCAATTCTTGGGAAAATCACTTGTTTCATGGTTTAGCAAGAAACAAAATTCAGTAGCTCTGTCCACAACAGAAGCTAAATATGTGGCTGCTGGAGCTTGCTGTGCACAAGTCCTATGGATGAAAAGCACATTGATGGACTATGGAATTAAAATGGAAAATATTCTCATCCAATGTGACAATACTAGTGCTATAAGCTTAACAAAGAACCCCATACAACACTCTAGAACAAAACATATTGAGATTAGGCACTACTTCATTAGAGATCACTCACAAAAACAGAATATTTGCTTAAAATATATCAACACTGAAGAACAATTGGCGGATATCTTTACAAAACCCCTTAGTGATGATAGAATATGTTATATCAGAAGTGCCTTAAACATTTGGAGTGCGGATCAAGTTAAAGAAATTGCCAAATAAATACTTTTTGCCCTTCAAACAACTTATCTATATAGTATTTATATATATCATCCTTGTTTGGTAGTATCTGCATGAATGAGATGTCAAATATTAATCTTAAAAATCACTCAATTGGTACTCTTAGCCTTCTTAGTTTTCTAAGATGGAGAGGTACCTTCACTTTAATTAAAAAATACCTAACAATTTGACTTTTGTCAACATCTCGATCATGAACAGGTATATGTGCATTACTTGGCTAAATATTTTTATACCATAAGCATTGATTTAGGGGGAGTACCTAACTCAATCTTCATTTACTCCTAAATTGTTGTACAATTCAGTTCACCCTTTTTGCCGATGACAAAAGGGGGAGAAGTTTGAAATTGATTATCTATTCAATTGACTATATGCACCATATGCTTTTAATTGTTATAATTTATCTGTGTGCATATATTGAGGGGGAGTTCCAGCATTCACTTGCCTACTATGTCACTCCACACACACCTCATAATCAATTTTGTTTGTCATCATCAAAAAGGGGGAGATTGTAAGCCCAAGGGTCTACTCTCCTATCTTGTTTTGATGATTCTAAACATAATTGATTATGTTATTGAATACTAATCAATTTGCCTTGAAGTGTTGTGTTTAAGATAGGATTGATCATTGAAGAAACCAACACACTACATGGTCATGCTTGAAGATGTCCCAAACAAGAGTCAAAGGAGCTAAGTGAAGCTCACATCATCTCTCAAGCAAGCATACACAAGATGGAAGATCAATTGAAGACCAAGACTAAAGAGAAGTTGAAAGTTACATAGGTATCATTGTACATCCTTTCTCTTTAGATTTATTAGTTCAAGGCAAGGTTTTTAAAAGAGTTTTCAAAAACACTTAAGAACTTAAATGGTTTAGTGAATGGTTATGACGTGGACCAACATGTTGGGACCCTCATAAACATTCCAAAATTATCATAGGAGTTGAGTTCCAAAAGCCAAAAATCAAACAAGCAATAAAAATAAAAAGTCTGCTGATTTTTAGGCTTCTCGGAACTCCGAGAAATTGTCCAGTAGCTTCTGGCCATTTTCTCGGAACTCCGAGAAATAGTCCAGTAGAAATTTTCATCTTCTGGCCGTTCTCTCGGAACTCTGAGAATTTCTCAGAGCTCCGAGAACCTCGCGACAGCTGAGAATATAGCCGTTGGGATTTAAATTAAAACTTGGTTTTTGATAACAACACCCCCAAACGGTCATATTTTGACAAGAGGCTATATATACAACATCAAGAGGATCATTTCCTCCCTCTTGAACATTTGAAAAACCCCCTTAAGCATTCAAGTAAACTTGCAACCCTTTCAAGCTTAAGATTTTGTTTTTCCCAAACTTGCCTTGCACTTTCAAATCTATTGAGTTGGGATTTAGAGCTTTCACTTGCAACCATTATTGAAGAGCAATCAAGGGACTACAAAGTGCATCAAGCTTTCAAGAGAAGCCAAGCTATTCAACTTCTATTTCTTGTAAAGGTGGCTAGGGCATCCTACCTTAATACCCTAGGGAGCATCGCTTAGAACTCGGCGAAGAAGGAGAGTCGGTGTAAAGGTGTAAGGGCATCCTTATTTAATATCCCTTGGAAGTGTAATCGCCTCGGAGCCGGGCATCATGGAGGTCTCACATAGTGGAAAACCACTATATATCGGTGTGTTCTTTCTTGTTCTTGCACTTTCATTCTTTTTTGGTTTGGCATTTCATTTTGTTTTAATCTTATTTGCACTAACCAAAAATTTAATCAAGAGAAGAAAATTCAAATTAGGGTTCATAATTAATTTTCAAAAGGAATAATTTAGTGTTAAAATCAATTCACCCCCCCCTCTTGTTTATTTCACATACCATATGTAAGCGAGTACGGAGTGGCTCCCGTGGATGTACGGACAGACATTTTGTATGCCCAAAGTGCGAATGGAAACTTATTTGACCAATCCCTGTAGGATCGAGTCATTTTTCGAAGAATAATCTTGATATTTTTGTTAGCTATTAGCTTCTTCAACAGCGCCATTAGTTTGAGACCAGTACGAAGATGACTTATGATGCTTGATTCTAAATTCTTCACACAACGAGGCTACCTCTTTCCTGAAGTGGGATCTGTTGTCTGATATCAACTTGTGTGGGACACCATATCTGTAGATGATGCTGGCCCTGATAAACTTGGTAACTGATGCCGATAAAATCAAATCATATGACTGAGCTTTGATCCACTTGGTGAAGTAATCAATCGCGATAAGTATGTACTCGTGTCCACTGCAGGACTTGGGAGAAATTTTACTGTTAATGTCAATACCCCAAACTGAGAAAGGCCACGGAGATGTGAGAGAGTGAAGTTCTGAAGGCGGCAAGTGTATCAGGTTAGCACGAATCTGACGTAAGTAACACTTGACAATTGTGAAACAATCTGCTTCGAGAGTAGTCCAGAAGTAACCAAGACAAAGGATCTTTCGAGCTAACATCTTGTCATTCATGTGAGGACCACATACACCTGAGTGAACATCTTCTAAGATTTATGTGGCTCTTTCTTCATCAACACAGAGGAGTTGGACTCCGTCAAATGATCTGTAGTAGAGGTCTCCTCTACAAATGGCATACCTGGATGCAGTTTCCTTAACACACTTTTCTCCTTTAAGGAGGCCTCTGGGGGGTGTCCCCTGCCGGAGATAAGATTTTTGCTATCGAAATACAAGGTTTCCCGTCTGGACATCTGGCTGCTATCTGAACCATGTGTACATGTGCTAGGATGACGTGTCGCTTTATTGCCAAAGGATAGACCTTTACCTCTACTGGAATGTCAACCATAGATGCAAGAGTGGCCAAAGCGTCAGCAAACATGTTTCTCAATCTAGAGATGTAAAGCTGATATTGTGGAAACTTTTCATCAAGCTTGTAAGGTAAGTGTGATACGGAATCAACCTATCCTGTTTAGTGAGCCATTTCCCGTTTGTTTGACAAATAATCAATAGAGAGTCTCCGTACACATTGAGGTCTTTTACCTCTAATGACAAGGCTGCTTCCAAACCGACTATGCAAGCTTCTTACTCAGCCATATTGTTAGTGCAATCGAATTCTAACTTGATGGAAATTGGTATGTGCTCATCCCGAGGTGAGACAAGAATAATTTCAATTCCTTTTCCTCTTGAGTTTGACGCTCCGTCAAAGTACATAGTCCATGTAGTGCTACTAGGTTCGTCTATGATCGTCATGATCCTTTCATCTAGAAATTCACAGCTCAGCTCTGTATCTTCAGTAGGTGCACCAGCTAATTGTTCTCAATGATTCTACTTTTGACAGACTTCTGGGTGACATATGTGATGTCAAATTCTAATAACAACAACAACCAACGAGCGGTCCTACCGATCAGGGCTGGTTTTTTTAAAAGATACTTCACTGGATCTATCCGAGATATGAGGAAGATTTTCTGTGATAACAAATAGTACCTAAGCCTTTGAGTGGCCCATACTAATGCTAAACAGGTTTTCTCCAATTGAGTGTAACTCAATTCATAAAGTACTGAACATTTTCCAAGAACCCTCTGATTTCTTTTTCTGTTTGCGGAGACGACATCTCCTGGATTGCTTTGACTTTAGCAGGATCTACCTTGATTCCTCTGTAGCTGACAAGGAAGCCTAGTATTTTTCCGGATATAACTCTGAAAACGCATTTGTTTGGATTAAACCGGACCTTATATTTAACGATTCTTTCAAAGAATTTCCTTCAAACTTGAACATGATATGCTCGAGTTTTGGCTTTAACAATCATGTCATCAACGTTACCTCTACCTCCTTGTGGATCAAGTCATGTAAGAGGGTAGTTGTAGCCCTTTGATAAGTTACACCGGCATTCTTGAGACCGAATGGCATTACCCTGTAGCAGTAGGTTCCCCACTGTGTAGTGAACGTTGTCTTGGTCTTATCCTCTGGAGCCATCTATATCTGATTGTATCCAAAAAATCATCCATAAAGGAGAGTAGGGCATGACCTGCCGTGTTATCGACCAAGATGTCGATGTGAGGTAAAGAGAAGTCATCCTTTGGACTGGCTTTTTCAGATCTCTGAAATCAACACAACACCGCACTCTTCCATCCTTCTTAGGCACTGGAATGATGTTTGCCAACCACTGGGGATATGTGACAACCTCTAAAAAGCCTGCTTTCAGTTGATTGATCACTTCATCCATGATCTTGAGGACCCATTCAGGCTGAGCTTCTGCTTCTTCGGCTTAGCTTCTCGGTAAAGAGGGATATGGTGCTAAACAATCTCCTCACTTAATCCTGGCATATCTTTGTCTGACCAGACGAAGACTTCTTTGAATTCTTTAAACAATTTGATTAAGTCTGCACGCTCTTCAGGGGATAAGGTTTTGCCAATCTTTATCTCCTGAAGCAGGGATTCAGTGCCTATTTTAATAGTTTCAAACTCATCTTCTAATAGGTTTCTCGACGATGCTCCCCTCTCTTGATTAAATTTTTAATCTCGAGGGAAGTTTCATTTGTGTCCACATCTAAGGAGGGTTGCTCGATGTTGTTTAAAACATTTGTTTTGATAGAATCTAGAGAGAGATGAGAGTACAGAGAGTTCCTCGATTGATTCAAAAGATACATTAGAATAAGAACTGACTGATTCTTCAGGCATGGTTACATTTGACATTTTTTCAAAAGATGAATCCGAGTCGGAAAAGAATTCAGATTTAGAGGACGAGAAGTTCGTATCGGAGGGATAATTGTAGTAAGGAGTGGGACAAAGGTGTCCGACCAGTTGAAGAGTTCTGAAGTGCCAGCATTAGTAATCATACTCTGAGGGGAGAACATTAGAACGGATTCCCTGATCATACAAACAGCCAAAGAAGCTTCTTGGAACATTGATCGCATCAGCACCGGATCTAGGTAGTCTGTCCAATCAAAGTTCAAAGTCTCTGTACGTCTGTACTACTTTCTCCACCAAATCTCACCTTCTTCACCTGGCCAACCCGTAGCGAAGAAGATCTAGAATTCGGGAACCCTTTCTCCAGTGATAGGATGTATGGATCATTCTGGGAAACCATAGTAGGAGAAGTCTTCTCCTTCCCTGCAGAATTGACCACTGAGGGTCAGCTTGATTTCTGGCATCGGTATGACTTCTCCAGCTTCTTTGTACAACCTTCTTAGGGTTATACTTCGATACATATCTTGTTCCTCCTGGTACGTGTTGCGATAGCCCAGACCAGTTGTACCAACATTGGAAGGAAAATGCAGATCATCGAATTGAACTACTCCTTGCTGATATCGTCCTAATCTTATGCCTGGGATGTATCCGTTGATCTTATGGATTGCAGATATAATAGGATTGATATAGTACGGGAGTAGAACTAATTCGTTCTTAGCTTGTTCCTAGCTTATTATGGTAACATCAAGATGAAAACCATTGAGATAGACACTGTCTCCTACTGACTTTCCATTAGGATCTGATAAGATGGCGCCTACTTCTAAGTCTTCGTCACCTCGGATGATGATAACCTTGTTACCTTTCATAAATTTGAGCTTCTGATGTAAAGAGGAGGGTACAGATCCTACTTTTTGAAGCCAGGGTCGTCCTAACAACAAGTTGAAGGATGGCATGATGTCATGTACTTGGAACTCAACATCGAAAATTTCACTGCCCATATAGATGGCAGTAGAAAGAGATTCGACTACATCTCGCCGGGAGTTGTCGTAGGCCATGATGCCTTGATCAGATGGGGTGAAATCACTAGGACCAAATCCGACGGATGTGGCCATGCTCAGTGGACAGATGTTGAAAGCAGAACCATCGTCCACGAGTACGATGGATACCTTCTTTTGATTACATAACAAAGTAACGAGGAGGGTCTTTGAGTGATTCTTTCCTTCAGGGGCCAGATCTTGATCTGAAAATGATAGGGCTGTAGAGGCTCCAACTACTGCAACCAAATTCGTAAGCTGCTCGGGCGTAGTGTCCTTCGATACTTGAGAAGTCTGCAAACTTTTGAGGAGAACTTCTCAATGTTTAAGGGATACCATCAGTAATCCCCAAAGTGAGATGCCTTCCCGAGTCTTGCTGAGTTGCATGATAATGCTCAGATCTTCCTGATCAACTTCTATACTGACAACCTTATGTTTGATAGCGTCGATTTGCTTGTCTAACCTGAGTTCTGGGGGTTTGTAGTTTCTATTGCCCCCAGTGAGATGTCGTACCTCTTAAGTTCCAGGATCACTGATTCTACAATCTTCTAATGAAAGGACTAACAGAGTTTCATCTATTCCAACCCCTTCTAGATCCAGAATATAAGGAGGTTCTTTGTTGAAGTCTGTGTAAATGGCAAGATGATAGGGTTCTTCTTCGCCGACTTCTTGTATGTAATTGTTGTTAAGTAGCCCACGGATAAGGTTCGATGGTACAAATTAAGGATGAGACGTTGATCGGTGAGGATTCGGTGAAGATGGCATTTGAAGTGGACGAAGTTGGGTTATGATTTGGAAGAGGGTTGGTGTTGATATTTACTCAGACGGGAGAATTAATTGCTTCTTTTCAAGAAGGTCTTAGATAGCATGTTTCAAAGCGAGACATCTATCCTTTTGGTGTCCTTTACCTTGATGGTACTCACAATATTCTCTGTTGTTACAGTTTTTTTGGCAGAGGTTAGGAGGTGGACGGGGTGCAAGTAGAAATAACTTCTTTGCTTGCAGAATTAATTTCATGATGGTGTAAATGTAAGCCCAATGGTTTTTACCTTGGCATTCCCATCTTGTTTTGATGATTCCAATACACAAGTGATCATTTATCACTAATGTGTTTGATTGTCTAAGTTGTAGATCATGATAAAGTAAGATCAAGGATGCTTGGATTGAAGGCCAGGAAGCCCACATTGGACCACTAATTGGAAGGCCAAAGTCATCAAGCAAGAAGTCATGAAGACTTGAAGACATGAAGAAATTCATATTGAAGACCATTTTTTGTCTTTTAGAATGTAATTGATCCAAACCTAGATTAGGTTTTTAGAGGCATAATTAAGTTAATCTCACACACCCTAAATAAACAAGTGATTGTAATTGTGGAGTTCCAACACTTTGGAACCCTCATAGCAATCCCATCTTGGTTGAGAATTGGAAGCCCAAACAGAATTGAAAATCTGCTCTTCATAGGCTTCTCGGAACTCCGAGAGTTTTTCTCAGAACTCCGAGAATTATTCTCGGAACTCCGAGAAATGGTCCAGTAGACATTTTTAAGATTCTGTTAGAATTCCCGGAACTCCGAGATTCTTTCTCGGAACTCCGAGAACACTAATAACGGCTAGATTTATATCCGTTGGTGTTTTTCCAGAAATTACCGTAATGCCACTGAACGGTCATATTTTGTTTTTTCTATAAATATGGGTGTTCTAAACATTCAAACTATCAATCCTAACACTCTAAAATTTCATTTGAATATCCAAGAGTGAATCAAACTTCAATTGTGCCTCTCATCACCATCTTTAGGATTTGGATCATAGGCTCAAATTTGTACATCCATTTTGTAACCCTTGTGAGGGATTTTTCATTTCTTTCTTTCAAACCTTCGAGTGTTGTATTCGGGCGAGTATTCGGAGAAGCGTAGCCTATTCTCCGTGGTGAGGATAGCCACCGAGGTTAAAGCTATTGGGGTGAGGATAGCCACCAAAGTTAAAGCTATTGTAATTGGCATTCGATCTTCGCCAAGGTTAAGAAGATCAAATAGTGAAGCCATCAACGGGTTTGGTTGGTGGAGTGGAGTAGGCCTCGGATTTGAGGACCGAACCACTTTAAATCTCGGGTGCACTCTTTCTATCTCTTTGCTCTTTTATTTGCATTGCACCATTAGATTTAACTTGTATGCGTGAATATTGATTCTTGATCTCTTAACTTTAAAATCGGTTTAAAGGTTTTAAAATTGGTAGATTCTATTTCTTAAACAACCATATTCTCCCTCCTCATTGTGTTGCCAATCTAGTATAACTTGGGACCCCCCTACATCGGATTTTCAGTAAAGATTGGCTGGTATGGGAGTGAATTCCCTGGGTGGCTTGTTCACAATGGCAGGTCCCGAGGTGCATTGCTCTGTTGCCAAACGACTAGAGTTTCGAAGGTTTTTGGAACTGACTTCATCTCAGACTGAGTATTTCTAGAGTCGGAGGAGGCTTTACTGAGCCAACCACGGGCTAAAGAATCCTCAATTTTATTGCTGGTATCGATGAGGTGTTTAAGGTTAGTGAAGCATTGAATGGCCATGGGACGCTGGAAGGGCAAAGTCAGGTTTTACTTCATCATGTCGATCTGCTCTTCCTCGGTGAGCTACTTGAGCATCTGAGCTGTCCTGTGACGCCAACGTGAAATTCCAAAGGAAGGCCCGAGTACTTACTCTAACGGCAACTTATGAGGAGGTAAAATTTAAGTTACTAACAAGTTTTAATCTTTTGAATAACTCCAACCCAAATTTGAAGATTAAGAGATCAAAGATGAAAATTAAGCACACAAGTTAAATCCTAAGTGCAATGCAAATGTAAAGCATGAGATAAGAGAGAGTGCACCTGAGATTTAAAGTGGTTCGGTCCTCAAAACGCGAGGCCTACTCCACTCCACCAACCAAACCCGTTGATGGCTTCACTATTTGATCTTCTTAACTTCGGCGAAGATCGGTGCCGATTACAATTCCAATCGCCTTTAACCTTGGTGGCAATCCTCACCACGGAGAGTGGGCTCCGCTTCTCCGAACACTCGCCCGAATACAATCTTCTTAATAAAGAAAGAAAGAACAAAAAATCCCTTACAAGGGTTTACAAACTTTGTAGAAGATGTACAAATTTGAGCCTAATGATCCAAATCCTAATTCTAGAGGATGAGAGGCATAAACAAGCTTGATTCACTCTTTAGATATTCCAATAGGATTTTAGAGTGTTAGGATTGATGATTGGGAAGTAGAGAATACCCATATATATAGAAAAACCAAATATGACCGTTTGAGGGGCATAGTGGTAAATCTGGCAAAATCCCCAACGGCTATAATTTCTTCCCGTTATAGTGTTCTCGGAGTTCCGAGAGATTTTCTCGGAGTTCCGAGAAATTCTCGGAGTTTCGAGAATTTCTCTCGGAGTTCCGGGAATTGAAACAGAAGTTGGAAAAATGCTACTCGACCATTTCTCGGAGCTCCAAGGAATATCTCGGAGCTCCGAGAATTCTCTCGGAGTTCCGAGAAGCCTATGTCAAGCAGATTTTCAATTCTTGTTTCTTACTTGATTGGGCTTCCAACTCTACACCAAGTTGGGATTGTTATGAGGGTTCCAAAGTGTTGGAACACCACAAGGACAATCTCTTAGACATATTAGGGTGTGTGAGATTACTTTATGTATGCCTCTAAACACCTAAACTAGGATTGGATCTTTACATTCTAAAACGACTTCGATCTTCAATTGCGATGCTTCAAGCCTTCATTGCATCTTGGATCTCCAATGTCTTGGCCTTCCGAATGTGGTCCAATGAGAGCTTATTGGCCTCAATCCAAGCAATCTTGTCTATATACAATCATGATCTACAACTTAGACATTCAAACACATTAGTGATATAAAATCATTCGTGTATTTGGAATCATCAAAAGAAGATGGGAATGCCAAGGTGGGAACCATTGGGCTTACAATCTCCCCCTTTTTGATGATGACAAGCACAAGAGATTTTCCAATAAAAGCAAACATATATTTCCTTACACTAGATTTTTCTCCCCCTTTGGCATCAATAAAAAAGATGGGGTAAAAGAAAATCAAAGGGATAAAATTTTCAATTTTAAGCTCCCCCTTTTTCAAGGAAAAAGACAAACATAGAACTCCCCCTATTTAAAGTTTTTATTCAACACAAGAGGGGATATTTAACTAACCATAAAAAGATATTCAATTTTAAGTGCAAGCCCCTAATCTAAAAACACATATGAAGAGAATCATATGGGGGCTTTGGGAACCCAAGCTTTCTTGGTTCCACCACAATCCCTAATCTTAGATGCACATTGAAATTGGTAGTGACCATTGATTCCACAATAATGGCATCTAACATGAGGGTTAAATAGACTAGTCCTATCATAAAATACATGATTAGGTCTATGACTAGCCTTCTTCAAGATTATGTTAATGATTTTATCACCATTTAAAAATCCATGGAGACATAATCTTAACCTTTCATTTTCATTATGAAGATGGGTTATTTGATTTAGAAAATCATTAGTGTCATCTTCATAAGATTTGGAAGAGCTTGCCACATTATGAAATTGTACTAATTGGCAAGATTTCTCATCCAAAATACCCTTAAGGGTTTTAATCTCAAGTTTAAAAATTTCAATTTATGCTTGAGATTTAGATATGGAAGAAGATGACTCATTTTTTAAAACATCAAGTTCATTTTCTAATTTTGAAATAGATTTTTAAAGAACTTTGTTTTTTGAAATTTGAGAATGCAAAGTAATGCACAATTCATCATAAGATATGTTTCCACTATCACTGCTTGATGAATTACAAGAGGGGTTAGAATTTACCTCATCTTCATGGGTGAGTGCCATGAAGCAAAGATCATCTTTATTAGCTTCCCTTTCGCTTGAACTTTTGCCCGACGTGCTTGACGCATCCCAAGCGGCGACGAGACTCTGTTCTTCTTCCAATCCTTCTTTTTTCCCTTGTACTTTGAGGAAGATGAGTTGAGAAGAGGGCACTCCGGTCTTTTGTGTCCCGTCTTCTTACAATTATAGCATCTAATTCCTCCTTCTACTTCACTTTCTTCTTTCTTCTTCTTTTTATCCTTTTTGTGCTTCTTTCTCCATAAGCTTTTAAATTTTCTTAACACTTCTTCCTCATCACTATCCACGTCATTTGAGGATGATGAGTCCGTCTTGGAGGCCTTTAGAGCTAGAGATCGACTTTCTCTTTCTTTCTCTTTCAGCTTCTTCTCTTCTTGACGGCTAGTGAGGAGCATCTCATGAGTGATAAGAGATCCTACAAGCTCCTCCATAGTTAGCGTCTTGAGATCCTTTGATTCTTGTATGGCGGTGACCTTTGGATCCCAATGTGGCGGAAGTGACCTAAGCAACTTGCCCACAAGCTCATCAGTAGGATAAGATTTACCAAGATTAGCTAATTCATTTGATATTTTAGAAAATCGGGTATACATTTCAAAAATACTTTCATTTTGACCCATTCTAAATATTTCATATTTGCTCTTTAACAAGTTTATTTTGGAATCCTTGACTTGTGATGTTCCCTCATGGGTAACGGCAAGAGTATCCCAAATAACCTTGGCGGAATAAAAAAGAGCTACTCTATTAAAACTCCTCCGTAGATAAGGCGCAAAACAAAGAGTTTATAGCTTTGTAATTTAAATTTGCATGCCTTTTCTCTACAACATTCCATTCTTCAAATGGCTTATAAGGCAAAGTGTATCCATTTTCAACAATATGCCAAAGCTCCACATCTATCGAAAGAAGATAGATGCGCATCCTTGTCTTCCAATGTCCATAGTTGGACCCATTAAAGAAAAGAGGTCTAGTTGTGGAATGGCCTTCCGAAAGTTCGGTTCCATTTATGTTTGCCATTTTACAATTAGAAAGTTGCCAATGATCTTATGATATTTTCCTTGTTAAAATTTTAAAAAAAAATTAATAAAGATTTTTTAAAAAAAAAGAAAATCTTTTAAGAGCTAAGGCTCTGATACCAAGTGAAATTCCAAGGGTAGGCCCGAGTACTTACTCTAACGGCAACTTATGAGGAGGTAAACTTTAGGTTGCTAACAAGTTTTAATCTTTTGAAAACTCCAACTCAAATTTGAAGATTAAGAGATCAAGAATGAAAATTAAGCACAGAAGTTAAATCATAAGCGCAATGCAAATAATGTAAAGCATGAGATAAGAGAGAGTGCACCCGAGATTTAAAGTGGTTCGGTCCTCAAAACGCGAGGCCTACTCCATTCCACCAACCAAGCCCGTTGATGGCTTCACTATTTGATCTTCTTAACTTCGGCGAAGATCGGTGCCGATTATAATTCCAATTGCCTTTAACCTTGGTGGCAATCTTCACCACGGAGAGTGGGCTCCGCTTCTCCGAACACTCTCCCGAATACAATCTTTTGAGTAAGAAAGAAAGAACAAAAAATCCCTCACAAGGGTTTACAAACTTTATAGAAGATGTACAAATTTGAGCCTAATGATCCAAATCCTAATTCTAGAGGATGAGAGCCATAAACAAGCTTGATTCACTCTTTGTATAATCCAATAGGTTTTTTTAGAGTGTTAAGATTGATGATTGAGAAGTAGAGAATACCCATATATATAGAAAAACCAAATATAACAGTTTGAGGGGCATAGTGGTAAATCTGGCAAAATCCCCAACGGCTATAATTTCTTCTCGTTATAGTGTTCTCAGAGTTCCGAGAGATTTTCTCGGAGTTCCGGGAATTGAAACAGAAGTTGGAAAAATGCTACTGGACCATTTCTCGGAGTTCCGAGAAGCCTATGTCAAGCAGATTTTCAATTCTTGTTTCTTATTTGATTGGGCTTCCAACTCTACACCAAGTTGGGATTGTTATGAGGGTTCCAAAGTGTTGGAACACCACAATGACAATCTTTTAGACATATTAGGGTGTGTCAGATTACTTTATTTATGCCTCTAAACACCTAAACTAGGATTGGATCTTTACATTCTAAAATGACTTTGATCTTCAATTGCGATGCTTCAAGTCTTCATTGCGTCTTGGATCTCCGATGTCTTGGCCTTCCGAATGTGGTCCAATGAGAGCTTCTTGGCCTCAATCCAAGCAATCTTGTCTATATACAATCATGATCTACAACTTAGACATTCAAACACATTAGTGATATAAAATCACTTGTCTATTTGGAATCATCAAAAGAAGATAGGAATGCCAAGGTGGGAACCATTGGGCTTACACAACGCTTTATAAAATCGGAGAAGGCTTACATGGGTTCTTATCTGGTGGTCTGAAGATATCGACGAGAAGTTTCAGTGCAGTCTTCGTAAGAGGGATCCGACGGTCAATCCTGCAGAACCCTATAGTGGGCCCCACTGCGATCTCGCTCTGTAGTTAAACTACACTCGCATTAGGTCAGTGGCCTCCATCAAGACGTAACCCTGAAGATGACCGTTAGATCATCTTACCCCTAATCACATCTTGTATGTGCAAGTCCTTTCTTCTTAACTACATCTACTAAGTTGCGTCATACGGGAGGTGGAGACCATTTACCCCCTTGGCCCACTCTTGGTATACCATTTTGGTCAAGCGGTGTTCGGCCTCCAAATGCATTTATAAAATCCTTTGAAAACAATTCAATGTTTCATAAAACTTTCTGATAAATATTTTATCAAATTCACCTGACCAGGCTATTTAATAGGCCTACCGCTCTGACAAAATTGTAAATGTCAATCCCTAAATTTTAGGGTGAAGAATACCTTGTTGAGTATCACTATTGGTCTCGAGGGTTTGCTATAGGATATAACTCTATCCGAATGTGACTCTAAAATAGAGTCACTATAAGATAGACTAAGACCCTGGAACGGGCCGACAGACTATTAAGATCCCTCAGGTCTAAGGACTTGTGAAGGGTCCTATCTGGAAGAACAACTTTATACTTTCTTGTCCACAAGTTGTTCTTTATTTGATCCGGTTGGGTTGCGCGATCCAATCGTCGCACTCACTCTTCTTGCTTAGGGTCCACTACTCAGATGACCGAGATAAGTCACCTCACGACACGTGCATGTACGCAAGACTGGTGCTAGTTGTATATAGAAAGAGATGTTTAGTCTCTTTTCCAACTAGGATCTATTAAAGCTTGCATAGAACTGAGATGCCATATCTTCTTGCTCCCTTGGATCTGTGAATCCTTTGAGCATGGCATTTCTACAATGCTACCTAAGGACGAACATGTGCCAATAAAATAGCACATCACACACATTCTCTAATATTATTACCCATTCATGTCATGAAATAAATCTTTATTGATTAGAAAATGTCATTCCACTGTCTTTTCAAGGCATATACTCTAACACAAACCTTATCCAAATGTGTAGTCCTATCCCAATTCCCAATTCCATTCCAATTCTACAACTTTTGTAAAATCGGTTTGGGAATAACTATTCACATTTGGATTTCATATTACTATACATATTATTAATCATATTAATAATGTATAGTAAAGTATAATAAAAGAATAATTAATTAATAATTAATTATCCATTTAATTAATTGCCAACTCACATCCATTGGGAGTTATTTCAGCTCCAATTTGTCTTCAAAAAATTCTCTCATTGTCGCTTGTTAACTATTAACAAAGACATGTATATATATATATATATATATAAACATATATATATACTAGTAAAAAACCATGTGCGATGCACGGGCCGACAAAGAACTGTACGGACCACATCATAGGTTGATCCAAACCGTCCATGTGATGGATCACAACATCAATAGGTTGTGCCCGTAAAATCATTTCCATAGGCTAATCGTTGCCCTCCAATCTATAGAGGTTTCCATAGTTAAAAAAGCATAAAGGAGGGGGGTAGGATTGAAATTATGTGGCTTTAATGGGTGCCTTTGTTGAAAAGCATAAAGGACGGGATAGGATTGAAAATATATGGGTTGAATGGGTTCCTTTGTTAAAAAAAGTCAAAAAACGTGATGTATAATTCTCATAGAATTTTGGGAGAAATTAAAATAATTCTCTTCTTTTCTCTTCTATATATATATATATATATATATATATATATATATATATATATATATATACTTAATTAACATCCACATTGATCTAACGGATCATATCCATCCGTGCAATTACATAAAATGCGGAACTCCAGTCCGTTTGGATGTTATCGGGTCATTCGAGTTATGACTGGGATCGTCGTAGGGATCCGACGGTCAATCCTGTACAACCCTATGGTGGGCCCCACTGCGATCTCGTTATGTAGTTAAACTACACTCGCATTAGGTCAGTGGCCTCCATCGAGACGTAACCTTGAAGATAATCGTGAGATCATCTTACCCATAATCACATCTTTATGTGCAAGTCCTTTCTTCTTGACTGCATCCACTTAGTTGAGTCATACAGGGGTTGGAAACCTCTTACCCCCCCCCCTTGGCCCACTCATGGTATACCATTTTGGTCAAGCGGTGTTCGACCTCCAATTGCATTTGTAAAATCTTTTGAAAATATTCCAATGTTTCATAAAATATTCAAGTAAACCTTTTATCAAATCCGCCTGGCCAGGATATTTAATAGGCCTACTGCTCTGACAAAATTGTAGATGTCAATCACTAAATTTTAGGGCGAAGAATCCCTTGTTGAGTATCACTATTGGTCTCGAGGGTTTGATCTACAATATAGCTCCATCTAAATGTAACCTTAGAACAGGCCGACAGACCAATAAGATCCCTCATGTCTAAGGACATGTGAAGGGTCCTGTCTGGAAGAACAACTTTATACTCTCTTGTCCACAAGTTAATCTTTATTTGATCCGGTTTGGTTGCGCGATCCAATCGTCGCACCCACTCTTCTTGCTTAGGGTCCATTACCCAGATGACAGAGATAAGTCACCTCATGACACGTGCATGTAGGCAAGACTAGTGCTAGTTGTGTACAGAAAGAGATGCCCAGTCTCTTTCCCAACTAGGAACTATTGAGGCTTGCATAGAACCGAGATGTCATATCTCCTTGCTCCCTTGGATCTGTGAATCCTTTAAGCATGACATTTCTACGAGGCTACCTAAGGATGAACATGTGCCATAAAATAAGCACATCACAGATATTTATTAATATAATTACCCATTCATGTCATGAAATAAATCTTTATTGATTAATAAATGTCATTCTACTAGCTTTTCAGGGCATATACTCTAACAGTATCTTCTCTTGATTGCACAAACATAGATGGTGACAATGGAGAAGCTAGTGGGACTCATTTGAGTGCTTGTGGCTTTAATGATCCACGGCTCTACTTGGTAGAGGAGCTACTTGATCGTATGGCTATGAGATTTGCAAGATCAAAACGGTTATGTAAGAAATTGTCGCACCAAAAACACGCGCAGCGTCGTGCAAACAACATCTAAAAACTCATTATGAGGTTTTTATTTGGGCTTGCACATACATGCAAGTATTTTTCAAAAGAAAAAAATAATGTGCCCACTTCATAGGATGATCCAAATCGTTCATTTGTTGGGCCACAATGTAAATAACATGTACTACGAAAATCTTATCTATACGCTCATCCTAACACTCCAATCAGTAGAAGAGGACCTCTACGAATGAAGGATTAGGATAATCCATGGAGATAATTTTTGTGATGTTGCCCAACAAATGAATGACATGGATCATCCTATAAAGTGGACTTTCAGGCCATAAGTATTGTAAGCCCATCTAGTCCCGTATTTTTCCAAAGGTATTGTTCAGACCCCACTATAGGATGATCCAAACTGTCCATATGACAGGCCATAACATAAATAGGTTGTGCCCAAAACATCATTTCTATATGATGATCCCAACCCTTCGATCTATAGAGGAACTGGGAATTTTGGAAACATCTATAGAACAGATGGCTAGGATCTTCCTATAGAAATGATTTTTTGGGGGCACACCCTATAACCAAAGAAGGTGGTAATAGCTGAATTATTTTTTTTGATAGGTAAGCTGGGGTTTGGTGAGGACGCCCATCGGTTTATTAAGATGAGAAATATATTACAATCAGCTTACAAAGCAATAACCCTATCATAAGAATAGGGATACAAACCAAGGGAACAAAGGCAAGACCTATCCTTGGAATCAATATCTAAGGAAAAAGTGAAAACATAAAGGATCTCATGAACCACACTAACCCCAAATGATCCAGAACGTATATCATCCTCCAATTCAACTTCCTGATTCTCTTTTCAAATTCTGAAGCTTTTTTTAGTCTTTTGTCCCCGCTAATAGAGAGGGATCCTTATTAAGGAATGGGAAAGCACTTCTTTCTATTCACCTCCTGCCACACTTCATTCTTTTGGGGTGGGTCATCTTCCTCTGTGTTTGAAGCTTGTCGATGGTCACTTTCTTCATTGTGCGTAGGGTCAACCTCCAAATTCTCAAGAGCTAAAGAAGCAAGACGGGGACCTTCATAAAGAATTTCATGAGTCTCTGGCTAAGATTCTTTGTATTCCAATATTTCTAGAATCTATTCCATCATTTAAGTCTTCATCTTCTCCAATTGAAGAATTCAGTATGTAAAGCTGATGTTCTTTGTTTCGCTTTTGCTTAGTTTCTCGTCCTTAAATTGTTCGGGTATGCTTGACTTTGCATTCGTAGAATCCCTCTTCTTCGGAGTCCATTCCTATTTCTGGACTTTGGATGTGATTTTTCCTTGATCACTTGTAGTCGTAGAGCATCGATCCGAAGACTGGATAAAGTCTTTGTAGTGCTTACATGGTGAAAGCTTCTAGTCATATTCAACCCTTTGAAACAGGGAGCCGGATGGAGTTTGGATATGAATGAAGTTAGGGATTGTCAGCATTTACATCTACATAGACTCTGGCATAGCTTAGTCTAGATGCTTCACTATTAGGGGTATCCATGTATAGAGGATTACCAATGAGGCTGGCAATTTTCCCTAGACCCTTTATTGTTCAGAATTTTAGGTGTAGGCCCGGGAATCTGACTCAAATAGGTATTGTGGTGAGCTTTAGTCTTTCAAGGGCACATTTAGGGCCCCATTTTTGCATGATGAGGCATCTTCCACCATATGTGATCATGTTTAAATTCCAAAACAGAAGAACAATCTTCTTCATTTGTAAATTTGAACAGAAAGAAGCCATTTGCAAGCGAGAACATCTGAAATTCTCTCTTTAATTTCCATTTTCTTTGTAGGAAGTCTCTGAAGGCTAAGTAATAAGGTCTCTTCCCCATGAGATAGCCCACCAAGCAGTTGCTTCATTTCTCTTCAACTTATGAGAGCTCATTTTCATTAAACCTTGCCTTAGGATCACCAGCTTCAAATCTAACTGGTTCGTAAAATTCAAGCTTGGATTCATATGTAGTTGAGGTGCTCTTTGCAAATAGATTTCTCCAGGGTCCGGATGGGGTTGGATCTGACTGAATTTACGAGGAAAGTTTTGTCTTTTCAATGGATGCTAGAGATAGAATGGAAGGCCTCTTTTGCTCAGGAGTCTATGAGTTGAGTTCATTTTCTAACTCTTTTATTAACTATTCCTTTTCTAGCTCAGACTAGAGTTCGTCCAGTAGACGGTGCTGGGATTTTTCATTCGAGGGTTTCTTTGTTGTTGAAGATTTGGTGTTGAGTTCCTTTTCAATCTCAGCTATTAGCTGAAGCTTTTCTTCCTCTGTAAGAAGCTTATCAAGTTATCTTTGTCTATGGTTTGGGTCGGAGGGTTATGCAACTTCCATGGGTGAAGGCCTGTCTAATCTTCAAACCTGCATTTTGACAAACACTTGGTTGGTGTT
The DNA here is from genome assembly GCF_043159265.1 of Tasmannia lanceolata. Lineage (NCBI taxonomy): Eukaryota > Viridiplantae > Streptophyta > Magnoliopsida > Canellales > Winteraceae > Tasmannia > Tasmannia lanceolata. Next base: position 22,073,582 of record NW_027518697.1, on the reverse strand, counting down.
CACAGAAAAACCCTCACATGAAAAATTAAACTCCCTAAAACCTTATAGAAGGTGAGAAACGAACGATCCAAGAAGAAAGGAAGAGTCTGTCAATCGATATTCAACTAGGAACTTGATCTCCGACTCTCTAGGGTTTCATGCAACCAAATCTATTTGTTGATTCTATTAATTGCTTATCTTTAGTTGCATTCAAATTGTGTACGTTCTTTCTCTCACTCTTTATTTTTTTGTTCTTTCTTTTTCTTTCTCTCATAAATCAACATCAAACATTGAACTATATCTTCTTTCATCATCATAAACATCATCATATTGTAACATCATCACCAACATCCTCATCATCATCAACAACATAATTTTTTATTAGCTAATATTTATTAAAATAAAGGAAAATGATAAGGTGAGAATAAAATCAAAAAATTACTATATTAGCTTGAACAACATGGTTCAAATCTTAGATTTTGTTCACACCAGACTCACAGACTCACAACTCAAGACCTAATACCCAAGACACGAGACATCAAAACATGATTTGCTCAGAGGAACGCCACTTTGGCATAACTTCAATCCAAACATTACAATATTAGCTTGAACAACATGGTTTCAGAGCTTAGATTTTGTTCGCACCAGACTCACAGACTCATGACTCAAGACCCAATACCCAAGACACAATACATCAGAACATGATTTGCTCAGAGGAACACCACTTCAATACAAAATTTGTTGACGAAACAATGTACTTTTTAATGTAACAAACATAAAAAAAAAAAACCTAAGAAACCCAACAAAAATAACCGGACCAGACCGAACATACCAATGAACTGAAACCAATCTACCTCTAGTGATTCTTCTCAAACTCTGGTCGGTATTTCATTTAAATCAAATTATTTATGGCCTTCTTTGGAGCCACATTTAGATCTCTATTGAGCCTTCCCATTATGAATATGAGCAAGAAGAATCTTCAAGAGCTTTTATAAGACTGAGAGTCGCCTTTTATTTCTTCTTCACTGAGCCGATTCGAAGGCCCAGCTCAAGCTTAGATCCATTGTCAGAAGCAGCCATGGGCTCTGACCTGGTTTTTCCCCTTTGTCGAACTTTATCTGGGCCCTTTAAAGGAAATGAAGTGGAGAAATATCTGTATCTGTTTTGATCAGCTCCAAATTCACTGCTTAGATCTTCTCTTTCATATCGATGTGCATGTTGGTTTTGGGGAAATACGAGCATGTATATATCAACTCTTCCCTATGTTGATGGTCAGTTCCTATTGTTAACCACCCATCTTGGTGGATCTCAGGTATCAAGCGGTTTGGTCCATAGCGGTAAGGTCGGTTGGGACTTGAGCTCAAACCAGTAGATCCATGGTTCCGCATAATGGATAATAAAGGCTGGAATGAGAAAAGAGGATACTGATAGGAAGGAAGTTGAGGCTAGAATAAGAGGATGGGAGGTGAAGAAGCTCGATGGCAGTATAGAGAAGGAGATGTGGATGGGTTTTCGAGGCCTTTGTTCTTAGAGTGTTAATGAATTTTTTGTCTTCTCCAAATTTGGAATCTTAAGAGATTTTGTCCATATCTAAGAGGATACGACATGTGTCGAGAGAGATAAGAAGGGATATGCATGACTACCACTAATTATAGAAAGCCGCTTGGATTAGAGCTCACAAGCTAATGAGAGATATACATGATTACTGCCTATTATAGAAAGCCAGCTTGCATTAGAGCCCACTCAACAGCAGACCTGTATATGGCATCCAAGATTTAATGGGAAATATGAGCTGATTTTGAAATGTGCTCAAGAAATCTAAAAGTGCCATATATTTTCAGGTGGAGAGGGGATTTTGAAATTCCAATGGTAGGCCCGAGTACTTATTCTAATGGCAACTTATGAGGAGGTAAAATTAGGTTCCTAACAAGTTTTAATCTTTTGAAAACTCTAACCCAATTTTGAAGATTAAGAGATCAAAAATGACAATTAAGCACACAAGTTAAATCCTAAGTGCAATGCAAATATAAAGCAAGAAATAAGAGAAAGTGCACCCGAGATTTAAAGTGGTTCGGTCATCAAAACGCGAGGCCTACTCCACTCCACCAACCAAACCCGTTGATGGCTTTACTATTTGATATTCTTAACTTCGGCGAAGATCAGTGCCGATTACAATTCCAATTGCCTTTAACCTTGGTGGCAATCCTCACCACGGAGAGAGGGCTCCACTTCTCCGAACACTCACCCGAATACAATCTTTTGAACAAGAAAGAAAGAAACAAAAAATCCCTCACAAGGGTTGACAAGGTTTGTAGAAGATGTACAAATTGAAGCCTATGATCCAAATCCTAATTCTAGAGGATGAGAGGCATAAACAAGCTTGATTCACTCTTAGGATATTCCAATAGGTTTTTTGAGTGTTAGGATTGATAATTGGGAAGTAGAGAATACCCATATATATATAGAAAAACCAAATATGACCGTTTGAGGGGCGTAGTGGTAAATCTGGCAAAATCCCCAACGGTCACAATTTTGTTCCCGACATAGTGGTCTCGGAATTCCGAGAGATTTTCTCGGAGTTCCGAGAATTTCTCTCGGAGTTCCAAGAATACAAACAGAAGTTGGAAAAATGCTATTGGACCAAATCTCGGAGCTCCGAGGAATTTCTCGGAGTTCCGAGAAGCCTATTTTCAGCAGATTTTCAATTCATGTTTCTTTATTCATTGGGCTTCCAACTCTACACCAAGTTGGGATTGTTATTAGGGTTCCAAAGTGTTGGAACACCACAAGGACAATCTCTTAAACATTTAGGGTGTGTGAGATTACTTTATTTATGCCTCTTAAAATCTAAACTAGGATTGGATCTTATACATTCTAAAATGACTTCGATCTTCAATTGCGATGCATCAAGTCTTCGTGCGTCTTGGATCTCCGATGCCTTTGGCCTTCCAAATGCGGTCCAATCAGAGCTTCTTGGCCTCAATCCAAGCAATCTTGTCTTAACACAATCATGATCTACAACTTAGACATTCAAACACATTAGTGATATGAAATCACTTGTGTATTGGAAACATCAAAAGAAGAAGGGAATGCCAAGGTGGGAACCATTGGGCTTACAATCTCCCCCTTTTTTATGATGACAAGCACAAGAGATTTTCCAATAAAAGCATACATTTATTTCCTTACAAAAGATTTTTCTCCCCCTTTGGTATCAATCAAAAAGATGGGGTAAAAGAAAATCAAAGGGGTAAAATTTTCAATTTTTAAGCTCCCCCTTTTTCAAGGAAAAAGACAAACATAGAACTCCCCTTATTTAGAGTTTTTATTCAACATAAGAGGGGATATTTAAACAACCATACAAAGATATTCAATTTTAAGTGCAAACCCCTAATCTAAACACATATGAAGAGAATCATATGGGGGCTTTTGGAACCCAAGATTTCTTGGTTCCATCACAATCCCTAATCTTAGATGCACATTGGAATTGGTAGTGACCATTGATTCCACAATAATGGCATCTAACATGAGGGTTAGATAGACTAGTTCTATCATAAAATACATGATTAGGTCTATGACTAGCCTTCTTCAAGATTATGTCAATAATTTTGTCACCATTTAGGAATCCATGGAGACATAATCTTAACCTTTCATTTTCATTATGAAGATGGGTTATTTGATTTAGAAAATCATTAGTGTCATCTTCATAAGATTTGGAAGAGCTTGCCACATTTTGAAATTGTACTAATTGGCAAGATTTCTCATCCAAACTACCCTTAAGGGTTTCAATATAAATTTTTAAAATTTTCAATTTGTACTTTAGCTTGAGATTTGGAAGAAGAAGATTCATTTTTCAAAACATCAAGTTCATTTTCTAATTTTGAAATAGATTTTTTAAGAACTTTATTTTTTGAAATTTGAGAATGCAAGGTAATGCACAATTCATCATAAGATATGTTTCCACTATCACTACTTGATGAATTACAAGAGGGGTTAGAATTTACCTCATCTTCATGGGTGAGTGCCACGAAGCAAAGATCATCCTTATTAGCTTCCCCTTGACTTGAACTTTTGCCCGACGTGCTTGACGCATCCCAAGAGGCAACGAGACCCTTGTTCTTCTTCCAATCCTTCTTCTTTCCCTTGTACTTTGAGGAAGATGAGTTGAGAAGCGGGCACTCCAGTCTTTTGTATCCCGTCTTCTTACAATTATAGCATCTAATTCCCCCTTCTACTTCACTTTCTTCTTTCTTCTTCTTTTTGTCCTTTTTGTGCTTCTTTCTCCATAAGCTTTTGAATTTTCTCAAAGCTTCTTCTTCATCACTATCCGCCTCATTTGAGGAAGATGAGTCCGCTTTCACCTTGAGTGCTAAGGATCTACTCTCTTTTTCTTTCTCTTTTGGCTGCTTCTCCTCTTGTCGGCTAGTGAGGAGCATCTCATGAGTGATAAGAGATCCTACAAGCTCCTCCATAGTTAGCGTCTTGAGATCCTTTGATTCTTATATCGCGGTGACCTTTGGATCCCAATGTGGAGGAAGTTACCTAAGCAACTTACCCACAAGCTCATCAGTAGGATAAGATTTACCAAGATTAGCTAATTCATTTGATATTTTAGAAAATCGGGTATACATTTCGGAAATACTTTCATTTTGACCCATTCTAAACATTTCATATTTGCTCTTTAACAAGTTTATTTTGGAATCCTTGACTTGTGATGTTCCCTCATGGGTAACGGCAAGAGTATCCCAACTAACCTTGGCGGAATAAAAAAGAGCTACTCTATTAAACTCCTCTGTAGATAAGGCACAAAACAAAGAGTTTACAACTTTGTAATTTAAATTTGCATGCCTTTTCTGTACAACATTACATTCTTCAAATGGCTTGGAAGGCAAAGTGTATCCATTTTCAACAATATGCCAAAGCTCCACATCTATCGAAAGAAGATAGATGTGCATCCTTGTCTTCCAATGTCCATAGTTGGACCCATCAAAGAAATGAGGTCTAGTTGTGGAATGGCCTTCCGGAAGTTCGGTTCCATTTATGTTTGTCATTTCACAATTAGAAAGTTGCCAATGATCTTATGATCTTTCCCTTGTTAAAATTTTAAAACAAAAATTTACCAAAGATTTTAAGAAAAGAAAATCTTTTAAGAGCCAAGGCTCTGATACCAAGTGAAATTCCAAGAGTAGGCCCAAGTACTTATTCTAACGGCAACTTATGAGGAGGTAAAATTAGGTTCCTAACAAGTTTTAATCTTTTGAAAACTCTAACCCAATTTTGAAGATTAAGAGATCAAAAATGACAATTAAGCATACAAGTTAAATCCTAAGTGCAATGCAAATATAAAGCAAGAGATAAGAGAGAGTGCACCCGAGATTTAAAGTGGTTCGGTCCTCAAAACGCGAGGCCTACTCCACTCCACCAACCAAACCCTTTGATGGCTTCACTATTTGATCTTCTTAACTTCGGCGAAGATCGGTGCCGATTACAATTCCAATTGCCTTTAACCTTGGTGGCAATCCTCACCACGGAGAAAGGGCTCCGCTTCTACGAACACTCGCCCGAATACAATCTTCTGAACAAGAAAGAAACAAACAAAAAATCCCTCACAAGGGTTGACAAGGTTTGTAGAAGACGTACAAATTGAAGCCTATGATCCAAATCCTAATTCTAGAGGATGAGAGGCATAAACAAGCTTGATTCACTCTTAGGATATTCCAATAGGTTTTTTGAGTGTTAGGATTAATAATTGGGAAGTAGAGAATACCCATATATATAGAAAAACCAAATATGACCGTTTGAGGGGCATAGTGGTAAATCTGGCAAAATCCCCAACGGTCACAATTTTGTTCCCGACAGAGTAGTCTCGGAGTTCCGAGAGATTTTCTCGGAGTTCCGAGAATTTCTCTCGGAGTTCTAGGAATACAAACAGAAGTTGAAAAAATGCTACTGGACCAAATCTCGGAGCTCCGAGGAATTTTTGGGAGTTCCGAGCTCAGAGCTCCGAGAATTCTCTCGGAGTTCCGAGAAGCCTATTTTCAGCAGATTTTCAATTCATGTTTCTTTATTCATTGGGCTTCCAACTCTACACCAAGTTGGGATTGTTATGAGGGTTCCAAAGTGTTGGAACGCCACAAGGACAATCTCTTAAACATTTAGGGTGTGTGAGATTACTTTATTTATGCCTCTTAAAATCTAAACTAGGATTGGATCTTATACATTCTAAAATGACTTCGATCTTCAATTACGATGCATCAAGTCTTCGTGCGTCTTGGATCTCCGATGCCTTTGGCCTTCCGAATGCGGTCCAATGAGAGCTTCTTGGCCTCAATCCAAGCAATCTTGTCTTAACACAATCATGATCTACAACTTAGACATTCAAACACATTAGTGATATGAAATCACTTGTGTATTGGAATCATCAAAAGAAGATGTGAATGCCAAGGTGGGAACCATTGGGCTTACAGATTTATTATTTTTTTCATGAGAAATTGTGAAATTGTCATTACTTAGGTTACCACTCAAACAATAATTTACTCCTCATAATCCAATAAAAGGAAAAAGGAATTCAAGATGAAAAATAGAGAAGGTACCCCAAAAATCGAAGGGGAGATTTTATCGCATTTATTTGGATTGCGAGGTTCATGCAGTGAAAAGGTCTTTATTTGAAGTGTGAAAATCTTATGTAGATTAACGCTAATACTGTCACTATAAAAAACTAGTATCCTACCATTGGTAATAAAATTGCCAGTATATTGCTTTTGTACAAGTGGTTTTAGTTGACTGTTGGCATATTACATTTGTACTTATGGTTTTAATTGAACAAGAGTTTATGTATAATAATATGCTAGAAATAATAAAAAACAAGTTGTATAAGTGTTATCGACGGTCAATTAAAACTGCGGGTACAAACACTACAAAAAACCCTTATTTGGCAACGACACATTACCATTGCCGAAGACTAATAATATATTGCTAAATGCTTATCTGTCTTTGTGTTTTATTGGTCAAGAGCGACCGACTTAGTAAGCGATGGTCCAGTTGGGTTAGGTCAAAGAAACATGGTTTTAAATTTCAGATTCGGTCCCAATTTCGGCCTTGGCCGAAACCCGAAATTTCAGCTGAAGTCCGGTAATAGAAAAAAGTAATATTCTTCTATATCCGAAATTTCAGCCGAAATTTTTTAAATCCAGGATTTCCCGAAATTTCCCAAAATTTAGACGGAAATTTCTAAAATTTCGACCGAAATGTGGTAAACCCAAAATTCCGGGTTTCGTAAAATTTCGGTTTCAATTTCAACCCAAAATCTGAAATTGCGGATTTCTGCCAAAATTTAAAACCATGCAAAGGAGTGACACACAGGCTGTCACATGTACCACCTGGGAAAAGGAGGACATGCAAGTAATGAAACCTAAGATAGACATATCAGAAGAGTTTCCTCCATGAGAACGTGGGGGTAATGGGGAACAGTTACCCGAATAAAGCTATAAAAGGAAATGTTTGTCTTCAAGAAATAGGTCCCAAAACCAAATCAAACATGTCTTAACACTTATCTTTTATCATTTACTTTTTATGTACCGTCTTTTACTTTTCGTAACTATAGCTTTTAGGATTAAACAAGCAATGAATTCATCTTCCCTAGTGAGTCTTTCTCTTTAATTCAGCTATCCCTTGCACTGGCCTTTTGCTATCGTTATTTTATTGGCTAGCTAGATCGAATGATCAGTCGACCTTGAAAGTTGTTTGTGTTCTATGCGCATCGACGTTCTACACCACGAGTCATTCAGGTTCTGCATGTATTGACATCCCCACATTTATGATTGCCTATGTACTATAAAAAGTCCATTCCATCGGTGTAAAAGCATATGAGCCCAAGGAAGAAGTATGGTTCCCCTCTTCTTCTCCATCGCCTGAAATCCAATCCTCGGGGAAGGAAATGTTTTGGCTCTCGGCTCCTCGAATTGAGTTTCTGATCTCTTGCTCACTTCACTCACACGCTTACACGCACATCCACAATCGGTGCACTGACCCACTGCGCCGGAGCGATTTCAGACCAAATAATTTTTATATTTTAAAATGAAAATATTTTGAAAAATATTCTACACTTGTATCTTCTCTTGATTGGACAAACAGATATGGTCACGATGAAGAATATAGTGGGGCTCGTTTGGATGCTTATGGCTTTGATGATCTAAAGCTCTACTTGGTGGACGAGCTACTTGGTCGTATGCCTATCAGATTTGTGGCCGAGCTGTCACTCAACTGGAACAGCCTTCACGCATCGATGCTCTGTGGCATAGCTTGAGTGGAAGAAGAGAGAGAGAAGGAAAAGTTTGCAAGATCCAAATGGTAATGTATGTAGTTGTCGTAGAGAAAAAACAAGCGTATAAACAACATATAAAAATTCGTTACGATTTTTTTATATGGGTCTGCACGGTAGTCACAATCCAAGAGGGGGGTGAATTGGTCAATTAAAAATTTTAGGCTTAATTAGGTGAATTATTAGAAATTGATTTACTAATTAAGAACTCACTAATCTAACCCTTGTTAAAATAATCAATATAATGAAAGCTAGGGTTTAGATGTTATTTTAAGCCTATTTGCCCTAACCCTTGTTCAATAAAACATAAATATAAGTTAGGTTAAAGTTTACCAATCACCAAGATGTGCAAAGAGATGGAGAAGAGAAAGCATCCACAAGGCGCAAAATTTATAGCGGTTTGGTCTATCACAAGACCTACTCCACTCTTCCAAGTTTTCCTCCTTGGGCACTCCACTAAATATGAGATTCTTCAAAGGACGAATCTCCAAGACATACACCCGACTTCTCCAATCTCCAAAGGGAACAAACCCTTTCTGCACTAAGCCTTGGCGAGGGATCACACCCTCTTACAATATCTTCACCTTTGTTAACGGGCCGAAGAGTAGACCATCTCTATGTCTTAACCTTTTTTAATGAACCGAAGAGAAGACCCTCGAGTACAATGAAGAAAATGAAAAATAGAACTCTCTTTGCCTCTATATAGGCAGACTACAAGCTTTTATTGCTCACAAACACTCCAAGAAAGAATAAAATGTAAAGTCTATGGAGTACCTCTTGATAGAATGTGCAAATGCAAGATCAAAGAGGTTTTGCTTTTGATAAGGTTTTGGCTCAAAGAAATGGGATTTGATCTTTCTCAAATATTCGAAAGCTTGTTTAGATAGGTTTTGATAGTGTATGTATAGCTAATTTGAAAATATGAACGTTTGGGGGTAAAACTGTAAAAAATAGGGTTGAAAAACTCAACCTGCGCAAGCCCCAATGGCTAGTTTACCCGACCGTCGTGGTCGACCGGGCCATAGCGGTCGCCCGCCCTATCGGACGTACTTTTTTATTTTCAAATTTCTTACCGTCGCGATCGACCGGCCCCATGGCGTCCGATGAGGGCTACCTGTCCGCTCAAAATTTAAACTCAAAAACCTATCTCAGTCGACTGACCCACTGCGGTCGCTCGTCCAAACCCATGACGGAATGGTTCTGATTCCACAGAACCATTTCCACAGTCGCCCGACTTAGCTTTAAGAGCACATGATAAGAGACTACTTCATAGACAATGAGATGATAATCCCAAGCATTGCACAATGAAGGAGAGTTCTAGAGATAATCAAATGAAGGACTGGCCATAGATGAGAAAATATGACAACATGTCAGTTCCAATGACTGAAAGATCGAATGATAGATCATGACCATGGTAACGACAAGTAAAAGCCAAAGACCAGATCTATATCTGAATAAAGAATGGATATAACTGATTGAATTGACTAAATAACCCTAACTAAGAGGAGAACCATATAATAATCAGTATATAGATATACATATATATATATACATATATCCTAACCAGGGGCACCAGCCCTAATATAATCTATCGGAGTCAAGGGGATCTTGACTCAAGACAGACTTGTGAGTGTACTAGGACCTTGTTGTAGCCATATAAAATAAGCTTCCCTAGTCTACAAGTGGGACAAAGCTCCTAACTCTAGGCTTCACATGTGTAAGCAACACATGTTCGTCTCTATATGAATGCAATATATACATATATAAACACGGGTACTTCCTAGTTGGGTTTCACTAAGTCAACAAATATATTTATATATAATAAATATGAAATAAAGTAGGGCTCCGGACTCAATTTATCGGGCACTATGCATGTGATCCATACTTTAGATGTATAACACAAGTACACCTAGTGTTATACATAGTATGCTTCGTTGCTCATCGACTGCTGTGAACACAAGTACACCTAGTGTTTACGGCTGCAGCACCGGCGCATAGCTTGGAAATAGATTCAACGGTTCCATCAGGGTAATGACATCCCATTTGGTACGCATTGAATCCATCCCGTGGAACCAATGATAATGAAAAATAATGAAAGAAATAAAGAATATGATAATGTATGATGTGCAGTGTGTGAATCCCTCGTTTTAATTGCGCACCTATCTGGTGCCCCTGGAATCTAACGATAGAGTTCCCATTTATAATGATTTTAGTCCAAATATCTCCAAAGGTAGTAAAAATGGCATATTTACAGAGTTAGGCAATGTTTCAAGAACTCCACAGCAGAGTCGCCAGCCTGTGGACCCCGATCCGGAGGAGAGGTGGGGGGACGAGCCCCCAACGGCCTATAGATCATCCACGAGTGAAGGAGAGCTCTACCAAAGAACTCTCGAAACAGATGCCACCCTCCTAGCATAGCATGAGTGGCGATAAATGAGATACTACTTGATCCAAGGATAAATCCTCAAACCAACACGTACCTAAAACAAACTCAGAGTCACCATCCATGGATAGGCCATGAAAATAAATATGCTCTGTATACCATAGATAACCAGAAATATATATGGGCTCGTGCCTGATTACGAATGGAGAAGCTCCGAATAGCACCCCTAATTTGTCCGAGTGCAAGCATTTGGTCTCTTAAGACATTTATTATTAATTTGAAGAGTTTTGAGCAAAAATCATGTAAAATAGAAACAAATATCCCCAAGTGGATGTCTACCTAAACATGTATGACCCGGGGATAAAATAATAAGCTTGCAAAAAATAAATGGAAGAAGTGTTGCCTAATCACAGCTAGGTTATGAGTGACATGCCAAACTGGTGTCTAAGTTCTGCTGAACAAACACATGCATGCTACAGCTAAAGTTATAAGGTCTGTACAGGAAAGTAAGAAAACACAACAAAACATATAATACAACTCAACATCACATACGATACAACAAGACAAATTTCTAAACTCTAAATGTACTCCTCGACTCTTTGATGGTCTGATGTTCATCCAAGTCGCCTACGTATCCCCGCCTCCACGAGAATCAGAGTCACATAGTTCTTCGCACCTATTCTAAACTATGATGCCTAAGACATCTAGACCTCTATCCTAGACTCAACCTAAAAGACCAAACTAGTTATTAAAGCTTCTTGTGCGATTATTTATATTCTAGTGGATTGTGGATTTTAGGACACCCTATATGCCCTAACTAAATGCAGGTTAGCCCTAAGCTAATGCAGGTGGTTTCTATAACCTATATGTAACTAGGCTGTGTGTCCTAAGGAAAATAATGGGATCACTAACGCATTCTAGACCTAGTTATCAGTCGGCGATGTGAATCGCCTACTGACCGGACAGGGGCGTAACAAACTCCTAACTCTAACACAAACACAAACAAAACACGCAACACATCAAAGACAAACTCCTAACTCTAAAGGAAGATCTTTTTTAAAACAAGGTTTTAAAGTTGTTTGAATAATTTTTGAAAGAATTACAAAGTCTATTTACAAAGTTTGGCTGGACTTGAGATAGAGATCTCAAGCTGCACTACGTACCTTGTGGAAAATTATCAAGCCAACGTAGTTCGGAAACAAACTCTTCTAACTACACTCCTAAAATTATAAAAAAAAAAAAACTTTGACTTTTTTCAGATATTTCAGTGCTTTTGATATTTTTAAAATTTTCAAATGTTTTTAAGTTTTAAATGTTTCCATGTTTTTAGATTTTAAAGCTTTTCCAATATTTTTTGGATTTTTAAAATATTTTAGATGTTTTTGGATTTTTAAATGTTTTCACCCTTTTGGTCAAAGACCTAAGGGAATACACAAAGTAACACCCTAGGCCAAACCCTAGGGCTAACAGGGGAAACCCCTAAACCGGGTAAGCTAGTATCCCAAAAACACTGAAAATGATCTAAGATCCCAAGCAAGCAAAGCTCTAATAAGACTGAGATAGTCTCTAACAAAGAACAGCGATGACAACACTAAGGCGAAACTCCTAACTAATAATACTAAAGAAGATGAGCAGATGAGCCAGAGACTCTCTAATAAACAAGGGTGCAAATAAGACTGGGCAAGTCTCCTAGACGCAGAGGTGGGCTCCAAGTAACCTCATCATTGCCCTTGCAATGAATAAGAAGGGTACACGTGACTAACAGACCAAGTCGGTCTCCAACTAATAGGGAGTACAAGTTGGGGTACAATTTAGAGAGGGTTCTATTAATCATGCAAGGCATGCCTCTTAGATGCTAATTCAATACTAAAATCAGGGTATACTCCCTAAGGGGTAAGGTCTAAACAACAAAGGCTTGTCTCGAAGGAGAATGGCCTGATGAGACAAAGTGTGTCTCTTAATGAGGGCTCTAGATCACTGATTTGATGGGGTTTTCATTCGATCAAAGCAATTAGGGGTTCGGTCAAAATGGGATGTCTACAGCTTCTTGAGTTGATCATCTTCAAATGGTGATGACTCCAATGTAGGTGAAAGCTCTTGGTTCTTTTGATCCTTGATCCATAAGTCATGTGTTGTGAAGAGTTGTGTAATGACGATTATGACATGAAAATTCTGTATATAACACAATACCTCAAAGCAACACATCAGTCCATAAATGCTAATCAATTTGGTTTGCTAGCATCAAAACAAGAAGGTAAGGTGAATGATTAACCCATGGGAACCCTTGGGCTTACATGGTACTTGTTTTAAATCCTCTATCTCATCAAAATATCATCTTTGAGAGAATTTAGGTAATGCACATGCCAGCCTTTAGTCATGAATCACAATTTCCTTAGTCTCTGTTCATCCTTCACTGTGGAAATAATGTCGAGTTGGACAGAGGAAAATTGTGTACATTTATCATCTTATTACATCTGGCATGATAGAGGGAGACAAGTACCTTAGATAAGCAGTGAAGGACAAATTATCTGAATTGGTCTTTTCTTCTACAGACAAGTCTGCTGATGAGCAAATCAATCTATTGAAGTCCTTCAGGCCATCAGCTCCCTGCTAACTATTTGTCATAGCCTTTGGTAAAGCTTATAATGTAAGGCATGACAATACATAGTGGCTATAGATATGACAGTGAATACATAGCCACAGGATCTTATCATGATGAAGGATATCTTTATATTCAAAACCACATGATAAGGACAACTTCATAGGCAATGAAATGATCAATTTGAGCACCAACATATGAATAAAAGTTATAGAGAGTTTTGAAACTCTAGAACAAGATACTTATCATTGGAAATGATGAAATCACATGAGTTCATCCAAGATAAGTATAAAGCCTACAATGATATGTCATTAACGCTCAGGCCAAGGGAACTTGACATACATGAGAGATAATCTCAACATGAAGGCATAAGTCAAGACCCAGACTACAACACATATGGAGCAATGGGGCTCCACATGAGTATACTTATCATATGTGATGTAGTATACACATTAAACATCATATGATAAGATGGATGAACAGACAATACACATGAATAGCTCCCCCTTTGTGAGTGACTCATATAAATTATGAATCCAAAGGGCTGTCCAACCTAAGCACCAAGGGATTTATAGGTGAATGGTTTACAATCAAACCTTGGGCTACAAATGCATGATTGCTAGGAGTAATCAAGTAATACCAAAAGAAATGACAGCCTAGCAAACCATGCTCCCCTAACTAGGCACATATGGCTAATCATGGTTAAGATGTTGGCTAGAAGCCAAAGATTTTAGATATTTTAATTAAAAAGATGATTGTACACTCTCCAACTTACTAGGTAAGAGGACTAAGAGTACCAATTGAGTAGCTTTTAACTTTAAGTTTACCATCTTTACCATGTAGCTAATGCCTTACAAGGGGATAAACCTATAGATTATATAGATAAGCTATTTTAGCTCAAATCCGTAGGACAAACAAAAGAGAAATTTGACTATAGAGGACTATGTCTGAGAGAGACATCCATGGCTCATGTAAGTGAGAGCATATCACTATGGGTAATCATGAGCAAGATATGACATTTTAAAGCATTCTTAGATAGTCTAACCATGTTTGGACACAAGGAACATGACACGTAAGGTTCATGGTCCAACATATATGTTTTACATCCACATACCACCTCTCTAAAGATAAGGCACTAAGCACAAAGTGCATAGGCCCACAGAAAACCAAAATGTGAGGGAGATAAGTGTTCCCATCACAATGTATTGCATGTCAACCACCATCATGGGTAAATGCCCAAAAATGATACTAGATTCTTATGAGATTTTTAATTTTACTCAAATAAGTATCATATATTGAATCTAGACTCATTTTCAACTTCCCTAAATAATATATTCTTATATGAACTTAGGGAATAATCCAAGGATTTTGAGAATAACAAGTGATAATCACCTTGGACACATGCATTCTAAAATGAACTACAATGACTAGATAGTTTAATCTTAGTCATGAGAGGATATTCATTTTAAGATTTTTGAAACACATCTACTTTAACCCATCAAGATTTCTTATGTATTTAATGATAATCATTAAGCACATAAGAATGGGTTTGAATGACAACGAGGTGCAAAGTAATAGATATATTTATTCACTTAGGGCATAAGAGATGTCTAAGAAAGGATTTGAGTTGATCTACTTAGACATAGCTATTAACTCCTTAATTTTGCTAGAGATGACATCCCAACCAAGTTGAATGTTCTAACATCTAGCAGGTGCCAAATTTTTCTTAAATAGAGTTCAAATATGGAAGAAATTGACTTGATAGATCAAATTGAACTCAATGGCTAATGGGTGGTTTATTTTCATGAAAGCACACATATGGTATTCACAATGAATTTTCTATTGTAGATTTTTGTTGTGGATGAATACTAAGTGCAAGAGGATTTATTATGCGATGTAAGCACTTAGATTGAACATACTAGAATGATATTCAATAAAGCACAAGAATATAGTCTATAGAGATGTATTCTAGTTTTCTACATAGATTAAGAATGAGAATGATGTGATCATGAAGCTCTATGGGCAAAGATATATTATATTAACTCATGGATAAAGATATGTATCTAAGCTCAAAAATAAAATGATATATCGTTTAAGCACATGTGATCCAGATACAATAAATGCAACATTGAAATAGTATCTAGAGAGAATTAAAATGATATAGCAATTAAAGCACAACACATTACATTAACATATTCAATGAATAGTTTTAATGGGGAATTTTGGTATCCAAATTACTGTGGCTCCTACCAAGTTTGTTTGCGGGAGTGTATCTTTACTTACCTAAACAAACTTGTTTGACTTCACAAATCTAAGCTTACACCTAGATTTGTGATGTCCTCATCTACCACACTAAGTACATGAGTAATGATTGGTAGACGAGGAACATGAAGAACCACAAGAATGCACATGATGACAAACGTGTTTGTCTTTCTCTTCTTGCAATCCTTGGTTTTTTATAGAGAGTTCTTCATTTACTAATTTTGCCTCATTTACTTGATTTTTAAGGCAATTTATTTGTTCAGATAAATTAGCTTTTAGGTTTTCTTCATTTTCACAAACAAGTATATATTTTTCATTTAAATCCTTGTTTGTGTTTTCAAGGTTTTTATTTTCTATATCAAAGGCATTGCATCTTTTAATTAAGTCATCATTTTTATTTATCAAAATTTTGCTCAAATGACTTAATTTTTCATTTCTTTTCAAACTTTCATTTACTTATGATTTTAAGTTATCTATTTGACTTTCCAAATCGGAGATTGAATATTTGAAATAATTTTCATTTGTAAAAGATTTTTGTGAAATATCTTTTTGTTCAAAAAAAATTTCATTTGAAAAGAGACAAACATTTTTCTCAAAAATATTTTCTAATATGGTCAAAATATCTATTGCATTGATGCATTTAGAGATTTTCTAAAAAATGTTTGGAGTTATATCACAACACAAAGTAATCATTGCCGTTGAATTCAAAGAAAATAATTTTAAATTACTTTTAGTACTTTTCCTTGAAATAGAAAATCCCCTTTCAATGACATCAAGATGTCATAATCTATGGATTTGAGATAGGCTAGCATTTGAATTTTTCAAGCTCTAAAATTCGTTCAATCGAAAAATGGAGAAATAAGAGCGGATTTGCCTAGCTCAAAATCCATTTGGATTGTCACTGATCCCTCTTGTAGATTTTTGAATTTAAAAATCTCTTTAAGAGCCTAAGCTTTGATACCACCAAATGAAATGTGGGTGTGACAATCCAAGAGGCGGGTGAATTGGTCAAGTAAAAATTTTAGGCTTAATTAGGTGGATTATTAGAAATTGATTTACTAATTAAGAACTCACTAATCTAACCCTTGTTAAAATAATCAATATAATGAAAGCTAGGGTTTAGATGTTATTTTAAGCCTATTTGCCCTAACCCTTGTTCAATAAAACATAAATATAAGTTAGGTTAGAGTTTACCATTCACAAAGATGTGCAAAGAGATGGAGAAGAGAAAGCATCCACAAGGCGAAAGATTTATAGTACTCCACTCTTCCAAGTTTTTCCCCTTGGGCGCTCCACTAAATATGAGATTCTTCAAAGGGCGAATCTACATGCCATACACCCGACTTCTCCAATCTCCAAGGGGAACAAACCCTTTCTGCACTAAGCCTTGGCGAAGGATCACACCCTCTTACAATATCTTCACCTTTGTTAACGGGCCGAAGAGTAGACCCTCTCTATGTCTTCACCTTTCTTAACGGACTGAAGAGAAGACCCTTGAGTACAATGAAGAAAATGAAAAATAAAACTCTCTTTGCCTCTAGATAGGCGAATTACAAACTTTTATAGCTCATAAACACTCCAAAAAAGAATAAAATGTAAAGCCTATGGAGTACCTCTTGATAGAATATGCAAATGCAAGATCAAAGAGGTTTTGCTTTTGATAAGAAGGTTTTGGCTCCAAGAAATGGGATTTGATCTTTCTCAAATGTTCAAAAGCTTGTTTAGATAAGTTTTGATAGTGTATATATAACTAATTTGAAAATTTGATCATTTGGGGGTAAAACTGTAAAAAACAAGGTTGACAAAGTCAACATGCACAAGCCCCAACGGCTAGTTTGCCCGACCATCGCGGTCAACTAGGCCATAGCGGTCGCTCGCCCCTATCGGGCGTACTTTTATATTTTCAAATTTCTTACCGTCTCGGTCGACCAGCCCCATAACGCTCGCCCGGCAAGGGCTACTTGTCTGCTCAAAATTTAAACTCAAAAACCTATCTCAGTCGACCGACCCACGTCGGTCGCCCGCCCAAACCCATGACGGAATGGTTCTGATTCAGCAGAACCATTTCCACGGTCGACCGGACCGCCTTTATTCGAAGGATGCTGAAATTCCAGCCATCCTTCCGCGGCCGCCTGGACACCCCGGTCAACCGGCCCTGTTTGAAATTCCTTTTTAACATTTAAAATTCAAGGGCTTTGGGCCATGGTCTTTGGGCTTTAGTCCTAGGTTTTCAAACACATTTTTGAGTGTGTGTATGGTTTTCAAAGATAAAAAAACTGAAGTATGAAAACTATTTGAAAACCTATTGAAAGTGCATTTTATGAAATATCAAGAGGACTCTAAATACATTCTAAAATGATACCATTGAGTCTTCTTGAAATATATCGGCTCCTTTGTACTTTCTTGGACTTATTCGGCTTATGAGTGAATTTCTTCAACTGATTTGGCTCTTATGACTTCTCCTCCAATCTTCAATGTAAGTTGAAAGGTACATGAGGTGTCACCATGGCATGTTCAACTCCAAGCTTCTTCTTGACACTTGATAGGGAACTTATGGGATCTTGAACTTGAGATTCTTAACTTTAAACATCCTCCAAATGGTGATGTCTTAACTGTGAGTGCAAGCTCTTGATCATCATGTGTGCGGATCCACAAGCCATATGTTGAGATGAGTTGTGTAATGGTGATTATGACATGAAATTCCTGTATATAACACAACACCTCAAAGAAACACATCAGTCCATAAATGCTAATCAATTTAGTTTGCTAGCATCAAAACGATAAGGTAAGGTGAATGTTTGAACCCTGGAAACCCTTAGGCTTACATCAGCAAAACGTCGAATCAAACGACGATTTTTTCAAAAACTCACGATTTAATAATTTGTGGTTTAATATGCTACTGCCATTTAAAACAGTGGTTTTTTTTAGAAAATCGATTAAAACATGAATAAAACATCTAAAACGCATTTTTTTCATTTTCCCCCAAATTTACCCATGTCCCGGATCTAAATTATAAAAAAAACCATAAAAGTTAAAAACACCTAAATCGAGTCTGGTTTCTTCCTCTCACGTGCGTTAAACACAAACTGTAAATAGATGCCATCGCCTCTCAACCCAAATGTCCAAACCCTAAGCCCCTAACCTCTATCTAACCATCCGGCCGTCGCCCTCCACCTTAAGATGTCACAACGCTTAATCTCATATACAAGATGAAGAAAAATAAGAAGACAAAATGAAAAAATTGGTATGACCTTTTTCCTTTTGATTCTTTTATAATTTTTATTGTTGTTTGTGTGGTTGTGTTGTAAGATTTATATATCATTTTCTCAAATCAATGAAATCTATAATAGTTGGGTGTTTGTATTGCTGTGAACAATATTCTTTTTTTTTGTTCTGATTTTCAATCTTTCGTCTATTGTTCAAGATCTAATAACAAGGATCAAATCATTCATTGTATTTTTTACGGGGGGAGTCGATTTTCATTGTTTCATCTGCTGATTTTCATTTCAGTGATTTTTTTTAGGTTTCATCCATTGATTTTTATTTGGGTGATTTTTTTGGTATCTGATTTCCAATCTTTCATCTATTGTTTAGTTTCTTAATGGATTGAATTAATTGCTTCAATGAATTGGTGTTCAAGTGTTAAGGGTTAAATAAGGGCTAAATGGGTTTTATGCATATATTCTATAGTCATTTTCTGAACATTGTTGGATTAGTTTGGGTAGCTAGAATTGCAGGTGTAGGATTCACAGATAGAAAATTTATGGATATCAATACTCTCTATTGAAATAAGATAGATAAATTGAGTAGGCTAAAGTTGTATTAGTGGTGCTTTTGTGATTTTGTAGTGTTTTGTTTGAATGGAATGTTTGTACAATTTGATATGATTGTTGGTTTGAAATGAATGGAGTCCTTATCTGTTTAAGTCATATGTGGGTAGTTCTACATGTTGATTTATGCATCTCTACAGGGTCCCATGTTTCTTCATCACCTCCATTGTATTGCTTTTTGTCTATGACATTCAGAGGGTAACAAATGCCACAATTATTTATTGAATCAGTCTAGGTTTCTTATTCTGATAAAGGATTGTTGTGATGTGATTAAGATGGCTAAATCTCACCCAAATCAAGTTATAAAGAAGCATGTGAAGAAGCTTTAACATGATGAATCATAGAAGCATCTTCATTCAATTTATTCTTTATTATAATATGTTTCTTTGTTCTTTGTTAAAACAGAAAAAATAAAAAATGGTGAGGAAGAAAGATCCTTTATGGGAATATGCTGATGATGTGGGAAGTAACCGTTTTTTTTTTATTTTGTCAAAAAGAATGGAGTGGTGGGATCACTCAAGTGAACTATCATCTATCGAGAGAAGAAGGGCATGATATTAGTGTTTGTAGTCAAGTATATGACGAAGTTCAAGCTCTAGCAATGATAGCTATTCTTGAACATGGTGAAAATCACCTTCAAAGAGGAAAAAAGATATCTCGGCATGTACATCAAGTTCTTCTACAAAGCAACCATCCATGATGGATGTGGTAAGGAAAAAAGATAAGGGTTTAATGGATAAAGCAATAGCAATATGTCTTATTGAAAATAATATTACTTTTAATATTATCAATTTATCGTCATTCGCAAATATGATAAAAGAGGTTGCTAACTATGGTATTGGATATAACGTTCCTACGTATTTGACTCTCCGTACCAAATTAGTACAAGATACGAAGAATAATGTTGAAAATTATGTATCTAAAATAAAAGAGTCATGGGATGTTTTAGGATGCACGTTGATGTCCGATATATGGATCGATATGAGAAATTGATCGTTTGTGAATTTTATAGCAGCATGTCTGATGGGAGCAATTTTTATAAAAATTGTCGAAGAGTCCGAGCATAAGAAAACTGAGATATATCTTGAGCAATTATTGGCTTCAGTAATTAACGATATAGGCACCGAAAATGTTCAACAATTTGTGACGGATAATGCATCAAAATTTTAAGTTGCTTTTGCATTAATAGAAGAAATTTTTTCCCATATCTTTAAATCAAAGTGTGCTTAGTGGAGTTGACTTACTCCTAAAAGATGTTTGTAGAGAAGTTCAATAGATCAAAATTGTCTTTGACGATGCAATGACCATTTTCAAATTTCTATATATGTAGTCACTTTTTTCTACTCTTAAAAGTTATTAACGAAGAAAATGAATTAATTAGAAATAAATATATTTTTTAACAATATTGATACTTTTAGAGGTACACTACTCTCTTAACTCTGATAAGAAAGTATACA
This sequence comes from Tasmannia lanceolata, assembly GCF_043159265.1. NCBI lineage: Eukaryota > Viridiplantae > Streptophyta > Magnoliopsida > Canellales > Winteraceae > Tasmannia > Tasmannia lanceolata. Next base: position 22,052,755 of record NW_027518697.1, on the reverse strand, counting down.
AACAATAAGGAGCTTCATAAGTATTGCAAGACCAAATTTGCAACCCACTTTTTGATGTTTCAATCCGTTTTACAAGTTGAAGATAGCTTAAGGTTGATGGTGGCATCAGTTGAATGAAGAGAGATGCTATTCTAGGACTCAAGGTGGAAAAACAGTTGTTAGAATAATTCAAGGTTCTGATTTTTGGAAGCAAGGCAAGGATATTATTAATCTTTTAGAGCCTTTGGTTAGAATGCTTCGTTTAGTAGATGATGATAGATATACTGCAGCATATATGTATGAAGCGATGGAACGAACAAATGAAACAATCAAAGTGAGTGATGATAGTGATCCAAACAAGTATGCAAAAGTACTTGAGTTCTTTGAAAAAAGAAAGTAAGGAAACATTCTTAACGAAATGCATCCAGCTGCTATTTTTTTGAGCCCCCATATGTTACATTATGGAAAAATTAAATTTGATATGCTTGAGGTGAGAAAAGTCATTTCTCGAGTTGCCCAAAAAATGATTCTTGAGATGGATAATAGTAGACAATTTCTTGATGAAATGGTGATGTATGATGGAAAATATCCAAATTTATATGAGGATATTATTTCTGTACCAATAATTTCTAGAGTACATCCTCGTAAGTATCCTAACATTTTTTTAGCATTTATTTTTTCTAAATGTGATAATAACTTCATGATTATATGTAGGTGAAATATGTGTGGAGGTTCAGTTCTACATTTAAAAAAGTAGTTATTCATATTTTAAGTCAACCATGTAGCTCTTCAACATGTGAAAGAAATTGCAGCGCCTTTGCAGTAGCACAAATGAACAAAAGAAATAGGTTATCTCCAAACATGCTAAATGACTTGATCTATATACATATGAACTTAAAGATGATGGAAAAATTCAAAGAAAATGAACAAGAAGATCATAAACTAATGAAACTTGACAAGTTAAGTGCCTTTTCTGAAGAATATGCTAAAAATGATACTGAAGGAATAGTTGATGTATGCGATCGAGAGGAAGAAGATGGTGATGCATGGCTCAATAGGATATGATGCTTCATTGGCATCTTTAGATGACATCATCTTTTTTGTTTACTTTCACTTTTTGATACTTTCATAGCAATTGGCATTGGACCATTTGAATTAGATGTGCGATTAGTTTTGGGGGTTGAATTTAATGATAATCTTAGTTTTTTGTGTTACATTTACATATAAAGAGATACAAAGTCATGGACACACCCGTTTATTTAAACCAAAAATGTATTAAACTCGTTTTTTCATTCAACGTATTTTTGGCATTTTTGTTTACATGACTGTTTTTTTACTACGTTTTTTTATCCAAAACCGTATTAAACTCGAATTTTCCGTCACGTTTTTTTTTGTCGTATCACGTTTTAATTGAACACCAGTTAATGTATAATAATATACTAGAAATAATAAAAAAACAACCTGTATAAGTATTTACCTATAGCCAATTAAAACCGCGGATACAAACACTACAAAAAAACCTTATTTGGCAACGACACATTGCCATCGCCGAAGACTAATAATCCATTACTAAATGTTTATCCATCTTTATGTTTGATCGATCAAGAGGGATCGAGTTGCTAAACGATGGTCCAGTTGGGCTAGGGCAAAGGAGCATGGTTTTAAATTTCGGTTTCGGTCCCAATTTCATTCTTGGCCGAAACCAAAATTTCGTCCGAAATCCAGTATTAGAAAAAAATGAATATTTTATTATATCTGAAATTTCGGCCAAAATTTGGTAAAATAGAAATTTAGTCCGAAATTCCCCGAAATTTGATAAACCCGGAATTTCGGTTTTGGTTTCAACCGTAATATGAAATTTCAGATTTCGGCCGAAATTTAAAATCATACGAAGGAGTGACACGCAGGCTGTCACATGAACCACCTGGAAAAAGGAGGACATGCAAGTAATGGAACCTAAGATAGAAATATCTGAAGAGTTACTTCCATGAGAACGTAGGGAAATGGGGAGTAGTTACCCGAATAAAGCTATATAAGGAGATGTCTGTCTTCAAGAAATAGATCCCAAAACCAAATCAAACATGTCTTAACACTTATCTTTTATCATTTACTTTTCCTGTATCATCTTTTACTTTTTGTAACTATAGCTTTCAGGATTAAGCAAGCAATAAATTCATCTTCCCTAGTGAGTCTTTCTCTTTAATTTAGCTATCCTTTGTGTTGGCGTTTTGCTTTCGTTATTCTATTGGCTAGATAGATCGAAGGATTAGTCGACCTTGACATTCGTTTGCGCTCTACGCGCATCGACGTTCTACCCCGTGAGTTGTTCACGTTTTGAGTTATTTCGACATCCCCATATTTATCATTGCCTTTGTATTGTAAAAAGTCCTTTCCATCGGTGTAAAAGCATGTAAGCCCCAAGAAGAAGCGTGGTCCCCTTTTCTTCTCCATCCCCTGAAATCCAATCCTCAAGGATGGATATGTTTCGGCTATCGACCCCTCGATTTGAATTTGCGATCGCATGCGCACTTCACTCACATGTTCACACACATCCACGATTGGTGCAGAGTCCAGCGGCACTGGAGCGATTTAGACCGAATAATTTTTATATTTTAAAATAAAAGTATTTTGTAAAACATTCTACACTTGTATCTTCTCTTGATTACACAAACATAGATGGTGACGATGGAGAAGCTAGTGGGACTCGTTTGAGTGCTTATGTCTTTGTTGATCTTATGGCTATCAGATTTGCAAGATCAAAGCGGTTATGTAAGAAGTTGCGTACCAAAAACACGTGCAGCGTCGTGGGAACAACATATGAAAACTTTGTTATCAGTTTTTTATTCAGGTTGGCACATACATGCATGTATTTTTCAAAATAAAAAATAAAAAATAGCGAGCCCACTTCATAGGATGATCCAAATCATTCATTTGTTGGGCTACAATGTAAATAAGCTGTACCCCGAAAATCATATCTATAGGCTCATCCTTACCCAACAATCACTAGAAGAGGTTAGGATAATCCATGGAGATAATTTTCATGGTACAGCCTAACAAATGAATGGCATGGATCATTCTATAAAGTGGACTGTGTTTTTATATGGTGTAAGCCCTTATAGTCTCGTATTTTTCAATAAGTACTGTATGCACTATAGGATGATCCAAACTGTCCATATGACGGGCCATAACATAAATAGGTTGTGCCCAAAAATCATTTCTATAGGATGATCCCAACCCTCCGATCTATAGAGGAACTGCGAATTTTGGAAACCTCTATAGATAGGACGGCTAAGATCTTCCTATAGATATGATTTTTGGGGGCACAGCCTATTTACATTGCGTTCCATCACATGGACGGTTTGGATCAACCTATAATGTGGTCCGAACAGTACTTTTCAAAAATACGGGACAATAAGGCATTACACCATATAAAATCTCAAGTTGACTTAGACATTGACTATATTTTTTTTCCAAAATACGCTCTCGTATGCGCGGACGCCATATAAAAACTCCACAAATTAACGAGTGCCATTATCAAAAGCGAGATGATAAATTCGCAACTCCCTTTAACGTGAATTGACGTCAAAGTTCGTCAAAAAACGTCACTTTAACGCTTTTTGAGGTCAATTCCCGTTAAAGGGTGCGAATCATCCTACGAGGGATGCGAATTTATCACCACCCTATCAAAAAATAGACTACGTTACTTGGCTTTATAAATAAGAGAATAAGAGATCATAGAAAGCATATAAAATCTTCCGTGTAGGCGAAAGAAACGGAAGAGATAGAAAGGATAGGAAAAGAGGATCAAGATGATGCAGAGACCAAGACGAAGGTGTGAGGGCATGGCAATGGGTGCAATTAGTCTCGATCTACGCCCTGGCCTTGGAATCGGCCCTTTTACCCTAGGTAAAAAAAATAAGAACGTTAGGGTTTCATTTCTCTTCTTCTGTGTGATGTAATAGACATTGATTGCTGATTACAGGAATTCTATATGATCCATTTCAAAAAAAATAAAATATGGAATTCTATATGATTGCAAGGATTTTATTTGGAAAAGTTTGGAATGGGATTTTTTTTTAAAAACATTTTGTACTCTTTTACGCGCTGAAAAAGATTACTTGAACGAACCCAATTCAATTTTTATTTAATATCCCTCCAAATTAATTGTAATCATATCATTTCCCTCTAAATAGTTGAAAGGAAAAAAAATTCTACATCGGAATTGTTTTTCTTGCAATCCAAACAGGGCCTAATTTAATGTTTATTTAAAAATTTCAAATTGGAAGTATTGATTGGGATGAGGGAATTTTGAAATTCATCAGTGGAACTTAAGAATTTCGCAATAAGGGTGTAATGTTGTTAGTATAGGCTTCTCATTTTTTGTAGTACTCTAGGTTGCAGAATTAGATCGTTGCTTTAAATCATGTCTATGCTTATTAATTTATTGGGTATAATAATTTAACAAAGGACATCAAGTATCCTGTGATGGTAAGTAATAAGGAAAATGTTTAGTTGGATAGAGGAGAAGTTACTCAAGAAGGGCGAAGGGTGTAGCATGACGAATTGGTTCTTTATTTCCATTTGTCAAATTGGAAATATCTATTGAGATGAGGGAATTTGGAATTTCGTTAGTGAAACTTCTCAATTTGGGTGTAATGTTGTTAGTAGGCCATTCTTTCTGAGGCCCCTCATTTTGTGTAATACTCTAGGTTGCAGAAGTGGGTCCTTGCCTTAATCACATATGTGCTTGGCCTTATTTATTGGGCATATTAATTTATCCAAGGAACTGAAGCATCATGTGATGGTAAGAAATAAGGAAAGTGCTTAGTCGGATGAAAGGGAAGTTACTTAGGAAGGTCGAAAGATGCATCATGATGAATCGGTTCCTTCTGGCATGACACTTAACTCCATGTCCGTTTTCCCTATATGTTCTATGGATATGATAGAATAGTGGTAATCTAACTTGTCAATTTGGTTTTGTTTTAGATGGACTTTGTTGGAAATTCTATTTAAAATAGATTCTGAAATAAAAACACAGACAAGACTTTCATGTTGGAATTTTGGAAGAATTAGGGCTTTTAGGTATTCCCATTGTCTCACACTGTTCCAGAAATTCCGTCCAGAACACCCTCAAACTCAACTCAACTCAACAAAGCCTTTGTCCCAAGCTAGTTGGGGTCGGTTAAATGAATCCTTTAGAAAGAAAATAATAATAATAATAAAAATTCATCCATCCAGAACACCCTGATTCATCTAAAATCTGAGTGAACGATCGTAACTGCACTTTTTTTTTTCTTTCCTAAAACCTTAGAGACAAGAATCTTCCTCATGGGTGCCGCTCCCGCTCTAGAACCGCGAGTCGATGCTCCTTAGGATGGAAATCACTCCCATGACGCTCCCAACCTGCTCCAATTACTCCATCAGTCCCCCATTGCAAAGTTCCTTGCATCAAACTCCTCAACTCGTCAAAGTTCTTCATGGGAGAAAGCACAAAGACGTCTTCAGAAGTTACAAGGAAAGCGGGCACGCACAAAGACGTCTTCAGAAGTTACAAGGAAAGAGGGCACGAAAATGAAGATCGTTAGAAATTACTACTTTTTAATGTACTTAAATTTTGAAAGGTACATATGAAAATGGTTAGAAATTACTATTTTTTTATCTACTTAAATTTTGAAAAATATATAAAGAAAATATTACATAAATGCTCCATGGTGCTTCCAACCTTATACTCTTCTAGACCCTCCCACTTCCCCATTCCCCATCCCCATCGTCGCTCCCACCCCCGCCCTTGCATCGCACCTGCTTAGTGCTTCTAAACCTAAACCCTAGAAAGTGGAAATTTGAAAACAACCCTATTTTTCCATATTTCATCACATCCTACTACCACAGTAACCACACAAATCTTCATCTAAGGGTGACCACATGGCTGTCGTCCAATGATTTGATTCGAAGGAGGCAACATCTCTCTTTTTTTTCCTCATATTTTTACTTTTTTTTGTTGCATTGAAATGGCCAAAATGTATTCTTTACCTTTTGGTGGTGCATCACCTTACCGTTCTAGTCTTGTGAGTCTCTTTATAATTTAGCATCCCACCACCACCATATATTGAGTATATATCAAAATAACTCCCCTAGACAATGAATAAATAATTGGCTTGAGCCCTTATCTTTGTTAGAAAATCCCAAGTGTGACAACCACAAGGTCGTGGGCTCAAGCCAGCATACCTGTAGAAAAATATTGAGTATATATTTTTCTTTGAATAAATATTAATAGAGGAGACAAAAGATCCATATACAATGAAAGAAAAAAAAGAAGAAAAAAACAAAGTATGCGACACGTCACAATTACAAACTTGGCATCCCATGCCATACTAACACCTCTAAGCAAGAAAAACCATAGATTGCGATTGTTGGCACACATATTTCCGTATGATGAATGAGTAAAGGCACACTCCATGAACACCACCAAGTCCTTGTTTCTCTAAATAATTGTGTAAATATTTGAGGAGTAGACTCCTTCATAAGCCATCTAATTGTGTTGAGGTAATATCCCTGTATCCAAATTTTGGAAGGGCTTAAAGGAGACATAAGTTTAATCTTGTTCCAAACTGCTTTGACTTCTGCCTCGGCTGCATCACTATCCAGTAGGTTTACTTGTATATACAAACGTTTCTTTTTCATTATTTTTTTTTTAGAATCAGGAATGGTTAAGGGAACATTTGCTTCCATATGTCAAATTGGGAATATCGATTGGGATGAGGTAATTTGGTAACTCATCACTGAAACTTCTCAATTTCACAATAAGGGTGTAATGTTGTTCGTAGGCCGTTATTTCCGAAGCCGTCATTTTGTGTAATACTCTAGGTTGCGTAATTGGATCCTTGCTTTAACCATATCTGTGCATGGGTTTGTTTGTTGGGCATATTAATTTAACCTGAGACCTTTTTCTTGTAATGGAAAGCAATAAGGAAAGTGCTCAGTGGGATGGAAGGGAAGGTGCTCAAGAAGGGCGAAGGGTGTGGCATGATTAATCTGTTCTTTCTGGCATGGCACTTTACCACTTGTCTGTTTCCCTATAAGTTCCATGGCTATGATAGAATAGTGGTAATCTAACTTGTCAATTTGATTCTGTTTTGGATGGAATTTTTGAAAGATTCTGTTCTGGAATTTATTCCAAAATAAAAACACTCACAAAATTTTCAAGAAGGAATTGTTGGAGATTTCAGGTATTCCCATTTTTCTGTACTGTTTCAGAAATTCCATCGAGAACACCCCTGTTCCATCTAAAATCTGATGGACTGACTGTAGCGACATTTTTTTCTTCCCTAAAACCTGAGATGTAACCTGGATCAAGGTTGCCAGGGCAGGAATCGAAAGTGGGATTCGATTCGTGATTCGAAGCGGGAATCAAAGGCTCCGGGGATGGTTGGGAGTGTGAATCGTGGGTTCGCCGGAGAGTCACCGGGGATTCGTTGGGGAATCGCCGGGGAGTTGGGAATCGCCTAGGAATCATGATTCACAAAATTGGGAATCGGGGTTCCTATAAAGTGGGAATCGGGGTTCCCACAAAATGGGAATCCGGGTTCCCATAAATTGGGAATCGGGGTTCCGACGAATCCGAACCCGGATTCCCAATTTTCGGGGATTCGAAACGATTCCCGAATCGGAACCGTGTACTAGGGAATCACGATTCCCTAGTCCAGTGAACGAATCCTGCTTCCTTGACCTGGATATTGCTGCTCGTAGCTGGGTTCTTTTCCACCATATTTATAGCATCCAATTTTGCCTTGTAAAATATACAATCTTCTACTTCAATACTACATATTTATGAATTTATCCGGCTTCTTTTAATAGACATGATCTTGTTTGTTATGTATTAACCATGTCTCCACACTCTTATTTACATTGCATTTTATGTGATGTGTTATGCAGGGATGCCTATATGTGAAGCATTTGCTCAAGTAGAGCAGCAGCCCAACCTCTATGATGTCGTACATGTGAAGTACTATGATGAGGTTTGAATTAAAAATCGTGAAAATTGTTTGAGTGAATTTCTTGTAAATTGCTTAGCACACCCGTGGAAGCTTGTATTCATTCTTTAGCTAATTTAAAACATAGATGGGTATAACTTTTGCTGGTCATTTTAGGAAAACTTCATTTCTTCTGGTTTCTTTTGGGACTCTCTTAACATCAAAGGTTTGAATTAACAAATACTGCTGATATCATATGTTAGTACTGTCAAAATATCCATTATGTTGCCATTCAAATATATATATCCATTATGTTACGTAGTTTCTCCAACATTTTTTCACTTGGGGCTATTTTTGCTGTGATATTCTGCTTGATAGCAGAAGATGCATTTCTTTGTTAAACAAGGGCAAGATATGATCAGATGTATTTGAAAAATAAGTTGAATTATTATATTATTGATAGCTAGAGACCTAAAGATGTGGGCTAAGTACTATTGATGGGGCCAGCATTTCAAAGATCATAACTATTCAGCCATGAGGCCCACTTTGGATGGGCGCTATGATACTCAGATATGGTTATACCGTGGTACACTTTCATTATTTTTTCCAAAATGCAGGACATGGATACGGATACAGGTAAGTCGGGTATCCGGTGCCATGAGATAAGACACATTATGGGGACCATCCCTATGTAAAAGGGATCTTTCTTCTATTTTTTCTTCTAGAATATCATTTAAGTCTTTTGAGTCATTATTTTGGAGGCTAGTAGTCTTTTTTCACCTAAACCACTTAAGTCCCTTAAGTTAGAAGTGTTTTAAATTGGACCCACACATGTATTACGAAAATTTTAAGTTGTAAGGGCAATTCATTCATTATTTTGTCATTTCACCTCAAGTAATTAAGTGACCAAAAGGGCCCACATGACATCAAGGGACATCATGTCACTTAAGTGACCAAAGAGGGGCGTAGGGGAGCACACATTGCAACAAGAGGAGGCTTTATATTTTCGTTGGACTTATTAGGACAGTTGTTTGATTAGGAGACTTATTAAAGAGTTGAGTCTTTTATGTTTAGTCCTTATAAGAGTCCATGAAATAGGAGCTTAAGAGTCATTGAAATAGGTGAATTGGAGTCCTAGTAGAGGATGGTTGAGTTGACCAAGTCCAAGCTAGGTTGCTTAGGTGGCATCTTGTTATTGTTTCTGGTAGTAGATGCATAATCTTATTAGAATCCTAGTGTGATATTTCTTTAAATTTTCATGGGGTTTGCTTTGCTATATAATGTAATGGCCTTTTGTCCTTTAGCTACAATTGAGTGATTATTGAAATTTCATAATATTGATGCTTGGGTGTAGATATGAAATTGTATTTTGAACCATGCTTGTACCAGATACTCAACGGACACTTCTATTGGCTAAAATAACTATCATGTTTCAAACATGTCAGTTTTTTTTTTAATGGTAGGAGAGAATTCATTGAAATCAAAAAAGACCGAGAAGGTCCCTGAAGTTACAAGAAGAAAGATAACAAATAAAGCCGAAGAATAGAAAAAAGAAGAAGTGAAAACCAGTTAGGGGGGAAGGTATTCGAAGAACTCCACCCCCGCCCTATGCATACCCTCTCTAGCAAGTTTGTCAGCCTCTCCATTAGCTAAGCGCCTTGTGTGATTGAAGGATATCGAAGAGGATCCAATTCTATCTTGGATTTTGACAAATAAAGTAGCAAATCTCCATGGTACAGTATGAGTCTCTAAGCCACCTAATGACATTGAGAGAGTCCTCTTCTATCACCACGCTATTCATATCTTGATCTTGAAGCAATTTGATACCATGATATATATCTCGAACTTCTGCCTCATTAGAGTCTGCCACCCCTATTGGACCACTAAATGCCCAAATCAAAACCCCTTCGTCGTTCCTTAGAAGCCCTCCAATACCTGAGGGTCCTGGATTCCCCGTACTGGGGCCATCAAAGCTCAATTTAAGTATCCCTTGGGAAGGAGGGGTCCATGCATGAATTACTCTAGGGATATTGCTAGAGGCGCCACATATCTCTCTCCAGCCGTGCCACAAGTCATGTGCTAAGACAAATCTAAAAGATTCTGAGGTTTTCACCCAGGATATAGTTAAAGCAATCACTTTTTTAAATAGGAATTGGCCTCCCTTTGAAAAACCTTTGAAAGCCCTAGCATTGCGCTCCTTCCATAGAACCCAAATGGTGGCTAAGAATGTGACATACCAAAGGGTCTTGCATTTCTGTTTCCATGGTGCCATGGCCCAACTTTCAAAGAGCTCCAAGAAAGTCTCTGGAATACCCATGTAATACCAAATCTACACAATACTCTACTCCATACCTTTGATGCCAACTTACAGTGAACTAGTAAATGGTCCATTGTTTCCCCTGCTAAGCAAAGAGCGCAGTGATCGATAATCATCATTTCCTCTGTCTAAGAAAGTCAATGGTCTAGATTCTTTCAAGAATTGTCGTTCCAACCAAATAAGGATACCGTCGGCGGTGCCTGAATGTCCCACACTTTGGCTACTTTGGAGGTACTGAGGCAAGGTAGTAGATGGTGATAGAATGATTTAACAGAGAATTCCCCACCTGAGTTGCAGACCCAAATTCTCTTGTCTTCCCCATCTAGCTTTATATAACACCTTTCCAAAGTCTGTAGTAACCTTCCCACCTCTTACAATTCCCTATCAAAGAAGTTTCTCTTGAAAGCTGGACACCATACCACCCTATTATTTGACCTTGTGAAGCATTCTTTAAGCATAACATCCTTGTCCTCTGTAAAGGCAAACAACCACAGAAACCTCTCCTTCAACAGAATATCTGAACACCATATATCCCACCAAAATCTGATTCTATCCCCAGAATATATTCTGAATTTTACACTTTCCATGAACTTGGTATTAAAGCACATCACATCCCTCCATATAGTTCTCCCTGGTTTCCTGAATTTGTCTTACATCTCCCAATGCCATTGCAGGATCAATCACTTTTGTCCACATGTTATGGCCCTCCTAAACCACTTCCCTAGAAGCGCCTAATTAGTTTCCTTTATGCGCCTAATTCGTAATCCACCCGCCTTTATGGGTTTGCATACTTCCTCCTTGCTAACCATAGGAATTCCTTTTTTATCATTAGCCCCTCCCCATAAGAATCGCCTTCGAATCTTTTCTATTCTCAATATGATACTCATGGCGCATTTAAACATTGATAACTGATAGATGGGTATATTAGCCAACACTTCCTTTATCAAAGTGAGCCTGCCTCCCTTGGAGACCAAATTCCTCTTCCAAATTTCAAGCCTTTTCTCCACCCTATCACCTATTGGTTCCCAACTTTCTTTCTTTGGTTTACTTACCCCCAATGGTAACCCAAAATAAGTAGATGGCAAAGAATCAACCGCACACCCAATTATACCTACCATCCCTTGAGATTCTCCTCTGTTATATTAATGTCGAAGACTCTTGATTTATGGTAATTCGTACTTTGACCCGTGATCATTTCATAGCATCTAATGATAGCTTTTAGATTTACCACTTAGAGGAGATCTGCGGAATTGAACAATAGCGTTTCGTCTGCAAACTGTAAATGAGAGATTTCTAAAAGATCATCCCCAACTGTAGAGCCCTTTAATAAACCTTCTTGCTTGCCTTTTTCTAGCAATTTGCTTAATGTTTCTACTGCTAGGGGTGTAAATGGATCGAATTCAAATTTGACGGATATTTAATATCTATTATCGAATTCATATCCGTCGGATATTGTTCGAATTCGGATATTATCCGTATCCGTTTATCCTGTAAATTCGAACATTTTATCGCAGCACTTTATCTTTCTTCTCCTTCTTACTCCTCGAATAAATTTTCCAAACCCTAAAACCAGACCTCTACCTTCTCTTCACAAAATTAACTCTCAAACCCTAAATATATGAGATCCTCTTCTTCCTTTTAAAACAAAGGCAGAGAGAGAGGCGGTGGGGATGGATGATGGTGTTGGTAGTGGTCTTTGGGTTTTTCTTTCTTTTTTTATGTATATGATGGAATGGGTTTGGGCTATTTTCAACAGGGGAAGTGAGAGTGCTGATTGTGGAAGATGAAGAGAAATGGGGATGGAGATGGGGATTGGGTTAGAGATGGAGGTGATTGGCGGTGATGGAGGTGGCTGTGAGAAGGTGGAGAGGGGCGGCGGTGGATTTTGGTGGGGTTGGAGGCACCAAGGAATGCTGAAGATGGTGTCTCAGCCTCCTCCTTTCTCCTCTCTCTTACTTCTCCTTGCAAACCTTAGAAATCCCCCCTTTAATTGCATTTTGGGTTTTTATATAACCCTAAGTTGGAAAATTGACCGGAGCCGTCCATTTACCATCAATGACTATTGTCTTTTGCTCTGGAATTCTCTAGAAACTATGACTTCTTTCAATCAACATCATCCATTTGTCTCTTTCATCCTACAACCTACATTTGTTGCTTCATAAAGAAGCCATGTCAAACTCTAAGAATGCCCTTAAAATGAGAGATAACTTCATTTCCTACCCAAAACACTTTTTGTTTTTGTTTTTTTCTAAAGAGAAAATTCACTTTTCTTTTAGAAAAAAAGATAGTGTGTCATTACTAAAAATAAATATTAATGATATTATTAATAATAAATAAAAAGGATTTACTTCTCGGATTCGGATGTTAAACAGATCAGATATACCATTTACCAGATTCGCATCCGCTAAGAGCCGGATATCTCATAAACGGATTCGGATAATATCCTCTTGAAACAGATCCCTATAACATTCGCTTTAAACGGATTCGGATGCGGACAGTAATCGAATTTTCGAATATCCATTGATTCCATTTACACCCCTATCTACTAAATAACAAAAACAAAAGGAGAAAGGGGATCTCCTTGTCTTAGCGCTTTGGAAGACTTTAAGAAGCCTTTAGGAGAGCCGTCACTTTTCTAATTTATTATCATTTTTTTCAAAATATTGTATCATTGTTGTTGTAAGTTGAGTATGTGAGTCTTATAGATGCTATTTTATATTTATTATTAATTTCATATTTTAATTTAAATCTAATTAAGTTTATGCTATCTATCTATGTGTCCCTTGTCTTTTATCTCATGGAATGGAGACTCCTATCCCCTCACCCCCCCCCCCCCCCCCACACACACACACACACAGGAAATGGTTTCTGCGCTCGAGCACAGAAACAGGGTGGGGCCACATTTTTTATGGGATCCAAAGCATTCATTTGATGGGCCCTTTCATGGATAGGGTGTCCACCAAAAATCAGCTCCATTGGATCACCTTAGGGTGTCCATTTGTAGGGCAAAAAATGGACAGATTTGTAGACAAACAGTATCTGTCTATTTTTGGCCCCACAAATGGACACCCTATGGTGATCCAATGGAGCTGATTTTTGGTAGACCCCTCCATGATGGGGCCTTCCAAATGAATGGTTTGGATCCCCCCCCAATGCCCCCCTCCCTCTGTTTCTGTGCTCGAGCGTAGATAAACTTATTTGCGCTCGAGCACAGAAACCCTTCTCTTTCTCTCTCTCTCTCTTTGTGTGTGTGTGTGTGTGTGTGTGTGTGTGTGTATATATAGCAGAAGAGAAAATGAGAGAATTATTTGAATTTGTCCCAAAATTCTATGAGAATTACACATCACTTTTTTTAACAAAGGCACCCATTCAACCCACATATTTTCAATCCTACCCCCTCCTCTATGCTTTTTAACAAAGGCACCCATTAAAGCCACATAATTTCAATCCTACCCCTCTCCTTTATGCTTTTTTAATTATGGAAACCCTCTATAGATTGGAGGGCTAGGATCAGCCTATGGAAATGATTTTACGGGCACAACCTATTGATGTTGTGTTCCATCACATCGACTATTTGGATCAACCTATGATGTCGGCCCGTTTTTTATCCTACCCCCTCCTTTATGCTTTTTAACAAAGGCACCCATTAAAGCTAGATAATTTCAATCCTACCCCCTCCTTTATACTTTTTTAATTATGGAAACCTTTATAGATTGGAGGGCTAGGATCAGCCTATGGAAATGATTTTACGGGCACAACCTATTGTTGTTGTGTTCTATCGCATGGACGGTTTGGATCAACCTATGATGTGGTCCGTACAGTTCTTTGTCGGCCCGTGCATCGCACGGGGTTTTTCACTAGTATGTATATATATATATATATATATATATATATATATATATATATATATAACCTAGAGTTTGGGAAATACGGAGTCGTGTCTCCATTCTCGTGTCCATGTCCATATCGATATTTGTAATGGTATCCATATTTCTTTTTGTCTTATGATTTAACCGACACTCTGAATTTATTGCCGACACATGTTTCTTGTCATGTCGACATTGACACACGCGTCAACACTCCTTTCAACACTTGTAAATATACTACTAGAATTGTCAGACTTAATCTGAGTGTGTCAACATGTTTTTGTACTGTTACAAGTATGACATTCTGTTTTATTATTGAATATTGTGTTTATCCCTTTTATTTTCAATTCTTCATTTATTATAAACTCTTCTTTTTGCTCTTCTTTCTCAAATATATGTTGTCATATCTTTTTTTGAAAGATAAATATATGTTGCTATATTCCTTCCACTAAACCTAAAACCCTAAACAAACTCTTATTCTAATATTATATTTATTGTATCCTATGTCCACCAATTTTATATATATATATATATATATATATATATATATATATATATATATATATATAGAGAGAGAGAGAGAGAGAGAGGAAATGAACTATGTGCAGCTGCACAAATAAGCTATCTGTGCATGGATCACAAACCATTGTGGGGGCTACATTTTTGGGGGGATCCAAAGCATTCATTTGGAAGGCCCTTCCATGCATAGGGTGTGTACCAAATATCAGCCCTGTAGGATCATCCTAACCCAATTAAAGTTGGAGGGGAAAATGGACAGACACTGTTCTGCTGATTTTTTCCCTCCACAAATGGCAGGGTCAGGATGATCCTAAAGGGCTGATTTTTGGTACACACCCTATCCATGGAAGGGCCTTCCAAATGAATTCTTTGGATCCCCTAAAAAATGTGGCCCCCACTATGGTTTGTGCAGCCATGCACAGATAGCATATCTGTGCAGCTGCACATACTTCATTTCCTCTATATATTGTTTTAGCCGTGTCCCTATTTCTAAATTTTGAGGGGTTGCCGTGTCCGACACTCCATGTCCGTTATCGAGACGCGAGATTTGTGTCCATGTCCTCAAACCATAGGTTTTTTTTTCTCTTTTTTGTTTTTCTTCACTCCTGCTTTTGTTCTATTTGACCGCCTCATTCATGGGCGTCACCCTTTCTTTAATTATTATTCAGAAAAATGGTATCTGTATCTGGGTATCATAGAGATTGTTAAATTTAGGAGGAAGACCATCTGATTCATTTGCATCAACTAGTCTGATCTCTGATACAGGCAATAATTTTAAATTTGTGGTTTTTTCACATAAAGGATGAAAAACTTGCTAACGAGTTAAAGACTTGAAATTGTACTTGTTTCCATTCTGTGTGATGCCTATGTACAGTTAATCTGTCATCATCTTTTTCCGAGTTTAGGGTTCTCGTTTGATTATTTTCTTTGTTTACTCTAAAGAACTTCCTAGGATTTGATATTACTTTTGGCTTGGAAGATCTTGCTAATTATGGTTGTAGATGTTGTAACCTAATCTTTTTGCAGAATGTCTGATAAGTTTGTTGTTTTTGGCTTGGACCCTGTAGACTGCTGTCTTTCTTTGGTGCTTTCTGAGTTTGTCTTTCAGTCTTCTTCAATAAAATTTTATTTCACCTGCTATATAATATTGCTACTTTTGATCATTTATTTCTTAATTTGTTCTCTTACAGTATGATTATGTGCTGAAATAACAAGGTTTGTTTTGCTGCTGTTCTACAACTAACCTGAAATATTGTGGCTTGAAGAGATTGGTTATGAAAGAGTCTTATTTATCAGAATTAGTGGTCTTAGTTGCTTAGAATTCAATCAATTTGTAATACTTTCCTTCACAATCTACGTTGGTTAGTGAGTAATGTCATCTTTCTGCTGGTTCTTTGTTTACTTATTATGTTTGTTGGGCTTATGCTTTCTGTTAACTAACCAACTTCTCCAAAAGCTTAAGCTGTTGGAGAAAGGCGTTATTTATCCTTTATACTTACACTCCCCCGCACGTGTGGCCCAGTTGGCTAACACGTGGCACACGTGGTCCCACTTTGGGCCGACCATCGCATGTGGATTTTTGCTATCCGGGAGGTTTGAACTCGAGACCTTTGCTCTGATACCATGTTAACTAACCAACTTCTCCAAAAGCTTAAGCTGTTGGAGAAAGACGTTATTTATCCTTTATACTTTAACACTTTCCATTGTCAAGGTTATACTTTTTGTATGCAAATGCACATATTTTAGATGCCATTGTTATTGGAACTCTCATTACTATGGTCCCGTTTCCTACAGGAGCCGTTGAAATTGGACATTGTTATTAGCTTTCCCGACCATGGATTTCATCTTCGTTTTGATGCATGGTCACAGGTAACCTCTTCTAAGTATTATGAGTGTTTTGCTAGTTAGATTTTCTGTTTTAGTGAATAATCGTTTGAAATGTGGTTCCAATTTTTAAATTTATAAGTAATGTTTTTGGGAAATGATAAATGTGCCCCTTTTTCATCACTTGGGACACCCAGCTGTATTGTACGTGGCAATCAGGTCACTTCATTCCTTCAGATGTGAAGTACATCAGCACCTTTTCAGTCATAGATACAGTGTAGCTGGGTGTCCCTAGTAATGAAAAGGGGCGTAAATATCACTTCCCATGTTTCTAGGTGCATAGTTGTTTGAACCAAGGTTCCAATGTTTTCAATAAATAAGGAACATTTATGTCCATGGGGTTTTTCTGGTTATGTGCGTGCATAACAATCAATCAAACTTCGAATTTCAGTCCCCACCGAGTATTAGCCGAAGTTTAAAACCATGCTTTAATATGAAGTTAGGCCAAATTTTGCAACTGCGGACACAAATCAGCCCCTTGTATCTTCTGCCCTTGATATTTATTCTTGTTCTTTGATTTCTTGTTGAAAATTTTCCTGGAGGTTGGAGGTTCAATCCCAGCTTTGCTACCAAAAGCCAAGAGATTACAATATCTTAACAGGGATAGCAATTTGACTGGTGATTGTTGAGGCGAGGGATGTTTTGTCGAACTAAATTTGTTTTAATGTATGCTGTATTCAATCATTGCCTTCTTTGTCCGGAATGGATTCATGATTTAATAAACAATACTCCATGATGTATTCTTTCTATTATTGAATTGCATCTTAGATAAGATTGAAAATTTTCATCATAGTTTTAACTGCATGATTAGTTAAACTTGAAGTTCAAATCAATGGATCACTGTTATCAGTACTTTCTTATGCATCTCAGGGTGCTTGTGAATGATTCACTGATACAATCTCGGTCAATCTAACCATTCATCTTCTGCAGAGACTACGTCTTATTGAAGTTTTCGATGTCAAACGTCTTCAAATGCGTTACACAACTTCTCTGATCGGGTGGGTCTTAAGTTAGCCTTCACTTTTATTTTATTTCATATCAATAGCTATTGTTTATTTGTGGTTCATATTTCCAGTGGTCCTACTCTAGCTACATTCGTAGCTGTCTATGCACTTTTTGGGCCAACCTTCCCCGGAATTTATGACAAAGACAGAGGGGTTTACACACTGTTTTATCCGGTATGTTAGGTGACTGTTCGATGGTGTACCGATAGCTATTTTTTCTTTGGTGTTTGGATTTTTCTTGGGTGCTTACTTGTTGTATCTGTTGTTAGGGATTATCATTTGCTTTTCCAATTCCATCACAGTATACAAGTTGCTGCCATGATGGAGAAGGTATTTATCTGTGTCATTTCTTTACTCGATTGGCATTATACTTCTGCTTTATTTATTGAGAAATGTTAGAATGAAGGGCACCCTGGGAAAAATCAGCTTCGAGGGGGGGCGCCCCTATTTGTTAATTTCTGCAAAGTGGGGCCTAAAAAAGTGGATGGCACCTAAAAAAGTGGAAATCGTGTTGACTTTGCAGAAATCAACCAATCAGGGCCCTTGAAGCTAATTTTTGCAAGGGGTCCCTTCATTCTATCATTCCTCTGATTTATTTATTGTTCTTTTGTTGGTGGAAAAGCTGCTTTATTGTTGAAGTCATGAAACTGGCATTTCTTATTAGTGTTTTCTTGTTGTGGCAGCAGAGTTGCCACTTGAGTTCCCCGATGGGACAACTCCAGTTACATGCCGTGTCTGTGTTTATGATAGTTCCCCAGATACTAAAGTTGGTGTGGGCTCTCTTATGAATAAGGCTCTAGTTCCTCCATTACCCGCTGGCAGCCTGTACATGGAAGAGGTGCATGTCAAGGTTGGCCTCTTGCTTTTTATGTATGCTTGCCGAAATTGAATTTCGGTGTAAATCTTAAAATTTCAGATGAAATTGGTCCCGGACGAAATCTGAAATTTTGGTGAAAAATTCTGTATTTTGGCCGAAATTTAAAACCATGTTCATTTTGATATTTGGTCATCAATGTTCTAAAAAGCGCTGGGCGGAGCTGGGCAGCTGACTGACTTCCCAGCGCCCAGGCGGCGCCTAGGCATTTTTCATTTTTTTTAGATATTAATATATTTTCATAATATCTTGCATTTTTTATATAAAATATAAATACTTGAATACATAACAATCCAAATCATTTTATGCATAAGCACTAAACATTAAATAATAACAAAAAGTCAAAAACGCCCAGGGCCTAGGTAGGGCGTTTTTTCTACCCCCAGCGCCTAAGCGGCACCTAGGCGGCCTGGGCGGCCGCCTTTTAGAACAGAGTTGGTCATATATGTGAGCAATGACAAGGGGAGCTTCTTTATTCTTTGTTCCTAGCTTCTTGGTGTCTTTTTAATGATTCATTTTATACTTATTTGCACTCAGTGTTATGTAGCATTGGCTGTATGGATTTTTAGTATTATTTTTTCTGTTTGTGAAATTCTCTCATATTTAAGATAAGGTATTGCTGCTAGAAAAATATGAATGTAGCAGGAAGCCATTCCCCTTTCCTGGTGGGACTTTTCACTTAGATATATAAATGGGTAGAGTGTGTAATAGTGTGTAAGAAATATAATCATCATTTTGATCTTATATGCTGTGATTAAAGTACCAATATCTGATTTTGTGCTACACATTGCATTATCATCCAGCTTGGTGAAGAGCTATGGTTCACTGTTGGAGGTCAGCGTATTTCCTTTGGTGCATCTCCACAGGTTAGAATTCTACTTGATATTATTAGAGCTGTCCTATTTGTATTTTGTAACTCTATTTCATGGTTGCTTAAAAGTAGTATTGTCTTTCTTTTCACTATGATTCTTTTGTCCTGTTGGTTTGGATTTGTATGAATATTTATGAATGCTACTCTCATTTATTTAGAAGTTCCATTGTGTAAAGTTATAGTCTCATATTTTGTTTCATGAATGTTTCTTTGCCATAAAACTTTTTATTAATTTCTTTTGACTTTCATGCTTGGCTTGTGCATGAATCCTGCATACAAAAGAACTCTACAGGTCTCACACAGTCGGATTCTTATTTATTATTAACTTTTTTCTGATTTCTTTTGACTTAAATGCTTGGCTCGTGCATGAATCCTGCATACAAAAGAACTAGATGGATCTCACACAGTCGGATTCTTATTTATTATTAACTTTTTTTTCTGATTTCTTTTGACTTACATACTTGGCTTGCGCATGAATTCTGCACACAAAAGAACTCTAAGGGTAAAATTCAAAAAAAAAAAAAAAAAGAACTCTAAGGGTCTCATTGGCGCTGATTTCTTATTTATTTTCCAAACATTTCCAGAAAATTCCTGGAATCCAAACAGGGCCGTAGATAAAGACTACAATTTCAATTTGAGCAAGCTTTTAGTATTGTTATTTGTTAGAAAAGAGCTAGGGTGAGAGAGAGAGAGAGAGAGAGAGAGAGAAGATGAGTAGAGAAGATGGGAAGTCTCCACATATAAATGATGTATATAGAGGCCCATCTAGGGCAACAATGGTACAATGACACTAAACTACCCTACAATTATTCAACACTCCCCCTCAAGCTAGAGTGTATTTATTATGGAATTCCAGCTTGCTACAAAGAACTACAACAAATAACTAAAAATACAGCAAAAAAAGTTCCATACATCAAAAAGTACAATAAGCTCATAAACACATCCAGCTTGATATAACACTCATCCTCAAGCTGGTTGGTAAATACATATCGAAAAGCATAAACAAAAGACAACGGCCACCATGAAGAGCAGTACTACAGCAAGAGCGATCAAATAGGGCCTCCCCCTATTTAGCCTAGTTGCTTGATCAAGAACAGTATGTATCATATCAAAATTATGCACACTACATGAGTGTATTACTTGGTTCGCATTGAATATTATTATTGTGTTATTGGCAACCACTCAACTTTGCTATACATATGTAGGATCATGTGAAGTGAACAGATTGGTGAATCCAATCTTTCCATCGTTCTGGCCAGTTTGTCAAAGTGCATATATCATATATGTATTGGTTTTAGCAAATTCTCTCTAGTTACTAGAATAGGATCGATCTATGGTATCATAATAGTATTTAGCTGAGAATCTTAGTTTTTTTGGAAACAGCTATCAAGACCATAACCTAACCATTCTAAATTGTGAGATTGTAAAATCACACTAGCTGTTAAGCCCATGTATGTTACTTGTATAAGGACATGATATTTGGGGATAAACAATATCAAGTAACAAATTGGTGGTTACTATAAAAAATATCGAATAATAAAATTGTGGTTATTATAAAAAATATCAAATAACAAACTGGTGGCTACTATATTTTAACCCAACTTATTAAAGGGCTTACTATGATCATCTGCTGTTTTCATGCATATCTTCATCATGATTGAGATGCTGCTTCTTACTATAAGCTCTCTTTTGAGTTTTATCAAACTTTTTTTACAATGTGAACTTCTTCATTATATCTAAGACAAGGGTACCATATCAGTATCGTTTTTTTCTCAAGTCTCGAGTGTTTCTTTATTTATCTACTTTGATTCCTTCCGAGAACAGATTAAATTTCAGATGGTGTGTCTGTTCTCACCTGTTGATCTGTTTTACTTTCCCTGTTCAACATTTTTTGATCTGTTCTAACTAGTTGATCTATTTTATTTCCCTGATCAATATTTTTGATATATTCTGAATGCATTGCCATTGGTTTTTCTAATCCTGTGCCTCTTTACCGTTATTTGTTTTCTGCAGGATGTGTGGACTGAACTAGGACGTCCGTGTGGCATTCATCAAAAGCAGGTAAGCTGTCTGCGTCACTTTGTGAAACTAAAACTGAGATTTGTGGTTTCCAAGGTCATCATTTTGTTGATGTTATCTTGCTTAAGCCCATTAGAAAACATAGTTGGTTTATATCATGCCGATTTCTCATCTAAGGTTGTGAAATTTAAAAAACTGATGTGATTCAGCCCTCTTGATTCACTGATTTTGTTTATTTCTATTTTTAGCTGTTTTTTAGATTTTTATTTCTAGTTTTAGCACTTATTTATCCTAGATGTGGTGGTTGTTCGCATCACCTAAGGCCTACCTCACTTCCCTCTTATTTTCCATTCCCCCGCTAGCCAATCCATGGCCCACTCACTTATTGTCTTCATTCTTTGTTGGACCATAGAACACCATTTAACCCCTTATACCCACCTAAAGCCCATCACTTAAGCCCTCAAGGAACGATTTCCAATGGGCACATAGAATAAGATAAATAATTGGAAGGCTGGACCATATGCCATGTTAAATAATATTGGGTGTAATGCTTATGTTATTGACATGCCAAAGGATATGGAGACATTCAACATCTTCAAATTTTTTTTTATCGATACAACATCTTAAATTTCATATTTTCCAGGTCCGAGCTGCGTGAGTTTTGGGGTTGTTTTCAATGATCTTGAATTTATCATTGCAGATTACGTCAGATCTTTAATTTTGTAAAGCCGGACATCATCATGTGCTCTTTAGAGCATGTTTCATGTTAATTTTATGCACATCATTGATTTTCGAGAGGACTGTTGCTAGTGGAACCATGGCACCCAGTATTCTTTCTGGCTTTTCCAATTTAATATTTGTTTTTAAAAAATAATGCATACTTGATGGATTTATATTATAGTTTTTTTTTTCTTTTTTGAATATCAAGAAATTTATTCATAAAAATGTATTCATACAAGAAAAGGCTGAAAAAATGTCAAGGTGGTAAGAAATCAAACTGCTGCAATGCCTCCATGTGAACCCCCTCCCTTGCTAGCTTGTCAGCCTTCCCACTAACAGATCTCCTAATATGATGGAAGGAGGGGGATGTGCTTCCTAAGATGTCCTTCATCTCATAAAAAAGCTCTGCAAACCTCCTAGGAAAAGCATGAGAGACCCCTTCAACCAACGGACCACGTTTAGGGAATCCCCTTCTATCACCACTTTGTCAGAGTCTTCACCCACAAGAAACTAGATTCCTTGATGAACCGCGCGAACTTCTACTTCGCTAGTCTGCTACTCCTATATTATAGTATTTATACGGAATGTGATTATTCCGATCTTAACCCAATGGATGCTCAATTTCTGGTTTATTTTTAATTTGAGTTGCACTTATCTTTGAAATTGATTATTAAACTTATAAAATGACATTATATAAATTGATTTTTAAACATATAAACTGACATTAAATAGTTACTTCATATTTTTTTAGATGCTGAAGCAGTAGGTAATTAACTTATGGGTTATATATTCATAGAGAAGGGTACTTTGCTTATAATGTAGGTAGACCAAATGATGATTCACTCTGCTTCGGACCCTCGTCCACGAACAACTCTCTGTGGTGATTACTTCTATAATTACTTCACTCGTGGTCTGGACATATTATTTGACGGCCAGGTAGTCTGATTACTGCTACAACATCATTTTAGGCCATGTTCGTTTGAGATTTGTGGCAACCGATTCTGAGCCCTAAACCTATTATTGGGCTCAAAATTAAATGTAGTTTTGAGTCCAATAATCGGTTTAGGGTTTACAATCGGTTGTCACAATCTCAAACGAACAGGGCCTTAATTAGTTTGGAACGGTTGCATCTTATAGACGGCTATCTTGTTGGAGTGCAGACTCATAAAGTCAAGAAGTTTGTTTTGCATACAAACTTTCCAGGGCATGCAGACTTCAATTCATACATAAAATGCAACTTTATTATATATGGTTCTGATGGTACGCTTTTCTCTAAGCCTTGAAGTTTTTAATTATGTAATCTCATAAAAAAAACACAAATAAGGTTCATTATGAGTCTTGTTTGCATGCAGTTGGTGGACCAATTCAGGAAGGGTCTACTCTTAAACATTGCATTACACCAAGTACAAAATGGGAACAAGTAAAGGTACAACTAACAATATATTTAATCTGATTGTATGTGGATGGTTTCTTATATTTTAAATATAGGCATGGAATATGAAAGTCGAAGAGTGAATTTATGTTGTATAATATGGAAGACATGGATTATGCTTAAATATTTATCTTCTTTTTTTATTTATTTTAATAATGAGGCATGATCTTCTTTTCCACTCCATGCTCCTATGTTGGTATGGTACTTTATTGTTATTCAGTTTTAGAATAGTTGATGTTTGCTAAGAATCAAGGTTTTAAATTTCGGTTTCGGTTTCGATCGTCACGGAAGAGGAAACATTCCAGTTTCGGTGGGAATTTGTGTGGAAATCTTGTAAAATCACGGAAACGCATGGAAACATATTCAAATGATAAAGTTTTTAATCTTTGAAAACATGTGCAAATGATGAAATTTTAAGATGAAACTTCGGGAAATGCTAGAATAAGCAAAAATGTATGCATAAAAATCATCACATAAGCAGCATAAGCAACAAAACCATCCATAATAGCTTAATCAATCAAACACCCAGTGACATGCGTTGTGCGCATGTCTAGAATAGTAAAGTCTATAAAAATGTACAATGTAAAGAAGTATAAGAAAGTACAATGACCGGTCTCCTCTCTCAAGACCCTACCTCTATGTCAATACCACATAGAGTTACAACGTATTATTGGTCCTAGGCCGATCTGACATCCCGTGCGTAAGATGCTGTGCAATTCAATGATGTTGCCTACCAAATATCATTCTCCGCATTAATGAAATAAAATGAACTATAAATAATAACATCTTTATATTTTTTTAGTCGTTCCAACCATTTCGGTCGAATTTTGGGAATTTCGGTCAAATTTTGGGAATCTCGGATTAATTTCAGGAATTTTGATCAAAATTTCAGGGAAATAATGACATAAAAGGAAATCATGCAAATTTCGTTTCGTTGAGGATGGAAATGAAAACATTTCGGTCATTTCGGGGAAATTTAAAACCATGCTAAGAATTTCATGCTAGTCAATATGCCTCACTTTAGCTTTGATCGCTTGGGTTTCTACGGTAGGTCTCTCCTACAATGATACACCAATTCCACATTTCCATTGGTGTCCAAAATAATACCTCTAAAACCAGCATGTCTATGGTTTCTTAACTCTTTAGAAGAATTTTTTTTGTTTTTATCAAAATTAAGCTTGAGCCACCCCGCAGGAGGCTTCGACAATTCTCTAGCTATCTAGGTTTTGCATGAAGTACTTACTTTGGAGTTAAGAACTTATTTGAAAGATCTATCAGATACCTCTACTGTGTATGGAATATATGGTTTCCATTGGTTCATATCCAATCACTCATCGTAAAAGATCTACTCATTTGAAAAAATGAATTCCCTATTCATCGCCACATTCCACTAGACTTCCCTGTTCTCAAAGTGAATTGTTGAAGTGTTCTCCACTGTAGGCTTTGTCTCATTGCATATCTTGTCATCATTCGATCCATTCGGATCTTCTCCTTTTTCTCCAAGATCATCATTTTCTCATTGTTCGTAGTGGTGAATGTAATGTTAAAGCTCACCCCTGATTATCATCTTTTAAAACAGAAAATAAAGAAATAAAAAGGTGGTCCTTAAATAAAGAAATGAAAAGGTGGTCCTGACTTTGTTGTGGGACAATACTTATTTGCATGTCTGGATTCTTGTGTCTTGAGTTTGTATGCCCTTTTGCCTCGTTTTTTTGAAATATTTATTCTTTACAGCCATCAAATATCATGCCGAAAATGTGAAAAGAAATCAAAAGACAATTTTGTTGTCTTCTTTGTGTAGGTAGGTTCCAAGGAACTTGTCTTAGTTGGGTACTTGGAAAGCCGCAGTTTGATGTTACTCATTCATTGCATGATCTATTTCCTATAATTAGATGAAGTTCTACCTTTCAAAAAATAATTAGATGAAGTTCTCGAACGATAGACAATGAAAAGCCGTAGTTCCTTAGAATTGTTGCTCCATCTCAGCACATTTCTTCCTTTTTCTAATATATCATGAATCTTTTTGGTCTTTCTTGGTGGCCACTGTATTTGATGTTGGCTTTCTGTAGTGTGCAACCACATTTTCATGTTTTTCTTACTTATCGATACTAATGTTGGGTCAGTATCCTCAGTATCAATGTTGGGTCAGTATCCTCAGTATCAAATTGCATGTGAGTCATCATATTGATAACTTTCTACCCCTTAGCTTTCCTCCAGCTCTTTTATGTTCACTAGATTCTTGCTTTCTATGCTTAACACATTTAGAATAATGAAATGTTCATTATAGGAGATCCTTGGGGACGGCGGGCGAGCTGCTATCCAAACACATGGATCTACAAGCAATCCTTTTGGATCTACTTTTGTATATGGTTATCAAAATGTTGCATTTGAGGTAAGACATTGATTGACCATTTATTTACACACACACACACACACACACACACACACACACACACACACACACATATATATATATATATATATATCAAGAAATTATGATCATTGCTGTGATTTAATAATAGTTCTGTTAATTATCTTTTGCCATGTTTAGACCCTTCCATTGCCATTATGATATGTACAGCATTTGATCATGGACTAACTAGTGCTATTTCATAAACTACTTTAACAGGTTATGAAAAATGGTTATATAGCCACTGTTACCCTTTTCCGGTCATAGCAGAAATTTTATGAGGTATGTTAATCATCCACTTCTGCATGAATGTTTTTAATGATGCAAATTTTAGTAAGAAAAAGAAAGAGATTCAAACAATGACCACGGACCGAGCTGGTCACCAGTGGAGTGGCAAACTTCTACAGAATTTTGGCTTCTCTCCATCTTTCATTAATCACGACTTGCATTTTTCAAATTAGAATTTTTTGACACCAAAGATTTCTTCTTAGATCTATTTCTCTGTTAATTTTTCTGATCATTTTCAATTGAATCTGTAACTATCCTTTAGAAAGCTTCTGGATTTACTAGATGGAGTTTTTCTACGGGAAAGATAGCTTCTAAATTTCACTCACAAGTGCATAAGACTACCTATTTTTGTATTAGTGTATAATTAATTTATTTCAACAGAAACAATCTTCCCCAACTAAGTAAACAATCTTCCCCAACTAAGTTTGGAAATTTCAAATAATTATACCCAAAGAACTAGATTAGAGTTGATTAGTTCCTAAAAATATAATCAACCCTTGGCCAGCTTTGGAAAGTGTTTTCTCTTAGAAAAATAGTCATAGGTGAGCTGATTTATATTCAGAAGACAATAATTTACGGTTAGATTCAACTTGATCTTCAAATAGATTAACGCGACTCGCAACAATCAAATGTTGGAGAAAAAGAAATAAACCACATGTAATAGCACTCTTCACAAGAATTTGTCTAAGGAGAGGATTTAGAGAACTCACAGCAGAAAGCTATAAAGCAAAAGGTTGAAATTTCAAAAAGTTTATAAAGTGTGATATACAACAGTTTATACTAGTTTCAAAATCTGAACATGTATGGTATTCTAACTCAAATTTCTGTCTTATTTCCTATCTTCTATTGTATTCCTACTTAAAAATCTAATGTAAGAATAACTTCCTAATCATGTTGGTAGTTTAATAGTTTTATGAACCCATTTAGGAAATATTGAATTCTCATAACAGTTCCATTGATTTTCTAAAAGTCAGCTTACAAATTCTAATCAAAACGCTTCTAAAAATTCTAACCAAGTAACCAATTTTCTCAAAGTACTCATTTTAAATCTTTTCAGATTTTGTAGCATTGCTTCCATGTGTGTTGCATCAAGCACCCCCCCCCCCCCCCCCCTTCCCCTGTTGGGGACCATTAAAAAAAAAATGGCTGTAGATATCTTCATTTCACAGTAATTCATCCTTGGCGATCCATGTGCTTTATGCACTAGGCGTGTCCTTTGACTTCATTTGGTACTTTCTAAGACCTGTCTTGGCGACTTTGAGTTGTACAAACATCAAGAATGACTTCATTTCTTTCTTTAGCTTCTTGAGAAGTTGTTCGACCCATTTCACCATTTTATTGTCTTCTTCATTATAATGTATTGGGTACTCATAAAAGTGGGCAATGTTGAAAGTGATTGATGTTGAAACTGTTTGGGACACTTCAAGTAATAAACATATGGTCCTACTTTCTCCAATATCTTGCATGGGTCAAATTCTTTGCTTTGAGCTTTCAATAAGAAGTTTTCCTTTACATCGAAACATTATCACCTTATCTCTTTCAAATTCGTTGTGCCTAAGCTGTGTATTCTCTTTATAAGGCAAGCCGAGGTCTTCAATTGCTTTCCATCATGCAATTTGTGGATATTTTCCACATAGATCTCTGCATCATCACTTGTGTGACCTTCCAAAGTTGAAGCTACCAGATCAAGGGCACAATTTTCCTTATGTCCGCATGCCACCTGAAAATTTTCTTCCAGATCTGAATCTGGTTTCACGACCACCTCATTCCATTATCCTAGTTCCTTTGGCGGTTTATCCATTGCTAAATCTTGTCAGGTCTTGACTCTCAATGATACAAATATGATCTTAGCAGATTAGACAATCGCTGAATGAGAGTTCAACCAAAATAAAATTCGAGAGTGGATAAAGCAAGGGCAACAATGGATGACGATGAGGATGGGGACTCTTGCTATTATTGCTGGTACAGGGAGAAGCTCTGTTAATATACAGAACTGAGCTTTTGAAGATTCAAAACGTGTAGGCTTTCTCTTTCTCAATATGAGTAAATAGACAAAGATGATTTCCTTTATATCTTGACGAGTATGATTTAGAATTAACAGATTAGGAAACTAACCATATAAATAATGTGTAGATAACAATGATGTACAATATCTATAGGCTACTGACATCAGCACTACCATGTTTTGATAATGGGGTGAACTCATCTTGTTTGACATTTTAATTGTCTTCTCAGAGCATTTTGGGAATTGTAATAGCCTTTAACAGCTGATTAAACAATGTAAAACAAGGTGACTTCCCCCCATTATCAAATTATGGTCGTGCTGATATAAGTAGCCTATCTATTATTCAGAATTAGTACATTGCTGGGTTGTTTATTGCCACAGTGACCACAATTATCACGGTCTGAATCATTCACTATCTGTTGTGATCTGTTGTGAACATCTGCGCTTACACTAGCATCCTCTCGTGGCATCCTCAAATCATTTTAGTTACGTAACTCTTGGTTGGCTCAAATGTATAGTTTGGCTTATTCCTTCGTCGTACTCTTGCGGCAAGAGAGAAACATGAATTCTGTAGAGCTTTAAGAACTTAAATTTTGCATTAAGAGAAGTTTAGAGTTGCTTTTCGTTATGCTTTAGGGTGTGTTGGGCATCGTTTTTTAAAAGCATTTTTGGTGTTTTTTTCCGATTTCCGAAATAGAAAAATATAAAAACGTGTTTGGCTGGATTTTGAGTAACCGTTTTTTTGCTTTTTATTCCGATCCAAAATCGAAAAATTTGGAGCAGATATTTGACGTTTCTTGGAGGAAACGAAATTGGTGGAACGTTTTATCGGGCACGAGTGCACGACCTCTACAACTCGTTTTATTCTATCGAGCACGTCTCTCGACCCCTATGTTAACTCTGTCTCCCAACTTTCTTCTCCAAGTAGTGTTGTCTTCTCCACAGTATTTTCCAAAGAGCTAACCCCCTCTCCAAGGAGCCAACTAGTAGCACAGCGACCCCTGAAGCTTCCATTTTAGTCTCTCTCTCTCTCTCTCTCTCTCTCTCTCTCTCTCTCTCTCTCTCTCTCTCTCTCTCTCTCTCTCTCTCTCTCTCTCTCACACACACACACACACACACACACATCTAGGGCACTTTCACCTGTATTCTGTTACAGGATGTTGTCGTGTTCATTTCATTAATTTGCAGTTGTTTTGTTTGAATGCATTTACAACCCATCGTCTTGCTATATGCATTGTTTTATGAGTTGAACATCATGTGTTTGATGGATTTACTCACAGAAATTTTTGGATAGTCTCTGTCTCTCTGATGACAAAAGTCAAAAAAATGGAAAGACAATTAATTGCCTGAGAGTTATGGATGACTTTCCTTCATTTTGGACCATATGCAATTGGAATAAATTTTGATCTGGAACGTGATTTGAATCAATATAAAGCTTGTTAATCAATTCCCAACTTGCTGTGTAGAAAAGAAGTGAAAGACTATGAATAGGTGACTAGTTGAAAGTGGAATTCATGAAAAGCTGTTTTGAACACTCCATCTGCCTGTGGCCCGCTAGTTCTAATCTACAACTTGGACAAGCAGAGGCACCCATAGTCCTCAAAATGGTGTTAAAATGTATCTGCTACATCTCTGTCATGCTACTCACAACCATCTCATAGAAATTGTCCCTTAAGCTTTGAAAACTATGTTGTGGGCTGCCAAATACCAAACAATTAGCTGAGGCCTTTTTTTTTATTCCAAACACAACTTCTCTATACCACAAAAAGATGTAAAAATGCTAGTTAGAATTTCAAAATCAAGGAACGAAAGAAAATCATTAGCAAACACGATTATGTTTCAAAAACAAAAAAAAAGTTCATTTTTTTTTATGTCAGTTACCAAACATGATTCTGATTCTTCAGTATCAAAATAAAAATAGAATCAAGAAACAGAATGAGAATTGCTGCCAAACACACCCTTATTGTACCATTTCGTATCGATCTTCTACGCACAAATTGAATATATATGGTGTTTCGCTATGCCGCACTGTGCCTGTTCTTTTTAGTTTTTTTTTTTCTCTTCAGTTAATTCGGATGTGGATCTCTTGTACAGGAAGTGCTTGGATATGGAAAGTCGGTGAAAGAAAGCATTGCACTCGTGATCATTCGCCAGTGAAAATGGCGAATAATGTATATATGTAATACTGTGTACAGTTGCATGGATCTCAATCTACCTTATTGATTCTTCTGTAAGTAAACTTATCCAATTAAAAAACCTATGTTCTCTTATCACAGCATTAAGAAATGTATGTTGTCTGTTAATTGAGATTTACGACTCGTGTTTCCGCAAGTATTGAGTGTTTGCTAGTTCTCTTCACCTCACTTGACAGTTAAGCAAATAGCGAAGCATGTACCAGCGTGTGACAAGCTTTGTCTCAATAAACTCCATTACTGGTGTTACATTAGGAACTTGATGGATGTCTAAGGTGTTTTCTTGGAAATGTACAGTGTGGTTGTTCTTTATGGGGATAGAAATATTGGATTACTTGTTACTGGGATTGCCTATCCTGCATAGATAATGTTATGTTGAAATCAAACTTGGAAGTCTATAGTGGGGCTGTTCTAAACGGGGATAGAAATATTGGATAACTTGTTACAGGGATTTCCTAATTAGTGTATTTAATAATGCTCTAATGTGGAATTTATATAATTTTTCATGCTTGGAGAATGACTTTTCATGATTCTTGCGTTTCTTTGATCGCTAGAACTGATTTTCTAAGGATAAATTCAATTGTCTTGAACTAAGAGGAGACTGTTTGTTAATTTTATTAGATGGGTTAGTTGGAAGGGGATTAGTATGTTTTGGCTTGTGGGACCCCCATAAATTAGTGCCCCAGTCAATCTCCACTATATAGATGCATCTGCACGGTTGGTATCAAGGGTTGATATCAACTATGAATGGGTCATGAATGACGTTGTGTCAGTTGGGCAATCTTAGCCGTTGAATTGGTGTCTTGTCATTAGTAAAACAAAACAAATAGACAGTTTAATTGTTGCCAGATGGCCCATCCTTTGTGGGGTCCAGCTCTTAATTGATTTGCGTGCCGTACTAAATCAGTAAAATATTTGCTTGCCGTACTAAATCAATAAAATATCAGGTTTCAAATTTCAATTTCGGAATGCATTTCGGTCCTCACAGAATCTGAAATTTTGAAATTTCGGCCGAAATCCGCTGAAATCAGTTTAAATAATATTTTATCTCATACGTAATCTCGGCCGAAATTTTGGGAAAATATTAAAAAATGCACAATATCGAGATTTTTTGTGAAATATCGGGAAAAATGAAATTTCAACTAAAATTTTGAAATTTCGGCCGAAATTTAGTAATGTTTCGGGTATACCTGGTTTCGGTTTCGGTCTCGACTGAAACCTAAAATTTTGGATTTCGGTCGAAATTTAAAACCATGGCTATGTCACAAATATCTCTGACATTTTTATAAATCGGCAAAAACTTGAAATAATTTCGAGATTTTAAAATTATATATTTTTAATAAGTTTATTTATATCATTTTTGTCAAATATAAACCTGAAAAAATAAAAAATAATAAAATAGCCTGAGATTTTTCCTTGCCGAGACATTTCGGATATGGATATTTGTGACTTAGCATATGGCACATTGACTCTTGAAGAATCTCCCACATTTGGAGAGAGGCAAATTCAGCAGTGGATTACTCGTCTGAATTTGATTGCCCTTGTAAAAGGGTAAAATGTCTCGTACCCTCCGCCCCTCCTGATCTTCTTAAACATTGAGCAGAAATATAAGAGTAAAAGTTTAGCATCCCTTTATTTCTAATAAACTGCTAGGGTCAGCCAAACCCTAGCTTATCCATAAAAAAGGTGATATATTCACTACATGTTCTTCCTTGGGCCACCCCCCTCTAGTGAGTCCAAAATTGATTATTGGACTCAAACTTAAATGATTTTTAATCCAGTAATAAGTTTGTGAGCTTAATTTTGAGAGGATTTCTCATTCATCGAAAATTACATCGTTGTCATTGAACACGGATATGTTTTTTATTTCCTCTATTAGATCTCACTATAATTCAAAAATTTTACTTTTGCAAGATTGGAACCATTCTAAATCTTTCTTTCAAATTATGACTCAATCGTAATCCTAAATCCAATATTTAGATCTAGGTTTTTTTTTGGGAAGTGATATATCCGCCCCTTGTAATTACTTGGGACACCCAGCAGCAGTGTATGTGGCAATCAGACCCATTGAATACTTCTGACGTGAAGTACATCAGTTCTCGAGTCTCCCGAGTTGACTCCTTTTCACATTGGTTGAGTTTTTGTTTGAGCCTGCATTTTTCCTAGTAATTCAACAAAAACTCCTTTGACTCTGTCGAGTTATGAATCCATGCGATACGCAATCGTGTCATACTGAGCCGACTAGGATTTACTTTGACCACATTTTGGTCCACGTCCACATTTTAAAACACTCATAAATACGCAGGTGAAAACTATTATATATGCAAAACAATCATCCACAATTTGGCTACCCTAATTTTTTTTTTTCTGAGAATATTAGCTTATCCAAAGGTGAGGAAGGGTGGAGAGGGATAGATATGTAAGGGGATAGATATGTAAGGGACTGAGTGACGAGAGCGTAAGAAAAGGTTGAAAAACTAGGAAACAAAAGGTGAATCCTGAATTTTTTAGCCACCCCTCACCCTCCACTCAATCATGCCCTCTCACCAAAGGTGAAACCAAAAAAAAAAAAAAAATCCCGGTTGCCCGACATTGCCTTAGTGATATGCGATGTCACAAATGTTTGGAAGAGTAAAGTTCATTCTAAACACAAAATATATATAATAACATAAAAGTGAGCGCTTGAGTCGTTATGACGCCTCCCATTGGTTTAAATGTTTGGGTCCCACATACATGAACCAATGAGAGGCGTTATAACGACTTGAGCGCACCAACACTTTGCTCATATAATAAATAACAATACAATAGTATAAATTATGATACTTATGTAATTTTCTCGTCCATCCTATTTTTTTAATTTTAAAAGGGAAATGATGTTACCCCCTATAACGGATAACACCCCCCCCCCCCCCCCCCCCCCCCCCCCCCCCCCCCAAAAGCGTTAGCTGTTAAGTTTCAAAGGCAAAGAAAACGTTAAACGGGGTGAATTTATCCTCAAGCTAAGGGGGGGGAGGAGGGGGTTGGTGGGTCTCATTTCCCTTTTTAAAAAGGAAGTGATATAATCGTCCCCTCTTCCCCCACCCCACTCTTTTTAAACTACAAGGGGAGTGAATATATCATTTCCATTTAAAAAATTATCTATTATTTTTTAATATTTTGACATTAAAATTAATAATTTTTCCTATCATAAGGGATTTTAATAAAAATAATAATTAATTTTTAAAATAAAAATAGACTCCGTCAATCTATTAATCAGGCAAGAATAACTCACATAAAAAAATTAGAGCCCAACATATATGTATGATAAGTTATTTTTTAACTACATTTTTCTTGTTATATTAATGTATAAAATTTTATCCCATGTATACTCTTCTGATCCGTGCGATTAAAATATGTGCCCGACGAGCCCAAATCTATGACAAGGCATAGAATATGAATATTTTTGTAATGCACAAATTACGTGTGAAACTCGTATATTGGGAATAGGGTTGAGGTATTTATAAGGTATTGATTGTACAACTTTGATATAACTCTTTTGTTTGTTCTATCCTCTTCTCTTCTTTTCTTGTATTTGACCATCTCGGTCTTCTCTTTTCTTAATAAAATTTCTGCTCTTGTTTGTAGATAGCTAATTATAGAAAAGAAAACTGAAAAACAGAGCTGAATTTTGGAGTTGAATCCTACCCTCAAGGGCAAACAACCAATCCAATCGACCTTGGAAAATACGGAATCTCATTGCTGAAGTCAGGGACTTAGTCCGTCAAATTCATCCAGTAATTGTGCACAGGAGGAGATCAGCCCATGAGATGGCTGATCACTTCGCAAAGGAAGGGGTTCAACTGGAGTCAGTGTCTATCTTTATTTCTCCAGATACTGTGGGGATTTAATAGATTTTTATTTTATTAGTTGTAATTCTGATGGGTTTGTAATCTTGTCCCTTACTTTGTGTTTATTCACGGTAATAAAAGTAATCTTTCAAAAAAAGAAAAAAAGGAAAGATGAGTAGAAGAGAAGCATGGATTAAACATTGTAAACAAAACCTTCATAGAGTTCATTACTCATGGCAATGATGAAACAACATCATCAAAAGATGATAAACTGAGAAGAGCACATAAAATTTATTGATAGTTAAGAGCCATGTAAAATTCAATAACAGGAAAAGAAGCGGTATTACAGAATATAGATGGAGATTTGTGGGTGTAACTAATTTTCATCTGAATCTTTTCAACACCAGATTTTAACATGTTTGTGTCCAGAATGAAGGCCACAAGAGTAACTGGATTGAGCTTAGTGAAGATAATTTTAGCTCTAATGAATAATTCCAACAAACTGCAGTTATTTACAAATAACAAAAGTTGATTCTATATGTGCCACAAACTGCACTGTATTATCATTACTGTGGTGTTCCCAAATTTCAAATTTCTAAGCAAGAACACAATGGTTAAGAAAGACATATTCTGAAAGATATGTCATTCTGAGTGACACCAGTTATGCTAATGGTTTTCCCTACTGTGGGATAGTAACCAAAAAAAAGAAAAGGAAATGATATCAGCACAACCATGTTTTGATAATTGCACTAACTCATCCTGTCTTTTAGTATTTAAAGAGCTGTCAAAGGTTGTAACAGTTCCCAAAAAGGCTCCCCCAAGCCAATTATCAAAAGAAAAGACAAGCTGAGTTTGTTCAATTATTAAAACATGGTAGTGCCAATATCAGTTGACAAAAAATTTACTCACAAGCTTTCAATTAAGAAAAAATTATGAGATACTTCCTAGAATATTTAAATTTACAGGGACAGAAAGTGGCAATCAAACACTTCTATGATCTATTTCACACAAGAATAGAACAGTCTGTAATATTACAGGACCTTCAAACACTTGATGAAGATCAAATAATTCGTTAAGGGTCATTTTGAGAGCTCTTAGAATGTAAACTAAAAGGTATGCACTTATCTTTCATGGCTTCACTCTCCCTTCCATATTCTTTGAAACTATACTCGTCCTGCTTGAAGGCAGATGGCACCTTTCCTTCGCTGTAGCAACGATTACATAAGCTGAAATGAGATCTCAACTCTTTGAATCTAAACCCGATAATCGGATAGTGACATACGGCACAAGTATGGCGTCCATGTCGGACCCTGTCACTACTTTCAAGCTTAACTAAAGTGCCCAAAATGCCAAAACCCCAGTCTTGATCATCAAACATTTCGAGGAATTCGGGGAACGAAACCATCGAAAGATCTGATTCCCCATGAACTTCCATCATTTCACTGACTCCATGAGAAGGAATATAAATAGCTCTCACTAACTTAATATAAGTAATAGCATCAGCCTTACTGATCTGGGTCTTACCTTCGTTCACGGGTCGAGATAAAAGTGCATCAAAAACCGTTCGTTTTCGCTTATCAGAAGGGCCTATGCATATGGGTGCAAGAACAGCATAGAACAAACCTATATCAACTCTACCAGAACCAGAACCATCCATTAGACTTAAAATCCTCTCATTGATTGCTTTAACAGCTCCTTGGAACGTCTCGGGTTTGAGAAAATTAAGCAATTTTCGAAGAATACCCTCTAAAGCAGCCTTACGAATCGATTTCTCAGGCACCCCACTGCCTGAATATGAAATGGGCACATCAGTTTCGCTCATTTCCTTCTTGAGAAGATCAATATCGCAACGGCTAAACCTAGTGAGCCTTTGAAAAGCTCTAATTTCAAGACCATTGGCAAGTTCATGCCTTGTACTAGTCTTCCTACCCACTCTCTTAAACTTGGATGGCTCAATGACAATAAAACCCGCCTCCCCTTCATCTCCACCACCATTCCCCTTACGTTTTTTCTTTTGTAACACCTTTAGATTCGCGATTGCATCGTATAATTCAACCCTATTGGTCATTTTCAGTGCTTCTTTTAAAGATTTCCTTGCTTCTTCATCCTCACCAGCTCCCCACAATGCGACCGCCTTGTTCAATTGTGCCCGCCAATGGTTCGGCCACACAGCTAGAACCCTAGTATACATCTCACTAGCGCGTTGAAACCTACCCACATCCATAAACAACCCACCAAGATTATACAAAGCATCCACATGCCCAGGCCTAAAATCAATGGCCTTTTGAAACTCCTGAATTGCCTTCTCATCCTCATTCATAGCATGTAGAGCAGAACCCAAATCACAATGAGCATCAGCATAGTCTTGTTTCAAAAAAATTGCCTCTTCTAAAGCCTTTTCAGCAGCCCTATACTCACCCACCCCAAACAAAGCACTACCCAAATGCTTCAAAGCTCTAAAATGATTAGGAGAAAGAATTGCAGCCTCTCTATAATGTTCACAAGCACTTAAAACCATACCTTCACCTTCTAAAGAAATTCCCAAATTGACATGAATTTGAGGTAACAAATAAGCCCATTGATTCCCACCAGACTCCGCCGCCTCCAAAGCCAAAACAAACTCCCCCTTTGCCTCACCATACTTCCCAACATTATACATACAATTCCCAGCCCTAAAATGCGCCCTAACATCAACAGGACTCAACTCACAAGCCCTCTTAAAGCTAACCAAAGCTTCATTAAACAATTGATGCTCATACAAAACCCTCCCAATCGCGACATGACCATCCAAAGCTTCTTCTCTAGACCTCGCCCCATCAACCTTCCTCCTCAAACCCCCCAATTCTTTCAAAAATGCCACATAATCCGTGCCACTTTCTTCCCAAAATACCCTTTTCTCAGAATCACCAGGCCCCAATTCTCTAGACCAACCCGCCGCGTCAGAAAAAGTATCAAAATTGTTATCCCCCTTCATCTTCCCATCCTTCAATTGCTTCAGTCTTAACCTCTTAACCAATATTTCCAAATCATCAACAACTTTCCATGTCTCATCATAAACAATTCCGTGGTGCGGGGACGCAGCCCAAGCCGCGGTCCTCGGCTTCTTCTGGGGTTCCGCAGGGCGTTCATCGGTAATCGATGAGGATGCTTCGGAGATTCCACCGGAGACTCCGACTGAGAATTCGAGACCTAGGGCATCGAAATCCCGATCAACGTCGCCAGCACCGTCATCGTAAGTACGAAGGAGGCCATCAAAAGACAGACCTTTTTCGCCGTCGATGAATTCCGAGTATGTACGAAAGACTTCATCGAGAATGGCATTGATCTGTTCATCTGAGAATTTTACGCGTGGGTTAACGGCTACCACCAGGGCCGCCATTTCTTCGCGGTTGAGACCGCCGTCGTGGTTTGAATCGAACTGTTGGAAGATTTTTTTTACCTTCTCAGAACGGCTGCCTCTGGAAGACATGGTGGTTAGGGTTAGGATTAGGATTAGGGTTAGGGTGGAAGGGCTTAGAGGAAGAAACCCATCTGGGTTTTTTTTTTTTTTTTTTTTTTTTTGGGTTCTCTACCAGATCTGGAAGGGAAATGAAAAAGGTGGGATGGGATTAGGGTTTGGATTAGGGTTAGGGTCTGGGTGGTGGGAAAGGGTTCAGAGGGAGAAACCCATCTGGGTTTTTGTAGAGGAAGAAGCCCATCTGGGTTTTTTTATTTTTTGAGTTCTCTTCCAGATCTGGGAGGCCTGGGAAGGGAAAGGGAGGGAGGTGGTTTTTCCCTTTTGTTGTGTTTGCTTTTCACTTTGCTTTTGTGGGGAAGGGTGTATAAAGAAGGGATGAGGGTGGATTTAGAGATAATAGGGTGTGGTTGGTCTAGAAACTATGATTTTGTGTTTTTGAGAGGATAGAAGACCCAACTCTAAGCTGGAATGGAAACCCACCGGATAAATGGGGGTTAGGGCTGGGTTTTTTCTATTTCAGAGGGAGAAACACATCTGGGTTTTTTATTTAAATGGTTATGGATTTTTGAGTTGGGATCTGTGGGCACTCTGCAACTTTATCCCTCTCTTTTGCTTTTTTGGCTTTTTTGACAGATCTGGTAAGGTAAAGGCACGGATGTGGTATGGGGTATTTCTACCTTTTTGTTGTTGTGCTTTAACTTTGCTTTTATTGGGAATCGTGCATGAAGGAGGGGTATGAAGATTAGGGATTTGATCAATGATTTTGTAATTGGAGGATTAGGGATGAGGATATATTGAGAGAGAAATTAGTTTTGGTGGGTCTCTATTCCATGATCTTATAGGGCTTTTGAGAGGAGAGAGGACCCATCTCTCAGCTGGAATAGCCAGCATATGAATGAGCTGCCTTTTTTGGTCTAGGAACCTGATTCTTTCACCTATACGTAGGGCTGCAACTCGGGTCGGGCGGGTCGGGTTTTGGAGAACCCAACCCTACCCGAGAAATATCTCGGGTCGGGTCGGGTCGGGTTTTTTATCGGAAAACCCACGATTCCCAAACCCGGCCCTACCCATGATAAATCTCGGGTCAGTTCGGGTCGGGTCTGGTTTTTTCACGTTGAAATGTATTTTTTAAGGAAAATTCTTGTTTGGCAATGCAACTAAACTCATAGAAGCAGAAATTACACTCACATTACACTTGAATCAAACAATGAAGTAATTACACTCACATTACACTTGAATCAAACAATGCTGTAATCAAACAATGTTGTAATTACAATCAAACAACGCTGAATCAAACACTTGAATCAACTCAACTCATAGAAGCAGAAATTACACTCACGTACAATACCAGTGGGTGCGTGGGTTTTCACTTTTAACTTTTAACTAACAATAGAAAAAAATGTACATACTATAACTTATGTAACTCGGGTCGGGTCGGGCCCCTTCAAACCCGGCTCGACCCGAAACCCATGAAACCTGAACCCAACCCAGGCTATTTTCGGGTCGGGTCGATGCGGGTCGGGTAAAACCCGGCTCGAGTTGCAACCCTACCTATACGGTTATACATCACAGAGTTTTGTTATAGCTGGCCGGTTTACAATATGTACCAAAAATATATCACTCCCTTTTTATGTCATTCTTTCTTCCATGTCAAAGCTCAATTGTAATTAATTCTTTTCATAATTCATTCTTTCTTCCATGTCAAAGCTCAAGTGTAACCCATAAAAAAAAAAAAAAAAAAGCTCGTGTAAGTATTCCACAAACCCATCATTTCTCTCAAAAACGTATTAGTCAATCTCTCTCTCTCTCTCTCTCTCTCATATGAAATTTATATTAACACCCACGAATTTTAGCATCTTGCACAATGTCAGTTTGTCTTATTGATTTGGTTTTACTTGTTTTACATACAACACACATGTGCACCATATTAGTTTATCTAATTTGACAGGACAACTTAGATGGAAGTAATGCCTAAATTTGAGGGTCTCTTTATAGTCTATACCAACCTAATGTGTGTGTATATAATTAGAGAGAGTGATTTATATAGTCTATATCAACCTTATGTATATATATTATAGAGAGAGATTAATATATGACAAGGAGTGCGGCAGCAGCGGCGTGAATGTTAAAATTCACCTTCTTCTTTATAATATATATATATAGATATAGAGAGAGAGAGAGATTTATATATATGGCAGGAGTGCGGCAGCCCATAAAGTACAGCGGTGCCCACATAAATGAATGGTCTAAATAATTCATTTGTTTTTTGGGTATCTACAATTGATAGGTCCTGCCCAGAGAAGGGCACATAAGATAATCCCAACCCCTCAAGTTGTGAAGTTTTTCTACAGGGATTTGCTAGCATCCATCAAAGAAGGCATTTCACGGATGGCCTGTTGCATTTGAGAGCAGCCGCATCATTCATGAAGACAAAATCTGCTGAAAAGTGAGCTGGTTTGGCTTCTGTCACTTGCAATGGGCCATCCGCAAAATGCTTTCAAATCCCTTTTCTATATCATATTGTTAAAAAATAAGAGCCACAAATTGGGTTAGAATCATCTTATGCCACCTTTTTTGTTGCACAACTAGGGCTGCAAATGAACCGGGCCGGCTCGCGAACATGTTTGGGTTCGGCTCGTTAAAAGCTCGGCTCGGGCTTGTTCGTTTACTAAACGAGCCGAGCCCGAGCCCAAAAATTAGGCTCACCAAAATAAATGAGCCGAACTTGAACTTTGTATAGTTTGGCTCGGAAAAGCTTGTGAGCTTTTTAGGCTCGGTTCATAAACGAGCCGAGCCGAGCCGAGCTTTATGGCTTGGATTATATTTGTTTTTTATATATATAATAAAAGAATGTGGGTTGTTTATTACAAATGAAGGATTGGCCGAGTGATTAAGTCACTGGATTTAGAGGGGGCTTGGGTTCAAATCCCACATGTATTTTTTTATCATTCTTGAGACGAGCCGAGCTTAAGCTCAATTCATTCCAGTTAACGAGTCGAGCCGAGCTTTTTCGAAAACTAAACGAGCCGAGCCCGAACACCCCAAAGCTCGGCTCGGCTCATTTGCAGCCCTATGCACAACCTATATATGATAGGGAGTTATACACACTCATATTGCTAGGCAATTTCGCATAAAGCCATTTTGCAGCTCAATTTTTCAAAAGAGAACAGCCACCTCACATGAATTACATGAATAAGACAAAATCCGATACGAGGTGGATGTTCTCTCTTGAAAGTAAGAAGCGAACCGTCCTTAAGCAAAATAGCCCATCAAGTCCATATACATATATGAGAAAACGGTTTCTACACATAAGTGTAGATAAGTTATCTACACACTACCTTAAAATACAGTGGAGGGCATATTGTTTGGGTGATCCAAACCATTCATTTGATTGGTCCTCACATAGATAGGGTGTCCACAAAAAATCAGCTCCATAGGATCATCCTAACCCTACGATTTGTGGAATGGACGTGTATAAACCTTCACAAATCTGTCCATATTTTGCCTCCACGGTTCAAAGGGTTAGGATGATCCTATGAAGCTGATTTTTTTGGCACACCCTATCTATGTGAGGGCCCGTCAAATGAATGGCTTGGATCACCCAAACAATGTGGGCCCCCACTGTATTTTAAGCTAGTGTGTAGATAACTTATCTACACAAGTGTGTAGGAACCGTTTTCTCTACATATATATATATATATATATATATATATATATATATATATATATATATATATATATATATGCGATACCTCAGATAAGTTATCTGAGTAAGAGTTAAAAAAACATATGGGCCCACATTGTTTGGATGATCCAAAGCATTCATTTGGATAGTCCAAAGATAGATAGAGTGTGCACAAAAAATCTGCTCCAAAGGATTATCCTAACCCTTCGATTTGTGGAGGTTAAAGTGGATGGGTATAAACTTCCACAAATCTGTCCATTTTTAACCTCCAAAAATCGAAGGGTTAGGATGATCCTATGGAGCTGATTTTTTGGGCACACCCTATCTATGTAAGGGCCTATCAAATGAATGCTTTGGATCATCCAAGCAATGTGGGCGCACATGATTTTTGGGGAAACATTTTCTGCGTGATACCTCAAATAAGTTATCTGAGCAAGAGCTGCGGTTCATGAGCTAGAGCTCAACCTACAGTAGAGCTTACAATAACCCATCTCCCATAGGTGTTTGACTCATCCAAACCATTCATTTTATAGCACCTCACATAGATAGGATGTTCCTAAGAAACCATCTCCATACCATAATCCTAACCATCCGATCTATAGGAGCGTAATCTCTAGCCATCCATTTAAACCTCCACAAATCATAACCCTAACCATAAACCATAACCATAACTATAACATATAAAACTAATGGGTTGGATGACTAAACCAACTATGGGATA
The DNA here is from genome assembly GCF_043159265.1 of Tasmannia lanceolata. Lineage (NCBI taxonomy): Eukaryota > Viridiplantae > Streptophyta > Magnoliopsida > Canellales > Winteraceae > Tasmannia > Tasmannia lanceolata. Next base: position 22,010,715 of record NW_027518697.1, on the reverse strand, counting down.
TATGGTTTGGGAGCTCTAGCTCACAAACTAGAGAGAGATAAGTGTATCTACACTATCGAGTAGATAACTTATCTACTCCGTCGGCTTAAAATGCAGTGGGCCCACATTGTTTGGATGATCCAAAGCATTCATTTTATAGGCCCTCACATAGATAGGGTCTCTCTCTCTCTCTCTCTCTCTCTCTCTCTCTCTCTATATATATATATATATATATATATATATATATATATATATATATATATATATAGCGAGAGAGAGAGAGAGAGAGAAGTATATCTCCTCGATCGAGTGGATAACGTATCTACTCTATCGGCTTAAAACATAGTGGACCCTCATGCTTTGGATCATCCAAAGCATTCATTTGATTGGCCCTCGCATAGACAAAATGAGCCCAAAAAATCAGCTCCTTAGGATCATCCTAATCCTTCGAACTATGGAGGTAAAAATTGGACAGATTTGTGAAGGTTTATAACCGTCCATTTTAACCTCCACAAATTGAAGGGTTGGGATGATCTTATGGAGCTGATTTTTTGGGCACACCCTATCTATGTGACAGACAATCAAATGAATGGTTTTCATCACCCAAATAATGTGGGCCCCACTGTATTTTAAGCTGGTGGAGTAGATAAGTTATCCACTCGATCAAGGATATAGAGGCTGAAGGCTAAGGGGTATACATTCAACAGCAGGTGGCTGAAAATTAAATCTTGCGGCAACCCTTTGGAGGAGTTGATCCGAGAAACAAGTTTCCTGAGGCAACAAAAGGCAACATGCATGTTTTCAAAAACAAGTACAGAGTTCTTTTTTCATTCCATTATTTGCATATTTATAGGAGAAAATCTCCTTTACATCGTTGAGTTTGAGATGAAAAAGGAAAACTAATAGTAACCAAACTATTCCTAAACTCGATCCCTCTAAAGTCTCTAAAACAAATCCTAAAGATCTCACAATTCGTCTAAAACTTCTTCTCCCACAATTTCTCAAATCCTACCAAAATTATACACTAAAACTATGTCTCCTAGTCTTAGACAAATACCTCTAGAAAATCCTAATAAAATAAATTTCCAAAAAAAAAAAATTAAAAAAAACCCTACTTGACTTTTAATCAACATGGGATGTTGATCTAGCCAGATATGACAGAAGCACATGCATCAATTAAGGGTGTCAATGGATCCAGACGGTCTGTAAGCCCAAGGGGTCCCATGGGTCAATCATTCACCTTACCTTCTTGTTTTGATCCTAGCAAACCAAATTGATTCGCATCTGTGGACTAATGTGTTGCTTTGAGGTGTTGTGTTGTATACAGGAATTTCATGTCAAAATTGACATTTCACAACTCTTCTCAACACATGGCTTGTGGATCAAGAAGCAAAGGAACCAAAAGCTTGCACCTACGGTGAAGACATCACCATTTGGAGATAATCAAGTCAAGAAGCTCGAGATGAAGATCCCACAAGTTTCCCTAGTAAGTGTCAAGAAGGATCTTGGAGTTGAACATGCCATGGTGACACCTCATGCACCTTTCAACATGTATTGAAGATTGGAGGAGAAGTCACAAGAGCCGAATCAAGTTCAAGATGTTCACTCAAGCCGAAGAAGTCCAAGGATGTGCAAAGGAGCGAATACATTCCAAGAAGACTCAACGGTATCATTTTAGAATATATTTAGAGTCCTCTTAATATTTTGTAAATTGCACTTTCAAAGGTTTTCAAATGGTTTTCATACTTAAGGTTTTACATCTTTGAAAACTATACACACGCTCAAAAATGTGTTTGAAAACCTAGAACTAAAGCCCAAAGACCATGGCCCAAAGCCCCTGATTTTTATTCGTTAAAAAGGATTTTAAAATATGGTCGGTCGACTGGGGTGTCTCGGGCGACCGCGGAAGCAGTGCTGGAAATCCAGCACTTGCTATCCAATAGCAGGCCGATCGACCGGGGATGAGCCGGGCGACCACGAAAATGTTCTGTTGAAACAGAACCATTCCATCATGGTTTGGGACTGGCAACCGCCAAGGTCCGGTCGACCGTGGAAAGGTTTTGCGCTTAAATTTTTAAGAAACAGGTAGCCCTCGCCGGGCGATCGCCATGGGGCCGGTCAACCTCGACGGTTTGAATTTTGAAAATAAAAAAGTTGCCCGATAGGGGCGGGCGACCTCCGTGGCCCGGTCGACCACGCCAATCTGGCAAAAGAGCCGTTGGGCTTTTGCAGTTTGACTTTTTCAACCTAATTTATTACAATTTTACCCCCAAATGGTCATATTTTCAAATTGGCTATATATACATCATAAAAACCTTTGTAAAAAACCTTTTGCAAGATAAAATCCTATCTTTGTGAGCTTTAAACTTTTGAATCAAAGGTAGTTCCTCTTTGAACTTGTGTTTTCATATTTTATCAAGAGGATCTCCATAGGCTTTACATTTGTATCTATTCCTTGGAGAATTTTGATAGCTTTATTGTTTGTAATCCGCCTACCAAGAGGCAAGAGAGTTCTTTTCCTTTTCTATTTCTTCATTTGTATTTGAGGGTCTCCGATTCAGCCGGTTGACAAAGGTGAATCGTTGTAAGAGGGTGTGTTCCCTCGACAAGGCTTCGTGCAGAAAGGGTTTGTCCCCTTTGGAGATTTGCCCATTGAAGAATCTCAACTTTAGTGGAGTTCCCAAGGAGGTGAAACTTAGAAGAGTGGAGTAGGCGTTGTGATAGACCGAACCACTATAAATCGTGTGTTCCTTGTGGTTGCTTCTCTTCTCCTTCTTCTCTTACACGTGTGGTGATTGATAATCTCTAACGTAACTTGTGTTTGTGTATTAATCGAACAAGGGTTAGTGAATGTATGCTTAAAATTACATATAATCCCTAGCTTTCGTCATCTTGAATATTTGAACAAGGGTTAGACATAAATGCTTAATTAGTAATTTAATTTTAATAATCCAACTAAGCCCAAAATTTTTATTTGACCAATTCACCCCCCCTCTTGGATTGTCCTACTTGCATTTCATTTGGTATCAAAGCTAAGACTCTTAAAGAGATTTTTAAATTTTAAATCTACAAGAGAAAGATCTGTAACAATCCAAATGGATTTTGAGAGAGGCCGATCCTCCGTAATTCCTCTATTTCTTGATGGAACGAATTATGGAGCGAGGAAAGTGCAAACACTTACCTATCTCAAATCCATAGATTATGACATGTTAGAGATCATTGAAAGGGGATTTTCAATCTCAAGAAAATGTACAAAAAATCATTTAAAAGTATTTTCCTTGCATTCAAAGGCAATGATTTTATTATGTTGTGGTTTAACTTCAAGTATTTTTTAGAAAATTTCTACATGCATAAATGCAAAAGATATTTGGACCTCATTAGAAAATATTTTTGAGAAAAATGTTTGTCTCTTTTCAAATGATAAAACAATTGGACAAAAACAGACTTTACAAAAAAAATTTGCAAATGAAAAGTCTTTCAAACATTCAAATTCCGATTTGGAAAGTCAAATAAATAATTTGAAATCAGAAGTAAATGAAATTTTGGAAAGAAATGAAAAATTAAGTCAATTGAACAAAATTTTGATAAACAAAAACGATGACTTAATTCAAAGATTCAATGTCTTTGAAAAACAAAATAAAAGCCTTGAAAATACAAACAAGGATTTAAACGAAGAATATAAAGTTGTTTGTAAAAATGAAGAAAAATTAAAAGCTAATTCATCTCATGAAATAAATTGCCTTAAAGATCAATTAAATGAGATTAAATTAGTAAATAAAGAACTCTCTATAAAGAACCAAAAAATACAAGAAGAAATAGACAAACATGTTTGTCATCATGTGTATTCTCATGGTTCTAGTTGTTCCTCATCTACCAATGTTTATTCTTGTTCATAATGTGGTAGATTATGACATCACAAATCTAGGTGTAAGCTTAGATTTGTGAAATCTAACAAGTTTGTTTGGATAAGAAAAGATACACTCCCTCAAACAAACTTGAATAGAACCAAAGTAATTTTGGGTTCCAAAGTCTCCTATTCAAGCTATTCATTGAATATTATCTTTAGGGGCTTGCGCTTAAATGTTATATCATATGAATTTCTTCTAGATACTTTATGTTATTGCATCATTCTTTGTATCAAGAACACTTGTGCTTAATTGATATATCCTGTTATTCATGAATATAGATATTCGTAAGTATGAAATTTTAACTTGAATGTATCTATATTCATAAGAGTTTAATGTTCACATCACTTTCTAGTCATTGTCTATAAGGAAAACAATGTTGCATTTAGACTATATTTTGTGCTATATTGAAAATCTTCTTGAAGAATCCATCTAAGTGCAAATCTCATCCTTATGCATTTAGCATCCACAATTAGAAAGCCTATCATGTCAAATCATTGCTAGACATAGATCAAACATGTATACATTTTGATTCTAGCAAAATCTATCAAAATCACATCCACAAATATCTTCATGGAAACATATGTCCACTCAATCACATAAGCCTAAATATAAGGAATATAGAAATAGACTTTTAGGAGTCTTCACATAGGCTTGGAATCAAGTATACATGTCCATTAGAATTCCATAAACCCAAGAAAAATAGGAGAAAATGGGTTAGACCCCAAAATCCCTTGAGAGATATTGAAAAATCCAAAACAGAAGTGTGGCGGTCGACCGACCCTCAGCGGGCAACCACGGTAGGAAAGTAGAAGAAAAATAAAAAGGGACAGGCGAGTCGCGGAGGGAGACTGTGATGGTCGAAAACTGTGTTTTAAATGGCGTCCGCAAGTCATTTTCTTATCTTCCGCCGTTCTTTCTCTCCTAGGGTTTTTGCTCCTCTTCATCCCCAAATTGATTTTCGATGCCAAAGCTTCAAGATTAAGGGTATTAAGTGAGTTTGATCTATTCTCCTTCCTCCATTTCTCATTTTCTCATCTTCTTTCCTTATCTTCTCCATTAAATCATACCATAACTCATTCTCCTCACAATCTCCTCATATCCTTCATAAATCCTTCGATCCCTCTCATTTCTCATCTCATCTACCTATTTCCCATCATCCTACATCAAAATCTCACATTCTTCTTGTTTCCCTCACCATTCTCATAAAACCTAACCCTAGAATGTCGACTTCAAGGAAATTCATCGCACAAAAGGGCAAAAAGCAAGGAATGAACCTGAAGAAGAACTGTTCCCCACCAAACACTTCTTCAACAAGAAGGCAATGGATCGATTTGCCGATTTTCAAAAGCGAGGCGTCATCTCCGGGAGAAAAGTAATCTTCCAGGACTTTAAGAAGTTTGACCTCCTACCACTATTCGAGTTCCAAGGTTGGACTTTCTTTCTCACATACTCCTCATTGGTCTATCCTGAGCTAGTTAGGTATTTTTATGCAAATTTAGATATTGCCCATGGAGGAGTAGTGATGAATAGATATATGCAAGGAAATGTATTTGGGCTAAATTTGAAAGACCTTTGTTCGTGGCTTGATGTGCCTAATGATGGCAAAAGGATCTTCTTTTGGAAAAAGGACGAAATGGAAAAACACTTCACAAAAAAAAAAAGGGTATGAGACACTAGGAACCATTCCCCCTCCTGCTGATAAATTGAACATCAATGACAATGTGATGAATCCCACTACAAGGTTGATTTATAAGATTATAGCCTACAACATTACTCCTAGAGCCGGAAATTTTGATGCAGTAAAACCTTTTGAAGCCCTCCTGATTCATTGTATTGTGAAAAAGATCAAGTTAAACCTAGGATTCATCATTCTAGGATATATGGATGAAGCCGTCAAAATAGGTCAGGGAGGTCTACCATATGGGATATAAATCACTAAGCTTATGAGGCTTAAGAAGATCAACCTGAAAAATGCATTCTCTACAACCTCGGATCCCGTTCTCAACCACACAACCATTACTCTGATGAGAATCCCTATTCCAGGTGGAGCTGTCCCTAACGCGGTTGGAGCAGATGAGGTTGAAGAAGCTCTAAAAGAAAATGAAGAAGTGGCCCAGATGCAGGAGCAGATTCGCACGCACGAGCAGCAGCGCAGGTTCCCACCACTGGATCATATGAGAAGCTTGTCAGAGAGGTTAGAATCATGGGGACTAGATTAGAGAATCTCACCACTGGATTCGCAACCTCTCTACCAGCTTCGCGACTGCTGAGAGTCAGAGAGCCACTGATCATACTCAGATGATGGAGCTACTCATTGCCCAGGGGCAGACTCGAGTAGAGGAGCATACTGAGATGTTACAGGTTCGAGCACAGCAGCATGCTGAGCTGCTATAGGTATTTTCGAGGAGCCAGAGCACCAGATACTACACCAGTAGTCCACCTCATGAGCACCAGCCTCTGCCTCAGAACTGACGATGCCCAGCACCCTTTTGGCAGCAGATGCACTGGAGCTTGCCTTATCTTGATTGTTGCTTGATCATCATCTTTTGTTTAGTTTTCTCTTGCCTAGTGTGGGCGACCATGTTTATTTCATTTTCTTTATGTCTGGATGTATATGCCCAGTATGAGCTTTATGACTGCTGTGGATTTTTCCTTAGAAGGGCTTGTGGATATTGTTGATGGATGCCCAGTAGGGGCTTTTATTCTCTTTTTGTAATATGTGGATCGATATGCCATATGAGGCATAATTATGGATGTATGGATGATGCCCAAAGGGGCTTTATATTTTATTTTGGTATCATGTTCAGAGTATCATGTGTTTCAGTTGTGTAGTGGTGATGAATAGCACTAGGCTCTCACACCTATCTGTGTATCTCTGACATGTTGTTAAGATGAGAAGAGGGTATGTCTCTTCCATCTTCTGATTTGAGGGTCTCCGATTCGGCCCGTTAACAAAGGTGAATCGTTGTAAGAGGGTGTGTTCCCTCGACAAGGCTTCGTGCAGAAAGGGTTTGTCCCCTTTGGAGATTAGAGGAGTTGGGTGTACGGCTTGGAGATTCGCCCATTGAAGAATCTCAACTTTAGTGGAGTTCCCAAGGAGGTGAAACTTGGAAGAGTGGAGTAGGTCTTGTGATAGACCGAACCACTATAAATCGTATGTTCCTTGTGGTTGCTTATCTTCTCCTTCTTCTCTTGCACGTGTGGTGATTGGTAATCTCTAACGTAACTTGTGTTTGTGTATTAATCGAACAAGGGTTAGTGAATGTATGCTTAAAGTAACATCTAATGCTTAGCTTTCATCATCTTGAATATTTGAACAAGGGTCAGACATAAATGCTTAATTAGTAATTTAATTTTAATAATCTAACTAATTAAGTCCAAAATTTTTATTTGACCAATTCACCCCCCTCTTTGATTGTCCTACTTGCATTTCACGGTCCGTTGGATCGTCCGAATCCGAATGTTAATGAACGGGATCTAAACATTGGAATAGGATCCATGGGCATATTTCGGATCATCAAATCTGGGATCCGAAAAATTTCGGATTCGGTATGGGCACGCCATAGATGCCCATTGGATAGTCACGATCCGAAATGTTTTGCAAAAATACCCTCCAAATTTTTTTAATGCTAACTTTTTTATGAAGAGTATTTTGGTCAAAACCTCTCTTATCACTAATGAATCGGATGGGAATGCGATTTCTCTCATTTCAGTCGTTTCATTTCATACTTTCACAAAGGAAAAGAGAGAGGGGTTTTGTTCTCTATGCATCATATTCTTTGATAATAGTTATACACTATATTTGTGTATGTAATTTTGATTAGTTTTGTTGTTTACAAGCATTATTTTACACATAGATTAAACACAGATAAAATTTTGATTTAGTTGAAGAAAAAGCATAGAAACACATTAATAGTAGACTGCTATTCTAACTCTTTTTTAAAAAATTAATTGTTTACTTAGATTAGTGGGACATAACAGGACACTCCGATGGACAGTCCAAATTAAAATTGATCGTGATCATGACGTGGAAGGTAGGATCCGAAGAACAATTCGACTCCGACCCGACCAATAAGGAATTTGAATGGATCGTGACCGTGACATAGGTGGATCCGACCCTAAGTGGATCCGTTGACACCCCTAGCATTAATAGGCTGACTAGAAGGAGAGGAGCCCCACATGATGTGGGCGAGATAGTCTGTGCCATCTGGCCCATATGTAGAGATGGGTGTGTTTATATCAAAACAATGGGTGCAAATTTAAAATTTTCCTGATTGTGACAGTAGATCGGGCTTGGATAGAGGCCCAAAAAAGTAAGGTTCATTTGTTGTCACTTTCATGTCCAAGATCGGATCCGATCATATTCATATATTTATCTTGACCCCGACTAAACGAATAATCATTGTTGGGAATGCATCTTAACAATCAAGATTGATCCTACGGGGGACATGATCATGCAATCGGAACCATTGATCTCATGGATCATCATGGAAACCCACATGGTTTTGGTCCTATTCCGAATGGAAATCCCAAATCAACGGTTTAGCTTCTCCTCTTGAAACCCTAAATGGGGTCTCATAATTTAAGGGAATAGGATTGTCCGATCAAGATGCGATCATCTGCAATGGGCTTGACTAGTGTTTTCCAAGTGAATTAAGGGTCAGATCGCAGCCACATGGCATACTTCAGGCTCGACGAGGATCTTAAGTAAAAATCCTGGCGATGATTGTGTTTTTAGCATTTTGCAATCATCTGTAGTTGACATATTCTATGGATGAACCCTAATATTCTTATAGAGATTCAATTAGGGAGTCGTGATCACATAGTAAAAAAGGTTTTAAAAAATGAGTAGAATGATGGAACTTTTTTATGACTAAACAAATGGTTTCCAGTTGGTTTAGTATCTAAGTGAGGTTACATTTTGATTTATTAATAGGGGTTTAAAAATTCTAGAGAGAGAAAGGTGTATTTTAGTGGTTTTGTAAAAGTAGGAGAATCCAAAGTTGCAAAGGGATTCTTAGATTTGCTTTGAAATGATTTGATTGTGCCACATTTGCTCATAGTAAGGCCATAAGAGGAATGGGAAGTGGTGTAGTCCTCTAGACTACCCAGTAAGGATGGGTCCCACATGTTATTGACTGGTGGGTCCCACATGTTTCCCATAGGTAGAAACAATAAATGAATGTGTTGAAATCGTGGGCCCCATTTTTGTTCTAAATGGATGGGTCCCAACTAAACACACATGGCAATGCAATCATCGGTTCCACCGATGGGAATAGAGATCACCAAATAGAGCCACTCTACTTGGTAGTTTAGTGGGGATGAAGGAAACTTGCCCTTAGTACCCCAAGGCTCAGTTTTTTCAACTTCACATTTTCTACTTTTTAAAAAAATCAGAATTTTCAGCCCCAAATTAATGATTTGGAGAAACGGGTAGAATAGGTTGGGACTGGTGAACACCATTCTCCCATTTATAATTTCTATTCAGTTGCTTCTATATGTGTCACTGAATGAAAAATTAGGATCATAAGTTTCACGTTCATAATACAGCCTAATAGTTGGCCTTACAAGATAAAGGTTTCATTTGCCGCTTCTATTATGGGAATTGGGCTATTTGAATGGGGGGAGTTGAAGATGTGATAAAAGAAGAAATAGCATTTTGGTAATAATAAGAAGGAAAATGATTTTTGAAATCCTACGTTTTTTTTACACCCCGTTCGTTTCAGATTGTGACAACCGATGGTGAGGGCCCTGTGAGTATTCGTAAGTGTTGATGAATGATATCAGGGAATGGTGAGCCTGCGAATTCGTTTGAATTATCGAAATTTTGATGATTTTATGTGGAATTGCCTTTTGAAATTGAGATTTGGGGACTTGGGTCAGTCGAAACCCTAATTCGACTCTCAATTGGAAGCATGTGATGATGGATCCACACTAATGACTGAAATCGGATGCGGGTGGCAAAATGGGCTTGCTTTGTATGTCGGAAGACAGATCATTATGCCAAGACAATAGGCATAAAAAAGGAATCTCTAAAGTGAATACTATATAAAATAAAGTATCTCATAACAATCTCGCTGAAGATCAGTATCTAACGGTCATAATTTCTGAAGTAAACCTTTTTTCTATGGCCATTGAAGTGACAAGCTCAATTTAAAGTAAACCTAATTCAACAATATGAAAGGCTAGTGGGTGGACATTGAAGTCACCGAGCTCAATTTTAGCGAAAGAAGTGTCCTTTTCTCCTATGAAATGATTAGGGGGTGCAACTTGGGTTAATTTTTGGGAATTAAACTTTATCTTTTACCATAGAATCAAGTCGGGCTCAAGTTTATGCCAGTACACTTTTTAGCAAGCTTAACCCAACCCAAGTTGCACCCCGAGAAGTGATAGGAGATGGAGAGCATCTTTTCATGGGAAACTCGTCATCATCTACTCCAATGGGTAAATGAATAATTTTGTTGAAGTTTACCCCTAAAAACTTCCTAAATCTCGGTGAAGGCCTTCATATACTAGATACTTTACAGAATCTATTGTCTGGTTAAATTTGATCAAAAAAGAGTTTAAATTTATGTTCAAAACAGAAAAATTAATAATTTCAAAGCATAGTTCTTTTGTGTGAAAGAGCTACTCATATAATGATCTATTCAAACTAAATGTATCAAAGAATTTCATGAATAAAATATAATTACTCTTCTTGTTATATTATTGATTCTGTAAATTTGCATGACAGGCTAGGTTATATAAATTATTCTTCATTAAATAAAATTATAAAAGAATGACTAAACATTAGAAAGTAAATGTGAAATTTGTGTATGATCAAAGTACAGAAAGGAATCTTTCCATAGGAAAGAAGAAAGAAATTTGAAATCATAGGTTTGATTAAAAGGGTTCTATGTGATTTAAACATCATGCTCACTAAATGAGGTAAAACATATTTTATTACATTTATAGATGATTACTCTAGATTATACATAATAGAGAATTGCTAGCCTCCTTCGCATAAGCACATTCCCGCTCCGTCCTTTGCAAGTGATGGCAGACGCATATGTTCAAAGGATGGAGCGCGAAGGTACTTCTGCGAAGGAGGTTAGCAAATCCCTACATAATATACCTCACTATAAGCAAGAAAAATCTTTTCAAAAAATATTAGTTATGAAAATGACATAAAAAATTAGTTAGAGGAGAAAATAAAAACTACATTTATTTTGATTTTTTTGGGGCAGGTCCTATTTACGATAAGCCCAACAAATAAGTAGTTTTGATCATGGTTTAAAATATCGGTTTCGGTAACCGTTTCGGACCCCACTGAAAACCGAAATTTAAGCGAAATCCGAAATTTGGTAATTTGGTTCGAAATTCCGGACCGAAATTCATAAATTTCCTGAAATTTTGTAACACTTTTTTTTTTAAAATAAATAATGCCATTTAATTGAAATTTCGGACTGAAATTACCGAAATCCGAAATTTGGTAAATGGAGAAAAATGTAATTTCGGAAAATTTCGGATTTCGATCGAAATTTAAAACCGTGGTTTTGATCATAGGAAAATGAATAATGTGGGCCCCAATATATGTTTAAAAATATACATGCATGTATGTGCAGACACGGTATAAAAACTCCTAATCTACATACTAATGTACATATTACTTAATGCTTTTATAGGGAAGTGATAAACTCCTAATCTACATCCTAATGTACATATTACTTAATGCTTTTATAGGGAAGTGATAAACTCCTAATCTACATCCTAATGTACATATTACTTAATGCTTTTATAGGGAAGTGATAAACTCCTAATCTACATCCTAATGTACATATCACTTAATGCTTTTATAGGGAAGTGATAACTCCATCCCCTTTCATAGCATTTTCCACCCCCTTTTGTTTGTCTTTTCCTGAAAATAGAACTATTTTCAGGAAGGAATTAGTTGAAATGATGTTATTTTAAAGATAAGACAAACAAAAAGGGTTGGAAATATCATTTTTGCTTATTCAACTATTTTTTATGCGTTTCCTCAACCCTTTCCCGTGCCTTACTAGCTGCTTTGTACTCTTTTAATCTCATATAATATTAGAAACTTACCAAAAGACATACTTTAAAACTATTCATTCTTAAAATTTAGACATGTTCTCAGCCAGAACGATAAATTGCATATTCCTTTCATATTGGACATAGAAATTGTAATAGAGAGGAATAATTAGCATGAGAAGCACATGAGATGGCTAAGCAAGCCCATGTGATATTAAAATGATCTCGACCCTCTATCATGTGAATGATGTTGCTGAAAAGTGGTAGTTTGTCAAAATTATGAGGATCATCACTTCATTGTCTTTGTCATTTAGTGGGTTGGTGAAACATGACCATCTCTGATAATAATATATTAAGCTGATAGTAACCTTGCTTGAAAGGGAGTGTTGTATCATTAGATACCATGACTAGTCATTTACACCCTAAGTAAGAGAGAGAATTTTTTAAAGGGAAATGATGTATATATATCACCCTTTTGGTTACTTGGGACAGCTCCCTCTGGTGTTAAAAGAGTAGTGATAAATACGCCAGAGTTGGCTGTCCCGAGTAAAAAAGAAAGGATGAATATATCACTTCCCTCTTTTAAATTAAGGGGTTTTACATGAAGCCCCTTAACATGCATGAAAAATGTGACTGCAAATGTTCACAAACGCCAGAGTGATGATTTTACATAGATGAAAAGTAAATGAAAGAGAGAGAGAGAGAGAGAGAGAGAGAGAGAGAGAGAGAGAGAGAGAGAGAGAGAGAGAGATGAGTCTCTCATTAGATCTAAGTGTGGCCCAAATTGCCAGTTAAGTAGGTCATTAAGTTAATCTATATTTAGGGTTTGAATTAAGTGAGTTTTAGGTAATTGATGATTAACCTTATAAGGAGTCTATGTCTAACTAGTAGAGTGGCTAAGAGTGGGAGACCTAACCCTGAAACCTCTTATAAATATAAGTCTTTGTTTGGTTAGAGCAAGAGACATCTAGAGCAGACATGGTTTTGATATGGACAGTGCAGGTCTACCATATCAAAACCCTGGAAAGGATTCGTTCTGTTACAAAAGCTTAAGGTTTTAAAGGCGAAAATTAAGTAGTGGCAGAAGACTTTGGAAGATGGAAAAAGTAGGCAAGGAGCATGTACTATGAGAAATCGGTGTGATTGACATGAAAGATGAACAAAGTGCTTTAGATAAGGAGGAAAATAAATCTTAAGAATGGAGGAAAGAGAAATTATAGGGATTTGCGATGGACGCTAGCAATTCCCGAAATTATATGGTGAGTGGCCTTGCAAACACGTGATTTTTAAAAAGTACGTCACGGCCCACTCCATATGATGATCCAAACCGTCCATTTGTCGGGCCACAACATAAATAGGTTGTGCCCCAAAAATCATTTCCATAGGATGATCCTAAGCATCCGATCTATAGATGTACTGCCCCAAATATCACTTACGAAATCTTCTATAGATCGGAGGGTTAGGATCATACTATGGAAATGATTTTTGGGGCACAACCTACTTATGTTGTGGCCCGACAAATGGACGGTTTAGATCATCGTATGGAGTGGGCCGTAACTTACTTTTTAAAAATCATGTGTTTGCACGGCCAACCATCATATAATTTCTCTACAGGAAATAAGCTGGCGGCAAAAGCCAAGGGCTATTTGGAAAAAAGGGGACAAGAACTCTTAAATTCTTCACAGGATAGTGGCAGAAAAAGAATTAATGACATAAAGTATCTAATAGACGGTGATGAGTTCATCAAAGAAAAAGACCAAATCAAAGAGCTCTATTTTTCCAAACTATACTCGAAGGATCATGATGGAGGCTGAAATTGGAGGGACTTCAATTCAAGATGCTCTCTCAAAGGCTTAGATGTATATTGAATATACATCTACAATAGTGAGAAATTTAGGGAAGTGATACTTACGCCCTTTTGATCACAAGGGACACCCAGCGCCAGTGTATCAATGACGAAAGGGAGGCTAATGTACTTGACGTCAGAAGAATCCAGTGGGTCTGATTGCTAAGTACACTGGCGATGGGTGTCCCTGGTTATCAAAAGGGGCGTAAATATCACTTCCCGAAATTTATCAGCATATTGAATAAATTCAAGTAACAACATCATTGAAATTATATTTTCCAATCTAAAGACTTGATGTGATTCCATATTTAGATGATGATTTTCCAATCAATGACTTACAAATTGATGACAGGTAACAGCTGAATAGTATGACAGAATTTGCCCATTGATCGTAGGGTCATGGTTGTTAGATGCATGGCCCATTTATAGTGGGACCCATTAGGTGAATTTTTGGTTTTCTGATCCATAACCAATGTGGGTCACCCAATGGAATTAAATATTTGAACCCTACCATTTAGATGAGCAATACAGCGTTGGCATAGAAATGACTTTGTGCATCAGTCTTGAGTTGATACTCTCCATCTCCCTCCCTCTAGCTGATCGGTCAGATCCATATAAGTTGTCCACGTTGCTAAGAAATAGTTCCTTTGCACAAGTAAGAAACCAATGTATTTCCATTGGTTTCCCTTGTACTGTATATGAGTTCTTTCGTATTTCTCGTATCATTTTTCGAGGATTAGTAGCAAGATCCAGAGAATAGGAAGTCCCTTGGTGAAGAGGTCAAGCAGCTGAGTTGTCCCGAGTGGAAAGGCAATTCAAAGTGTCTGATGACCTACACAGTCACGAACAAATCCATAATCAATGGTGGTGATATCTAATCTATAGTGACATGTTTGGTGTGTGCATGAAAATTAGGATTGGGCAAGATGAGTTGCTCTAACATTGTTGCAAAATTAATGCCATGAAAGAGGCAGCTGGTATATCAAAATTGGAAATGGTTCCATTCACGGGTGAAATTGTGGTCTACTTCTTAAATGTCCATGAAATAAGATTAAGCCAAAGAAAAAATGCAACCACCAATGGTGGATCGTTGATTATTTGGACATCCAAAACAATCAGCTTCAAAAAAAATATGCAAACAACAAAGCTCTCTCTCTCTCTCTCTCTCTCTCTCTCTCTATATATATATATATATATATATATATATATATATATATATATATATATAGAGAGAGAGAGAGAGAGAATAAAGTATGTGCAGCTGCACAGATAAGCTATTTGTGCATGGCTCACTTGGGGGGGGGGGGGGGGCATTCATTTGGAAGGCCCTTCCATGGATAGGGGGTGTACCAAAAATCAGCCCTATAGGATCATCCTAACCTTGCCATTTGTGGAGGGGAAAATGGGGAGAAACATGGACACACAGTGTCTGTCCATTTTCCCCTCCAACTTTGATTGGGTTAGGATGATCCTAATGAATGCTTTGGATCCGTCAAAAAATGTGGCCCCCCTTATGGTTTGTGAGCCATGTACAGATAACTTATCTGTGCAGCTGCACATACTATATTTTCTCATACATATATATATATATATATATATATATATATATATGAGCAAAGTGTTTCTAAGCTATAGCTCAAAAACACATGTGGCCCCACATTTTTGGGGGATCCAAAGCATTCATTTGGAAGAAATCAGCCCTATAGGATCATCATAACCCTGCCATCTGTTGAGGGAAAAAATGGGCGGAAACATGGACACACAATGTCTGTCCATTTTTCACTCCACCTTTGATTGGGTTAGGATGATCCTATATGGCTGATTTTTGGTACACACCCTATCCATAGAAGGGCCTTCTAAATGAATGCTTTGGATCCCCCCAAAAATGTGGGGTCACATGTGTTTTTGTGCTATAGCTTAGATAAGCTATAGCTTATGAACACTTTCCCCTATCTCTCTCTCTCTCTCTCTATATATATATATAGAGAGAGAGAGAGAGAGAGGAAATGAAGTATGTGCAGCTGCACAGATAAGTTATTTGTGCATGGCTCACAAACCATAGTGGGGGCCACATTTTTTGGGGGATCCAAAGCATTCATTTGGAAGGCCCTTCCATGGATAGGGTGTGTACCAAAAACCAGCCCTATAGGATCATCCTAACCCAATCAAAGTTGGAGGTGAAAATGGACAGACACTGTTTCTGCCCATTTTTTCCGTCCACAAATGGCAGGGTTAGGATGATCCTAAAGGGCTGATTTTTGGTACACACCCTATCCATAGAAGGGCCTTCCAAATGAATGCTTTGGATCCCCCAAAAAATGTGGCCCCCACTATGGTTTGTGCAGCCATGCACATATAGCTTATCTATGCAGCTGCACATACTTCATTTCCTCATATATATATATATATATATATATATATATATATATATATATATATATATATATAGGGAAATGATATCTACGCCAAGGTGTTTCGATAAACAGGCGCTCCACTTGTTTGTCGTGTAGTATTTAAAGGGATTTAAGAGGATATTACAGTTCTCAAAAAGCTCTTTAAACCCTTTAAATACTACACGACAAACAAGTGGAGCGCATGTTTATTGAAACACTTGGCGCATATATATATATATATATATATATATATATATATATATATATATATATATATATATATATATATGAGCTGATTTTTGGTACACACCCTATCTATCATAGGCCCTTGCAAATGAATGGTTTGGATCCTCACAGAAATTGTGGGACCCATGTGATTGGTGCACTCAAGCGCACCATTCCTTATTAGAGCTTGAGCGCACGAACATATTCCTCATACATATACATATATATACATCTGTTCCGGAATAGCTTCCTTCAAAAGGGCTTCTGCTTGTTCGGTGAATGTCTTGGTAGAAGATATGATTTCTTGGAACTGAGGTTTGTTTGTTTTTAAGTGGGTACGTAACTGAACGAGAAATTTCTTTACCTGTCCAATATCTAACGGATCAAGATACCCATTCGCCCCAGTCATCCTATTGGCTTTGCTCATCCGAAATGGATATCTTCCAAATTGGGGAATATCAATGAAGCCCATTGTTCGTTTGGAAATTTCCCGAAAAGCTAATCATAGGTTCTTCTCTCCATCGGTATATATATGTATATGTATGAGGAATATGTTCGTGCGCTCAAGCTCTAATAAGGAATGGTGCGCTTGAGTGCACCAATCACATGGGTCCCACAATTTCTGTGAGGATCCAAACCATTCATTTGCAAGGGCCTATGATAGATAGGGTGTGTACCAAAAATCAGCTCCATTGAATCATCCTAACCCCTCCAAAAGTGGAGGGCAAAAATGGGCAGATTTGTGGTATGTCCATTTTGACCTCCACAAATGGATGGGTTAGGATGATCCTATGGAGCTGATTTTTTGTACACACCCTATCTATGTAAGGCCCTTTCTAGTGAATGCTTTGGATCATCCTAACAATGTGGGCCTCAATGGTTTTTGAGCTCAAGCTCATGAATATGTTCCAACGCTCAAGCTCACAATCCTTTTCCTCTCTCTCTCTCTCTCTCTCTCTCTCTCTCTCTCTCTCTCTCTATATATATATATATATATATATATATATATATATATATAGAGAGAGAGAGAGAGAGAGAGAGAAAAGTGTAGCTACACATATGTGTAGCTAACTTAGCTACACCGACGGGTTAAAATACAGTGGGCCCCACATTGTTTGGGTGATGTAAACCATTCATTTGATGGGCCCTCACATAGATAGGGTGTGCCAAAAAAATCAGCTCTATAGGATCATCCCAACCCTACGATTTGTGGAGGCAAAAATGGACGTGTAAAAACCTTCACAAATCTGTCCATTTTTGCCTCCATAGTTTGAAAGGTTGGGATCATCCAATGGAGCTGATTTTTTGGGCATACCCTATCAATGTAAGGGCCAATCAAATGAATGGTTTGGATCACCCAAACAATGTGGGCACACTGTATTTTAAGCCGTTGGTGTAGCTAAGTTAGCTACACATATGTGTAGCTTCACTTAACTCATATATATATATATATAAAACTTCATGTAAAGGATCATGTAAGAAAGCATTTTTTATATCAAGTCGGTGAATGGGCTAATTTCAAGGAATTACAACACTGAGAACAAGAAGAATTGTGGTGGGTTTGATTACTGGATTATTGGGCTAAAATTTTGTCACAGTTGACACCATGTTCTTGTAAAATATTGATCAACTAGGGTAGCCTTGTATCTCTCAATCATGCCATCAGTCTAGTTCTTAATTTTGTAAACCCATCTATAGCCCCCTACATTATGATGAGGTTGCGATGGACCAACGCCCATGTGTTATTCTTGTACAAGGCTGCACACTCCACATCCTTTGTCCAGAACATCAGCCGTCTGATTTGGTTTGCCTGGTGCAGTAAGGCTCTATTTGGTTGCACAAAAGCCTGAATAGCTTAGGGGTTTTGCTTGGCATTTGGGTTCCATGTCTGCAAAACCCCTTGATTGGTTGCCAATATAGCATTGACACCCCAGGAGATTACCAAGTATGTCTCCTGGTTAATCATTGCACGTTTATGTCTCCTGGTTAATTATTGCATGTCTGCTGATGTGTCACCCTTGTCCCCACCCTATGAAACCCATGCCAAAATCCACAAAAAGGGGAAATTTTGCTTGGATTCCTCATGAATGATGCTTTTCTCTCTTTTTCCCTTTCTCTCCTCTCTATATTGGGAATGACATTCCATGCCACTACACTACGAGGTTGACAACCAAACACTACTTAGCACTATTATACAAGGTAAGTTCTAGGTAAATCCAGTGCATGTCCCCTCTCTTTGACTACTTCTTTTTAGAAAGGTGACTTTATTGATTTGAAGGAGACTTATATGTACATGGAGGGGACAAGGTGCCCCCATCCCTAGATGAGGTACAAATATAAGAACTTTTGGGAATACAAAACCCCTATTCCTGAAGCCTAACTGTCCTGAGATGTGATGAAAACTCTCTCTACCACGTGACTGCTTTCCATCCCGGCTTTCACTAGCTCATCGGCCTTTTCGTTTGCGGATCTATAGACATGCGAGAAACTCGGGTGAATGATCTTGTAACAATCCCGATTTTCTAAAATGATATTAGAGACTTTCCAAGGACCTGGGGCTTTACCCCACGCCACAAACCACGCCCACTCCCCCACCCCACCCACTCACACACAAACACACCCCATCCCAGAAAGAGACTCGTAAGAAATTACATGTCGAGGGATGAAAATGAAAGCAAGATCTTGTGCGTAGCCAATAAAAATGCACACGTGGATCAAGCTTGTCATGGGCCACAGATTACAAGGGTGGTAATAATGGCTCCCGAATGTTCTAAAATACTTATAATCGGGTTTTATTCTGAAAAAACTGTCATATGGAAACACCTTGCCAAGCAATTCAGTTGGCATTCTATTAATCAAACAAATAGCAGTTTGAAATGCATCCAACCAAAAACTTTTGTTCAAACCAACATCATCTAATAATGGCAATTATGTATCAACAACATGGAAGTGTTTTCGTTCTACTACCCCATTTTATGTGGTTATATGTAAACATGAAAAATGTAGAACAATTCCACACTATTTTAAAAAGCGAGAAAATGTGCCTTCAAACTCTCCACCATGGTCACTTTGGAACATTTTGATTTTGTGAATAAAGAGATTTTCATACAATTTCTTAAATTTAATAAATCATATGAGAAAGCATCCGAGTTGTGAGATAAAGGGAAAAAAAACTAGCTAAATCGAGTATGAAAAGTAGATAATAACAAAATCCATTATGACAACAATGGGTAACGAAGGTTCACTTGAAACAGATATACACAGGTATTTTCTCTTGTAAACTGTCGAGCAAGAAGAGATCATTGCATGCATTCGAAACATGAAGAACACAAGAATGATGTAAAGAACCAGGAGTGTGGATAGTAATATTACCGGCTAAGTGATGGGAATTCCCGTTCTATTACCAATGAGTATCTGGTCAGGTCCACAATATCAGTATCTTATCATTGAGCCATTGAAGATGCATTCAGAGTGGTAGCATAAATTACCACCTTGACATCAATTATTACCTCTCCCACGACATTGATGCAACAAAGGTTGAATGTCAGCACTGCTTCTTTCGGTAGTCATCTAATATCATTTCTTGACAATATATAGCATCTCAAGCAACCAATAGACAGGAGGAAGAATAGTATCATCTGACCTGTATAGAACTGAAGTGACGAAAGGTTGTTAGTCACAAGTGAGATCACGAAGGGTGGCACGAAAAATATTATCATTACCAATAGTCTAAACCAGTAGCCTCAGGTTTATCAGCAATACATTTAATATATTCAACAATGGAGGACTTTCCTGATTTTGAATTGGTGTACTCTTCGACTTTGATAAAAAGGCAAACATCAGCTCAAGTGCCTCCTAATCGGCTTAGAGGTGTGAAGATTCATGATCGAAGCCACCATTATTTGAGTCATGGTGGCAATTAACCAATCAGATACAGAGATGTCTGGCTACGTTTTGTTCTCTTCTTATGCAGGTCAGTATTTAAAATCTCGGACTCTGACAAAAACTTGCTCAAGATAAAATGGAGTCAACTTGAATAAGTCATTGGCTGATGCAATCAATTTCTCATTAACTCGAGGGAAACAAAAGACTTTTTTATTGACTTGGGCAGGTCCATACTTGGACTGTGTAAAGCTAGAGATAATCCAAACAGTACTGCTAAGTACTTAGCCAAGGTGTTAGTTTGGTTATGAGCTGGAATTTAATTTGTTTCCTTAAATATCTCACAGGGACAGCCATCCAAATAATTTCAGCAATATTCTGAATTCTGACTGAGGAATTGCATCCCCACCCATGTTATTCAAAATCTCCAACAATTAATTAGTAGGACCTTTTTGTAGTCAGGTTCTTCCTAGAATCTACTGAACTGTAAGTTATTCAAACTGCACCTATTTTGAAAGTGGAGCAACAGTTCATTCACCATTTAATCTCCACAACACTCATCATCTCAGTAATCCGTCAAAACTGCTCCTTGTGATCATAAAATAAAACCATCATCTGTTGGTATGGTTAATGAAAGTCAAAATTTGAATGACTCCGAATAAAGAAGCCACGGATACAGATGGAGCCATGATAAGCTTCCTCGTCCGCGGAACACCTTGAAAGAGCCACAATAGCCCAAATTCATCAAAACAGAAATAAAATCGCTAATCATTGTTCACCAGTAATTGCCACACGAACACTCCCCGTCTCTAAAGTGATGAAACCTCTTCCCATCTCTCACCACAATCTCTCTTCCTACCACCTTCGACATGAACTTGATTGCATTGTGGCAATCCCCACAAATCCTCAAGTTCTTGAGAACTCTAACTGTAGCTCCAACAGGCAGCTTAAGGAGACCAAACCCAACTGCCAACTTCTCACTATGAGTACTCAAGCCGTGTTCCTTCTGCTCGGATTCCACATCGTGCAACACGAATTTGGTATCCGGGACATAACCCAACTTCCTCATCTTCACCCCCAATGTCTCAAGAAAACCATAAACCTCTTGCACCTCAGGATGAAATGTGTCATCAACCATGAACACATGAACCTTATTCCTAACCTCAATCCAACTACAACCTGGCTCCTTCTTCACCCCTCGATCCCTCATCACTTTCCTAACCGTCGCCGCAGCCTCCCACCGACCCAATGAGGCATACATGTTTGATAGTAAGATATATGTCCCGTCATGTTGCGGGGTCAACTTGAAGAGCTTCTCCGCAGCCAAGATCCCTAGATCTATGTCCCCATGAATACGACAACCGGCAAGAAGGGCCTCCCAGACCGGAGGGCCTGGCTCAAATGGCATCGACTCAATGACATCTTTTGCTTTCGAGACCAACCCCGCCCGACCCAACAAATCTATGAAGTGAGCATAATGATCTGCGCCCGGGCTTATACCATAAACACTCTCCATCAATTCAAAATACTTGCAACCTTCTTGGACTAGACCGGCATGGCTACAGGCAGATAGAATTGTGAGAAAAGTGATCCTATCGGGTGATATATCCTCACGTAACATCCGATCAAAGAGCTCGAGCGCCTGAGCTCCATGACCATGTTGCCCTAGAGCTGCAATCATAGCATTCCAAGACACAGAGTCTATATATGGCATTGTAAGAAACACATAATGTGCATCCTCCACAACTCCGCACCTTGCATACATTGTCACAAGTGCATTCCCTGTAGAGACACTCGAGTTGAACCCACACCGGACGAGCTGAGCGTGGAGCTGGCGGCCGTGCTCCAATGCTCCGAGCCCTGCACAAGCAATGATCGCGGCCGCAAATGCAAAGTCGCACGGCTCGACACCTTCTACACGCATTCGGTTAAAAAGCTTAAGCCCATCCTCCCCAAGCCCATTCTGCGCAAACCCTGATATCATCACTGTCCATGCTAACAAACTCCTCTCCGGCATTGCCTCGAAGATTTTTTGAGCATCACTAATCCGCCCTAAAGTAACATAACCCGACAAGATAGCATTCCACGAAACAAGGTCTTTCTCCAACATCTCATCAAAGATCCGACGTGCATTGTCAACCTTACCACATTTCCAATACAATGTAATCAAAGCATTTTTCACAGGCAATTCCCATTTTGGCTCCGGTATCGGATTACTACGTAAAACTTTAGCATGAACCTGCTTACCATGCTTGAACAATGCCCAATTTGCACAAGCGCTGAGCACACTCGTATATGTGAATTCATCAAGCACAATTCCCACTAAACACATCCTTTTAAACATCTCCAAAGCCTCTCTAATAAACCCATGATGAACATAACCCGAAATCATCGCATTCCAAGCCACATCAATTTTTTCCTCCATCCCTTCAAAAAGTTCCTGCGCAGCATTAAGATCACTACACTTAACATACCCAGTAATCATAGTCGTCCAAGTCATTTCATCTTTCTCAGACATTCCATCGAACAATTGGCGAGCGTGATCCATTGACGACCCCGACAAACACTTTGTATAAACAGAAATGAGGGCATTTAAGACTGAAACTATAGATTCAGTCCCACATTTCACAACAGCACAATGTAGCTGTTCACATTGCTTCTCGCCATTGCGGCCAACAATATAAGACAACCCACTTAGAACACTTGTGAATGTGAAATCATCCGGTCTTAGGCGGTCACGACCCATGTCGCGAAAGAGCTTGACGGCGTTATAACCGTCACCGTTCCGCGAATAGCCTGAAATCATGGCATTGTAGGATACACAATCGCGGAGACATAACGGGGTTTGGTCGAATATCTGGCGGGCAAGGGTGAGGTTTTTGGAATTTGAATAGGCAGTGATGAGTGTGGTGCGAGCGACTATGTCTGGTTGGGGAATTTCGTCGAACAGATGGCGGGCGTAAGAAAGATTTTGGGTTTTTGAGTAGAGATCAATTAGACGGTTGAGAATGTGCGCCCGGGGTTTGAATCCAGAGGTTGTGATGTGGGCATGGAGGGTGCGGAGGTGGAGGGAGGAGGAGCAGATAGTGAGGTGGGCTGCGTAGAGATTGGCGAGTTTATGAATGTCGTTTTGGAGGAGAGCTTGAGAGAGAGATGACGGGTTCGTTTTCATGTTTGAGGTGGAGGGAAATCATAATTGACGTTGCTGCTGTTGTTGTGAGGGGGCGGATTTTAAATGAAGATGAAAGATAGTTTCTTCAAATTGATTGTTTCTAAGGGTCTCAACGGATCCACCTATGTCTTAGTCACGATTCATTCAAATCTCTTATCGATCTGATCGGATTCGGAGTATTCTTCGATCCTACTTCCTATGTCTCGGTCACGATATATCGGCCAAAGGGGCGTCACTGGACCCAGACGATCTCAACGGATCCACTCTGAATCGTAACTTAAATGGACAGAAGCCCGCATGACAGTTTTATTGTGCTATTTACAAAACTACCCTCTAATCTTGTAAACTTGAAGTATTATTTTAGGGGTATTTTAGTAAAAATAAGTCATGCATTTTTTCACCCGTGCCTGCCTTTCTAAGTCTCGAGTCACCATCTTCTCTAACCATTGAACCTAAGTCCTTAGCCGGCTGTGTTGCAGTCGCCATGTCGCTTGTGTTAAATATATTTGCGAATTAGGGGGAAAAGGGAGAAACTTAAGGAATAGATGACAAAAAGAAGTAAAATAATTCTAAAAGTAGATGATGGTGTGTTGATCTTTCCTGATCAAAATATCTTTCCTAGAGAAGTTTTCAGTGGAAGATGAGGTTGATGAGGTTGTAGAACAAAAACCTCATTTTCGAAGGAAAAGTTTCCATGAATACATTTTCTTTGCATTAAAAATGACTAGGGCGTCGATGGATCCGCTTCATATGTGATTTACCTATGTCCTAATCACAATCCATTCAAATCCCTTATCGGTCGAATTGGATTCGAAATGTTCTTCAGATCATACTTCCTATTGGATTCATAAAGTTCTTTAAATGTCTCAGTCACGATCCATTTCAAATTGGACCGTCCATCGGAGTTTCCTAGTAGGTTTTAGAGTATGCACAATTAAAATTCTCGTAAGAGGTGCAGATTAGCAATGGGTTAGGAATTTGGGGTCCATAGTTAGAGAAGGAACTGAAGGGGTGAATCGAGGCTTGAGAAAGATGAATGACACAATAATAAAATTAGAAATAATTTGAAAAAAAATGCATATAACTTAATTTTACTAAAATACCAATGAAATTTATACACATAATTCTAAAAAATTGGAGGGTATTTTGGTAAAATAGTATAATAAATAGGGGTTACAGCAATCTACTTTGGATCAGATCCACCTATGTCTCGGTCACGATCCAGTCAAATCCCTTATCGGTCAGATCGGATTCAGAGTGTTCTTCAGATCCTACTTCCCATGTTCCAAGCACGATCCATTTCAAATCGGACCGTCCATCCATCAGAGAGTCCCAGTAGGTCCTACTAAAATTGTACGCAATTAAAATTCTAAAACGAAGTTTGAATGTTTTGTCCACTATGAGTAGAGCACAGTCTTTCGCTGATCATAAGATATCTAACAGCTCCCAAATGACTCAGAGCTCTAAGTAATTGTGCAATGATGGAAACCCATGAACGAAGCTGTTCACCAAATGAAATTCAAAATAGATCTTTTGAATATACAAATGAATAAAAATGTGATTCTGTTTTTTCTTGACTAAAAGTCAGAGATTGCAAATAGAGAGTGAGCTAATTATTTGCAAACTTTTAAGTAATGTAAGTTTCTCAACTCAATAATCATAACCACACATACTTACAGAATGAAGTTTTTACAAATAACCATGCCAGATTGAAACTAAAAAAAGGAATGGAATGGAATGGAACACTAAAGATTGCAAATCATTAGAATGGCCTGTGAAACCATTCAAAAAAATAAAAATAAAAATAAATCAGAATGGCCTGTGCGATCCAATAGATACTCCGAATGCCACAAGGCATATGTAAGTATGATTCAAATACAAAAAAATATATTGCACAATAGATATAGGGAAGTGATATTTACGCCCCTTTTCATCACCAGGGACACCTGGTGCCAGTATACCAATGACTAAAGGGGGCCTAATGTACTTGATGCCAGAAGAATCTAGTGGCCTTGATTGCCACGTACACTGGCGCTGGGTGTCCCTGGTGATGAAAAGGAGCGAAAATATCACTTCCCTAGATATATCAGTTAAGGAATATCTATCAATACATGGACATAAAACACCCAAAAACTAGAAGCCAGAATAGTCAATAGAACAATGCCCAAAAACCCATCATAAAAAATATATGATTTTCACAAAGTTACTGGCCTTGTCAACCAAGTCATATATCAATACATGGAATATATCAGTCACGAAATATGAATCAATACACGGACATAAAACACCCAAAAACCAAAGTCATCTACACACCCATCCTAGAAGCCTGAATAGTCAATGGAACAATGCCCAAAAACCCATTAGCAAAAATCAAATGATTTTCACAATGTTACTGCCCTTGTCAACCAACGAAAATCATTAAAATTACTGACTGTTACAAGAGAGGGAAAGAAGTTGAGCGGATCAGATTCTCAAATTCAGTAAAACAAAAACCGGGACACAAAAGAGAGAGATGGGAGAGAAAAAGAGATAGAGGCATTACGGTTATGGTCCATATGAGGACGCTTCTTCGTTTCTTTCTAGTTATTGTGGATGCATCACATTAAAGACAAGGATTGTGACCATCGACGGAATGTAGTGGCCGAGTGGATTAGTGTAAGGGTGAGCAACTAGCGATGACATGAATGGAGTGGCCTAGTGGATTATGGTTATGAGAAGAAAACTATGGAGTAAGAGGAAGAAATGTATTGATCGACGAAAATGGAGGAGACAGGAAAGTGAATCACGAAATCGCAGAAATGTGAAATTTATTCGCTTTTACAGAAATACCCTACACATCACAAATGTTATTACATTCTTTATAAGGGTGTTTTGTAAAAACAAAAATAAAAATAAAAATCGGAATGAGACTATCCATCGGATTTTCTTCGCATGTCTGGATCCGAAAAACTTCGGAGGTTCCATTGCTACCCCTAATAATAAATCTGATGTAGGACTGTCCTACGAACTTTTGTTGGTTGTCAGTATCTAGTCCGAAATTATTTTGGATACTATGATAAGGATACAAAATGTATCTCTAGATTAGGTGTGCAACTCGGGCCAGGTTTGGATCAGGTTGAGGCCAACCCTAGCCCAACCTGAGATAGCATCCTGCAACCCTAACCAGACCCAATCCGAGCCTCGGGTCGTGGATGATCAACCCTAACCCAACCGGTCTAACCTATTTTTCTCAAAGCAGGTTGAGTTGGGTTTGGGTTAACCTACGGCCAAACAGAAAAATACTAAAAAAACATAACCCTAAGAAATCACGATAAAATTAGAGGACAAAAGTCGGGTTCAGGTCAGGTCGGATCGGTTTCCCCAAGGCGTCAACTCTCACCCCAACCCGGAATTGTATTGGGTTGGCTTTCCCAGCCCAAACTGAGCCAAAATCAGGTTGAACCTGTCGGGTTTGGGTTCGGGTTGAGCCTGACCCAAGTTACACTGTATAGATCCTAGTAATGTATCTAGATCTGTCCCTTTAAGTTCGGATTCAGATAGGCCATCGGACCGTCTGGGTCCATTGGGAATATCCACCCCTAAAAACAACCCATTTCAATTTTTAAAATTTTTGTAGCATCTTTATGGTAGGGCGGGGCCCACTATGGGGTAGGGCAATCTCAACCTCTTTTAAATAGAAAACCCTTGCATCGGGAGAATATTAGGCCAAAAAGTCCCTTCTGCAAGGCTTTCCTGCTTTTCTATCCGTTGGAGAAACAGCAAACTGTGCAAGAGACTAAAATTGAAAAAGCTTCACACGGGGCACAGAGTTGTGAGGGATAGTTTCTTGATCCTATTACTTCGTAGGTATGGTTTTCATCTTCACTTTCCCTGTCTTATTTTTATCTCATCATACACAGATTATGCAATTTTTTTGTTTATATATTTACTACTGCCTACAATAGAAAAAATGGATGCAAACCCACAAAGATGAAAGAATAATGACTCCTTTTGTATGTCTGAAATATTGTTTTTCTTCTCCCTTCTGCTTAGCATGGCTTTGTGTAGAATAGGACCGAGTGGATTGAATGGTTTTGAGCTCTGTTGGGTCATGAATTTATTGCCAAGATGAGTCTTATTGAGCTCTTTTGGGTAATGAATTTCTTATTGGTTCATTTTGGAATTGTTTTGTGAAGGGGCATGCGTTTTCTGCTATTGGTTCTATGAGAAATCTATCCAGCACACTTTCCTAGAAATGGTTTCATGCATTTACCCTTTTGGTCTGTTTTCTGATGAAAAATTGTGGACGAATAATGCCTGAAAATGATTTACTGTGGTTTATGTTGAATCATGGCCTGGAAGGCTTTGACAATTCACAATTCGAAGTGATTGATGGCCGTGTTTTGTGCTCCGACTGAGGTCTGGTCGTCGTTTTTCCTGTTTTGGGTTTCTTCTGTAAAACTGGTAAAAGAGAAGAAGAATGGAGATGTGTTATGTATCTATTAGGATAAATAAATTAGTTATTTTTTAATCTGGTAGGATATTATCAGTTTGGTAGGATAAGAGTTATTAGTTAGAAGGTTTCACTGTGATAAGGATTGTGGGTAAGTTTCATTGGCTTACATTCTTAGTTGGCCCTCGTTTTTAGGATTGGTCGTTTGTTCTTAGAAGGCTTATTAATTGTAACTTTCTATTATCATAATTAATGAAGAAACTTGTTTGAGAAAGTAAGTCTTGTGCACAAAGGAGGATTGATCCTTCCTTCGGAGTGGATCAAGAGGTTGATCTTCCCTCTAAGGAGATCAAATCCGTTACGAATTGATTTAGGTTCGTAACAATTGGTATCAGAGTAGCACGATCTGGGCCGTGGAGAAGAAAATTAAAGGAGTAATGGATCCGTGGGATGAGACGATAAGAGAGATCATAAGGCACCTAGCTTCCATGAATGCCAAGTTCAACAAGATGACACTCTCACTTGGAGTGAAGATAGAAGAGCCCCCATGTTTGAAGAAGTTGAATGAAGAGTTCAATGAGAGGATTGTCGAGAAGACTTGTGTGATGAAAAAGAAAGAAGAATCAGAAAAATGGGAGAAAATAAGAGAGAAAGAAAGCAGGTAGAAGAAAAAGTGAGGAAGACACAAGAGAAAGGTCATCGCCGAAGAGTCTACCGTTCCTCTTCCTCTCAATCTGTCCAACACAATCGAAAAGATTCTTACCGACAACCATCCGTCCATCAAAATATAAATTACTTCAAAAAAGCACAATTGCACAACCAAGGAGCTTCGATGAACGGCACGATGAAATCATGATGACTGATCGCAAGACGAAGAGAAGAAGAAAATGAGCACAAATGAAAAAGAAAAGGAAAACAGAAAGGAATTTCAAATGGCCTGCACAAGAAGATTTCATTTTTCACATATTGGTTTAATCTCCAACCTTGAGGACAAGGTTGATTTCAAGAGGGGTGGAATGTTACGTATATATTAGGATAAATAAATGAAATACAGGTGTGACAACCCAAGACGGGAGGGGGGGGGTGAATTGGTCAATTAGAAATTTTAGGCTTAATTAAGGGAAGATTAAAAATTAATCCATTTAATTAAGCACTAATTAGTCTAACCCTTGTTCAAATAGGTATTTCAATAAAAGCTAGGATTTAGACTTTCTAATCATGCACATTTAACTAACCCTTGTTCAAATAAATATTATAAATGCAATTAGGGTTTATATATTTAATTCAAGTGCATTTACTAACCCTTGTTCCATTAAAACAATAAACAAGTTAGGGTTAGAGATTACCAATCACCACACGCGCAAGAGAAGGAAAGAAGGAGAGAGAGACAATGAACACAAGATTTATAGTGGTTCGGTCTATCACAAGACCTACTCCACTCTTCACGTCCTTGCGTGAGTTCCACTATCTCGATCCTCCTTCAAGGTCGGATCAATGAGCCATTACATGACCAAGCTTTTCCATTCTCAATGGCCAAAGCGAAGCCCATCTGCACGAAGCCTTCGGCGAGGGGACAGACCCTCATAAGCCGTCTTCACCTTTCTTAATGGGCCGAAGAGGAGACCCTCGTCTTCACTTTTCCTAACGGGCCGAAGAGAAGACCATCTTCTTCACAATTCTTACCGGGCCGAAGAGAAGACTCTCAATGAAGAACAAAGAAAATAAAAACTCTCATGCCTCTTGATAGGCGGATTACAAATTTGAAAGCTCACAATCACTTCAAGAAAATACAAATGTAAAGCCCTATGGAGTGCCTCTTGATAAGATGTAGAAATGGAAGATCAAAGAGGTTTCTGGCTTTTGATTAAAAACTTGAAGCTCAAAGAGAAAATGAGATTTGATCTTTCTCAAATGTTCAAAAGCTTATAGAGATAGTTTTTTTTTTTTTTTTTTTGAAATGGTTATAGAGATAGGTTTTAATGATATATATATCGTGTATTTGAAAATATGACCGTTTGGGGTAAAACTGTAAATAACTGGCTTGAAAAATCAAGTAGAAAACACCCCAACGGCTAGTTTGCCCGACTGTCACGGTCGACCGAGCCACCGCGGTCCCCCTTTTATATTTTCAAATTTCTTACCGTCGCGGTCGACCGACCTCATGGCGGTCATCCGGCGAGCCTAACCTGTTAGCTCAAAAATTCGGCTAGAAAATCTATCTCGATCGACCGACCCACGGCGGTCGCCTGCCCAAACCCATGACGGATTGTTCCTGGATGTCCAGGGACACCTCCGGGGTTGCCCGGCTTGACCCGGTCCACCGGCCCGCCAATATCCGGCAAGTGCTGGATTTCCAGCTACTTTGCCACGGTCGCCCTGGAGACTCCCGGTCGACCTGGAGACTCCCGGTCGACCGGCCCTAGTTAAAATTCCATTTTTACTTTAAAGCTTAGGAGCTTTTGGGCCATGGTCTTTGGGCTAAAGTCCTAGGTTTTCAAACACATTTTAGGGTATGTTAATGGTTTTCCAAGATGTAAAATCAAGATTTGAAAGCTTTTTGAAAGTGCATTTTTACATAAAATCAAGATGACTCCAAATACATTCTAAAAATAAGAACCTTGAGTCTTCTTGGAATATCTTGGCTCCTTTGCACTTTCTTGGACTTCTTTGGCTTGAGAGTGAACTTCTTGACCTTGTTTGGCTCTTGTGACTTGTCCTCCTATCTTCAATGCATGTTGAGGTACATGAGTTGTTACCATGGCATGTTCAACTCCAAGCTCCTTCTTGATACTTGCTAGGAACTTGTGGGATCTTCACGTTCGAGCTTCTTGACTTGATCATCTTCAAATGAGGATGTCTTCACTGTAGGTGCAAGCTCTTGGTTCCTTTGCTCCTTGATCCACAAGCCATATGTTGTGAAGAGTTGTGTAATGGCGATTATGACATGAAATTCCTGTATACAACACAACACTTCAAGCCAACACATCAGTCCATAAATGCTAATCAATTTGATTTGCTAGCATCAAAACAAGAAGGTAAGGTGAATGATTAACCCATGGGAACCCTTGGGCTTACAATAAATTAGTTATTTTTTAATCTGGTAGGATATTATTAGTTTGGTAGGATAAGAGTTATTAGTTAGTAGGACTATCTGTGATAAGGATTGTGGGTAAGTTTCATTGGCTTACATTCATAGTTGGCCCTAGTTTTTAGAATTGGTCGTTTGTTCTTAGAAAGCTTATTAATTGTAACTTTCTATTATCAAAATTAATGAAGAAACTTGTTTGAGAAAGTGTGTCTTGTGCACAAAGGAGGATTGATCCTTCCCTCGAAGTGGATCACGAGGTTGATCTTCCCTCTAAGGAGATCAAATCCATTACGAATCGATTTAGGTTCGTAACAAGATGCAACATTTTGGAGAAAATGGTGCTTGCCACTTTGGTTGCAGCCTATATATATTTATAGTTATATTTACAATGAATGAATTAGAAATTCTGATATACATGGTAATGCATGGTACTGTACAATTTCGTAATGAGGAAATGAATAGCATTGATTTGAGTAATCAAATCACGTAAAAAGAGAAACAAATATATATTACATAAATTGCATCTAATCTACCATCTAAGAATAGAAGGTGAGATGAGCTTTGATTGGCAACAATCAGTTGCCTGTGAATGGAAGGCTGCTTTTGAATGGAAAGCTCTCTTTTATCACTCTCCCTCAAACTCATCGTGGGGACCACCTGTAGTTTGCTACGAAACCATACGAAGCACTTGATGGGAAGCCCCTTTGTAAGACCATATGCAATTTAGTCGTTGCTGTGAATGTATTGGCCTTGCAAGGCACCACAAGCTGCCCGTTCCCGAACAAGTGATAGTAGACCTCGATGTGTTTGGTTTGAGCATGAAAGATAAGATTGGGCATGAGGCATGTAGCACTGACATTGTCACAAGATAGAGTGGGACGGGTTTGGAGGCGAATTCCCAAGTCAGTGTGGATGGCATGAACCCAACATAGATCGGCGGTGACAGTAGCCATGGCCCGATATTTGGCTTCTGTCCTAGATCTGGCGGCAGATGGCTGCTCTTTGGAACACCATAGGATGAGAATTGGGCCAAGGAATATGGAGCCACAGTCGTAGAGCAGAGCACTGGTCATCAGGCGACCCTGCCCAAACAACATCTGAAAAAGCGTGAAGAGTGAAATCCTAAGAGGCATGAAAAGTAAGGCCGTGATCAACCGTGCCTGACATTCCGAAGTATGCGT
The DNA here is from genome assembly GCF_043159265.1 of Tasmannia lanceolata. Classification (NCBI taxonomy): domain Eukaryota; kingdom Viridiplantae; phylum Streptophyta; class Magnoliopsida; order Canellales; family Winteraceae; genus Tasmannia; species Tasmannia lanceolata. The sequence goes on along the minus strand of NW_027518697.1, from coordinate 21,978,578 downwards.
TTGACACCTTCCATGTGGGTGGTCGTAGGTTTGTGCATGAATTGGCAAACCCGGTTGACAACATAAGAGATATCAGGCCTCGTCATTGTGAGATATTGAACAGCACCAACAACACTTCAGAAACCGGTCACATCAGATAGAGCATCTCTGTTAAGTGTGGAGAGTTTAGAGCCACTGATTGTTGGAGTGGAGACGGGCTTGTCTCCTGCCATATCGAAGCGTTGGAGGAGCTCAACTGCATTCTTAGATTGAGTCAGTGTGAGAGATGGCTGAGTGCGTGAAACTTCTATGCCCATAAGTAGTGTAAGTTGCCAAGATCCCAGAAAGTAGTGTAAGTTGCCAAGATCACACATGTTGAAGCACTGTGAAATATAGTCAATAAGAGAGGTAATGCCAACATCATCGCTACTAGTGATGATAATATCGTCTACGTATACACGGAGGAATATTGATCCATTGGCTGTGTGTTTGTAAAAGAGCGACGAGTCACTTCTGCTACACGAGAGACCATGGTTCCTAAGTGCAGAACTGAAGTGAGCAAACCAAGCACGGGAGCTTATTTAAGACCGTATATCGTTTTTTGAGATGGTAAACATGGGTGGTCCGGGTGGAGTCTCTAAAGCCAAGAGGTTTCGACACATAAATCTCCTCATGGAGATGCGCATGCAAAAAGGCATTGCTTACGTCGAGTTGTCGCAGCGACCAGTGATTGGAGCACACGAAAGTGAGGATGAGACATATGGTAGGGGCTCGAGCCACAGGTCTAAATGTCTCAAAAAGTCAATGCCCTGTTGTTGATGAAAGCCTTTTGGCAACAAGACGTGCTTTTTCATTTGAGAAAACCGTCAGCTCGTAGCTTTGTTTTGAAAACCCATTTGCAACCGACTATGTTGGCAATAGGAGGTGGTGGAACCAAGGAGCACGTATTATTGCGGAGGAGTGCATTAAACCCTGCCTCCATGGCTGCTCGCCAGTGTGGAAACTTAGATACTTGACTGTAGCAAGTGGGGTCCGGTGCAGGAGCATGAGTTACAAGAAGGCAAGAGGGTAAACGGTATTTGGTAGCAAGCTGTGCTTTGGGTTTACAGATACCATCCTCTAGACGGGTCACCATGGGATGTGTGTTGATAATAGGTGAGATGGCAACCAAAGGAGATGAAGCAACGGAGATGGGTGGCGAGGGATTGGAGACTGTACGGTAATTGCGGTCGTGACTCTGTTAAGTCCACTGAGGGCATACATGACCAAATCAGAGTTAGGAATGGGGCTTTGGGCGATTTCTAAAGCATCAACGATGGATTTGATGCGATTGAGACAGCCAGTGATTGAAAGAGATCCTTGACGCAGGTCGTGAAGTTCACTACATAGAAGGACAATTCGTGTTGTAGATTGAGCTGAGAAGGTAGACTCCAAGTTGCGCCAGATATCGCCAATTGTCGGGCTGTAGATTGAGCTGAGAAGGTAGCCTCCAAGTTGCGCCAGATATCGTCAATTGTCGGAAGATTGATGACTTATGCTAAGACGGATTCAGTCATGGTGGCGTTCAGCCAATTAAGCAAAGTTTGATCAAGTCGTTCCCAAGATTTGAACGTCGGGTTTGGGGTGGATGTGGATCCATCGGATGAGGGGTGATTGGATCCATCAACAAGCTTGTAGAGGTCATGGCTGTGCAAAATGGGAAGAAGTTGACTTTGCCAAATGAGGAAGTTGTTGCGGTCAAGCTTGACAGAAACAAGGTGGGTGATTTTGTTTAGAGTAGGAGTGAAGAGAGGTGGTAGGAATAGAAGACTGGACGGTGGAGGAAGACTCATTGTCAGCCATGGTTAGTAGCACAAAGGAGGGAAAAGTAATGAGAGACAGAGACCCATTAAAAAATAAAGAGCGATAGAGAGAGTGAATTGTTTGGCACTCAAGAAAGAGTGCCCTCTGTGATGCAGCATCGTGAAGAGAAATTGAGGAAAGTGGAGAGAAATAGACGAAAGGGGATAGAATTAGAAGAATAGGGGAAGAAGAGACGAAGTTAGGGAGAGAAGAGAATAAATCAGAAAAGAGAAGAAGAAAACCAGAATTAGAGGGGGAAGAATCAATAGTTAGGGAGAGAAGAGAAGAAATCAGAAGAGAGAAGAAGAAAACCAGAATTAGAGGGAGAAGAATTAATCTTTATTCAATAATCATTCAAAGTTAACAATAAAGCTATAAAGAGCCCTATAAATAGGCAAATAACAACCTAAAAGATAGAAACCTACTAAAATAAGAATTCCTAAAAGACTAAACTTCCTAATTCTAAATAACATGGAAAATAAAATCCTGGAAACTAAAATAACATGGAAATAAATTTCTAAAAGTCCTATTGGGCAAATATGCCTCTTATTGGGCTTACAATCTGCATCACTCTGATACCATGTAAAACTGCTAAAAGAGAAGAATAATGGAGATGCAACGTTTTGGAGAAAATGTTGCTTGCCACTTTGCTTCCTGCCTATGTATATTTGTGATTATATTTACAAATAATGAATTAGAAATTCTGATATACATGGTAATGTATGGTGCTGTCCAACCTAATGAGTAAACGGATAGCCATGATTTGAGTAATCAAATCACGTAGAAAAAGAAACAAATATACATTACTTAAATTGCATCTAATCTACCATCTAATAATAGGAGAGATGAGCTGTGATTGACAGCAGTCAGTTGCCTGTGGATGATAGGCTGTCTTTGAGTGGAAAGCTATCCTTTATCTTCTTCGTCTTCTCCTAACAACATTCTATGAAAGATGTTTGTTAAAATCTAGTTCATGGGAAGAGAGATGAATGGCAGAAAATGCAGAGAAAGAAGAGAGGGGAAAATACCTCCTATGTTTGGTACAAATAGACAGAATTTGTATTCAAGTAGGCTTCTCTTGTGTTATATATATAATTTTTTGTATTCAAGTAGGCTTCTCTTGTGTTATATATATAATTTATATCCTCAACTTCCAACACCTGAAGATCTCACTAAAGATATGCTACCAATTAGAAAACTGATAGACAATAATAGATGGACTCAAATCAAATGAACTTAGCACCTAAAAACCGAATAGATAGACTCAAATCAAAGTAAATTAGCACCTAGAAACCTAATAGATAGACTGAAATCAAACCAACTTAGCAAGCAAAAGTGTACCTACTAAATCCAATATCCTAAAAAATCGGAAAACTCAACCTACTCATCCTAGATCCGAAAAATTAGGAAACACTTGTTGGTATCATTCCACCCTCCTTGGAGGAAAATCTTATCCTCAAGGCTGGAAATTTGGAAACTTCTCAAGAAACACATGAAGCTTTTGCCAAACTTCCCACGTAGCCTCCTCTGGTGACATGTTTAGTGACATGTTGGAGCAACGAAGAAGTGCCTTTGTAACCCGAATGAGTGTGGCTCTTTGGTTTAAAGTCATGGGTATGCTCCCCATTGACACGAGTTCAAACCCCCCAGCCTTACCTGATGCGTGTGGTTTATGGGTGATTGTGTGCATCCGTAGAGAATAGTCTCGCCCTAAAATTTGGGGTGGGGATATTCTCTGTCATAAAAAAAATGAAGAAGTACCTTTGTTACCGCACCATGATTGTGCTTCATCGTTGAATTTTGGGAGATTATTCGATGCCACTACCTGTTGGCCCAGCCTTATTTCTGAGACAAGGAACATGAAAGATTGGGTGAATCTTTGATGCTTTGAGAAGCTCCATTCTTTATACTACTTGGCCTATTTTATGAATGACCTTGTATGAGCCGTAGAACCGTGGTGGTAATTTCATTGAGCTCAACATGGTGGCACTTGATTGTTCGTACGACAACATGCATGAATGAGCGATGTCCCCTATCCAAAATTTACTCTCTCTCAATGACAACCAGATTGATGTTCAATTCAGCGTTCCATTTGAAGAGTTTCCTTGAGGATTCTTAGGTTATCGTGTCTTTAGATCCTTTCAACCTTTTGATGTTGGTTGCAATATAAGAAGTAATCATAGGAGATGGTTGCCACATATGACTTCATAAGGGGTCTTCTTTGTCGACATATTTGTGTATCTTACATCTCATCTCGTTGTTAGCTGCATATTGTGTTTGATCCTTTTTGGAGAGATTAGATATCTCTCGGTTTTCAGCAAAAACCATATTAACATTCTTACCATGATATGCAGGTAATAGTTGATGTTCCTGGATATGTGACCATCTCTCTCTCTCTCTCTTATTGCGCTGGAAGGCGTCTCATTTGACTACAAATTGTTCAATGCCACGTTTCATTTATGTTAGGAATTAACAGTGCAGCAGACTAACAATACACAAAAGATAAACGAAAGATTCACACACAAAACACACAGATTAACGTGGTTCACCCAACCAGTATGGTATGGGCTACGTCCACGGCAGAGCGAAAAGCCAACAATTCCATTATTCTGAAGAAGAGATTACAAACCCTCACACCTCTCTAGGGTGGCTTCTGATATCATACCCTTTTTATATGGCGTTCTCAGACGTGTTACAATAAAGGGAAAAACCCTAATTCATGAAAGTACAAAACTACCCCCAGTATAAAAATACCTTAAAAAAATTCGAGTCGGGGGCTACCGCCCCCGAACCCCCCTACAACCCTGGCCCACTCAGCAGCGAGCGGGACCGCCACAGTCGGGGTAAATTGTATAGTACTTTCCAGATTTGACTTAGATCAGGCTTCACCAATAACAATCTCCCGCTTGAAGACTTATATCTGCATTTCCGCTGAATAGCTTCACTTCTCATGACTTACCGCTCTTGCATCCATCAATCATACATGAAGATCAATCAAAGTTGAGCAAAGGCCCAACTTTTCGCTGTCAATCACCTTTGTCATCATATTTGCAGGATTTTTGCTGCCATCAATCTTGTCAAGCTTCAGTAGTCCATCCTCCAAAACTGACCGAATGAAGTGATACCTCAACTGAATATTCTTAGTCCTCGAATGAAATGCTGAGTTCCTTGCTAGATGAATAACACTTTGACTGTCGCTCCACAGTATGTTGTTCTCTTGCTTTCTACCCATCTCTTCCATAAATCTCTGAAGCCAAATCATCTCTTTGCTAGCCTCAGTAATAGCAACATATTCTGCTTCTGTTGATGAAAGAGCAACCACCTTCTGCAATTTTGAAATCCAGCTGATTGCTGTTCCACCTACAGTGAAAACATATTCCATGGTGCTTCTTCCTCTATCTCTATCACCTGAATGGTCTGAGTCAACATATCCTTGCACATCTGTGTCAGCTCCCCCAAAGCATAAGCAATAATTGGATGTACCTCTGAGAAATCTGAGTATCCACTAAACTGCCTTCCAATGCTCTTTTCCTGGGTTTTGCATATACCTGCTGACAACTCCCACTGCATGTGCGATGTCCAGTCTCGTGCTTACCATTGCATACATCAAACTTCCAATAGCTGAAGAATATGGCACTTTTGCCATGTACTATTTTTCTTCCTTTGTTGACGGACACAGATCCTTTGAAGGTTTGAAGTGACCTGCCAATGGAGTAGCTACTGGCTTCTCCTTATCCATGTTGAACCTCTTTAATACTTTCTCGACATAAGCTTCTTGAGATAACCACAGTTTCTTCTGCTTTCCGTCTCTCCTTATCTACATGCCAAGAATTTGCTTGGCCTCACCCAAATCTTTCATGTCAAAGACTTTTGGACATATTCTTCTTGAGTCCATTAATTCTTTGCATAGTTGATCCTGCAACAAGTATATCATCTATATACAATGCAAGAATTATGAAATATCCATTTTCAAACCTTTGAAAATGAACACAGTGATCAGGCTGACATCTAGTAAAATTTGAAACTTGCATAAATTTGTCAAATTTCAAATACCACTGCCTTGGAGTTTGTTTGAGGCTATACAAACTCCTATTTAATTTGCAAACTAGATTCTCCTTCCCCTTGACTTCAAAACCTTTAGGTTGATGCATGTCTCTTCTTCAAAATCACCATGGAGAAAAGCAGTTTTAACATCTAACTGCTCAAGATGTAAATTTTCTTCAGCCACGATACTCAACAAAATACGAATTGAAGTCATTTTAACAACATGAGAAAATATTTTTTTGAAGTCAATACCTTTCTTTTGTGCAAACCCTTTTACCACAAGCCTTGCTTTGTACCTCTTCGTTCCCCTAATTTCATCTTTCACCCCGTATACCCATTTGTTGTACAATACCTTCTTTCTAGCTGGCAGGTTCACCAAATCCCAAGTCTTGTTTTGTTTTAATGAGGCTATCTCCTCATTCATGGCTTGCTCCCACTTTATTCTGAAATCATCTTGCATTGCTTCCTGAAAACATTCCGGCTCACCCGAATCAGTATACAAAACATAATTTAAAGCAGGAGAGTACCTTTCAGGAGGTTTAATCTGTCTTGAAGATCTTCTAAGAACAAGAGTTTTCGGTTTCTGCACTTGAAGATTATCACCATAACTCCTTGCAGATTCACCATCTGAATTTCCAAAATCATCATCTGAGTTTTCTGGAATTTCCTGCACACTAGGCATGACCCCACCTGCAGTCTCATCGAGTTCTAAAACTCTGTTTCACCTTTTCTACTTTGTTGTTGTCTATCTTTGTACATGCTTTTCTCATTGAATATAATATCTCTACTTCTGATGATTTTGTTATGTTCATAATCACATAAAAGATAACCAAATGCATCACCACCATATCCAACAAATGCACATTTAATAGACTCAGGATCAAGTTTCTTCCTATTTTCTTTATCAACATGGGCATAAGCAATGCAACCAAAAGTTCTCAGAAAAGAGTAATTTACCTGTTTCCCTATCCAAAACTCCTCTAGAATCCCTCCATCTAATGCACTAGATGGACTCCGATTTATCAGAAAACTGCAGTGTCAACTGCTGTTGCCAAAAACTGTTGAGGTAACCCCAAATGAATCCTCATGCTCCTTGCACGCTCCAGGATGGTTCTATTCATTCTCTCTCAACCCCATTCTGTTGTGGTGTCCTTGGAACTGTTTCCAATCTTCTGATTCCATTGAGTGAACAATAGCTGTTAAAACTTCCAGCATCATACTCTCTGCCATTGCCTGTCTTAAGACACTCGACTTTGTTCCCTGTTTCATTATCTACAAGAGCTTTCCACCTCTTTAAAACATCGAACATTGAACACATCAGATTTATTTTTAATTGCAAGAACTCATGTTTTTCTACTTGCATCATCTATAAACGAAACAAAGTAAGATTTTCGACCGAAAGAATTTACTTGAGCTGGTCCCCAAACTTCTGAATGTACCAGTTCCAACCTTTCTGTTTTCTTCTTGTTCCCTCCTTTCAGAAAGCTAACTCTCTTCTGCTTTCCATACACACAATCTTCACAGAACTCAAAATCAACCCCTTTTAGACCAGGTAGCAGATTTCTTGAGTGTAGGTTCTTCATGCCAGTCTCACTCATATGCCCAAGCCTGTGATGCCAAAGTGTAGTATTCCCATCTGTAGAAGCTACTGAAATAGTATAATCATTAGTGCCAGTAAACATGTACAAAGTACCAACTAGATTACCCTTGGCCATTACCAGAGACCCTTTTGTAATCTTCCATTGACCATTACCGAAACCAACAAAATTTCCCTTCACTGTCTAGTTTGCTTGTTGAGATGAGATTCTTCTTTAAGTCGGGAACATGGCGTGCCCCTTCCAACTTCAAGTGGCCACCATTAGACAATTTTAACAAAATTGTACCTTTTCCTATCATCTTACATTCTTGTCTGTTTCCCACAGTTACATGTCCATAATCACCATGAACATAATCATGAAAATAATGCTTATGAGAAGTACAATGAAAAGAAGTAGCTGAATCTATGAACCAAACTTCAAATTTAACATCTACTGATGCAGATAAACACAAATCACCATATACCTCATCATTCGTAGACACCATGTTTGCTTCATCATCATTATTCTGCTGACCTTTTTCATCTTTGTTCTTCTCGTTCCAGCAATCTTTCCTCATGTGTCAAGTCTTGCCGCAATTTCAGTATTTTCCTTTGATTTTTCCTTCAGTTTTCCCTTTTCCACTTGACTTTTATCTGCCTCTGGATTGTGACTTTCTGTCCTTCGAAGTACTTCCTCTCTGTTGTTGTCTGCCCCTTGCTTCAACCGACAGAACAGTGCCGATGAGACCTCTAAACTTTTTCTACGCATCTCATCACTCAGTATACAACTGAGAAATTCGTTGAATACCAAGTTTCCTGTGATTGTATTACTTCCAGCCATAACCAAGTTATTCCAACTTGCTGGCAAAGAACACAAGAGCAACAGAGCCATAACTTCATCATCAAAAGTCAAATCAACAGATTGTAATTAACTAATAATCATATTAAACTCATATAAATGATTGGCTACGGAAACGTTATCCGACATCGTCATATTAAATTACTTTTTCACGAGAAAAACTTTATTTGACGCAGAGGGTTTTTTCGTATAACTTAGCTAGGGTTTCCATGACTGCAGCGGCTGTGGTTTCTTTGGAGATATTGAAGGCCACCTGTGACGTGAGAGATAACCTCACTGTAGCCAACGCCTTTCTGTCCAAAATCTTCCAATTTTCAACCTTCATCGCTTCCGGCTTCTTGTCCAACGGAAGATATAGATCTTTCATCGATCTGCATCTTCCACCACTGAAAGTTATGCCCGTTAAATTTCTTAACTTTCGATTTTCCATCTTCTGCCAACGCTCCCACTAAGCGAAAAATCCTGTCAGATTCGCTTTTCAACCCAGCTTTGATACCAGTTGTTAGGAATTAACAACGCAGCAGAATAACAATACACAAAAGATAAACGAAAGATTCACACACAGAACACAGATTTACGTGGTTCACTCAACCAGTATGGTATGGGCTACGTCCACGGCAGAGCGACAAGCCAATGATTCCACTATTCTGAAGAAGATATTACAAACCCTCACACCTCTCTAGGGCGGCTTCTGATATCATACCCTTTTTATATGGCGTTCTCAGACGCGTTACCATAAAGGGAAAAATACTAATTCATGAAAGTACAAAACTACCCCCAGTATAAAAATACCTTAAAAAATTCGAGTCGGGGGCTACCGCCCCCAAACCCCCCTGCAACCCCCCCGGCCCACTCAGCGGCGAGCCGGACCGCTGCAGTCGGGGTAAAGTGTACAATACTTTCTAGATTAGACTGTGATCAGGCTTCACCAATAACAATTTCTTTTCAATAAAAAGAGTGTGAGGCCATTTTATAAGTTTTAAGATACATTGAGTGCCACGCTGTCGGAGATGGATGACACTCCATGATTTTGGGTTTTTAAAGGGGACGTGTGACCCAACACCAATCTTCTCTTATATCGCAACTTGTCATCCATAAAGGAGAGCTTAGGGAGAGTGTTGGATCTTTGCAAAGACTCAATGATGTTCGGTAACTCTCCAGAGTCTGTCCATTCCCTTTTTACTTTCTCAAACCATATTTGTGGTTATATGGCTATGAGAATAGCCTCTTCTTCGAATTATCTCAACAATATATCAACGACTATGCTTTCTGCTCCCTTCTTATAGATGATCTCATAGTCAGAACCGAGCAACTTTGTTGATCACTTTAGTATGCCAACATGGTAACCCTTCTTTCCAATTTGAGACTAGGGCCAAGGGGTCCTTCTCCAACCCTTTCCGTATACGGTCTGGCATGGCTCCCTTGAGTTGGCTCTCCGCATTTACCAACTCAAGTGTCGCAAGCTTGGTCTTTCTACTTAATGCATCGACCACTTAGTTGGTACGCCCCGGCTTATACTCCATCACCATATCGAATTCCGCTAGGAAGTCTTGCCACCTAGCGGCATCTGTCTTTGCGGCCAGAGATTGATTGGAAAGGCAGCTCAGCCAGCCCACCCCTTTAGTGATAGTGAGAAAGAGCGCGCGCGCGCGCACACACACACACACTCCTCCCCTGACCTACTCCCATCATCATCTCATCTGGCGCGAAGCAAAAAGAAAGGTCTCCCCTTCCCAGTCCAGCCGCCCCCCTAGCCGCCTACCAACTCGTGCTCGTAGCTCGATCGGAGGTCAAGAGTTTGGTCTGGCAGAAAAACAGAAGTAGTCCGTCTCAAGTGATACGTGAATTGTTCAGTAGTGCTTCGCTACTTGACGTTGCCTACAATGATTTGTGGGGATTTTGAAGTGTTGACCTTGAAGATAAGGGTTCTACTTCTTAACGGGGTGCACCAATGCTAAGCCTCCTCATATGTAGAATTTAGTAGGTCCTTTCTAGAAAGAGCCATTGCTTGTGAAAGAGACAGATCACCATCTTGCATTAATACCCCACCAATCCTTGTCCTGGAAGTAACGAATTCTACGAAAACTCATTTTATTATATTTTAAGGGTGTTGTGAGTTGTGCACTGATATTCTCGTAATCATTCACAAACTTTTTGTTGTAACCCGTGAGCCCCAAGAACCCACCCACATAACCCTTTTAAGGGTTCTTGGCATAGGCCACTTCACAATGTTAGAAATCTTTGTAGGTTCCATTGAAAATGTGATTCAGGGTCTAGTAATGTAACTGCACTTAAATGGTTTCTTTGATTGTTTTTTACTTTTTTGAATAAGATGACAATTGGGATTGATCCCCAAAATATGTCACTAAGTTATTGGGTGGGACATTATATCCTGCTCTAGTTTGTCTTTGTATTTCTGTGTTCAGTTGTCTTTGCTGTTTGGTTCCATTTTTTCATGACCTCTTCGGTCATTTCTTTGTATCTTTTTTGGTTTTAAAAAATTTCTCAAAAAAAAAAAAAAAACTGTCACTAAGGTACACTGTTAGTACATTGTAGGTACAAATTTTACAAAAGTTGGATTGTCTAGGTAACACTGCTCTAAAGAATGACATGGTTGTGTTAAATGTTTATAGTACATTGGGGATGTGGTAAATAACCCATGCTCAAGATATGATCTTGATTCTTAGAGGCTAGGAAGGGAGTGGGGGCAAGAACAGAGAGGATTAAAATATTTTCACTTTAAAGAGGAGCGGATGGAGAGAGGAGCGACAAAAAATCAGAAGAGGTGGAAATAAAAAAATCAGAGACAAGGGGATTGGTTTTGCCCGTCCCGTGCTTATTACAATTTTCAAATGGAGGACTAGGTGTCGATGGTGTTTTCGGAGGAAGAAGAGTTCATCACCCTCAGTTTATCGCCCGGTGGCTGTGGCTCAGGACGGAAATAGACAGCTTGATCAATGGTGGAGGCAGGGGGATTGGTCTTGCCCGTCCTGCAATTATTCTAATTTTAAACGACGAAGTAAATGTCGCTGTTGCCGCCTGGATCGAAAACAAAAACCTCCATATCCATCTCCCATCACATCAGGGGTTGGAGGCCCGATAGCTCTGGAATCTGATCCATGGCCTGACTCCGGGGTAATCTCGTCCTCTTTGGTGGTGGATGGTTCTCTGTCAATCTCTATTTCTGGCAAAGAGGTAGAAACACGAATGGATTCCTTAAAGGCATGTTTGGTGGGTAGAAGGAATGACTTGGCCGAATCCCTTCAGGATCTATGGGAGTGGGCCAAAAAGTCTTAGAATTCTCCCTCCCTCGATTGCCCGTGCTTACTTTCCAATGATGAGATCCTTTTTGTTTTTGATTCCGCAGAGGTGGCCTCCAGGATTCTAGATTTGGGAATCGGAAATTGGGGAGTATCCCTATCTTCCCTCTCCCATTGGTCCCCAGATTACACTGAGGGCTCTGAGACACTTTGGGTAAACTTTTACAGTATCCCATTACATGTGTGGGCCTCCTCGACGGTTGAAGCTTTGGGAAATCTTTTTGAACAGGTGATGGAAGTTAAAATGAAGGGACTCCATAATCAATGTATGTGTTTTGTATCAGCCAAAATCTATGCCCCTCGCTGGAAATTTTCTCCCTTTGTGAAGCTATGGAGCTCCAATCAGTGTTATATAGTTGGAGTCTCCGTCCAGGGATCCAGAGGCCCCCAATTGGACCCAGGAGAAGGTCAAAGAGATTTTTCGTTGATTGCCCCACAGGGAAACAGAACGTCGGTGCGCCCCCTGGAGATTTAGGTAAGGCGGCGAGCTGGCATTCTGAAACTCGCTCATTAGGATTCAAAATTCAAAATTCCAAATGTCAGATTTGGAAATTTGCAAGGCTCGCTTCCCAAGCCTGGTCTGAAAGGACATCTAAGTTTCAATTTAGGGTCGCGAGATCAGGGCCCTGTTTTAGCTCAGAATAATAGCTTGCTAGGTATGTCCAGGCTGAATCAGGATTTTGGAAATCACGATCAGTACTTAGAAGAGGGTGGACCCTCATTCGTGGCATGCCCGGTATAAGAGCAAGCTTCTTGGGTTGTCTTACTTCCTGACATTTGGACTTTTTGGATGATTCTGATGTCTTCCGTTTGTGCAGCTGTCAAGAAGAAGTCCCAATTGATGTTAAAATGTTAAAGGATATCTTCGAAGTATGAAAAATCCGGGAAGTTAAAAAGTCTCTGTATTTTTTGGGTTTTGGCGCTTATCGTAATGTGCAACCCCTCAACAGCAATGGGGCTAGCACGTCGAGAAGCGTGAAGGACACCAGCTTTCTTAGGATTGGAGGATGTTTTACGTGTAGTAGGGATAATCTTAATACATGAAGGAAGAAATAATGACAAAATTGGGAAACGTCTATTCGGCGCAATTAATGCCGTTTCATGATAGCGGGAGGTTTTTTTTCACAGAATTGGTTAATTGGCTTTCCCTTTGTATTCATCCTGAGGCGATACATTATTTTTTTGGGTGATCTTCTTCTCTGCTTCCTTTGGGTTTGGGCTCTTGGATTCAAATGGAAAATCCGACCGATTCGGTATCTTCTCCCCCTTGCTCTTCCTCTTTGCTCTGTGGCAAAAAGAGAATGTTGCCGGTGGATTTGTTTGAGATGGAGACCTCCCTAAAAGTTCTGAGAAGGATAGAATATTTGAAGGAAATAGCATCCAAACACTCGCCAACTCAATGGGAAGTTTCTAGGGAGCTCTCCAAACAGCAGTGGAAGTTATTAAATGAAGAAGCTAATAGGACGCCGGAAGCGCTCTTTAGGTTGACTGGTATGTGGACCATCAAAGAATCTCTTTCCCCTTTGCATAAGCACCCATTTTTCATCAAACTATTGGAGGAGGAACAGACCTTAAGACGCCTTCGTTGGGAGGAGGATAAGAAACTGGGGATTCAGAAATTAAAGAATATGATTTCTATAAAGAGAGCATCAGAAGAGCAAACCTCGTCAGATGAGGAGTTCTCAGTCCTGAGTCTTGATGATGAGGTATTCACTTCTAAGCTGGTGGGTCTTATTCTGGATTTAGAGAAATCTTCACTCTAGCTTGTCCCTTCGGGGTTTTTGTGTAAAGAGATGCTTTAGAGATTTTTTGAGATTGTTTTAGTGGGGCCCGACGGATAAGGAATAAGGATTATTTTGGCTTTGATGGTTGGCCTCACGTCTGTAAATTGCTAGGAGTTGTTGGTCCCCACACTTTTTGGGTGAAGTTTGAAGTACTCCAGAGGGGAAAATCAATTGTATAAGTCCCCCATTATGGCTTGAGTGACCATGGTCGTTCGCCTAATGGGTTTTGGTAGTACTTTAGCAATCCAGTCATGGATTGGCTCGAGGGATATCAGAAGTTCTTAATCGCGAAGTTCAGTGAAATAGGGGAGTGGATGTAGGTAGTGGGACACTCAATATAATGCTGTCTGTTTTCTATTTATATGTTACCCTTTTACCTCCTTTGTTAGAAGTATACTTCTGGCCATCTTTATTGATGCTATGTAATACCTTACGGGACCTATGGTCCCCAATGTATCATTCACAGTATCAATGAAATTTCTGTCATCTTTCAAAAAAAAAAAAAGAACAGAGAGGATTAACTATCACTTTTTTCTGTTCAGGGTTGGGACTCTTCTCACAATACACACAAATTTACTCATGCTTGTATTCATAAATAGCCACATACATATTTATATGAATATACATATCTATGAGAGATTTGTATGGATTCATTTTTTTAAATAACTCAATACATTTATAAAACACATACATGTTCTAGGAATACACATAAAACATGCCAGATAACTTTTCACTCAATACATTCTATTATCTCTGAAAACAGTAGAGAAAAAGAATAATGTGGATGATACAACTAGTTATCTATCGTAATAATTTTATGTTGTAATCATATTTAACCAGCACGCCCACGCGCACGCGCACACATACATATACATATATATATATATATATATATATATATATATATATATATGTATATTTATAGGGAAATGATTTCAGCGCTCCAATGTTTTGATAAACATGCGCTCCCATGTTTGTCGTGTCGTATTTAAAGGGCTTTAAGAGCTTTTTGAGAACCGTAATATTCCTTTGACATCCTCTACTACACGACAAACATTGGAGCTCTGAAATAATTTCCCACACACACACACACACACACACACACACACACATATATATATATATATATATATATATATATATATATATATTACTGTTAAATCTACATTGAAGTATTGAGTGTGGAGAAGAGGAGAGAAAAGATGGAGAGGAGAATGTGTGAATGAGAGAGTTAAGTTTTCTTTCACGCACACAATATATATGCATGTGCGTGTGATACAAAGAAAGTCATAAATACCCCCAAAGAGGGGTGTGCACGTATACAACCATACTCAACACTCCTCCTCAAGCTGGAATATGTATATCATACATTCCCAGCCTGCTACATAAATTGCTCAATCTAGCCTTGCTCAATGGTTTCTGTAAACATTTCCGCTATTTGATCATTTGATCTTGTAAACACAGCGCAAATCTCCCATTCGTGAATCCGATGACGAATAAAGTGACAATCCACCTCTATATGTTTTGTCCGCTCGTGAAAGACTGGATTCATGGCTATATGAATGGCGGACTTGTTGTCACAGTGGAGCGGCGAAGGTGATGAGTAGGGTAACCCAATTTCTGACATGAATGACCTCAACTAGATCAACTCGCAACCTGTATAGGCCATGGATCGGTACTCCGCTTCTGCACTTGACCTTGATACAACTTCCTGTTTCTTGCTTTTCCAAGACACTAGGTTACCTCCAACGAAAGTACAATAACCATTTGTAGACCTATCTGCTGGAGATCCTGCCCAATCTGCATTTGAATATCCCTCAATCCTCATGTGACTATGTTTTCTGAAGAGGAGTTCTTTACCGGGAGCTTTCTTCAGATATTTCACTATTTGAATAACTGCCAACCAATGAGATGTCCGCGGTGCACTTATATATTGATTAACTAGGCCAACTGCATAAGCGATATTCGGGTTTGTGGCAGTGAGGTAAATCAACCTCTCAACTAAATGTCTGTATCTGCCTGGATCATCTAGTTACTCCCCCTGATCAGGTAAAAGCTTGACATTTGGGTCCATGAGGGTCTCATCTGGCTTTGCTCCCAGAAGAACAGTCTCCTCCAAGATATCCAGTACATACTCTCTTTGTGATAAAGATAGCCCTCCACATGAATATGCTACCTCTATCCCTAGAAAGAATCTTAGACGACCAAGATCTTTGGTGCAAAATTCCTTCTGAAGAAAGTCCTTCAGCCTCTGTATACCTACATTGTCACTCGCTATAATTATGATGACAACATAAACAATCAGGAAGATCCTACCATCTTTGCCCTGAGAGATGAACATTGAATGGTCTACGACACACTGTTTCATGCCAAATCATATCATTGCCTCACTAAATCTTCCAAACCAAGCACGAGGAGACTGCTTAAGACCATATATGGCATTGTGTAACTTACAGGCAACATGCTTCATCTCTCCCTGAGCAACATACCCAGGAGGTTGCTCCATGTATACCTCTTCCTGCAGATCACCATGCAAGAGGGCATTCTTGACATCTAACTGATAGAGAGGCCATGACATATTCACTGCAAGAGATATCAAAACTCGTGCTGAAGGAATTTTCGCCACATGAGAAAAAGTTCATGTGTAATCAATGTTGTAGATCTGTGTGTACCCCTTTGCGCCAATCAAGCCTTCAGTCTTTCTATTGTCCCATCTGGTAGGTATTTTACTGTGAACACCCACTTACAACTGACCACCTCTGCCCCTGGAGGAAGAGGAATCGAATGCCATGTATGATTTGACTTCATAGCTCCCATTTCTTCATTCATTGCTGCTCGCCAATCTGGATGAGCCAAAGCCTTGGCAACAGAATGAGGAATAGAGGTAGAGGCATAGATGGTAAAAATGAACTATAAGAGGGTGACCTACAAGCATAAGAAATTGGATGATGAGTAGAGCGAGAACGTGTACGGGACGACACAGGAGCATCATCAGGTGCATAAGAAAAAACAATTACCTCGGGAGCAGTGGGTGGACTAGCAGGCTGAGGAGGAGGCGGTGCGCATGAGGGGCCATCTGCACATCTCAACTCAACTCAGCTCAACAAAGCCTTTGTCCCAAACTAATTGAGGTCGGCTAAATGAATCCTTTAGAAAAATTTCATGAGGAAGGTGAAAGGAATCTACCCGGCTCTAATCTTGGCTCTAGTTGGGTTCGTCTATGTGAATCATTTTCTTCCATTCTATCCTATCCAAGGCCAGGGGCCATCTGCAGATGTGGGTAATAAAACTAGTCGAGGACCACGCGAATAAATCTTCACCTTAGGAGGTACTGGCAGCGGAAGAGAAGAAGATACTTGAGGAACTAGTACTAGTAGTGGAAGTGGAGGGTCAGGGGAGGGTGTAGGAACAAACTCAGTAAAGTAAGATGTATACTCGAAGAAGGTAACATCCGCAGAGACATGAACACGACGAAGCTACGGGCTATAACACTTATATCCCTTCTGTGTTCGAGAGTAGCTGAGGAAGACACATTTAATGGCGTGTGCATCAAGCTTATTTAGACCTTGAGTAAGATTATGAACAAAGCAAGTGCAGTTAAAAACTCTAGGAAGAAAAGGAAAGGGATTTCCTGACTATTACAGAACATCGAAGAGAGTAAGCTGACTAAGAGAAAGTTACAAGGAAAACTAGGAACACATAAAACAGAGGAAAGAGACAAGTCAGGGCCGAGCGATATCTCCTCGGTACCAGAAATAGGACACATCGTTCCATTGGCCAAGGTAACCGATGTAGATGTAGAAGAAGCCGCAAAGGAACTAAGGAGTCTATTGTTACCAGTCATATGATGAGAGGCTCCAGAGTCAACGAGCCAAGAACTGGAACGGCTGAGAAAGCAGGATGGGTTGCTACCTTCCGTAGCTAGTGTGACAGTGGCTTGGTTTCCTCTATTTTGGGATCTCAATAAGGCCTTATACTTAGCATGTGAAACGACCAGTGTATTGGCAGAGAAGGTGGGAGAGGGGCTGCAGATGACCTAGCAATGGTCTGGAAACATGATGAGAGACACGGGAGGGCCGTAACTCCGGATGTAGATTGTAGCAATTGTCTGGAAACATGATGAGAGACACGGGAGGGCCGTAACTACAGTAACGTGATCCACAACCACCAGCACCATGGCCTCCCCTTGAATCTCTGTTAGATCCACGACTGCGACGGCCACGACCACGACCATAATCGTTGTGCACGGCAAGAGCAGAACGCTCAACACGGATGAATCATTAGGGGTCATCATACTGAATAACCACAACAGAAACAACCAACCAACAAGAACTGATCACCACCAAAGACAGACACTAAGAAATCTCCAATAACAATTCACGTCGAATCATAAACCACCAACATACTCCAACATATGGATCGCAAACAACCAATATCAACAGAAATCTCAGCCACTATCAGCACCAAACAACCACAACATAAACAAAAGCTCCACTGACTTCCACCAAACAACAACCGCCAAATCGCCACCAAGACCATAAAATCAAATCACCAACAACAGATCAACATAGATCCACCAGGAGGTCACCATGACTGAAGCGCACCACCCCCAATAACAACTGCAACCCAATCACCGCCAACAACACAAGTAGCGAGGCACCCAACATCTACTAAGTAACGAGGAACAACCGATCACTACCAAAGCCATCAAAAAATTCTCTCAGACATTTCATCAAACAGTTGGTGTGCACGACACCAACGAACGACAATAACCGGAAAAGGTACATCACAAACCAATGAACCACATGACCAATCGCAGACAGATCCACCAATTTGACTAATATGCACCACCAACGAATAGCAACTACGAAGAGTACAGAAAAATCAAGCCACCAACAAATGATCACTAATATCACCAGAACCAACACCAAACCAACGACAAGCACCATCACCAAACTGATTACCATCAAATCGTGAACATGCTACCAACAAAAGCATCCATCGATGCTATCTCACACATTAACACACGGCTCCGAGATAGAAAGAGGCAACAACACCACAAACATACACCACCAACATGAGAAAATTACCAAACAATTGCCTGGAACTAACCACGAGATGAGAAAGATCAAAGAATCGTTGTTTAGAACATCATGACAAAGAGATGAAGTAGATTAAAGCAAGTTTAGGGACTGGTTTGTAGAGAGTAATGGATTAGGGTTAGGATTCGGAGGTTGAAAGAGGGTTTAATCATTAATGGTTGTACGACACTGTTTGGGTGGTAGTGGTGGAGTGCGAGTGGCTTTGGGCGGGGGGGGGGGGGGGGGGGGGGGGCGGAGGAAAACCACAAAAAAGGATGATTAGGGTTAGGGAAGGTCGCACGATAATGATTTGGGTTATGGTTTTAAGGTTTCTGGGTTTAGGGTTAGGGTTAGGGACCTCCAATCTCGATCTTCAATCTTTCGCTCCAATACCATGTTAAATCTACATTGAAGAATTGAGAGTGGAGAAGAGAGGAGAGAAAAGATGGAAAGGAGAATGTGTGAATGAGAGAGTTAAGTTTTCTCTCAACTCAACTCAACTCAGCCTTTGTCCCAAACTAGTTGTGTGAGTGAGAGTTAAGTTTTCTCTCCCTCACACAATATATATATATATATATATATATATATATATATATATATATATATATATATATGGGGAAAGTGATTGTGAGCGGCCCCTCATATAAGCTTATATGAGGTAACCGCTAAAAACATGGTGGGCCCACATTTTTGAGGTGATCCGAACCGGTCATTTGATAGGCCCTGACTTAGATAGGGGGTGCCCAAAAAATCAGCTATATAGGATCATCCCAACCCTTCAAACTGTTGAGGTGAAAGAGGGGAAAATGGGCGGGTAAAAATTTGCCCACTTACCCGTCCATTTTCCCCCTCTTTTACCTCCACAGTACGAAGGGTTGGGATGATTCTATGGAGCTGCTTTTTTGGGCACCCCTTATCTACCTCAGGGCCTATCAAATGACCGGCTCGGATCACCCCAAAAATGTGGGCCCACCATGTTTTTAGCAGTCACCTCATATAAGCTTATATGAGGGGCCGCTCACAATCACTTTCCCCTATATATATATATATATATATATATATATATATATATATATATATATATATATATATATATATATATATACCATTTAAAAAAGAAAAGAAAATTACACACACACGTGTGTGTGTGTGTGTGTGTGTGTGTGTGTGTGTGAGTGATACAGAGAAAGAGATAAATACCCCCAAAAAGGGGTGTGCACGTATACAACCATACTCAACAATTACATGTACAGTTAACTAGAATAATCATATGGACCGTGTTGCTTTTTCCTTGGTAAAGCTTTCTGGCCCACCACATGTGGCAGTTACTTTGGTGGCTTCATTTATCTAGTGTGCCCCACTAGTTCAGCCCATTGCCTTCGGTCCCATGTGATCCAATGACCCTACGCCTTTGATAAAAAATGGCATGATTTTATGCTTTTCAAAGAAACATAAAAAGGTATCCTTCATATTAAGGTTTTGATTGATTGCTTAATCTCATTGGACAGAGTGGGACTGGAGCAATGGGCCAAACTAGTGATGCCCCACTAGACCAGCAAAGCCGATCACTATAAAGAGCCCTTGTGCATGGGAAGCTGGACCGTTTTACTATAAAATAGTAGCACAGTCATTTCTTCCTTGCATTGCTCTTCTAATTATATTTTTGAGTGTTCAATTACGTTTGATATTATTGAACAATGTAGTGTATATTAAAATAGTTGTCCATAGAATAAGCATATAATGCATACTGTATGTATATGGTATACATATTCTAACATATTATGTGACACTTGCATATATTAAATTTTGCTGTTTATATTTTGATCATGGAAAAGGAAACCCATTTCAACACGTACGTGGTGTCTCAGTATTTTAATTCATGCAACCATTCAAAATGTTTTCACATTGAATCATTGTTGTGATACATAATTATTGTAAGATGTCTATATTTATTCTGTTTTTATTTTTTTCATTTGAGAGGTAAGCAAGGTTTAGATACTTGACCTTCATATTGCACATTTGAGGTCATTATCGGCATTTGGCAAAGGCTCAAACCCCATAAGATCTCTTTGGAGTTGGCTTCATTTGATAGATTCAAAGAAGATGTTTTTTTTTTTTTAATTTCTGATTTGGGCCTCATCTTCAACATAATATCTGCATCTAGTGATTTTCTAGAAGTTTGGGCCTCATCTTCAACATAACATCTGCATCTAGTGACTTTCTAGAAGTTTGTTGGTAGGTTTAATCGGTCATTCTGTTTTATTTTATTTTTAAGGGTGATCTTGTACTTATCTGTTTATTTTCTGATTCGGTCAGACAATCCTAACCATTCAATTGTTGGATGGAAAATATATGGCTAAAAAATTAGGTAAAGTTCGACACTAATACATTCCAATCATGTGGATCTGCCTGGATGAAGCTTCACATGTGTGTCATTATGTTAATATTAAATAATTATGTTAATATTAAATCTTAAGCAGCTTACAATTAGTTCATTATTTGTGATTATTCATGTTTTTCTCGTGTGAATTTTCAGAGGTTTCATTTTGACAAATTTTCTATTGCAGTTCCTTGCCCTGTTTCTTATTTGATGAAGCTGAACCTGGCATTTTGACGGCAACAGTTTTGGCTACTTTCAAGATGTCTATGGCTGGATTGACTTGTAGCTCCTCTTCTTTCTGTATTGTATCTAAACAACAATCAGGTTCACTACATGGGCAAGTTTCTGCTTCTCCTTTTAGCGTCAACTTTAGAGGAAGGATGAAACATCACTTCAATTTAGACAGGTACACAAACTTCTTGAATGTTTGGTTGCATATTTACTTCGGAGATGCTGCTTGGGTGTGGTACTTTATCATGATTTTTTAGGGGTGCAACTCGGGTGAAGGCTACCCGTCAAGCCGAAACTCTAAACCGTCAAGCAGAACCTGAACTGACCCGTCCCAACTCTCAACCCGATGAAGGCTAACCCGACCCAACCCGAAAAATTAATATGTCAACCCGAACCCAACCGATCCCGACCTATTTTCCAATTTGGGCCGGGTTGAGTCAGGTTGGGTATGGTTGACCTGGTTATGGTGATATCTTTCCCCGTTAGTTTTTTATGTTCTAAAAAAAACAAAACAGAAAAATGGTAATTCTTTTTTAAATGTCGGTTTTGATGTGGGTCAGGTCTACCCGAACCCGACCCGACTCGGGTTCAACTTCCTCAACCCGACCCCGACCCCGACCCTGCTCAAACACAACCCGACCCTTGATTTTTTAGGGTTGAACCCGACCTGAGTTGCACCCGTAATTTTTTTAATAGTGCTAAAGACAGCCTCTTACTACAGAAATTATTGGACTGGCTCCAGACGTAGATATAGGTTTCAACAAACTCACAAGATCAAGGGTGCAATGGATACTTCATTTGGTGGTAGCTCTGATGACTCTATTGGTGGTAATAATTATTTTCTATGTTTCTCACTTTCTGATTGGCCAAATCATCAATGTGTTTAGTTGTTCGTTATACCGTTCGGAAATCATATTTCTAGCTGGGAAAGTCCTTTTTTGGTTTGGATTTTTCTTAGAATGTCTTTAATGTTTTTAATGGCTGCAGACGTGTTTCCCAGAATTAACATAAGGGACCCTTACAAACGGCTTGGAATAAGCCGTGAGGCTTCCGAAGAAGAAATTCAGGCAGCCAGGAATTTTTTGGTAAACAAATATGCGGGACACAAACCAAGTGTTGATGCAATTGAATCGGCACATGACAAGATAATTATGCAGAGCTTTCATGAGAGGAAAAACCCTAAGATTAACATCAAGAAAAAGGTGAGAGAGGTTACTCAATCACGTGTTGTGAAGGCTGTCATGAGTAGGTTTGAGGCTCCATCCACAAAGTTCATCATAAAGACAACTGTTGCATTTGTAATACTTGGAGCACTCACTGTTCTATTTCCAACGGAGGAAGGACCAACGCTTCAGGTAGCCATTTCCCTAATGGCATCCATATATTTCATTTACGAGAGGCTTAAGAGTGGAATCCGAGCTTTCTTGTACGGGTATGCGTACTCATTCTCAGCTATATTCTGAATTGTGTGTGTGCCTGCATGTGTGTGTGTGTGTCTGCGAGCCCGCACCTGTGCATGGTCTGAAAATTCGGCCCAAATCCAAAATTTCGGATTTCGTTCGGGACCGACACTGAAAGTACCTTGATTCGGTGTTGGTCCGGAATTTCAGACGAAACATAAATTTCAGCCATTTTAAAAAAAAAAATTCCCCCTAGGCTCCATTCCTTTCGACATAAAAATGAACGTAAAATTTGTTTTATGGAATTTTTAGCTCAAATTTCAGCCAAAATTCTGGCTAAAAATTCGGAAATTTCTGAATTTTTTTTTACGAAATTTCGGCTGAGGCCGAAACCGAAACCGAAACCGAAATTTCAATCCTTGCACCTGTGCCTGACTGCCTGTCTTCATTGTGAGATCTGTATAGTGAATCATAATAACCTTGGTCATTTGTTATGCAATAGCCAGAGTTTTCGAACGGTGAAAAGCCCTAATTATAGGGGGTTTTCCATGAATTTTTGTTGGTGAAATATTTCGGTTTCGGCCATGACCGAAACAAAATTTACATGAAGTCGTTTCTTTACAAGATTTAGGCAAAATTTTACCGATATTTCACCGAAATTCCAAAATTTCGCCGAACTGTCACTGTTTTGAGCATTTTTACAAAATTTCCACCGAAATTTTAAATAGATCCACCGAAATGTTACAATTCCCACTGAATTTTATGAAATATTCACCAAAATAGCCAAAATTTCCACTAAAATCGCCAAAATTTACACCGAAATTTTAGACATTTCGGTCGAAATTAAAAAAAAAAACGAAATCATAATCATATTTTTACATGATTTTCGGCCGAAATTTCAGCCCGAAACCGAAACGTTTCGGTTTCGGTGGTGACCGAAACCAACACCGAAACCGAAATTTAAAACCTTGCTTGTAGAAGGGTTTTGTTTCCTGCAGTGCTGGGACAAAAAGCTGCATGAAAGATGGAGATATCTTAGTGGGCGATGTTTATCAATGGAGGGCAATGACAAAGCTGGCAATTGTAGTGTGGTGAAGCCCTAATTAAAATAGTGAAGGAAAATTTGCCGCCAAAGGAAGGGGCAGGGTGAGGAAGAAGGCGACGAAATTGAAAATTCACATACTGTTAATGAAGGACACTTTGATGCACTTACAAACTCAACTCAACTAAGCCTTTTTCCCAAACTAGTTGGGGTCGGCTAATGAATCCTTTAGAAAATTTTCATGAAGAAGGTGAAAGGATCTACCCGGCTCAAAGTGACTAAGTCTAATCCTGACACTAGTTGGGTTCATCTACATGGATCGTTTTCTTTCATTCTCTCCTATCCAAGGTCATGTTCTCTGTTATGTTCCTAGCCCTCAAGTTTTTCCTCACTGTTTCTACCAAATTTGTTTTCAGTCTGCCCCTGTCTCCTTTTACTTTATCAACTTGGCACGAGTCACTTCTTCTCACTGGAGCATCCAAAGGCCTACGTTGGATATGCCCAAATCATCTTAAGCGGTGTTCTCTCATCTTCTCCTCAATTGGTGCCACCCCCACCTTTTTACGGATGTCTTCTTTTTTAATTCTATCTAACCTTGTGTGGCGTCACATCTATCTAAGCATTCGCATCTCCGCTACACTCATCTTATTTACATGCTGCTTCCTGGTTGCTCAACACTTCGATGCACTTAACGATGAAAAAATCCTAATCTTAGAATGAAGGCCTTAAAATTTCTTAACTTAAATCCAGTGTAGCATAAATGAAAAACTTGAAATTTCTAAACTTACATCCAGTGTGGCATAAATTAACAACTCCACAAAATAGTCTAGACTTGATTTTCCTTTTAGTGGTAAAAAAGTAAAATTAAAAAAGTCTAAACTGGGTTTTTTTTTATCAAAATGGAAAATTACTTTACAGCTTCAGATCTAAAAGTGCAATGAGAGATTGACAAACAGAACTGAATTGTATGAACATGATCACATTTAGAATTTAGATGGAATAAACGAACATTTCAGTTGTAAAAGTAAGGGACCGAGAATTTCAAAGCTGCATGAATGGAAAATGCGGGCTTTACTATCAAAGATAAAAATACAATCTTAAAAATTGATTGTGGCAATAGAATGGGTTCTAAAGAGTCCTAGAAGATAAAGAAAAAACTGGTGCTAGAGATCTAATGGTAGAAACTATGTGAAAGGGAAGAACTAGAAGATTTTGTAACAAAGGTAAACAAAACTATTGGAGAGAATAAAGATGATAGATTGTTAGCATCACTTACCAATCCACGGCATCTCACCAATGGAACTCTAGGCATCACACGAAAGGGGATTAAGGCAGCACACCTGGAGTAGGAGGATAGATTTTTGGAGTTATACCAATGAGACCAAAGACATCTCACCAAGGGTATTCCCAGAGAAGACCCACCAAGACTATGTAGACATCACGTGCACAAATTTGCACAGATAGCAAAAGAGTTTTTTCATTCATTCATATTTCTGTTGGCCCTAAGGCTTTCAATATATAAACTTCTCCCACAAGTTCTAGAGACCTTTAAACACTTACAATCTGAGGGTTCTCTTTAACTTAAATAAGTCAAAGTGTCAACTATAATTCTAGAAGCTTCCCCCTTAAAGCCCACAAAAATAAAAACTAATAAACACTAACATGTAGGTGAATGGTGACACATGAATAGTATCATTAATAGTTAAGCCCTATCAAACTACGGACCCATCCCAGTTACATTAACATTTAAAAAAATCAACAGGAACAATATATGGGAACACTTCGGTTTCAGTCGCCAAGTAAACGGAAACATTTCGGTTTCGGGGTGAAATTTCGATGGAAATTCTGTAAAATCACGAAAATGTATGGGAACACTTCAAATGATAGAATATTAAGACTAAGCTTTAGGAAATACTAGAAGAAGCACAAATATACACTTAGAAACCATCACATAAGCAAGAAAACACATAGTGATATACATTGTTGCACATGTCTAATAATTCAATACATATCACATTTCAGGTGTAATTCATATAAATACTGATATATAATATATACACAACATATAACTTGCAATTCATATAAATATAATTATGCAACACATATTGATATAGTATACCACTAATGCACTTAGGATTTTGGTTTCAGTACGCATGATAGTGCAGATGGAAACAGAAACATTTTGGTCTGTGTCTTGCCCGACTCTCATATTTGCCCTTTTCTAAGGGCCCTCACTATGTTATCACAACAACCTTGAGAAGAGTGCAGCATGAAGTGAGTTTCTCTCAGTGTCAGGAAAGCTAAAGGACCATTATTTTTTGTCTGGTGACTAAACATATGAGCTATTTTGGTGTCTTGAACATGGTGGGATTTTTTTCAGTCAAGTCTTATTATGCTCTGTCTTCCAATTGTTGGAATTTCCCCAGGTTCCCTAACATCTAAAAATCCATGGCTTCCCCTTAGGCGATATCATTCATGTGGCTTTTCCATGGGAAGATTCTCACTGGTGACTACATAATGAAAAAGGAAAATGTGTGTTTCTCTTGTTGTGTCTATGTGTTTTACTCCTTCGTGGTGCAGTCTCCTAAGCATTTGTTTATTTAGTGCTAGTTGGCACTAATTTGGAGTGGTTTCTTTGGTTTATTTCGTATTTTTCTCTGAAATAAACAATCTATTATCATTTAGTCCATTATAGGCTTGGTGGTGTAAACCTGTAGGAACTAAGAGACTCAAATTTTATTTAAAGTCCTATTTCCCTCAGTATTACGGATAACTGGAAGGAAAGATATGATAGATTTTTCAAAAGAAGAGGCAAAAACTTTGGTCAAATCATAACCTGGATCATAGTGGAAGTATCCGATCATGCATCAAAATGGATATGTTTTCAGGCATTGCTAGTGAAGACATTATTTGTGCTTGGATATCTATTAGTGATGAGTTCCTGCGACCCACCACCTAACCCCTAACTCTCCTCTGCCAGACATCCTACTGTGTGGTTAGTCCTTGCCCTTGGTGGATTCAACTTAGTTTCGACAGAATTAGAAAAGTCTCTCATAGGGATGAATCTACTATTTGTTTGGCTGGGTGCTTTCTCTGAACCTAATGGCAAAATCCTTTTTTGGCTTATGTACGATTGTGGGGTAATAATAGTGACGTGACCGAGACAGAAGTGAAGGCGTTGTGTAATGGGGTTAAGCTTTCTTTCCAATTCAGCCATACTAAGATTTGAATTGAAGGTGATTCCCTCTTAACACTATCTGCTGGCTGAAAGAGGACTCCATCCCTTCCTATTGGGTCAAACATTATTTCAGAAAGGACATATTGGAGCAATTTTTGTGCTGCTTCTCTCATATTCACTATGAAGAAAATTATCGGGCTAACTCCTTTTTATCGTAGGTAAGTTGGGATTGAACCTCCGACCTCCACGCTGAAAAATAAAGCCTTGACTGACTCATTAACTGACTTTGGTGTTGTTGCATGAGATTCCTAGAATGTAATGTTTTTGTTTGATCTGTTTTGTTCGATGCACTCTGTTACGTGCCTAATCGGCCGTAACGGAAATAAAAAGGAAAATAGAAATGAGGGGGAAAGAGGTTGATTCGAGGCAACCGGACCTCCTAATGGCTTAAATTGAGAGGAACCATGACTCTCCTACAAAGTTTCCTTTGCTGTAGAATTCTTTTTCTTCTTCTCCATTCCATTGAAATACAAACTTAAATACAAGCATAAAGGTAGTTTTACATCACTACCCAACTACCTCACTAACCCACTTACATAACACATAGGAAATAACTAACATCCACCACCTTAAACCCATAACCACATAATTAATAACCACAATCTAACTAACCCCACTAACATGCACATATCATTCCTCCCCCCTTAGAAACAACCTTGCCCTCAAGGTCGAATTATTGAATTAAACATTTTAATCCACCGGGGTCCCATATCTTAATGGTCGCGATCTCTTGAACTCTACATTCAAAATTTGTTGGGATCAAAATTGAAACACAAATTGAAACGATGAAACGACCAAATGGGTCAGCAAAATCAAGATGGTCCTTGACTAGACCTGGCAAAAAGTGACCCGGACCCGCGGGTCCACCCGGCCCGCCCGTAAATTCCGCGTCCGGGTCACCAATCTGTGACCCGTTTGAAATTGACCCGCGGGTCCACCCGGCCCGTCAAAACTGGGCCGGGCTGGGTGGACCCGCGGGTTCCTGTAGAGAAGTACAAAAGTTTTATTTTGGCCTTTTTTTCCCGTAATTGTCATAATTTTTTGATTTTCTTTGTAGTTTTTTTGGTAATTGTCATATGTCAAAACTGGGCCGGGTTGGGTCGACCCGCGGGTTCCCGTAGAGAAGTACAAAAGTACATAAGTTTTATTGTGGCCTTTTTTTTTTCCCGTAATTGTCATAATTTTTTGATTTTCTTTGTAGTTTTTTTGGTAATTGTCATATTCTAATACATTCTTTTAGTATTTTTTTTGGTAATTTTTTTATTTTGCTTCCATTTTTCCGTAATTTTTCATTTGAAACTTAGTACCCGCATGATTATTATATATTGCTATTATTTATTGCTAGCCACCTTTGCGCAAATCGTATTTCTGCCGATCTCTGCCGATCTTTGCAGCAAAGGATGGGCGATAAGCTGAAAAGTAGCCTCGACGAAGGTGGCTAGCGAATCCCTATACAAAAAAAAAATCTTAAAAAAAATACGTCAAAAATCCTGGTGACCCGCAGGTCGACCCGGCCAGTACGGGCCGGGTGCGGGTCCAAGCTCAATGACCCGTAAAATTTTCCAGGTCATTTTGACCCGGCCTGGCCCGCCTGTTTGCCAGTTCTATCCTTGACAATGCGTTCGACTGAATCACCCTCATCACCATCAATTCTTGTATTTTTCTTCACTAAAAGATCAACATTGTCACGATTGAACTTTTCATCTTCGCAGATTTCTTTGATCGCCTTGCTGATTTTCTCCAACCCACCGCAAATCGTCGATGATCTTCCATCATTTTCAAAACCAATGCCTTGATCTCTTGCGGATCTTTACGTATGGACTCCCAAAACTCCGAAGGCGCAGCCATGGCGCAAGATCGACGGCTTTGATACCACTTTCCTACGTGCCTAATCTGCCGTAACGAAAATAAAAAAGAAAATAGAAATGAGGGGGAAAGATGTTGATTCGAGGCAACCGGACCTCCTAATGGCTCAAATTGAGAGGAACCATGACTCTCCTACAAAGTTTCCTTTGCTGTAGACTTCTTTTTCTTCTTCTTCTCCATTCCATTGAAATACAGACTTAAATACAAGCATAAAGGTAGTTTTACATCACTACCCCACTAACCCACTTACATAACACATAGGAAATAACTAACATCCACAACCTTAAACCCATAACCACATAATTAATAACCACAATCTAACTAACCCCACTAACATGCACATATCACATTCCTTATAGCTTCGGATAGTTGTTTATATATTCACTTGTTCGAAAAAAAGAATTAAATTGTGGAACGAATAACATTTTATGTTGAATAATAGTAATGTTTCAAAAAGCGGATGCAGGTCAAATCACGGCCAAAGCAAATCTTACTTGACTCGGCATGACGCGGACGAGTACTCGGCTAACGTGGCTAAGTACTCAGTTGGCGTGGTCATAATTCAAGAAATCCAAAGGAGTTTTGATTGATTTTGTAGGGAAAATGCAGACTCGGACAAAGATACGGCCAAAGTAAAAGGGTGTCAACAATGATATGGATGATTTGTGAAACTATATGACAATAGGAACGAAATACACATTTCGGACGTAGAAAGACCCAAACGAAGATGGAATGGACGTAGTACCAACATGGCTGATGAGTAGAGAGGACCCATCTTCCATAACAATACAAGATGAATTTGAATATTGAATTAACAAAGACATCTTAAAGTCATCAAACAAATGATGGGAGAGACCCTTATCAATGACCCACACAGATTTTGATGAAGAGGTGAGGGAGATCTCTCTCAGTGGATATATGCTAGAGCCGTTGAATGGAACTTAAGACACTCCGGGTTGTGGCGATGATATAAATCAGCAGCAGTGTTGGTTCAGGAGTCCACAAATTTAACAACTCGCAGATTGGGGAGGTCTGGCATGGTGGTTCAGGAGTCCACAAATTTAACAACTCACAGACCCGGTGCAGCACAGCCTACTAATTGGTTGGCGTAGTCAGTATCTCAGGAGAGTTAAAGGAGTTTTGATTGACTTGGTAGGGCAACACCTAGACTCAGGCAAGAACTTGGCCAAGGTAAAAGAGAGTCAACTAGGGCAAGTTGACGATTGTTGCGAGGAGTTTTGAAACAATGAGTTAAATCCTAATGCAAGCTGTAAGTTAGGTGCACATTAGCAGGGAACTTGCTATTAAAAAACGATTAGCAGGTAACTTGCATAGTTTGGCTTTTCGGGAGAGACAAGAGGGAGAAATTCGAGAGATGTTTGATAATGTGGAACTATCTTTTGTTATGTCCTAAAAAGAACATAACTCAAGTTGAGGGTGGCCCGTTTGTTATGACTAATAATGCCTCAAGTAATGCTAACACGAGCCTTCACTTATGCGTGGTGCACGTTAGCAAAGGAGAAAAAAGGTGGAGAAAAGGGAGAAAATGTTGTAAAATATGTTGAATAAGACCCTATTGAAAATATTAAAAAAAAACAAAGACCCTAAGGAATTTTATGGATTGAGAAAGTAGGAGAAATCGAGAGAAATGAAGGAAATAAAGTAAGGGTATTTTAATGAAAACTATGGAAGAAAAAAAGAGATGAAAAACATAGCTGAATATCACATGAAAGATGAAGTTAGGGTTTTGAAGACTCTGCAAAGAACAGGTGGAGAGATATGCGAAAGAATTAGGAATGGGAAGATGCACTTCTATCAGAGGTTCAAATCTTGTCCCTTAATCGTGCAATCTTGACCCTAGACACTCTGATACCATGCAAAAGATCTAGTAGTATATGGTTTTGTGTGTGTGTGTTGGGGGGGGGAGGGATGCGGTGAAGAGTGGCGTGATTCTTATTTGTTACAGAAAAAGGCTATTACAATGACTTATATGCATAGACAAATGAAAAATACCCTTAATGAAGGGTAAACAACCAGTTTGAACAGATACTTTTGAAGTGAAGTCTGAGTGGGGTGTGTTTTGGTGGTGCTTCATATTTCAACGAATAAGATGCTGGTGTGGCTAAGCAATGAGGAGAAAGATGAGGTGATTAATGAGGCATCATTATTCTTGTTATTGCTATGGTGTAAGGTGGCTGATTTTGTTGGTGGAATCTGTGGAAGTAGTGAATAGAGGTGCTATATGGAGCTGATTTGATTGAGTCCTTTGGACAAGGTTGGAAGTGAAAGTTCACAATTTGGCAACTCAAATTAGAAAGTCCAAAGCCAAATTATAGCACCATTTCAGTCTCTCTCTAATTCCACGGCTGAGCCGGAGGTGTTGATCGAAATTTAGAACTTGAAGTTCAAGAGATTTTTGGATGCTAGGGACTCGTTGAGCATGCCTCTAGATTGAAACAAGAAGCAATTGAGAACAATTTTTCAAAAGGTAAAAAAGGCAAGAGAGAGCCAAATGGCAGGGCATATTTTAAACTCGAGGAGGGAGGGTAATAAGACTTTGGTGGGTGATCAGGGCAATTGAGAGCATTTTTTCAAAAAGATAAAAAGGCAAGAGAGACCCAAAAGGCAAGCTATATTTGAAACTCGAGAGGAGGCAGGGTAATCAGTAGGTGATCTGGAAGGAACGGTATGGGTATGAAAATGCGAACAAATTGAAGAATCTGTCATCATTTATCTATTTTGGTGACAAGATGGGTGTTGAGGTAGGAGGATTCTTCTTGAGGAAGGGGATTGAATGGCGTTATCTTATGAAGAATGAGTTGTGGAATACTTGTCTTGGATTTGAATATAAGAGGCGAGCAATTAGGTGTGGAAGATAAGGCGGCTTATACAATTATAGTGTGTATAGAAGTCACATGGAAGATACTTGTATTCTCAATATACCATAACTCCTTTGTAAATAAGAGGAATGTACCTTTCTACCCTTTTGATTTTGTATAATTCATTAAGGTTATACTTGTAATCTATCAATGGAATATTAATTTAATGAAGGGGAGACAAATCAGCACTTAACTTGATACTCTCATTTCCTCATTTTCCTGTGCAAGCCCTAGAGCTCTCCTCTCTATTCATTTGTCTTTGATAGTTCTCAAAAGATCCAAGCTAAAATCTCTCCTTCCCTCTCCTTTTTTCTTTTCTTCTTTTGTAATCTCTTTACGCATTTGTGAATCCTAGATCTGAAGCCCTACAAAAACCCCAACCAAAGCCCATTTGTAGATCCTAGATCCATAACACTACAAAAAAAAACCATCCCATTATATCTAAACCGTACTTGGATTTTAGATCTACAAGAAAATCCATCAGATCTATAAGTCAAACCCCTTGATCTGTTACTCAAACCCCCATATCTGTCACCCAAATCCCTGGATCTGTACCTAAGACCTCCAGATCCACACCAAAACCTTTCATATCTGCAACGATAACACCTAAATTTGTATCCAACACCCCTAGATTTATAACTCAAACATATAGAGATCTGTGATCCAAACCGTTGGTTCCATAACTAAAACCCCTAGATTTGTACCTCCAGATTAGATCTGTCCATTCGAAAACTTTTCCCCCCATATTTTCTCCCTATCTTAGATTCTATCGCATCCACTCTTTGAAACCCAAACCTATCAAATTTGATCACATCTACCATTTGCAACCCAAAACCCATATAGATCTGATCACATCACTCCAAAACCGAAATACCAGCTTCCATCCTTTTCGAAATCCAAAGCCCATCGTTCTTTTTCTTTGAAAGCACAGACCTCCTTTTCTTTTCCTTTTGATCTGCTCTTCACTTATTTTCTTCCACTTCTCTCTCTTTTCTCTCTTGTTTCATTTCTCCATTTTGCTTTCAGCCACGTTAGTGGTTATTGTCACCCTTATTGCTTTCAGCCACTTTTGTGGTTGCCATGGCATGAAGTTGTTCTGATTCCAAAATCCGAACCATTTGACCGAAGGACATGAATGTGTCTCTTGTTTAACTTTTTCCTGACTGTCAACTTGCCGCATCTCATTGAATTTTGCTTGGGTATTTCAACCTGTCTGATTTTCAAGCTATATTATCTTTAGTCTCTCTCTCTCTCTCAAATGAAGGGTCTCCAGATCATATTGATATCATGTGGGTGTAGCTAGATTTAACTTATTGTTCTCATGTCTGTTATTTTTATTTCTGTTACGTTTCTGTTGTGTTTTTTACCTAATTTTCTGACTTAATTCATCAAAACACAGCTGATGATTTTCAGTTAATCCTGCATTCAAGATTGTCACATTGTTTACCTTTACATAAGATCCACATATGATAGTTTTGAAATCTTTTTGGTATTGATGATTGTCTTGTGGGTTTTCTGCATCCAAGATTGTCACATTGTTTACTTATACATAATATCCAAATATGATGGTTCTAAAATCTTGATTCCTATTGATGACTGTGTTGCTATTCAGGGTTGGGGCGTTCTTCGGCTCATGGCTGTTGGGTACCTTCTTGATGGTGTCTGTGATTCCACCTCTACTTCATGGTCCCAGGAGCTTAGAAGTTACGACTTCTCTGGTATCATATCTATTTCTTTGGGTTTCTTCTACATATCTGAAATAGTGTCCTCCCATCCACACCCAGATTTTCCTAAGCGGACAAGTGAATTTTTGTGTCATTCTTTAACTAAACATGATATGGGGTATATCAGAGCTGTTCATGTGTTGTATCTCATTTCTCTTTGGATCTTCTTTGCTCAAATGAGTACCTTGGGGCCTGTTTGGATTCCGGAAAAAAATGGCCTATTGACCTGTTTTCAAATTATGTCTTGTGCACTTAGAGCTGAAATGAAGCCATCTGCAAGGCTGTAGTTATTTTTATTGAAATTAAGGATTTTTAGTGCATGATAATCTTTGTTCATTTTGGTTCGCAGATATCCAAACAAATCGAGCGGGTCGACCAAACAGAACCGGCTCAACTATGAATATTTTTCTTTGAAAATTGATTTTTCCAAGGATTGCTAACTCCCTTTTTAGGGTATGTTTGGCAACCATGATTCTTTTTTTTATGGAATACTTGTTTGCCAAGAGAGAGGGGAAGGGGGACAGGGAGAGATTTGGGAGGGCATGAGTGAGGGAAGTGAGAAGAAGCTGAAAAACAGGGAAAAACAATTAACTAATTCTCACAACTGCGCAAACAAATATTCCATGGAAAAAAAAATTATGGCTGTGCAGGCCATGTTTGCAGCCATGAAATTTTTTCATGAAATATTAGCTTACTACGTATTCAGAGAGGTGTAATTTGAATTGTTTATCTTTTCCCAAATTTTCAGCCACTTCCCCCTCTCCTCTAAATCATGCCCTCTCAATTCTTCTCTCCCTCTCCCACCCTCCATGCCCCTATCCTACCACTTAGGGGTGCAACTCGGGTCGGGTTCAACCTGAAAAAAGGTCGGGGTCGGGTTCGGGTTGAGGGTTTGGCAATCCGACCCGAGTGGAACCCGACATTTTTTATAATTTTTTATTTTTTTAAGCATAAAAACTCGGGTTGGGTTGGGTGGAAGACGGATCGAGTCGGGTTCGGGTTGGAAAAATGGGTTCGCGGGTCGGGTCGGGTTGATCCTCTTCTGGTTGGAAATCAGGTCGGGTTCGAGTTGGAAAAATGGGTTCCTCGGGTCTGGTTGGCCTCAATCCGACCTGAGTTGCACCCCTACTACCACTTGATAAACTAATATTCCATGGAAAAAAAAATACTTTCATGGCTGCCAAACATGGCTATGTAAGCATTATTCCAGGTTTTTTTAGCTGGAATAGTTTTAGCTTAATTTTTTTCCCTAGAAAAACCATCAAGATTGGAAAAATCATTTTTCCAACGAAAGTTTCCCCAAGCAAAATGTTTCATGTTTTTTTTGGGCACGAAAGAAAATAATATATATTAAGAAACAAGCACAGTTCTTTTAAGAACCCAAAATATCATGACTGAGATATCCTGGCTACTTCGCTGTAACAAGCCCAATTCTTTTGACTCGGGATTTTGGCTTTAAGCCTCGGGTCGAAGATAGTCAGCCCTGACCCAACCTGCCTCTAAAACTCTCAACCCTAACCTAACCCATCTAATCTTTTTTTTTGCCCCCCAAATCGGGTCAGATTGTGTTCTGGTTAGCCTGGCCAAAACCCAAAAAAATAAAAAAAAATAGGACGTAGGCCAGGTTCGGGTCAGGTCAAGCTGCACAAGACCGCAAACGTAACACAACCAAACCCGAGGAAATGCCAAGCTAACCCGAGTTGAAATTGGGGTGAACCAGTCGGGGTTGGGTTTAAGCCCCACAAGTTGCAACCCTTCTTTTCATGGCTAAAGGAATCGTTCTTCGACTGACACCAGATCCTGCAGAAGAGGAGGATTGCAGCAGTCATATATGAAAAGAATCTAGCTTGATGAAGGAGTTGGTTAAAGAACTAAGTGATGTCGCCCAAAATCTGACTACACGAACTAGCTTCGCAGGGTAACCTGCGCTCACAGAAAAAGTGTCACTGGGCCCGGAGTTGTGATTCCGGACGGCCACTCCAACACTCAAGTCAGAGACGGGCAATCACAGATCATGGACGAGGAATGGGAGAGGGCTAACTCAAGTTACCAGACCAGTTCAGAAGAGAGGGAGAGTCCAATCCCTTTGCTTGAGTGCGTCGCCCCTATTTATAGGTGTGGTGATCCACGATCTTGGAGATATCAATCGTGCCTTTAATTTCGCTCACGTGGAGCGTGATGGCTGGCAGATAAACACGTGGAGATACGATTTCCGATGATTCTGGGCGAGGATTGCGGATGGTTACTTAGGCGGGATGTTTTGAATTCAAAAGCCGCGCCTTACGTGTAACGGCCGTCTAGATTTCCCGTTTGGGGGCGAGATCCCTGTGATTGTGCTTGATTCCCTTGGTAGCTCGGTACCGCTCAAGGGAGAAGTATCAAGGAGGTTCAATCAATGTTCGTTACCAAGTGTTGCTGCGGGGACTGTGTCGACTCAGCTGAGTAATGGAGAAGGGGTTTGAGGTTCGGTGCCGGATATACCGATTTTACCCCTAACATACTGCCCCCTACTTTCTTGTCCCTTTGTAAGGGTCAAGGAAGTAGCTAAATTTTCAAGTGGTGGGCCGGTGTCGACCTTCTGGAGGTGATGGAGTCGAAGCGTCTTTTTAAGGAATCGGCGGGCAGATTCAATGTCGCGTCATTTAATAGGCACGTCATTCTATCCTTAGGGTTTTTCGGGAAACGGCGAAAACACTTAATTCCCGCCTATTTTTTTTTTCGAAAAACGGGTCGGGTCATTATTTCCCGCTTTATGGGAGATTTCAAAAATCGGCGGGACATTAAATCCCGCTCGATATTTTCGCCTGGTGACCCTTATAAAAAGGGGGGTGAGGGGGAGAGGTATCCGTCATCTCTTTCTTTTTCTTTTCCCCCCTTTATCTTTTTTCTGTCGAAAATGTCTCAAGAGGCCGCCGATGATGATCAACTAGGGATGATAGCCCCGGCGGTGGAAGTGGAGTCGCTTTCGGATGGAGATGGAGATGGAGAAAAGCTTCCCGTCGCTAAGGAACCGGTGGCCCGTAGAACAAGGAGGTCACAAAGGCTGAAAGGTTCGCCGGCGGTGGAGCCTAGTCCACCGGAAATGGTAACTCCGGTGGCGGTGGCTTCTTTATCGGCTAGAGCTGAGGGGGAGAGTCGCGGCCCCCAAAGTAAGAAGAAGTGGAAGGCGGAGACCCCAGACCGTTCGGGTTCCACCGCTCCCAGGGATTTCCTTGCTCCTGGCGACGTTCCCCACTTCGTTGCGGATCAACTTCTCCAGCAAGGCTTGGAGGTTCTCCGGGTGAGGGCCAAAGTCGAGAAGTTGGAGATGGAGAACGAGGCCCTGAAGATGATGCTGCAAGGAGTGACCGAAGGTGGCACGAGGGCTGGCTCCGCGTCGCCCTGTCTCGAGCCTCATCTGGAGGCGAATTCACCGGAGGAGGACCCTGAAGAAGATCCGGAGGAAGATCCGGGCGAATGCTGGGACCTTCGGCCACGACCTTGGCACAGTCGGTTTTGAAGCCTCCTTCCGGGGCAAAGAAGGTCGTGCCAAGTGGGTGCCGTGGCGATGCTGAGGTCCGATGTCCGGTAGCGCTTGGCGGTTCACCAGACGTATGATACTGAAGCTCCGGGCGTCGACTCTTTACAATTCCCCTCTGTCTTTTTTTAACTAGCCGTAGTTTAGCACGACCCCGAATGTATTTTCTTTTTCTTGTATCTGGCCTAGAAGCCCACCTTTTGTAAAGGTTCTTTTACTTGTGAATAAAAGGATTTTTGTCATTTTTTATGTCTCCTTGTAATGTTTGTATTCAATGTCGCAAGTAGCTTGTAGATATAATGTGAACTTAGTATTAATAACAGTCGGAATCGAACATCACGACTTACGCATCACCATGCGAAGGACCGTCGTTTCAGTTGGAGTAATGCTCATGGCACAAATGAGCACATTCGGCCCCGGGTGTATTCTGACCTTGTAGCGGACGTAACATAGTTTGAGTGTGTCGCACGCTCGACTTCATCAAACGATGTTCGGTGCCGAGGGACTTTTTACTTCATAAGCGATGGTTGATTCGTCCCGAGGAGTATTTCGAGGAGACACGTGTAATGGTTGCGATTCTCGGGGAACTGTAGTTTGGCGCTTTAAACAATGATGGTGAAACATCGTATTAATGACTTTGGTGATTGTGCGCGTGTAATGAGGAGCCACATGTCGCAAAACGTCAGAGTGACGTGACTTTTGAGTTTTCCCGCGGGTGGACCTATAAAAGCCCGCCCATTTTTCTTTTTTCTTCCATTTTCTCTTTCTTTCTCTTCTTCCCTCATTTCGGCGAGATACTCACAGGTTTTCCGGTGGATCATCTCTCTCTTTCTGCTGAAATCTCCCATTTTGCTTTGCTCCTTTACGTTAATCAGAGATTTGGAAGATTCGAAGTTTTTTCTCGGATTGATTTCCCCTTTCTTTCAAGGTGATGGTTCGTCTTCTCCGGCGAGCTTCACGGTCTTTTTTTCCGTTTCTCAACCCGAACTTTTCATTTCATTTATTTAAAGTAATAATGTCGGAGAACAGATTCACAAAAATCGGTTGATTGAGCACGTG
Organism: Tasmannia lanceolata; assembly: GCF_043159265.1. Lineage (NCBI taxonomy): Eukaryota > Viridiplantae > Streptophyta > Magnoliopsida > Canellales > Winteraceae > Tasmannia > Tasmannia lanceolata. The sequence goes on along the minus strand of NW_027518697.1, from coordinate 21,940,757 downwards.
GGGATGGAGGAATCGTCGCCTTCTCCCCAAGTCTTGTCGGAAATGGAAGTGGAGAGCGCTTTGGGGCGGCCGTCGGAGATAAGGCCTAAAATTAAGGCCAAGGAAGTTGGCGGTGACACGACGGTCACAAAGAGCGGAGGGTCCATGAAGAGGGTAGCACCACGGCCAAGAAAAGAAGTGGATCCGATTCTTCCCGTCGAACCTCCTGGTGCGGCAGAGTCAGTTCCAAGCGATGCTCCCGTAATTGCCGCTTTGAGGGAGGATAGGAGCAATTCTCGCTTGGCACCGATGGACGCTCAGGTCAGAATTTTGGCCCAGGAATCTGTGGAACTTCATAAGCCGTACGCGCCTCCCGCAGGGCGTATCGACCTGGAGTTGCCATGAGCTCAATGGGCATCCTCCAATCTTCAAATCTTGACCGTCTGCGGGAGAAGTATCATATTCCGGACGACTATGAAGTCCGACTTCCTACTCCTGACGAACAAGCGTGTAGTAGCGGCGTGAAGGGGGAGACAGCCTTTTATAAGGAGGTTATTGAAGCGGGCGTTCGCTTCCCTCTTCATCCAATGCTAATAGACTTTTTCAATTTCTTTGGTTTGGCACCGTCCCAAATTTTCCCAAATGGATGGAGGGGTCTCCTGGCGTACATAGTTAAAAGTAAAATGGTGAAAGCCCCCTCTCTTTGGATATTATTCGGAAATGTTTCCTCTTGAAGATGAAAGGGGACTGGGTAGATGTGGCCCAGCGGCGGACACTGATGATCATGGGCGGGGCTCCTTCTTCCATTAAACGATGGAAGAATGAGTTCTTCTTTGTGAAACCACCTCCAACAGCCGGGTGGCGATTCCCTTTCGATTGGAGAGAGCCCAACGAGGAGAAGATGGGTTTGAAGTTTTCTCTAGGGACCTTGAGTCAGTTAGTTTTCATTGATGTCGTAGGTAGGGGTGTAGACGTGGGAAAGGAGAGGTTCGATGTACGGGATTTCAAATCCGAACAAGTACTGGTAAAGTTTGGTTTGAGCAACGTCGTGTTAGACTCGGAGGACGAGGCTCAGAGCGAAGGTGAGGAAAGGGGGGAGGAATACGGAACAAGTGCTGACGAGAGTCAGTCTGGTGATTCTCTTTTCTGACTTTCTTTTCCGTACTCTTTGCTTGTTTCCTTTTCATTGTGTTGTAATTTGCTTCCTGAATTTATTGCAGAAATGGCAGCACAAGGGTCGGGCGCTAATACTTTTGCTTCGGCCATGGAGGAGGCAAGGAGGTTGAAGGCCGAGGAAGTGGCTCGGCAAAAACAGGACAGATCCATGAAGCGCTAGGCAGCTAAGGCCGGCAAAGGGTCGGCCCTGGATGTGGGGACTAAGGGTGCCACATCTCCGGAGAAGTCCATACATAGCAAGCAGCAGGCGGAAATGCTGGAGAAGAGCCCCAGCAAAAAGGGTAAGTCGGCAGAGGAGGAGGGTAAGGGTAAAGGCCAAGTTATGAGCCAGGAGACTTCGCATGTTGAGGGTTGCGAGGGAACTCAGGCTTATTTTAAGCTGGGAGTTCTTCCAAGGGATCAGGCGACCCAACAGGGGTCTTATTTCGACCCTAACTGGAAGGTGGTATTGAAGATTCTGCCCTTCGCAACCTGAGGGTGGCCGTTGAGATGGCGATGACGAGTGTCTTGCCGAGAGACTCGGCGGATTTGGAGAGAAGTTCGCACTCCGCCTTGGGCCGGGACATGGTCGCTTTGGCGAAGAAGGTGCGTATTTTATTTTTACTTTTCCGAATATCTTTTGGTTCTTGCAAACATTTACCTTTTTCTTTTTGCCTGTAGTTGTCAGATATTTGTGCTCACGCCTCACGGCGCATAGACAAGTACCATTCTCTCTATGCTCGTGCATCCAAGGAGGTGAAGAATCAATCGGATGCTCGGGCAAATGATAAGAAGGTGTTCGAGGATTCCCTAGTGAACGTTCAGGCGAATGCCGAGGCTGAGCTCCAAAAGGTCAGGGACGAACTTGTCCGTGAAAAGGAGATTCGTGCTGAACTTGAGGAGGCACGGGATAGACCGCGCAAAGAGAGGAGGAAATTCGGTCCCGAACAATTTCCGAGTTTCGGCAGTCTCAAGAATACCAGACGGATATGGCGCTCCACATTCTGGAATTTGAGGCGAACGGGTTCATCGATTGTCAAAACCAGATTAAGGCCATAGACTCTGGTTTTCCAATTGGGAGGCTGAAAAGGCCGTCGGGGACCGAACTTTTCGAGGGAGAGGATTCTGAGGCGATTGAAACGAACGTGGCGGATCCAATGGTTGCCTCTCCGGAAGTGGAATACTCTGCACCGCCTGTCATTGTGCCTTCTACTAGAAAGGATTTGGAGAAGGATGTCTAGGGGCAGAGCCCTTGCAATTCTCCTTTTATTATCATTTTCATGAACTGGTCTGTAAAAACATAATTTTATTTTGGTGTGTGGTTGGAGGGGTCCTTCGAGGCGATCCCTACTTATGGTGGTGCTTTTGAAACACTTTTACTTTTTGGCTGGCGATAGTAAATTTTCCTCTGATTCTGGCGGTACATTGATTTGTTTTTCGAAGTATTTTATAGACAGACTCTTCACCGAGCCTCTTCGGGTATCGGTTCATTGGTCGCATCCTTCAACTAGATAGACGCTCTACCAAGCCTCTTGGGGCATCAGTTTATGGGTCGTATCTTTTAAGCAGATAGACGCTCTACCGAACCTCTCGGGGCATCGGTTTATGGGTCGCATCCTTCAAGTAGATAGACTCTCTACCGGGCCTCTTCGGGCACTGTTTGTGGGTCATATCTTTCAAGTAGATGGACGTTCTAACGAGCCTCTTGGGGCATCGGTTTATGGGTCGTATCTTTTAAGTAGATAGACGCTCTACCGGGCCTCTTCGGGCACTAGTTTGTGGGTCATATCTTTCAAGTAGATAGACGCTCTACCGAGCCTCTTGTGGGTCGTATCTTTTAAGTAGATAGACGCTCTACCGAGCTTCTTGGGGCATCGGTTTATGGGTGGTATCTTTTAAGTAGATAGACGCTCTACCGAGCCTCTCGGGGCATCGGTTTATGGGTCGTATCTTTCACTCTTCGTTCATAGCTTATTTCGTTTGGAGATTTGAGATTTGAGATTTGTCGATATTAGGGGGTAATCGTTCTTGCGAATGAAGAATCGAAGAGGAGATTTTATTAATTGGGGAGAGTGATTACATGTCTGCAATATCACAAAGACAAAGAACAAACACATAGACTTATTGGAAATAAGGAAATCAAAACGAATTACACTCTTGCCTATTGGTAAAATTTCTTCAGATTCGAAATGTGCCAAGTGCGAGGAATGGGGTTGCCCTCTAAGTCTTCCAATTGGTACAATCCTGGCTGGAGAGTGCGTGAGACGCGGTAGGGTCCTTCCCAAGTGGGAGCCAACTTTCCCAAGTTGCGAGGGTCGGAGACTTCGGATCGTCGTAACACCAAGTCGCCCATCCTTATTGCTCTCTCCTTCATCCTGGAGTTGTAGTATCGGGCGACTCTATGTTGATACGCGGCCATCCTGACTCTCGCTTTTTCTCTAGTTTCTTCTATAAGGTCGAGACTGCTTCTGAGGTGGTTGGGATTGGCCCTTTCACCGTACGCTTCAAGCCTCGGAGAGTGGGCTCCAATTTCAACGGGTATGACTTCATCTTTTCCAAAGGCGAGGCTGAATGGTGATTCTCCTGTTGTGGTTCTAGGGGTAGTTCGGTAGGCCCAGAGGAGACTCGGTAATTTGTCGGCCCATAATCCTCGAGCATTTTCTTCGCGTTTCTTCAACCCCTGTAAGAGAGTTCGATTGGTCACTTCCACTTGTCCGTTAGCCTATGGATGACTGACTGAAGTGAATCGTTGGTCGATACCGAGTTTTCCACAAAAATCTTTGAACCTTCGGCTCGCAAATTGGCTTCCGTTGTCGGTCACAAGAGTCCGTGGAATACCGAACCTGCAAATGATGTCATGATAGAAGAAATTTTTCGTCTCTCCGGAAGTAATCTTCTTCACCGCCTTGGCCTCGACCCATTTGGTGAAGTAGTCGATGGCGACGTACATCATTCGGTGTCCCTTAATCGAGTTAGGGAAGGGCCCTAACAAATCCATTCCCCACATAGCGAACGGGATAGGGTTGGAGATGAGTTTGTATGGAACTGCAAGGAGACGAGGTACGGTAGCGAACTTCTGGCATTGCTCGCATTTTCTGACGAAATCAGATGTGTCTTGCTGGAGAGTGGGCCAGAAAAAACCTCGGCGAAGGATCTTATGAGCCAATACTTTCCCGCCCGAGTGATCGCCACAGATTCCTTCATGGACTTCCCTCATGGCGAGTTCCACGGCGGAGTGTCGGAGACATTTCAACAAAGGCCATGAAAAGGATCGCTTGTACAACCCCTGTCCGTCGAGGATGTAATGGGCAGCCTTGGCGACCAGGCGGCGAGCTTCTTTTCTATCCGAGGGTGTGACACCATCTTTCAAGTATTGTACTATAGGATGCATCCAGCTGGGTTCCTCGTTGATTTGCAGGATTTCTTCTTTTTCAATGCTGGGCTGGGGGAGGATCTCAGTGTAGATGTTTCCTGGCTCAAACCTCCCAGATGAGGCCATTTTGGAGAGAGCGTCGGCGCGGGTATTTAAGGTTCGGGGGATTTGAACTATTTGGAATTCTTTGAAGGTGGAGATTTCATTCCCCACCTTCTTCAGATATTTGATCATTCGCTCTTCTTTAGCCTCGCTGAAGCCATTTACTTGGCTGACTACCAATTGGGAATCACTGTGGGCTCTGATCCGAACAACTAGTAATTCGGCGGCGAGAGCAATTCCCACGATCAAGGCTTCGTATTTTGCCTCGTTGTTAGAAGCTTTGAAATCAAGGCGCAAGGCGTACTCAGCAAGAAAATTATCTGGTCCTGTTATGACTAGACCGGCACCTCTACCCTCAGCGTTGGAGGAACCATCCACGTACAACATCCATAGTGGAGTTTGATTCTGCTGGCCGAGAGTCGGCTCTTCGGCTGGGACGCTTGGATCTTCGGGTACCGTGCGTTCCACAATAAAATCCGCAAGCACCTGGGATTTGATCGCTGGACGGGGCTTTATTTGGATGTTGAATTCGCCCAATTCAACCGCCCAATTAATTAGACGTCCTAAAGTTTTGGGCTTCTACAATATCTTCCGGAGAGGTTGGTCGGTGAGTATGGTGACATGATGAGCTTGAAAATATGGACGAAGTTTCCTCGCAGAGATGATGACAGCGAATGCAAATTTTTCAATCTCCTGGTATCGAGTCTTGGCGTCATGGAGTACTCTACTAACGTAGTAGATAGGTTGCTCCGCTTTCCCTTCCTGCCGAACGAGTACGGAGCTTACCGCGGCGGGCCCCACAACTAGGTAAAGGTACAAGTCTTCCCCAGGTACCGGCTTTGAGAGCAAGGGAAGCTCTCAAAGATATAACTTCAGCTGGTCGAAGGCCGTCTGACATTCTTCCATCCATCAAAAGTCTTTCATGCTTCGGAGAGTTCTAAAGAAGGGCAAGCACCTTTCGACAGATTTTGACATGAACCTGCTGAGGGCTGCGATCCTACCGGTGAGTCTTTGTACATCTTTGGCTTCCTTTGGTGCCATCATCTCTAATAGTGCTTTTATCTTTTCGGGATTGGCTTCGATTCCTCGCTGGCTCACCATGAAGCCTAGGAATTTCCTGGAGGTAACACCAAAAGCACACTTGGTTGGGTTCAGTTTCATTCGGTTCCGCCGGAGTACAACAAAAGCTTCTTCGAGGTCGGCGATGTGGTTCTATGCTTCGAGGCTTTTGACGATCATGTTGTCCACATATACTTCTATGTACTTCCCAATTTGTTCGGCAAAAATCTTATTGACGAGACGTTGGTATGTGGCACCAGCATTTTTTGAGGCCAAATGGCATAACTTCATAACAAAACAATCCTTGATCGGAGACGAAGGAAGTTTTTAGAATATCGGGGCCGTACATCTGAATCTGGTTGTATCCGGAGAAGGCATCTATGAAGCTTAACATCTCATGCCCGGCGGTGGCGTCGATGAGGTGATCGATCCTCGGTAGCAGATAACAATCCTTGGGACATGCTTTGTTGAGGTCCGTGAAATCAATGCAGATTCACCATTTACCGTTGGATTTCTTGACCATCACAACGTTGGCGTGCCACTCCGGGTTGCGAATCTCTCTGATGAATTTGGCATCAAAGAGCTTATCTACTTCTTCCTTGATGTGCTTTTGTCTTTCGGCGGCGAAGTTGTGTTTCTTTTGCTTCACAGGTTTGGAGTTTGGATCCACATTCAGTTTGTGGACAGCAACATCGGAGGGGATTCCCTACATATCGGAGGCGGACCAGGCGAAGACATCCAAGTTAATCTTTAAGAAATTGACAATGTTGGTTTTAAGCTTACCTGACAGGAGAGAACCTATTTGGACGGTTTGTTCTTCGGTACCAGAGAACAGGGGAATTTTCATGAGTTCTTCAACCGGTTCGCCATGCTTAACCTCAACTCGAGGGTCGGTACCGCCTATGGAGAAGGTTTCTTTGGCGGCTTTTTTCTTTTTCAACAAGGCGGCGTAGCACTCGCGGGCCTTCTCTTGGTCGCCGATAACCTCTCCCACACTGAGTTTGGTGGGAAACTTCATTTTCAAGTGGGCAGTGGAAACTACTGTCCCCAGTTCATTCAGTGCTGGTCTTCCGATGATTCCATTGTAAGTGGAACATACACGGACTATTACAAAAGTTTGCATCATGGTGCGTTGGTTTGGGTGAGTGCCAAACGTTACGGGGAGTTTGATTTTCCCTCGCACTTTGACTTCTCCTCCGGGAGAATCCGAAGATGGACCAGTCAACGGGTTCCAGCCTATCACTGCTAATATCCATTTCGGTGAAGGCATTTTGATGGAGAACATTGACTGAGCTTCCAGTGTCTATCAAGATTCGCCCCATATTACAGTTGGCAATGTTGAGTCAGACTACCACAGCGTCTTCGTGCTGTCGATCTATCTTTCCATAGTCTGCTTTGGTGAAGGTGATAGGCACACTGGTGCTTGGGTCAGCTCTTACCTTCTTCGGGGGGTTTTCTATGGAGTTGACCTGTCTCGCATAAAGAGCGCGCCCTTCGTCTGTTGGCCCTCCGGACGCCGGGCCTCCATAGATGATGTCAATATTTCTAATGATCTTTGGCGCCTCCTCCTGGTCCGAGGCTCTTTGCCGACTACTTTCAACTTGGTGGTTTGGTGAGCGATGATGTTCATTCGGTCGGTGAACTTCGGATCGTGGGCGCTGCTGGTTCCTTGGGGGATTTTGAAGGTAACGGTCAATCCTTCCTCGTCCTGCAATCCTTTCAATTTCATTCTTCAGATGATAGCAATTGTCGGTGGTGTGCCCATGATCTTGGTGGAAACGACGATATTTGTTAGAGCTTTTGCCTTTCCCCGCATTTCTCATCTTTTCAGGCCATCGTACGAGTTCTCTATCACGGATTTCGTACATGATGTTTGAGATGGTGTTGTTCAGTGGAGTGTAGTTGACCCTGTCAAATTAGGGATTCGGGGCACGACGACTTTATCGATCGTTATTCCTCACATGCTTTTGATTCGGTAGCGCCCTAGAGTCGTCTCTTCGCTTCTCAGTTCCTCGAGTGTTCTCCAACTCCCTTTCCATGGCGAATGATTCCTCATTGTTGATGTATCTGTCCGTAGTATCCATGAGTTCGCGGAGGTCACGAGGAGGATTTACATTCAAGGCGACCTTCATGTCTCTATCTCTGATGGCATGACGGAGTGCGGCGCGAACCATATCAAAGTTTAGTGGTGGAGTTCCACTCGGAACTGACGGATGAACTTCCGTAACGTTTCGTCCTTTCCTTGCCGCAGGGCCAAGAGAGCGTCGGCCGGTTTCTTTCGGGGCCAACTATTAATGAAGTAAGCGACAAACTCCTTTCCAAGTTTATGGAATGACTCGATGGAGTTGGGCCGCAATCGACTGAACCAATTGCTAGCGTTTTTATTCAGGTAGGCGGAAAAGGCTTTGCACATCGTCGCGTCAGAAGCATTTCTGATTATCATCGCGCGGCGGTAGGTTCGGAGAAACTCAAGAGGATCTAATGACCCATCATAGAGATCCAACCGAGGCATGTCCGAATTTGTGGCGACAAAGGCATTGGCGATTCTCGGAGTGAACGGGGAAGCGATCTCACTATCCCATTCCGCCAGGAAGTCCGGATCACACGGTGTCTTCATTTGCTGTTGAAGTTCTCTTATCTGACGCTGGAGTTCAGCCATGATGGCGGGGCTTTCTTCTGTTTGGATATTTTTCATTGGGCTTCTTATTTGCGGAGGTATTTGATTCTCATTTCGGTGGGCAAGGTTCGCCGGTTCCATCATTGAGTTGTCACCCCTTCGATGCCGAACATCACAACGATGGTCGGGTGGTGGGCTGGTGATGGAAGCAGACCCTTGTTGACGTTGATGGGGTCTTTGACTCCGAGGGTTTCGCTCCTCTGAGGATCCTTGCTCTTCTGGAATTTCGACGAGACGAAGTCCTCCGACCGGCGTATTCACGGGCGGAGGTGGCGCCGCCAGTTGGAGGGGGACCCTTTGGAGCACTTGCTGGAGGGCGACCGCAACACTTCCAAGTTGCTGTGTGAGTTGATTGAAGGCGGTCATTGTTACCGGAGTGTCGCCGGAGGTAATCATCTCTTCCATCTCCTCTATTGGTTCGTGGTCTTGTTGGCTTGCTTGGCTTCTCGTAACCATTCCACCGTTGAGTTGGGAGGTAGCTTTCGACTTTGGCATAGTCGGTCCCATGGATGACGCCAATCTAATGTCGCCCAAAATCTGACTACACGAACTAGCTTCGCAGAACTTGTAATCCTGCGCTCACAGAAAAAGCGTCAGTGGGCTCGGAGTTGTGGCTCCGGACGGCCACTTCGACACTCAGTCAGAGACGGGCAATCACAGATCATGGACGGGGAATGGGAGAGGGCTAAGTTAAGTTACCAGACCAGTTCAGAAGAGAGGGAGAGTCCAATCCCTTTGCTCGAGTGCGTAGCCCCCCTATTTATAGGGGTGGTGATCCACGATCTTGGAGATATCAATTGTGCCTTTGATTTCGCCCACGTGGAGCATGATGGCTGGCGAATAAACACGTGGAGATACGATTTCCGATGATTCTGGGCAAGGATCGCGGATGGTGACTTAGGCGGGATGTTTTGAATTCAAAAGCCGCGCCTGACGTGTAACGGCCGTCCGGATTTTCCGTTTGGGGGCGAGATCCCCGTGATTGTGCGTGATTCCCTTGGTAGCTCGGTACCGCTCAAGGGAGAAGTATCAAGGAGGTTCAATCAACACGTGGAGATACGATTTCCGTTATCACCTCGATTCTAATCACATTCACAGACACAGAAATAAAAAAAGAAAAGTAAAACAGATGAGAGAAAAACAACAAAAATTTCACAACCTCACGTTTCCTCTAAAATCTTCTCATTTTAAGTCATTTTTTTATATATAAAATCTACGGTGGATAGTTGTTCTTCCAGCACCCCCCAGCTACCACATGGCAACCATCCATTGGCCAGCACATTTCAGCCTCAAACGGGACATCTCTAAGTTACCATGCGAGTTTATAAATAAGAGTGTATAAGGAATACAACCATAAATTGTGAACTAAGTTAGAGAGGGAGTGTTTGAGGATTCCGGCCGGCCGACCGACGATTCCGGTGAACGGAAAACATGGCGTCGGCATCTCTCCTAAAGTCGTCTCCCGTTCTAGACAAATCCGAATGGGTGAAGGGGCAATCCATTCGCCTTCCTTCGGCCATGTCCTTCCGTTCTTCTCACACTGCTCCCTCTACTCTCACCGTTCGTGCCGGATCTTACTCCGATGAGTTCATCAAGACTGCGGTAAGCTTGCTTCTATCCTTTCTTAAGTGATCGACTAAGGGAAGTTGTATATTGGCCCCTTCTAGTGTATTTATGACAACTCTTTTGCACTAGAGGGGATGTCCGAAGTAAGAAAAAGGGGCCAATATAATTTCCAGTGACTAAATCCTCTATTTTAAGTATTTACGTATACTGTGTATCTCTCTTATATCTCTTTGAGGAATGATAGATGCAAGGGTCCTCTTTATGCAAGGGCTAAAGATGAATAGATCATGTCATTACGTGCAACCGAATTCAGTTTCTCAACCGACTTTAAAATGAAGTGGATCTATTCAAGGGCCCTTGCATCTATAACTTTCATTATTAATTTCATATTGAGTTGACTCGGCAGAGTTTTCACTCAACCAGGGGAGGTTTCTAAACATTATTAGGCCATGTTTGGATTTTGAGAACCGATTGTGAGTCCAAAACTGATTTTGGGATACAATCGGTTGCCATAATCTCAAACGAACAGGGCTGAATTTTGAGTCCAATATTCAGTTTTGGACTCACAATCGGTACTTAAAATCCCAAAAAAACATGTACTTAGTGAAATATCTTATGATGTGCTTATGCGGGTAAGATTACCTCTGTTTAAGGTTTTTAATGAAGATCTTATCTTGGAATATTAATGGTTTGGGTTCCCAGGAGAAAAGAATCCAAATTAAAGAATTACTTAAAATTTGGAGGCCTGAAGTAGTGTGCCTTCAGGAAACCAAGTTGGCGCACATTAGCAGAATAGTCATGAGAAACATGGGGTTAAAAAATGAGTGGGATTTTGCTTTCTTAGCTTCTAAAGGAGCTTCGGGGGGCATTCTGGTAGCTTGGGACAAGGCTAAATGGGTCTTTAAGGATGTATGGTGTGGAGTTTTCTCTCTCTCAGTAGCTCTCCGAAAGTCGAATGACAATTCTGATTGGTTATTCTCTGGAGTCTACGGTCCTACATTATCAGCTGACAAGAGTCTTTTTTGGGAGGAATTGGCAAAGATGAGAAATCTCTGCTCTTACCCATGGTACATCGGGGGAGATTTCAATGAAATTTTAGAAATAGGGGATAGGTTAGGGTGTCAGCGAGTCAATACAGGTATGAGAGATTTTTCTGACTTCATTGCGATCAATGAGTTGGTAGATCTGCTGTTGGGCGGTGCTTCTTTCACTTGGGCCAGAGGATCGAACAGGAGTAGGCTCGACAGATTCTTACTTTCGGGAGATTGGTTGGCAATAATTCCGGAGGTCTATCAGAAAGCTCTAGTTCATTCAGTTTCTGATCATTGCCCTATTCTCTTAGATCCTAAAATGGAGTCGTGGGGTTCGGCTCCTTTTAGATTTGAGTTAGCATGGTTGGAAGATACCCTTATGGAGGCAAAATTAGTAAGATGGTGGTCTGATTGTGTCTTTGAAGGTCCAGCTGATGTAATCATTGGCAAAAAATTAAGATTCCTTAAGTCAAAATTAAAAGAGTGGGCTAAGGAGAAGAAAGAGCTTGACCATGGTAGGAAGCGGATCCTGGAGGATAGAATGCTGGAGCTAAATGCCCTAGAAGAGTGTGGATTGGCGTCGGAAGAAGACTATGAGGAACGAGGAAGGTTAAGCCAAGAACATAAAGGGCTGCTGCTGCTTGAAGAAATTTCTTGGCGTCAAAAATCCCGAGTCAAGTGGTTGTCTGAGGGCGACAAAAACACAGCCTACTTCCATGCCATGGCTAGCGCCCGAAGGAGAAGAAACAGAATTGAATCTTTAGTGGTGGAGGGGGTCTGTGTGACGGACAAGGAGAAGATTATTGTGGAAATTCTTGATTTTTACAGGTCTTTGTACTCAGCTGATGGGATGCTTCGTCCAATTCTTCAAGAGATTCCGTTTGATAGTTTAAGCTTGGAGGAATCTGCTAGGCTGGAAATTCCTTTCTCTGAGGAGGAAATTATGAAAGCGTTGTTCTCTTTAGCGAAAGATAAAGCTCCTGGACCAGATGAGTTATGTTTGGCCTTTTTTCAACTATGTTGGGAAGCTGTTAAAACTGACTTACTAAAATTTTTCCATAAATTTTTTGAGGGAGTAGTTCTCGACAAAGGGACTGGTGCTACTTTTATTTCCCTTATTCCAAAGATAGAAGGGGCGTCAAAAGTTTCGGAATTTCGTCCGATTAGTTTGGTGGGTAGCCTGTACAAAGTTCTTGCTAAGGTTTTGGTGGATCGCCTCCAAGTGGTTTTACCATCAATTATTTCGGATTGTCAAAGCGCTTTCATAAGTAACAGACAAATTCTTGATTGCTCATTGATTGCTAATGAAGCTATCGATTATTACAGAAGGAATGGGGAAGGAGGGATTCTATGCAAGCTTGATATGGAGAAGGCCTATGACAGGGTGGACTGGGGAGCTTTAGATTATCTGCTGGGTCGAATGGGCTTTGGTGACCGATGGCGATGGTGGATCAGAAATTGTTTAGCGTCCGCTTGGTTCTCTGTTTTGATCAACGGCTACGCTAAAGGTTTTTTCAAATCAACTAGAGGTTTGAGGCAGGGGGACCCATTGTCTCCTTTTCTTTTTGTGATTGTAGCAGAATCCCTTTGCAGATTGATGAAGAAAGGAAGTGAGTTGGGTCTCTTTGAAGGATTTCTAATAGGCAACAATAGGGTAGAAGTATCGATTCTTCAATTTACGGATGATACTCTCCTGTTTTGCTCTCCGGTTGTCTCCCAGATTCTAAATCTTAAAGCAAGCAATCTTAAGGTGTTATGAGATGGTCTCGGGCCAAAGATCTAATTTTGCGAAATCAAGGTTGTATGCGATCAACATTCCCGAGTGTGACGCTTCCTCTTTTGCAGGTATCCTGGGTTGTGCCTTAGATTTTCTACCAGCCTCTTATCTTGGCCTTCCGCTAGGAGTGGGAAGACCAAACAAAAATTTATGGATACCCATTATTCATAGAATTGAGCGGAGATTGGACACCTGGAAGCGCAACTTAGTATCCAAAGGCGGTAGGCTGGTTCTCATAAAAGCAGTTTTATCAAATATTCCGATATATTTTCTTTCTCTTTTTAAATGTCCTGTGAGTGTAGCTCAGAGAATTGAGCAAATCCAGAGAAGATTTTTGTGGGGAGGATCGAGTTCTTCAAAACGGATTCCTTTGGTTAAATGGAGCGCGGTTTGCCTCCCTATAAAAAATGGAGGATTGGGTCTTAGGAGGGTTCAAGGTTTTAACAAAGCTCTATTGGGAAAGTGACTTTGGAGGTTTGGCGAAGAACAGTCTTCTTTGTGGGTTAGAGTTATTGGAAGTAAGTATGGGTTTACGAAAGGAAACTGGTGCTCTGCTGACAATTATAAATTCAAAGGTGCAACGGTGTGGAGGGATATTTTGAAGGTGGAGGTTCTTTTTACGAAAGACATTCGTTTCAAGGTCTATGTGGGGGATAGGATTCGTTTTTGGCTGGATCCTTGGTGCTCGGTTGTGCCTCTCAAGGAGCTTTTTCCTGAATTATTTATGGTGTCTTCTCAGAAAGGGGCATGGGTCAAGGAATGCTTCGAAAGAGTGAATGCGAAAGTGGTTTGGACTCCCAAGTTTAGAAGAGCCTTTTTTGATAGAGAATTAAATTATCTTCAAGGATTCCTGTCTCTAATAGAAGCTTGCTACATCAAGAAATCGGGAGCAGATTGTCGAGTATGGTTTTGGAGCCCCTCTGGCTTATTTTCAGTTAAAACTTTTTACCATTACATGATTTTTAGTATAGCGGAGCCTCTTTCTTCCTCACTATGGAAGTTCTTTTGTCCGCCGAGAGTTGCTTTCTTTGGGTGGTCTGTTTTCATTGGTCGTATTCAGACAATGGATTTTTTGAGGAAGCGTGGAATGTGGTTGGTGGATCACTGTCCTCTCTGCTTATCTGATGGCGAATCAATAGATCACCTTTTCATTCATTGCAAGGTAACAAGAGACATTTGGGGTCTCATTTTCGCTCGCTTTGGGGTCTGTTGGGTCCCATCCAAAACTATGGCTGATTTCATTAGGAGTTGGGAGTGGAATCCTTGGAGAAAGAAAGGCAGGACTCTCTGGAAGATGTGCCTTGTGGCTACTTGGTGGTTCTTGTGGAAAGAGAGGAATGCGCGAGTTTTTGAAGGAGAGGCTAGGTCTCCCTATTGGATTTATGTAAAGCTGATAGCTGCTGTTATATCTTGGGCTAGGAGCCTCCCTTTGTTTCGTTTTGTTTCAGCTTTTGATCTTTGGGAAGGATGGGCGACCATCTGCACGGAAGGGGTAGCAAAGTGAAAATCATCCAATCTTGGCATTCTCCTTCAGATGGGCTAATGAAGCTTAACTTCGATGGTTCGTCTCTTAGTAATCCTGGAGAAGCAGGAATTGGGGGTTTATGTAGAAATGACAAGGGGGAAGTTCTTTGGGCTTACTTGGGGCCTATCGGAGTAGCGGACTCAAATGAAGCAGAGGTAAGAGATGTTCATAGCGGGATCAAGTATTTGGATAGATCAGCTTTTGATAAAATCATAGTGGAAGGGGATTCCTTAAATGTAATTCGCTGGCTTTCGGGTGAGGCGCTCCCTCCTTGGAGATTTTTGCCTTTTTTCGAGGAAATTGAGGACCTGGTTCAGGGTTCTTCTATTGTGTTTGATCATGTAAGGAGAACAGCCAATGCTGAAGCAGATTCTCTAGCTAGGGGAGGTGTTTTTAGAACAGATTTAGAATGGTTTGATTATCTTCCTCCTTGACTTATTGTAATTTTTTCTCTTCTTATTGTATCTCTTCAGGACCATCTCGGTTATGTTTTTTATATAAATCTGCCCTATTCAAAAAAAAAAAAAAATGAAATTTTGTTTTTTTACTTAGTTTCGGTTGAAATCCGAAAACGAGATTTAAAACCATGCTCACAACTAGGTCAACAAAGTCAACTTAGCTTAGTTCTGAATCTATCATTGAGGTTTTGAACATCTATCAGTTATCATTTTGTGATATTCTTTTGTAGAGTTGATAAGAGTGCTACTTGTTTCGTAGGTTGCAAGCAAGACCAAGAAAAGAGAAATAGTGATCCCTGACCCAGACAACAGAATACCAATTGTCTTTTTGGGTAAGTATTGCATCATTTTATTAATTTTGTTAAACATTAATAAAATTTTGGCAGTTGTGAGAAATCACTTTGGTTATACTTTCTCCCTGGTGAGCGCTTCATTTTATCTTTGTTGATTAAAATTCTCATTTATGACTAGACATAGGTGGCACGATACACTTATCGGTGTTATTACGTGCTCTAGGAAAGTAATTCTTTAAGACACTTCTATACATAGTTTTAGATATCAAAGATATTTTGATGTATATCTATGCCAATACTGATATATCAACTGATATCTCGCAATATTTTGGTATATTTTAAAATATTTCGACATTTCAAGATATATATCGCTATTTTTACCACTGATATCGTGCGATGTTATGGAAATATTTTAAAATATTTCGATATATCGGGCAATATATCGCAATTTTCTTAAAGCCCTAATGTTAACGGTAATTTGAAATATTGACATTTTAAAACTATGTTTCTAGATAGGTTCGCGGAAGAAGAAAAGGAAAAGAATGAGACAAAGCCCAATAGGAAAAAGTGATTTTTCTCTATATTAACAATATTTAGGGCTAACTAGCCTATTTATACAAGTAGAAAAGGAAAAGAATGAAAGATTCTTCATTCCATACGATATTCTAAAACTCTCACCCCTCAAACATATATGTTTCCTTAAACCATTGACAGCTTTTTACTTGATGGTTGTGATGGTAAGCCGATAAACCCTTAGTACATTTGCTACCTAGTTAGAGCTTGAACATATTTAGGAATGAGTGCCTCTACTTTTTTTTTCATATAAAAACTAAAAATCAATCAATTTGTTTCAAAAGAAAAACTAAAAGCAATTTGGGTTAAGTTCTATGGCATCCCTCTCCATGTTTGGGCTATATCTGTAGTTGAAGCCTTGGGTAAGCTTCTTGGTCGAGTATTAGAAGTTAAAATTGAAGGGAATAATAATCAGTGTATGACATTCGTGTCTGCTAAAATTCTTGCCCCTTGGTGGAAACCTCCGCCTCCCTATATTCAAATTCATATTTCTGGCCAATGTTTCCCAATCGGTGTTGAAGTTCAAAGGCGCCTGAAGATATCTGATCCTTATTTCCTGGAAAAAATTGCGCCGGTGCCGGAACTACCGCTATCTATCCCACTGGAATGCTTGGCGAGGGTATTCGTTGAACCCTCGGGATCTACCCCATTAAATTTGAATTTCAAATCGCTGCCCTTGACAGGGGTGTCGGGACTTGACAACAATGAGGGCTACGCTTCTCTTCCTTTGAGTAAGGGGAAAAGGCAATACCTTAAGGGGTCCCATCACAAGCACCGTTCTGGCAGTGCTAACCCTTTTCGTTCCTGGCCTAGGAAGGGAAGATTTTTAAATGGGAAGAAATGCTGGGGATCTGGTAGATTTGGAGCCTACAAATCTGCCCAGGAAAGGTGCGTATCTAGTTCTAGGCCTGCAAGTAAGTTCAGATCCAGAAGGATGGTCAAGGATTGTCAGAGAGGGTCTTTACTCAGACCAAGTGAAGGAGTAGGTCCTGCCCTGGAACCTATATTAGAAAGTCCAGAAATTTTCTTGAGGAAAGTCGCCACTTTGGGTGGGACTACTATTCTTCGCAGGGCTGGGATGTCCTGTGGATGAGACACCTTGCAGTCTAGTTCGGCCTCTGCAGGGATCTGCATGAGGCAATTGGTGCAGGAATACTTTTGATCAGTGGGTTGAGTACAGACTTATCTAAAGTCAGGATTTTCATGAGTCAGGAATTGGCCCAGTTTCCTCGAAGCCTTCCCCCCTGATTAAGTGGATGGGCTGGTTTCTTCTGATAGATTTTGAAAGACTATAGGCTTCCTGGTGGGGGTTTATTATTGTCTTAAAAATGACGTTTTGGTTGCTTTGCAGTTGCCGCTGAAGAATGCCAAGATCTACATGGCTTAGTCATCTTACAAAAATTGCCTTGGGAGGGAAGTTAAAAGATTTTAGTGATTTTAGATTTTTGGAGATTGTGCTTGAGTAACCCACTAAGGGTAATGATGATTACAGAACTCGAAGCGTGGCGGATAACTGCTTTAGGATTGGAGGGCAGCCTTAATTGCACTGGGGATAACCTGGTTCTAAATAATAATTTTTTTGGAAACCGTCACTCTGGTGCTTTACTGCTGCCTCATAATAGCGGGAACTCTTCAAAATGTGGTTAATTGTCCCCTCCTTTTACCTAGTTCAAGTTGTTTCTTGAAAGATCATTCAAAGCGGTCCATTCTCTTTCCTTCGCTGGATTTGGTTCTTGGTTTATTATGGAAGCCCATCGTGAATCGGCCTCCTCTGTGTTTTCCCCCTCGGGCTCGCTTCTTGGCAAAAAAGGGAAATTGCCAGTGGACCTATTTGAGATGGAGACGGCCTTAAGGTCTCTGAGAAACCTGGCCTATTTGGAGGAACATGCATCCAGATTTTCGCCCACCCAAAAAGAAGTCGAAAGAGATTCTTCAAAGAGGCTTTGGAAGTCCTTTAAGGTGGATGTGAGTAGATCACCAGAAAAACTTTTTAGTCTTTCCAGTTTTTGGAGTATTAAGAAATCTCATTCCCCGCTACATAAACATCTTCTATTCATCAATCTCTTGAAGGAAGAACAAAATTTAAGGCGCCTTCGTTGGGAGGAGCAAAGGATGGCTACAATTCAAAATCTAGAGGATTAGAAGATAAAACCCCTTATGATGAGGAGATTTCGTTGTTGTTTCTCGATGAAGAGGTATATGTCTTTGAGATCCTGAATCTTTTTCTAGAGCTAAAGAAATCTTCTATTTAGCATCACACTTTTTAGCCGCAGAATGATGGTTTAGTTTTTGGAAAAAGGCGGCTGGAGCAGGAAAATTCGGCCTTTGGATTGGTAGGCCTTACTTTTGTTTTTGTTAAAGATTGTTGACTCTGTATTGGTGTGGGAGCGTTAGATTGAAGTTGGCAAATGTACAGATTACTGACAAGGGAAGACAGATTGGTAAAACACTGATAAATAAAATACGAGCCCATGAATTTATCCTCTCTCTATTGGTTGTTGTTTAGTTGAATTTTGGTTGGGTAAAAGTGAAAGTTGGGAAGACATAGACGATGACTGAATACTGGTATAGATTTCAGGAGGCTGCTTAGTTTATTTTGGACTGGTGCCGGCCTGTCGGTCCAGTACACCTTAATATTTTGTAATGCAGGATGGGACTACTGGTCCTGACTGCTATCTTAATATTAATGAAATTTGTCAATTTAAAAAAAAAAAAAAAAAAACTAAAAGCAATTTCAATTTGGATTATCCTTGCATTAGAGATTGAATTTTGAGACCGTTTAGTCGCACTTTGTCTGATGTTGGATGAGTACCACGGGATCACTAATTTACAAACAACTCTAATGTCAAGTTCATGTATGATACTGTAGGAAATCGACGGACAATGGTCCGATCAAAATCGCGATTCAAAGCAAGATAAAAAAAACCACACAATAGCAACCACAAAGAACACACTATTTTTACGTGGTTCGGCAAAGCCTATGTCCACGGGCAATCCAAGAGAAATATTCCACTAATCAAGAAGTAACAAGATTACAATAGATTCCTCAATCGATCCAACACTTGATCGATTCTCAAACCCTTCCCTTGTAACCCTTTTACAAAAGCCCTTCTTGATTTCCTCTCTTGTAGTACACACAAGAGAAAATCCATCGCCTCCGCCCTTCTCCACAAGCCAAAAGAATCCCTTCTTTTCCCTTGTATTTAAGAGGCACAAAAAACCCTTGTTTTTGTTCTTCCCAACTCTCCAAGAGGCACTAAGCAACAAAACCTTTCTTCTCTTTTTCTTAGTCCAAGAAAAAACGTCACTTTTTCTTTTCTCACTTGTAAAGTCGTGAGAGATGTGGGGAATATTTCATCAATGGTTTCACAAACCCAAAAGTAACTTTCTTTATTTGGATACCCACCAATATTGGTAACTATTACCATAGCTTGGGAAACAAGCCACTTTCCCAACAATCTCCACCTTGGCTTGTTTCAAAGCCACATGAAGATCAACTGTACTGTGTACCCTCAAGAACACAGCTCCGCACCTCCTGCACAAGGTGCCCACCCCACTCGTTGGGGTGCCCCACCAATGATCAATGTCTGGTGATGTTGGCCAAGTCTAAGCAATGCTTGAACTTAGTCACTGTAACTAGCTTAGTCAACATATCCGCTGCATTCTCATTCGTATGTACTTCCTTCAAGTGAATACTTTCATCTGCCACCCACTCTCTTATCTTGTGGTGTCTCACATGAATGTGCTTAGTTCTAGCATGATACACTTGATTTTTCGCTAAATAAATAACAGTCTGACTGTCACAATGCAACAACACACTTCCTTGCTTCAGTCCCATCTGGCGAACAAGACCAACCAACCAAATGGCCTCCTGGGCTGCCTCACCTGCTGCCATATATTCTGCCTCTGTCGTAGACAAAGCAATCGTAGTCTGAAGTGTCGCCTTCCATGAAATAGGTGCATCGGCTAATGTAAACAACATATAACCTCTAGTAGACCTCCTCTCATCTAAATCACCTGCATAATCGGCATCCACATATCCTACTAACTGTGTAGAAGTACAATGCCCATCAAACATGATGCCAAGATCCGCCGTACCTTTCAAGTATATGAGAATCGACTTTATCGCATTCCAATGCTCTTTTCCTGGATTGCTCATATACTCACTAACCACACTGGCTGCCTGTGATATATCTGGCCTACTGCATACCATAGCATACATGAGGCTCCCCACTACGCTGGCATATGGAACTCGAGACATGTAGTCCAACTCCTCATCTGTAGTAGGACATTGCTCTGCAGACAACGTGAAGTGATTCGCTAGTGGAGTGCTAACTGGCTTAGCATTTGACATATTGAACCTCTCCAACACTTTCTCCACATACTTCTTCTGCATTACCCATAGCTTCTTTACTTTCCTGTCTCTATGGATCTCCATCCCAAGGATCCGTTTTGCAGCCCCTAGATCCTTCATATCAAACTCCTCTCTCAACATAGACTTCAGAGAAATAATGTCATGCTTGTTCTTGGCAGCAATCAACTTATCATCGACATATAACATCAAGATAATAAAAGAACCATCATTAGTACCTCTAAAATAAACACAACAATCATACTCACAGCGTGTGTAGCCAATCTGCAACATGTGGGAATCAAAGCGCTTGTACCATTGCCTGGGAGATTGCTTTAATCCATAAAGAGACCTCTTTAGCTTGCAAACATATTCTTCTTTACCCTGCTCTTTGAACCCCTGTGGTTGCTCCACATATATTTCCTCCTCCAACTCACCATGAAGGAATGTTGTCGTAACATCGAGCTGCTCTAGCTCTAAATCCGACATAGCTACCATCGCCAATAAAACACGTATTGATGTGTGTTTCACTACCGTAGAGAAAATCTCATTATAATCAACCCCCTCTTCTTGTGCGTAGCCTTTATCTACCAAGCGAGCTTTAAATCTCTCTTTTTCCTTCTCTGATATAGCTTCTTTCTTTCGAAATATCCACTTGCACCCGATCACTTTCCTGTCCTTGAGCTTTTCAACAAGCTCCCAAGTGTTGTTCTTCTGGAGTGATTCCATCTCTTCCATCATAGCTGCCATCCACCTATCATGCTACACACTACTAATAGCATCCTGAAAAGTAGAAGGGTCACCCGTACCAACAACTAAAGCAAAAGATAACATATCTTCAAAACCATACCTGACCGGTGCTTTGGTATTTCTCTTTGGTTTGCCTATGGCAAGACTCTCATGTTGCCTCTGTGGCTCCTGGCTACTGTCAGACTACACCCTCAATTTGCTTAGGATCTACAACTGTATCACTAAGCTCCACCTCTATCGAAGTTCCATCTGCATGGACTGTCTTCTCCACCACTGTTTTCTCTCACCATGTGGCTTTCATCAAACACCAAATCTTTGATGATCACCTTTTGAGCAACTGGATCCCAAAGCTTATAGCCTTTAACTCCATCTTCATAACCGAGAAATATACACGGCTTGGACTTTGGATCCAACTTTGACCGTTGCTCACTCTGAGTGTGAACATATGCTGAACAACCAAATATCCTCAACGCGGGATAGTCAACTGTCCTCCCTGTCCACACCTCCTCTGGAATCTTAAAGTCAATAGGAGTAGACGGTGATCTGTTCACTAGAAAACATGCCATATTAACTGCCTCAGCCCAAAAATGCTTTGGAAGATCTACATTCAATCTCATGCATCTCGTTCTTTCCTAGGGCTGCAACTTGGGTTGGGTTTTATCTGACTCGCATCGACCCGACCCGAAAATAGCTTGGGTTGGGTTCATGTTTCTCGGGTTTCGGGTCGAGCCGGGTCTCTGATCCAAAAGCTCGCATGAATCTCGGGTCGAGCCGGGTTTGAAGGGGCCTGACCCGACCCGAGTTACTTAAGTTATAGAATGTATTTTTTTTCTAAAACTTTGTTACTTTAAAAGTGAAAACTTAAAAGTAAAACTCATGCACGCACGCAACCACAAGGACTCTTTCCATTCTGTTTGTTTCCCCCCTTTAGCTCCAGGGTTTCAAGTTTCAACTAAATAGTTAATGCACTAAATAGTTTGTTGTTTATCTCATATGAGTATAATCATTTTCATTTGGTAATGCATCAATTTATTCTCTTTGGATTAGTTATTAGTTAATGCACTAAAGAGTTTGCCATGCTTGAGTTTTTCTACTTCTATGAGTTGAGTTGCCTTGCCAAACAAGAGTTTTCCTTAAAAAATTGCATCAACGTAAAAAAACCCGACCCGACCCGAGATATTTCTCGGGTAGGGTTGGGTTCTTCAAAACCAGACCCGCCCGACCCGAGTTGCAGCCCTACTCTTTCAATAAGTGTCATGTTCATGCGCTCAGCTACACCATTCTGCTGTGGACTACCTGGAGTAGTGAATTGTCTCGTAATTCCTTCGTCCTTGCAGAATTTGTTGAATTCCCTGTTCTTGAATTCCAACCCATTATCTGTTCTCAAGTACCTCACATGCCTTCCTGTCAGCTTCTCCACTTTTGCTTTCCTGTCAAATTTTGTGAATGACTCTGACTTGTGTTTCATAAAATACACCCATACTTTTTTGGAGTAGTCATCAATGAAAGAAATAAAGTAAACTGCTCCACCTTTAGATGGTTCCTGTACGGGTCCCCATACATCTGAATGTACATAATCCAAAACACCCTTGCTTGTATGAAGCCCTGTCTTGAACCTGACCTTACACTACTTTCCATACAGACAATATTTGCAGAAGCCCAGTTTACACTTTCTCACCCCCTTTAGCAATTTTCTCTCGTGAAGAACCTGCAACCATGGTTTAAAATTTCGGTTTTGGTAACCGTTTTGGACCCCACCAAAAATCGAAATTTGGTAATATGGTTCCAAATTTCGGAATTTCGGACCGAAATTCCGAAATTTTGTAGCACTTTTTTTTTCTAATAAATAATGTCATTAAATCGAAATTTCGGTCGAAATTTTAAACCATGCCTGCAGCCCCTTCTCGCTCATATGACCTAAACACATGTGCCATAGAGCCGCGTCATCTGTACCTGAGTCAACTGGAGTAGTAACAGCTGCTCCACTTGTCACTGTATTCCCTAGCAACCTGTACAAGTTGCCTTCTTTCTTTTCCTTCATGACAATCATTGCCCCCTTAGTCACTTTAAGGTTTTCTAGCAACGCCGAACGCTTCGCGGTTCTTGATCGGCAAGATCGATCCAATAGCTCTGATACCAATTTGTAGAAAATCGACGGACAATGGTCCGATCAAAATCGCGATTCAAAGCAAGGTAAAATAAACCACACAATAGCAACTACAAAGAACACACTGATTTTATGTGGTTCGGCAAAGCCTACGTCCACGGGCGATCCAAGAGAAATATTCGCCTTCGCCCTTCTCCACAAGCCAAAAGAATCCCTTCCTTTCCCTTGTATTCAAGAGGCACAAAAAACCCTTGTTTTTGTTCTTCTTAATTCCAAGAGGCACTAAGCAACAAAACCTTTCTTCTCTTTTTCTTAGTCCAAGAAGAAACGTCACTTTTTCTTTTCTCACTTGTAAAGTCGTGAGAGATGTGGGGAATATTTCCTCAATGGTTTCACAAACCCAAAAGCAACTTTCTTTATTTGGATACCCACCAATATTGGTAACTATTACCATAGCTTGGGAAACAAGCCACTTTCCCAACAGATAAGAATCTAGCTTTGATACCAAATTGGTGCAAACTTAAGCTTTGATATCAATTTGGTGCAAATCCAGCTATGAGACAATTTTGAAGCAAACCTAGGGTTCGGAGGTTGATTCATGGGAATTAGAACCAACTTTGTCACAATATAATCAACCACAAGTAGTAATCAAACGACCATTAGGTTTTCACAAAGATTCCAAGCTTTTGAATTCTTTTGCCAATAGAAATCAAATCAGCCAAGAGAGTTCCATAAAATAGATTATAAATCAAGTAAATCAGCTCGCTAGTCAATAATAACCAGATGTCTAATCAGGTCCGACAACAAATCATATCTATAAAATAAACTCCCTAACTATGGCCCAGAGGAATCTAGAAGGGGTAATGAAATAAGGGTAGGGATATGTGTAGGGTATAGGGTTAAGGGGAAATGATGGTAGGCTATAATGAAAATAAGAATGTAGGAAACATTTGCACTTGGGCAGTGTGCAATACCTCGACCTTGGTCATCTAGATCAATGTTTCAAAACGCAGATTTGGGTCAAAATGTGGTCGAAGAAAATCCTAGCATTTGGGCAGTGTGCAGGACCTCGACCTTGGTAGTCTAGATCAATGTTTCAAAACACAGATTTGGGTCAAAATGTGGTCGAAGAAAATCCTAGCATTTGGGCAGTGTACAGGCTCAACCTTGGTAGTCTAGATCAATGTTTCAAAACGCAGATTTGGGTCAAAATGTGGTCGAAGAAAATCCTAGTCGACTCAGCACGACACGCTCAACTACTCAGTTGACGCAGCCATAGCTTGGGGAGAGTCAAAGGAGTTTTTATTGAGCTCTGCATGGCAAAACACAGAAGCCGGCGGCAAAACATGGAACACGGCCAAGGGAAAAGAGAGTCGACTCGGGGGAGTCCACGATGACGTGGGGGAGTTTTAAAATTATGGTCTAGATATATGTAGCCTCCAAGAGAAGAAAGAGATATAGCTAGAGATATGAGAAGGAGGGGCCGCGAAGACAAGGAGAGATGAATAAAAGAAGGATTAAGGTGATCTCGAAAAGGAAGAAAGATCGAGATCCATAAAAGATCAAGATCATGATCAAGGAAAGAAAATAAGATCGAGATCGAGAAAAGTTCAAGCAATGTTACCTGGAATGCGGTTCGTTCCGGTATGTGGTACGGGTATGGGGTACGATGAGGATATGCTATGTTGGTTCGCTATTCGGGGTCGCGGGTTAGCTTGGAGCGCTAATTCGAACTCACACACACATATATAATTTCATATATTTTTACAAGAATATTATTCCATAGTACACTGCATACATTTGATACACAGAATATAAAAACCTCGTGTATGTCATACATATGAATATCCTTCCATAGTCCATACTACATCCATCTAATAAAAATAAAAAAATAAAAAAAACCTCATGTATGCCCTACATATTTTTTAAAAAGAAAGCTCTAGTTCTAATCCAACCCAACATATATAAAATTTGTAGTTCTCGATCCATCTCTCCCTTAGTCTATATACATCTCTCTCTTTCTCTCCCGCGGGTCGTCATTTTTTGTGATCCGGGTCGCTAGCGAACCACTTTTGGGATCGTGCGACCCCGGATCGATTCGGAGGGCGGATGACGAATCCGATAACTACGAGTTCAAGATCATGAAAAGGGAATGAAGATCAAGGGGAAGAAAAACATAGGGAAAGGGGGAAAGTGTTTATAAACCCAACAGAGAGTGAAAAGGGGGGAAAAAGGGAATGGTTTATAAACCCAACTGGGAATTCTCTCTCCATCTCTCCCCTAGTCTATATGCATCTCTCTCTCTCTCTCAGGTAGTCATTTTTGGTAATCCGGGTCTCTAGCGAACCACTTTTGGGATCGTGCGACCCCGGATCGCGGGTCGGAGGGCGGATGACGAATCCGATAACAATGAGTTCAAGATCATGAAAAGGGAATGAAGATCAAGGGGAAGAAAAACACAGGAAAAGGAGGAAAGTGTTTATAAACCCAACAGAGAGTGAAAAGGGGGGGAAAAGGGAATGGTTTATAAACCCAACTGGGAAGAGTGAATAGGGGGAAAAGAGGGAACGATTATAAACCCAATCAGAAAGGCTGAAAAGAGGGATATGAGAGAACGGTTTATGAACCAAATCGGGAAGGGTGAAAAGGGAAAAAAGTGGGATAATGAAGGTAAAATGTAAGGAGGGAGCAAGAAAAGGAATAATGCAAGATGGGAGAAGAGGGAGATGGAATAGTAGAAGAGGGGAGGAGAGAAGAGAAAGAACAAAAGAGAGAGGGAGGGCATACCTTGACATGAGAGGGGTTTTTTCTCACATTTTTTCCAAGATTTCGGAAACTTCGTCCTTCAGGACTTTTATATGAGGGTTGAGTGATTTTCGTTTCAAGTTTTGTACTTACTAAAAATAATATCTTCACTTACTATAAATAATAAGATCATCTTTGCCGTATTAACTAAAAATTGTAAGTTTGTACTTACAAAAAATAGTAAGTCCATGATGTGTGGTGTGGGCTTGGGTTTAGGTAATAGGTCATAGACGCATAATTAATAAGCAATTAAAGTGGGTCATAGGTTTGATGTGGACATCTCCCACATATCTTAAGATTTTTAAGGCTTCCTCCTTTATGTCTTTTATAAGAGGCTTGAGGGATTTTTCGGCAAGTTTTATTCTCACTAAAAATAGCAAGTCCAGCCTTACTAAAAACAGTAACTTTGTCTTTAGCAAAAGGAGTACGTCCGTATTTAATAAAAATAGTAAGTTCGTACTTACTAAAAATAGTAAGTCTGTGACGTGTGGGGACGAGCTTGGGTTTAAGGTACTGGGTCATAGGTAATAAGAAAATAAAGTGGGCCATATGATTGACATCCTCTACATTTAGGCTAAACAAATGCTGATAATTCAAATAAAATCCTAATAAAGGAAAATAACACATGTCCTATAGGGCAATAGGAAAAAAAACTCGATCTGATGGCTAATATGACTGAATCACATCAATGTCGGATGGGTACCAAAATCTCAATATTAAATTTAAAACAACTCTAATACCAACTGATGTAGGACAGGTAAGAGAGAGTATCATTAGACCTCAGCTTCAGATTTAGGTGAACTAGGCTATGAGAATAGGCAAGGGTTGAGGGAGCAGGCTTGGGTAAAATAAAGGATAGAAAATTAGAGTAGCAGATCTAGATAGATAAGGGAAAATGGGGTAAAGGTGGTAGATCTGGGGTATATGAATTACTCTGGACTTTGTTTAAAGTGTGGGATGCAATAAATAACTCAGATGATCCGTAGGGTAGGTGTCACAGGTTCTTATATGCACTGTTACAGACTATTGGGATGTAAAGGGGACTAATAAATTTGTAATAGGCTGTAAATGAGTTCTAGAAGGATTTAGGATATGGGAAAGATAATCAATGAGAGTAGAGGGGAATATAGGACTGGTACTTTTATAGGTTGAACAGTCCAAGAAGATGGAGTGATGGACTACAGGGTCATGGTGTAGAGGGTTATACGGTAAGGTGTCAGTTCCGTAACAAGTTTCAAAAGGGGTTTTAGTAGAGCTGATATGATTGTAGGTCAGATCTGGGATCTATTGGTGTTCACTAGATTAGGAGGTGGATTTAGTGATGGTACGAACGAGGAAAAGGTAAGGGAAATGGGCAGCAATGAGATCTGGTAAGAAACTGGATTACAGTTAAGTTTTTGTGGTTTAAAGGGGAAGGGGAATATGTGATGAAAAAGGTTGCTAGGCTGAGGTAAATGGGTCGTTGGATTTGGAGTGACGTAATGAGAAATTTTCTCTATTTTAACATTATTCAGGGTATTGAATATTGAGGACTAAGAAGCCCTTTTTTGGAATGGTAACTAAGAAGTCTATTTTATACAAGCGGAATTCGTATAGTCACAATAAGTTTAGGGGAATCGTATCAGCGCAACCACGTTTTGTTATTTGCACGGTTTTAGCATGTCTTTTCTTTTTTATTTAACTCGTGAGAGCTTTTGGGAATTGTAATAACCTTTTGACAGCTCTTTAAATACTAAAAGACATGGCAGTTTAGCACAAATATCAAACCATGGTTGTACTGATATCATTTCCCTAAGTTTATGCACTATTCACCATGCCAGTTTCGTCTTATTTGATTTGCTTTTACAGTTTTTACATATAGGACGACGTGACATAGGTGACATGCCTAATTTTAAGGGTGTTTTACCAGCCCTTTTATACTGGTACAAAAGGAAAACAAAGACTGAAATACCCTTTATTATACACAATATAACCAAATAATCTCTCTCTCTCTCTCTCTCTCTCTC
Organism: Tasmannia lanceolata; assembly: GCF_043159265.1. Classification (NCBI taxonomy): domain Eukaryota; kingdom Viridiplantae; phylum Streptophyta; class Magnoliopsida; order Canellales; family Winteraceae; genus Tasmannia; species Tasmannia lanceolata. The sequence continues at coordinate 21,913,170 of NW_027518697.1, read as the reverse complement.
TCTCTCTCTCTCTCTCCCTCTATATATATATATATAATACTATATAGCAGAAGAGAAAATAAGAGAATTTTTTGTAGAATTACACATCACTTTTTTTGACTTTTTTTAACAAAGGCACTCATTCAATGCTTTTTAACAAAGGCACCCATTAAAGCCACATTATTTAAATCCTACCCCCCTCATTTATGCTTTTTTAATAAAAAATCTATAGGGTGATCTTAACCATCCGATTTAAGATGAACAACATACTATGGAAACCTCTATAGATTGGAGGGCTAGGATCTGCCTATGGAAATGATTTTTGTGGCACAACCTATATATATATATATATATATATATATATATATATATATATGGGATTTGCCATCCAATACACGGAAATCCATTTCGTGGCTCACTTTTGTAGGAGAGAACAGCCACCTCAGATGAATTAAATGCAAAATCTGTTAAAAAGCAAGCCTGTGTGGCTGCTCTCACATGCAACGGCCCATCCGTGAAATGCCTTCTGCCATGGTAGCTAGCAAATCCCCTATACATATATGAGGAAATGGTTTGTGAGCAGCTGCTCAGATAAGCTTATCTGAGCAGACCTCACAAACCATAGGGGTTTAGTAGCTGTCCCTTGTAGAATTTCCATATTTAAAACTTCATGGTAACAGGCAGCTATCCGTTGATTGCTTTTTATCATTTCAAGACAAAATGGTATGTATGTATGTATGGGAATTCATCACTCTTATAAATGTTAATGGAAACAGGTTTAGCAGGTGGATTAGCATATCAAAATAATCTGTTACCAGCCGCTCCACTTGGTCTTCTTGGGTTGCTTCTGCTGTTCCAGGTAATGATAAAAGGATATAATTGATCTTCTTTTGTTACTCCGATTTCACTTGAATAAAACATTTTGGTTTCTAGACACCTCTTTAGTAGAACCGTTTTGCAAAAGCTTCTGTAGGACTACTTGTAGTTTAGACCCTTAGCATACGGATAACCCATTTTCTAGTATACACCTTCATTACTTGCTGTAATTTCCCTTAGGTAGCCCGGACTGTTGTCTAGACCCTTATATTTTACTCTTGTTTATATAGGGTATAGGTTGTCTAGACCCTTATTTCTTACTCTAATTTTTATAGGGTATACCTATTTTCCATAGACCCTCTTTCAACATCTTTTGTTAACATTTTTCTGTAATAATGCATTCCGACAAATGGTATTTTGTGCTTTAATTTAATTTATCAATGCATTTTTCGTGTTCTTCTTGAACAACCTAATGCATTTTTTTACTCTTCTCAGACGACTCGAGTGAGATTCGTATTTGATGAAGAGGCCCTGGTATGTCCACAGTCCACTCAGCTCCCCAGAAGTGTGTGGTAGTTTTAATTTTGAAACCGAGTTGAAGGTGTAGCGTGCATGTCGGCTTTTCTTCTTATCTCCATATCAAGTGATGGGCTTTGCTTGAACAGTGAAAATACCGACTGGTATGTTCAGTTGTGTGAGGCCCATTCAGTGATCTACTCCTGATATTTCCTTAGAGAACATGATTTTAAATTTCCCTGAAATGACTGAAATATTTCCATTTCCATCCCCGCTGAAATGAAATCTACATGATTTCCTTTTACGTCATTATTTCCTTGAAATTTTGACCGAAATGGTCGGAACGACCAAAAAATGGAAAGATATTATCAATTGCATTTCATTTCATCATTATAGAAATTATATTTAGTAGGCAACATCATTAAACTGCATATCAAAGTAACCGTATCTTATGCATGTGATGTCAGATCGGCATGGGGCCAATAATACCTCGTAACTCTATGTGGTATTGACATAGAGTTGGGGTCCTTAGAGGGGAGTTTGGTCGTGGTACTTTATTATACTTCATTATAGTGTACTTCTTTATTGACTTTACTGTCCCAGACATGTGCGAGAACGCATGTCTCTAGGTGTTTGATGTGATTAAGCCATTATGGATGGCTTTCTTGCTTATGTGATAGTTTCTAAGTATGTATTTGTGCTTATCCAATATTTCCCAAAGTTTCATCTGAAAAATTCATCATTTGGATATTTGTTTTAAAGGATTTTAAAATTTCATTATTTGCATATGTTTCCATACATTTCCGTGATTTTACAAGATTTCCACCGAAACCGAAATGTTTCCATTTCCGTGACGACCGGAACCAAAACTGAAATTTAAAACCTTGATAGAGAACTCCCTCACAATGTCCATACATGTGTCTGTATCTTTCCAGCAAGAACTTAACAGTTTCCATTGTTCAATACATTTGGTTCAAAGTACTTATACTAGCTTGGAGCTATGTTACCCAGACTAGTCAATAGCAAGAGCCATAGATCATTGAAGGTTTTGCTTCTTAAGTTGGTCCTTTTGGGTAACCTGTTCTACAAGCTTCTAGGATCCATGTTACCTATACAGTTCAATATCAAAACCATATGTGTTGAACCTATGTAGCATGGGTTGAAAGCACTGTGTTACATACATCCAATGTAAGGGTCTGCGCTCTGCATTGTTCTGGAAGCTTCTGAAACCTCATAGTAATAATTCACTCAAATAATTATTATTTTTTCTGAAAATGATGGCCAATGTTATTGAAAGAAAAGACTGAGGTGGTCAAGATACAAAGCAAAATACAACGAGAAGAAAAAGAATGATTGAAAACCCATTCTATTTGAGTTGGCCTGATCTCCACTGTAGTTAAGCTTTTTAACTCGAAAACTCAATTACATACTTGACCATGTCAACCCGACTCAGAACCGCTGGGACTTTTCAGCCTCATCAAAAAGCGCTATTATCATGTTAGCAATATTTATTTTGTTGAATTACTCTACTGTTTTAATGGGTTTTAATTTTAGGAGGTAAAAGTAGGTGACCAGCTTCAGGAGTCTGGTGAAAATGTGTTTGTTGGTGGAAAAAACCGTTGGAAGTGAGTATGTTGTATATTCCCATTAGGGTTTCAATGAAGATATTGAGGGCTTACCTTATTTATTGATCCACAGATATTCAACCTTTGTCAATTGGGAGCTATGGTGGCCAAATTTCCCTATATTGGTGTATTTTAAGGAGAAACAGACAAAACCTGAAGGACAAGTCCACTTCTTTCCAGTAATTTTTGTAAGTATTAGTCACCACAAAGTAAACCACGGGTTTTTGGTTTCTATTCCAAAAAACGTCTATTCAACTTCAAACTTGGTCTTTTTCCGAGTTTGAATTGTATAGTAACATAGATGTAGCTATCCTTTTTGAAGTCGGTTTGGAGTCAGTACTCTTGGCCTAGCGGAACTGAACCGACTAAGCCTTTGCAGTGTATCATCGAGTTTTCAAGTCATTTGTGTAAGTTTCAGCTTTGTAGCTTAGGCTTTGAGGCATTCAATGATTATGTTCTTTTTTATACAAAGAATGGAAAGCAGCTTTATGATGTCATGGTAGAACGTGCTGGCCCTTCAAAGACGAGCGCACCCAAACAATCCTAAAGGCTTCAGCATGGTGATTGAGCTATCCTTCTGAGTAAGTGTTGTGCTTTCCTTCCTTTAATATTGAACAATTAAGTGCCAAAGAACACATACCCATGCATAGTTATCTATTGGAAATTGATATCGTGAACAAGAGTATGACCGATGGGAGAGACCGACAGTGAGAATGTGCCATGTGTGCAAAAAAATGTACTTTTTGTTAATTTTCCTAAACCTAGGGGATGGCTTTCGTCACTCACTCACTTGTGATGTTGTGGCAAGAACCCATTTGTTTGGGGAAATGATAAATGCACTCCTTTTCATCACATGGGACACCCAACTGCAGTGTACGTGGCAATCAAATCCCTTGAATCCTTCTGACGTGAAGTACATCAGCCCTCTACAGTCATTGATACACTGCTGCTGGGTGTCCCAAGTGATGAAAAGGGCCGCATTTATCATTTCCTTTGTTTGTTCCCTTGTTCGGCCTTACTCTCGATCTCGCTAGCATTACTCTTATCTATTAGTAACCTTACATTTTTCACCTACATTTTTAGGAATTAGCTTTGAATATGGTTTTCCTTCTTGACACTTGACTATGCTTATCTTTTCCTTTTGCAGGAAGCAGGAGCACTTGTGAATCATTTGTATTAAAAAATATGAAAGAATCTAACATGTTTATAAATATTAATACAATAAGAGACTAATTTATTGCATTGTAATCTTCAAATATAACAGACAAGATCATTGCAAAAGGGGCCTTTGATGGAACACCAGTCAGCGGAAATAGAAGTGTGATATGCTGTTGAAGATTATTACTATTAAAGTCCTATCTGTGCTTGGAGTTCATGAGGTATGAAATTCTAGTTCTGTTTCATTGTATAAAACTGTTACAAATTGTATTGTATGTGACTGAGATATAACACATCATATTATTCTTGAGTTGGATTTTACTTTGATCTCACATATTCACATTACGGTGCTGTTTGAATGCAGCGATTTTTTTATTTTTTGAAATTTTTTCCATGGAAATGAATTTTCCATTATTAGGTAAACTCATTTTCGTGGGTTTTTTTTCTTCCAAATGATAAATGCACCCCATTGGAAAGTTGTTTAATCATAGTCATGGTTCAAAATGTCATTTAGTGGGGCCTACTATGATGTGTCATGGTCCAAAATGTCATTTGGTGGGGCCTACTATGATGGGCCATGGTCCTAAATGTCATTAGTAGGGCCTACTGTGATGGGTCATTATCCAATATGTGACCAACGGGGTGATACTAGTGATATGATCAATGGCTGGCAAACATAAGCTATGAAAGATCCAACGATTGTAAACCATCCATACAGTCTCAATTTGTTAACCATAGGAAACTTCCAAAAACCACCCGATATACCCCATTCCTTACTCAAACCTTAGAACACTCTAAACTCCCACCGAAAGCCACTATTCTCAAATATAGATGTTTAATTAAATTAAAATTTAGATTTAAACGCAATCCAGAAATATCCAACGGCCAAAATTCAATATGAATCTTCAATTCGAATTGTATCTAGTCATTTTGTCCTTTCCTTAATCTCATACTGATCATTTTCTTTTAATTAAGCATGATCAGAACCCACTTAAGAGTTAAGAGTTTCCTATCTCAGGATCATGATAGTAATTGTTTGTTTTATTCTTCTAATCTTTCTGTTTCTTGAATTCTAAGAATCACTATTCTGGAATAAATTACATTCCAGAAAAGTTGGCCAAAATGCGCTTTATGGAAGGCAAAAATAGGAAAATCACTAGAAATTCGATATTTATCAAATATTATTTTTAAAAAATTTCATTCACTAGAGTCACAGAATCGTTCCCGAGAATGATTATCAAACATGCTCTTAATTCCCAGATTTGATTCCCAAAATACCTCACCAAATCCACTACAAGGAAGGAGATTTTAACACTTGTCAGTCTCTTTTTTAATCCTAATAAAGTTCTGTTCTCACCTCGTCCACTTAAGAGAACAAAGTATACTGCTCAATTTAGGGTTGCAACTTGGGTGGGTTTTCCAAAACCCTACCCTGTTCGAAAAATTATCTCAAGTCGAGTCGAGTCAAGTCAGTTGAGTTTTATTGAGAAAACCCGAGATACATAAACCTGACCCTAGTCGAGATAGTTTCTTGGGTTCGGTCAGGTCAAGACGGCTTTTCAATGTTTAGATTAGGATAGTAATTAATTTCAAAGATTTTAAAAAACAAAAAAAATTCTGACTAAAAAACTCTAAATTTAAGTCATCAAGTGCATAAATTTAAGAATGAAACTACTTTTTTACATTATAAACCTGTTGATAAAAATAATTATATCAATATACTGGAAATTAAGTTGTCTTGTTATTCAAGAGATAGTTAAGAAAGTCATAGTAAACCTATAAAAGTTGGGTCGGGTTTCCGTTTTCGAATTTTTTTCTTCTTTAAACCGATCAAACCCGAGATTGGGTCGGATTTTTCAACCTGAGACCCGATCCAACCCAAGACTCATGATTTCTAAAACTGACGAAGGTAAATTTCGGCTCCCTTAAAACCGGGCCCAAGGTGCAATAATAGCTCAAATCACAACAAAATAAAACAAAGTTGTAACCATCGTTGTTGACTACATAGGCAGGGGGCCACCAATAGAAAGTTGGTAACATGTGGTTGGACTCCATGTGGGCCCATCTCATGGCAATCAAGAACAGCTACATCTGTGTAACTTGTCCAAGGAAAATGACCTCTCTTACACAATACATCAGGTTCTGGACAAGAAACCAAAGAAGACTCTAATCCACCTATGGTGGCCACCTAGGAAAGGGGCCCACCCACAAGTCCCAATATCTCCTATTTATATTGTGGAAAAATCACGATATTTTATGATTGGGATTTGCTAGGGACCATCGCAGAAGGCACTTCCCCGCCGTGTTGTTGCATGTGAGTGCACCCACACAGGCTCAGATTTTGTCTTATTCATTTAATTCATCCGAGGTGGATGCTCTCACATGCAACAGCCCAGCCGTGAAAATGCCTTCCCCTAGCAAATCTCTTTATTATTTTTAGATAAAATGAAAGAAACCACAATATTTTTCCGAGATTTTGAAATATTATTGACATATCATCATATTTTATTTTTACAGCGAAAGCATCACAAAAACAATGCGATAAATTCATAATGTTATTATTTTTAGATTATTTTAGATTTTTGTTTTTGTTTTTCCTATATAAACCCAAAAATAAAAAATTTAAAATATCTTGAGATAAATCCTACAAATATTTGTGACCACCACAATCAACCAAAACAACTGCAACCATATCATGTTGGGTTGGTGGGTTTATTATATCGCGACCCCAAAGGATAGCTTCAAGCTCTCTCTTACGGTCGGTTCACTTGATTTCTTTACCACATAAACAGTGCGGAAAGCCCGAAACCACCATATTTTTGGTCGACTGAGTTGACTGTGTGTTTAGTTGGTTTCTTTTGCTACGCAGACAAGAAAATTTTGAGGAATGCGAAACAACCAGTTACTCTGAAAGCTTAAGCTCTTGGAGAAGGAGTTATTTAATCTTTTGTAATTTAAGACCCCCCCTTGCCCCTCTTTTAGGATTGGCCTACATGTGGCACATGTGGCCCCTCTTTTGGGTTTGGCCATTGCATGTGGATTTTTACCATAAGGAGGCTTGAACTCGGGAGTTTCTTTAGTGGGAGGTTTAAGAAGACCGAAGTTTCTTTTTCTTTTCTTTTTTTTTGTTCGGTAAATTGGGATTAGGCAGACCCCAACCAGCATATATTAAACAGAAAACGAATTACAATCTAGGGTAGAGGGTCCAAGAGGAATCCTTTAAGGCAATTACAAAGAGATCATATGGAATACAAGATAGAGGAATGTGATCCCCTTTACAAATGCAATTACTTTTAGATAGGAAATCAGCAGCCTTGTTACATTCTCTCAAACTGTGGCTGATTCTCCAAGAATTTAGGGAGATTAGATCTCGATGGAGCTTTTCAAGGGCAGGGAATTTTCTCCATGGGCAAGGCCATTGCTTTTTGATAATCTGAACTGCATTGAGAGAATCTGACTCTATCCATAAATTTTCCACCTGGCTGTTTCTGGCTAGCTGAACACCCCTGATGATTGCTTCTAATTCGGCCTCTTGAATGGGGACTGAGTCATAGGCAACAAAGAAGAGGGAAATGATCTGGCCTTTGCTGTCTCTGAGGATACCTCCCAAAGAAACCATATCAGAGCTGATCGAAGCATCTGTGTTTATCTTTAACTCAGATTGAGAAGGTAGCACCCACTGGCAAAATCTAGATTCCGATTGAGAATGAAAGAGGGGGAGATTCCAAATCTGGGCTATACAACTGTTTACTTCATTCAAATCTTCATTCAGTTTAAGGAAGAGAACACGGCCTTGCAACACGACAGATTCTATCTAAGATAATGCTCTTGTGAGTTTTTATCTTATCATGAAGTCTGCAATTTCTTTCTAACCAGATGTAGTAAACAGAAGCAGTGAAGAGGATTCTTGCAAGACAACCACTCTGGCCTTTGAGTTTGAATTTGTTTCGGATCCAACTCTCCTCTTCGCCAAACAATTTTCTCTGATTTTTCCGGAGGGATATTTTCCTGAGAATTGTTCGCCAGATCCAGGCAGAATAGGAACAAGAAAAAAATAAGTGATTAATTGATTCTGTTACACTATTACAAAGCAGGCATCTCTTATCAGCATTGATTTTGTTACACTATTCTTTTTCTTTTCTCGACCCACAAAACACCTTTTTTTACTTTTATCTTCGTTCATTTTTTTCCCTTTTTTGCCACGTCATTTCTTGAGCTTTTTCTAATCTGACCCTGCAACTGGACAGACCCCAAAACTGGATTTTTTTTTTGGGTAACGAAGGGTGTCCCCACCCCCTTCGGGGGTAGGACTATTTCCCTACGGATGCGCGCAATCACCCGGAAACCACGCGCATCGGGTAAGCAAGGGGAGATTCGAACGCTCGTCACTGGGGAGCAAACCCATGACTTTACGCCAAAAGTGGATATTTGACAGTGGTATTAAGTCAAAGATATTAGTGCATACATAGAAGAGTAAATAAAGAAGAGCATGTTTGCAACACGTGCACAAAAAGACAAAGAAGAGCTTAATTACGTCTAGTAAAACTTCGGGTTTTACCAAAAATGACCAGAACACTCTTATTTCATAAATAAATTTTCGAAGTAAAACCATCAACCTCCCTAGGCCAAATCCAACCTAAGTCAGACAGAGTCATTGGTGGAGAGACCTTGTGCCGTCTGATAGCAAGGGGTGTGGACATATCAATTCCATGTTCTGTTCTTCTAATTGATATTTACACAACCCTTGCTATTAGAGCTATTAGAGCTTTAATGGCGGAAGACTTAAGCCGGGTAGATTCTTTCACCTTCTTCATAAATTTTTTCTAAAGGAATCATTAGCCGACCCCTACTCGTTTGGGACAAAGGCTTAGTTGAGTTGAGAGCTTTAATGGCAGAAGATTGTCCATAACGAGCCAAGATCTGCAGGTGACGGGTTCACTAGACATCGCATTCATTTGAAAAAGGGAAATGTTATCAGTACTACTGTATTTTGATGATGGCACTCCTCACTTTATTAAAAGTATGGTATGGCCCGCACCATAGGATGATCCAAACCGGTAATTAGATGGGCCACAGCCTAAATAGGTTGTGCCCCAAAAATCATTTCCATAGGTTGATCCTAACCCTCCGATCTAAATGTTAGAGGGTTGATCCTAACCCTCTATAGATCAAAGGGTTAGGATCAACCTATGGAAATGATTTTTGGGACACAACCTATTTAGGCTGTGGCCCATCTAATGGACGGTTTGGATCATCATATGGTGCGGGCCATACCATACTTATAATAAAGTGAGGAGTGTGATCATCAAAATACAGTAGTGCTGATCACATTTCCCTTGAAAAATTAACCCTTAAATAATGGTATTTTAGTCATTTACCATCATTGTTTTTATTTCCAGTTTTAGAAGGTTTTTCCTAAAAGGTCTATTACTAATTTTGCCATGTATTTTGGGTGATTAGGTCAATTGATTTGACGGGCCACTAGTGGACAACGGGTCGAGGTAGGCGTAGTGGACAACGGGTCCAGGTAGGCGTAATCAATGGAGACAGACGGGGTCGGTCTAGCGGGCCCTCAAGATTTACTGATAACAACTATCGTCTTTAGCTTTGCAGGCTTGGCTTGAGGGCCTTGTGTTTGATGGGCTTTTGGGTTCCATATTCAAAATTAACAGTCGTTTCTAAATTTGATTAGGGTAAGATGAATTACAAAAATTTACTCAAATATTTTACTATGGATCACTAAAGCTTATACGGTTATTTTATCAAGGTTTAATTTAAATTATAAAGGGTTTTTAATTAGAGAATAGTGTTCCTGTGCAGCTGCTCAGATAGCTTATCTGAGCAGCTGCTTCAAATACTCATGTGGCCCACATTTTTTGGGTGATCCAAAGCATTTATTTGAAAGGCCCTTCCATGGATAGGGTGTGTATCAAAAATCAGCCATATAAGATCATCCTAACCCAATCAAAGGTGGAGGGGAAAATGGACAGACACTGTTTATTATCATTTTTTCCGTCTACAAATGGCAGGGTTAGGATGATCCTAAAGGGCTTATTTTTGGTACACACCCTATCCATGGAAGGCCCTTCCAAATGAATGCTTTGGATCACTCAAAAAATGTGGGGCGGCATGAGTTTTTGAAGCAGGCTGTGCAGGAACACTTTACTCTTTTAATTAATGTTTTTTATAACAAATATGTAATTATTCACTCACTGCACTTCATATTAACATATATTTGCATAATGACCATTTTCTCGCGTTAAATGTTACAGTACAGACATATTGCGTAATGTCCACATGGACCACATGGGCCCTATTGTAGCAACAATTTTCAACCTTGTCCCCACCTAGGTCAATTTTGCCTAAGCCTAAGCCCGGCCAACCCTTGCTCAACATATGTCGATTTATAAAAAAAAAAAAAATTATTTTCCTCGTAGGAGAACTTATCTAAATTGGTAATACATTCACAGATAACAATAGTACCGACCTGGTCTAAGTCTAATGCCCTGACTTATTACAAGTCGGGCCTGAAAGCCCTATCAGACAAGTAAACTAGGCCAATAACTCGGTCCTACTCAGTCGAGCTCGTGTCTCGGATGGGACCGAGTTCACTTGATGACTCAAGCAAAGCAACCATATCCAATGTCCTATAGAGAAATAAAGAGATGCGATTATGGTCACATCAGTCTATGATTAGGCCCACCCAAAAACCAGCAAGAAAAATGATCCCATATGGGATGGGACCCACTTGAATTTAGGTGCTATTGGTGGTCCCAAATCGCACTTAGACACTGAAATGGATGAAATTAAGTGAGATTAGCATTGAGATAATAAAAAATTCTTCATGGGTTTAGATGAGTGGTTTTCATCTCAAGAACCCTAGCTGGCAATTAAACGTAGAAATTGTAAAATAAGTTCAAAGAAGTCGCCAAGCAAATGGGTTTCTATTACTATATTTGGATTTAGTAGACTTTCACATGAAACAAGGTTGTCCAAAGCCCAAAGAGCTTTGTTAATGGCATGTGAAAGAAATTATCAGCTTTCTTTTCAAGAACTGTAGTTTCTTTTATATATGCACGAGAGAGCAGATGATTGAAGTGGGTCAAATGAAGCCTCACTCACATCCCTTACTTCACGGATTATTACAATAATGATGCTGGAGATGATATCTGCACCCACTTGTTTCATAACTGCACTCTTTTACTTAGTTAACATAACTCTAATTGCATCGACACGAGAAATGATGAACCTAAGGTTGTTAAGACTTGGGCATATATATTGTCACGAGGCATGTGGGGCGGTTTAACAAAATGGCCCACAAGTCCAATTTTATGCCCATTTTACCTCGAAAGAAATAGACCCTATTTTTCGTTGGGACAGGGAAGACTCATCCAAGAAAATTGGACTTCATATCTACTGCATATGTACTGCTGCGAAAGGTGATCTTGACCATTGATCTGCTGTGCCCCCACAGTGCATATGTTTGTCCCCTTTTCTTACCTGTGCCAGCCCTCTCCAGTGTATTTATGACTACCCTTTTACACTACAAGCACGTGGCCCAAGTAAGAAGGGCAAATATATCATTTTTCAGTGCTATTATAAGTGCACTTTGATGGAAGGGGTTCAAATGGGGTGCCCTTGCGGTTTTTTTTTTTTTTTTTTTTTTCAAGGGTCCCTTTAGTTTAGCATTCCTCAATTAAAAATACCCATAAAAGCTCATACATTACTACAATAATTAATGCAAGCTTAGAAAAATATAAAAACTTCTTCAATTGTTGGAAGAAAAGAGGAAGGATTTGTACATGAAAAAGAAGGCGAGCAACCAAACTTTCAATAATAATAAAAAAACCCTAATAATTAATACAACAATCTAATCCATTTATCTATTATTATTTTCTAATCTAGGGCTCTATAAATCACGACGAAACAAGGTAAGATAGCCCTCGGATTGAAAACCACAAGCTCCTCAAGATCTGAATAAGTCCCGGCCCGACCCGCCACCGAATCATACATACCCCCCTCCTCAGTTTCCACTTCCGTAGACTCGGACCCGCCCGGCAATAACCCTACAAACCAACATGGCCCTCTTACCTTCCTCGGGCCCCACCTCCTTCAAACCGTCGTGGGCCCTACCGCTACTCGCGGTGGTCCCCACCCCTTTTCCCGCGAATCCACACCTTTATTATGGTGCAAACCCCACACGTGGGCCCGGACCCACATAGGCCTGTTGACCCATGTGCCCCCAGGGTGCACGTTAGCGCTGTGCAGTGGAACCGGAGCAGTTCGTTCCCATCTGCGGCGCATCTAGGGTTCTTTTTACCAGGTCGGGTCTGGGCCTGGGCCTTGATTCCGTCTTGGTGATCTTTGAATCGGGCTATTGTACACTGGCTATTGTGGACTTTTAATATCCGTTCGATCTTGCAGATCGGATTGTCCTTCTTTAGCCAGCTGGATTTGATGATGATCTCTACTATGTTCCGGCCCGAATCTTCCGGACCCAGCCCCGAAACTGCACGAATGGGAGAGAAGAGAATTATATTTATAGAAGACTCACTAACATTAGCGCCTATTTACAGAAAACTCCCTAATATTAGCACCCATTTACAGAAGACTTACTAAAAAGATAGTTTGAACTAAACCTATTTAATTCTTGAGTGTTTTCCTTAATTTTTTAATTAGAGTGACCTTCTGGCCTTGTTTGGATTGCAGAAATTTCCCGGAAGAGTTTGGAAAGGAAAAAATATTTCTACAATTTCTCAAATTTTCACACAAGGAAACCATAACTTGAACAAACCCTGTTCAATTTTGGATTTTTCGCGTTAAGGGCCATTTAATTGCCTTTGGGAACATGAGTTTACTCTTCTTTTGATAATAAAATCTCAAAAGATGTGTAAAAATCTCAAAAAGTGTAAAATCATGTTCCCAATGGTAATTAAATGCACCCTAACGCGTGCCCTTAACTCATTAGCAAAAAACCTTCAATATTTACTTAGAGGGGCCTTTAATTTATGATAATATCCCAATGAATTGACCATGATCATATCATTTTCTTCTAAATCATGAAAACAAAAATTCTCCCAAGAAAACAATTTTCATGGGATCCAAACCGGGCTTTAAATTACGATAATATCCCTCTTAATTAACCACAATTATATCATTTCCCTCTAAATCTTGGAAAGGAAAAAATTTCCTAAGAAAAGGTTTTCTATCAGAAATATTTTTCTTGCTATCCAAACAGGCTGGAAAACCGTCCTTCTACAGTTCTAGACGATAACATTTTGACGCCATCTATAATGACCATAATGCCAAAATAATATGCATAGCCATGGCTTAAATGCGAAGTAAGATAAGGGTATTACTGTCATTTTCCAAAATTCAGAATTCAGCCATGATCAACAGAGGATTAGAGATTGCTAAAAAACCAAATAAAAATTCGTTTATATTTTGGTAAATCAAGAATCTCGATCACAAAAACCCAAGATAAACTGCAACTGAAATCGGCACTACCATGTTTTAATAAGTGCACAAAGGTAGCTTGTCTTCTCCTTTTAAATTGGCTACAGGGAGCTTTTAGGAACTGTAATAACCTTCGAGTGCTGCTTAAAAGAGAAAACACAAGCTTATTTTGTGCAATTATTAAAACATTGTAGTGCCGATATCAATAACCAAAAGAAATTCTTTGTGTGTTTTTTTACCTGCATGCCTTACAGCTTGATGAATCTCCAAGTTCTCTGGCCTCATAAAAACCTCCCCACATTCCGAGCAAGCACAAATACTAGTTCTAGCAGAAGGGTACCTGTTTGTTTTTTTTTCAGTTTTTAGATTTTCTTTGTAGAAGATAGAAATTAAAAGAACCCACAAAATGAAAAATTGAAAAAAAAAAAGGCTAGTGATATTGGCACTACTATGATTTGATAATTGCACTAACCCATCTTTTCTTTTAGTATTTAAACGGCTGTCAAAGGTTATTACAGCTCCCAAAAAGAGAGTTGTTCATGAGCAGATCTTGCAGCATGAATATGCTCCTTTTTCTTATTAAAAACAATACAAAAAACTACCAAAACTTGGCTCAGATTGTATCTACAAAATAAACTTGGTTTAATAGAAAAACACAATTCATTGCATTGATTTTCAGACTAAAACGAGCACCATAGTGTGGAAAGTAGCATTTATGTATCGCATATATACACCATTGTGTATGTTGTATACAAGTGGTGGAATTTGTTCAATTGTACATGCTATATACATCTGTACTGGTATATGTCATTTTAAATAAGTTATCTTTATGCCCATGTTAATTTTACGTACAGTAATGGGCATATTGTTATTTGGATTTATGATCCACCACTCGTATACAACATACACATGTGTACTGGTATATGTCATTTTAAATAAGTTATCTTTATGCCCATGTTAGTTTTACGTACAGTAGTGGGCATATTGGGCAGCAACTGCCCATATACATATCCTAACTAGGAACTCCCTGCTTTGCCAAATTTATTGTCAGGGTCATTAGCACTCCAAGGAATGTGTGCAGAAGTAATCTTCATAGCCATATATATAACTAAAAATCAAATCAATCTATCTAGCCAATCTCCATGGCCCAAGACTATCCCCTTGAGCCCAAGAAATCCCATTCGATGAGTCCCCTTCCACTTCAAGTCCCCCAAAAGGTTTAAGGTTTCGGGTTCGATGTGTTTCAGCCATGATGGAAACGGAAAAAAAATCACTTGCAAATGATATCGTAACATAGGATTCGGCTTCAGCCCATTTAGTAACATAAACTGTCATCAAATGCAACCACTCCCCCCCATGTGAGTAAGGCAGGAAAGGGCAGGTTTATTTCATAGGATGTACATTTTAGATGAAACCTCAGGAAGTGCTAGAATATCATAAATATGATCACATCACAAGGGAAGGGAGGAACTACCAATCAGTTCATGGAGTAACATCCTAGTGATGTGAAATTGTCAACTTCTAATCATAGTATATAATTGTCTGCAATTTCCGTGCCTGCATTTTTGTAACATTTCCTTCTCATTTGTAACGTTCTTCACTGTCCCATCCAAAGAAAAAACAAAAACAATTCTCTACATAAATCTAGGGAAATGATATCAGCCCAACCATGTTTTGATATTTGCACTAACCCTTCTTGTCTTTTATTATTTAAAGAGCTGTTAAAAGTTATTAGTAATTACAGTTCTAAAAAACTCTCACAAGTCAATTTAAAAAGAAAGGACAAGGTGGGTTTGTACTTTGTACAGCTCTTAAAACATGGTTGTGCTGATATCATTTCCCTAAACTTATCAAGAAATTGCTTTGATTCCCACAACATGGAGAATAAAAGATCCTTCTTTGAACCGGATCTAATTCCTTCAAGACGTATAGTCAATTGATAACGAAAACTGAGAGAAAGGGGATACATAATCCAATTAATAACAATAATCAAAGTATAAGCAAAATTTAAGAAAAAAACACATTCCAAATGCAGCTACAACTAAGAAAAAAAAAAGAAATAGATAGCCAATACAAGAAAAAAAAACCATTCCAAAAAAAAATTAAAATTAAAAGACTAAAAATTAAAAACAGAAGCAACCTTTTTCAGCGCTAATCTCTGCAACTTGGGTACTTCCTCGAGCAATCGAGCCTTCGTTCGCCGGATCTCCGCATTCATGGCCACAGCCACAGCCCGGTTTTTCTCATTGGACGCCACCTCCGATTTATGAGAGAGAAAGATTAGAAAAAACAGAAACTCTAGAACGAGCAAAATAAGAGAGGTTAGAAAAACGAAAACCCCAGAACGAGCAAAATAAGAGAGAGAGAGAGAGATTAGAAAATCGGAAACCCTAGAACGAGCAAAAATAAGAGAGAGATTACAAAATGGAAACCCTAGAACAAGCAAAATAAGAGAGAAAGAGAGAGAGAGAGATTAGAAAAAACAGAAACCCTAGAACGATCAAATAAGAGAGAGAGCGAGAGAGAGATTAGAAAAACGGAAACCCTAGAACAAGCAAAATAAGAGAGGTTAGAAAAACGAAAACCCCAGAACGAGCAAAATAAGAGAGAGAGAGAGAGAGATTAGAAAATCGAAAACCCTAGAACAAGCAAAAATAAGAGAGAGATTAGAAAAATGGAAACCCTAGAAAGAGCAAAAATAAGAGAGAGATTAGGAGAGAGAGAGAGAGAGAGAGAGAGATTAGGAAGAACAGAAACCCTAGAACGAGCAAAATAAGAGAGAGATTACAAAAATGGAATCCCTAGAACAAGCAAAATAAGAGAGAGATAGAGAGAGAGAGAGAGAGAGAGAGAGATTAGAAAAAACAGAAACCCTAGAACGAGCAAAATAAGAGAGGTTAGAAAAACGAAAACCCCAGAACGAGCAAAATAAGAGAGAGAGAGAGAGAGAGATTAGAAAATCGGAAACCCTAGAACGAGCAAAAATAAGAGAGAGATTACAAAAATGGAAACCCTAGAACAAGCAAAATAAGAGAGAGAGAGAGAGAGAGAGAGAGAGAGAGAGAGAGATTAGAAAAAACAGAAACCCTAGAACGATCAAATAAGAGAGAGAGCGAGAGAGAGATTAGAAAAACGGAAACCCTAGAACGAGCAAAATAAGAGAGGTTAGAAAAATGAAAACCCCAGAACGAGCAAAATAAGAGAGAGAGAGAGAGAGATTAGAAAATCGAAAACCCTAGAACAAGCAAAAATAAGAGAGAGATTAGAAAAATGGAAACCCTAGAACGAGCAAAAATAAGAGAGAGATGACCTGAAGGGCTGCGTCGATATCTGCTTCGATAACTCTATAGAGACGAGCGAATGCATCATCGCCAGAGACATTGGGATCCCTCTGCTTGTCACCGTCATATTTTTTCTTCACCCAAAAGAACAAATTTCAAAATCAAATCTCCCAGATATCTCCCTTCTTCCTCCCTCTCTTCTAGGGCTGGCAACGGGGCGGGTCGGGGCCGGATGTTGGGGTCCCCTACCCCTTCCCCTTTGCGGGGAATTTCCCCCCTCCCCTTCCCCTCCCCTCTGCGGGGATGGTGAGGAATCCCCCTCCCCTCCCCGCGGGGAATATCTAATCCCCTTCCCCTCCCCGCATCCTTCGAGGACAAAATCCCCGCCCCACTCCAACATCACCCCCTCTTTAGTCATTGATACACTGATGATGGGTGTCCCTAATCAACTTGATGCAATTTTAATATATAAAAATGTTATAAACTAACATACTTGTAGACGAAGGAGATATATTTCTTACTCTTCAGAAGATAGCAAAATCCCTTGAAGTACTGACTTGACTCTTGAGTGCCCTCGCAGCAGTCGCACCAACAGGCACTATAAACCCAAATAGATGCCTGAGCAATGTTCAGAGGCTTGGGAATCACCAAAATGCAAAAAGTGAACTGTGTCCCTAACCTGAGCAATGTTTCTTTCGTGGGAAGGAATTAAGGAAACCCTAAGTCCCTAACCAAAATAAAAATGCAATTTATTATTTTATTATTTTATTTTCGCCACCGATATTGGCACTACGATTTTTTGATAATGGCATACACTCAGCTTGTCTTTATTATTTCAACATCTGTCAAAAGGTTATTATAGTTCCCAAAATGCTCTCAGAAGATAATTAAAAGGAAAAGACAAGCTAAGTTTATGTTTGGGGGAATCTTATAGCCGATCCACAGAGTTTCTAGTAGTTTTCCTAAAAAAAAACATTTAAAAATAAACAAAAAAATGGCATTGATTAACGGGGCGAGCGGGGCGGGGCGGGGAGGGGACAACTACATCCCCTTCCCCTTCCCCTCCCCGCACCGGGGAATTTTTAAATTCCCCTTCCCCTATCAAATCGGGGAATCCCCGCCCCAAACGGGGTGGGGCGGGGCGGATCCCCTCTTTTTCGGGTGAAATTGCCAGCCCTACTCTCTTCTCTTCTTCCCCCCTCTCCTCTAGATCACCGTTTTTCCTTTACCTCTCGCGCAGTCTCATTCGTTTAAAATTTAAAAACAGGGGACCCATACTAAATGTCCTGGACCCCGTGACACATGGTTGGCCCTACAAGGTGCATCATGGCTGTTGATAGTAGATCTATAAAGTCAAATTGATGGGAGAATCTAACCGTTGGATCAATTGAGATCTTTGATCCTTGAATGTAGACCCTTGATTGTTGTTCCCCCTTGCCATTAATTAGCTTGATTTTGTTCACATGAGCAGGATATTAGATTAGATCGAATTTTGACTCATGGGTCATTGAGTCCACCAGATGAATGGTGGAGATAGATCGACTGTTTCCTCTTTAAATTCGCACCCCTATATTTTGATCCTAGGGATCCAATCTTTATTTAAATTTAAACTTCTTTGTTTGGTTGCTATAATTCTCATCTAGCTGTCTACAGCTAATTAAAGTGGTTTCAAAATAAACATGAGGCCGCTTGGACCTAGTGAAAAAACTTTTGGAAAATTGAATTCAAGTGTCTAATAAGCTGGTAATTTTTCTTGAAAACAAGGAAAATTTTAGATTTTTGGGTAAAAAATCGTGGGAATTTAGTTTAGCAAACACTGGAAATTTTATTTTTCATGGAAACAATCCGATTAAATTTTTTCATGCATCCCTACAGCTTCAGAACAATGGGCTACAAAATGCGAGCTATCTTACATAATGTTTGATCCTCTTTCTAAGTACCTACCAAAATACCAGCTATCTTACATAATGTTGGATACCACTAAGCCCCTGTTTGTTTAAGATAATTACAGTAGATTATAAGTGCCAAACCAATTATTGGACTCATGATTATGTTTAAACTAGTTGCAGGCCCATGCGTTGCAGCGGGCGGGCGAGTAAAAAAAATATGCTTTAAAACTATTTGAAAACAATATGCTTTAAAGCAAACCAAAGAAAATTTTTTTTGGGAAAGATTATATAAAGGACTGTGATTAATGAATAATAAGTAGGCTAAATCTTGTTATTTTAGAAAAAAAGGGATTCGAAAAAGGATCTTCTAAAAAAATGACTCGTAGCTCATTTCTGCACCTTATTTTCTTAATTTATACTTATATTGTCCAAGTAAAAAATATTTTCCTTTATGAATAATAAGTAGGCTAAATCTTATTATTTTAGAAAAAGGGATTCGAAGAAGGATTTTCTAAAAAAATGACTCCTCGCTCATTTTTGCGCCTTATTTTCTTAAAAAGGAAAAGAAATCCCGAGAAAAGAATGCTTGAGAAACTGACGTGGCAGAAGGAAAAGAAATCCCGAGAAACTGTGCAGGAAAAGGTTTCTCACGCCTGTTCACTTTCGCAGGAAACCCCTAAAAACTGTGCAGGAAAAGGTTTCCCGTGACTTATTTTGTGAGAAACCAAATCCCGTCAAAATGGTGGGAATTGGTTTCTCACACTTGAGGGAAAATAATCTTTTCCACGACATTTGTGGCATTTTCCATGTCATTTTTTGACATTTTCCACCTCATCCTGTTAGTTTCTCGAGAAAACAAGTGAACGCCACTATTTTAGCTTTCTCGGGAAAAAAAGAGGTGTTTTCCCGGGATTCGATTTCCCAAGAACGCAAGTGAACAGAGCCAAAGTGTCCAAATAAAAAATATTTTCCTTTTCCCAATAAATACTTGCATATCTCAAAGTAGCACTCTTGCAATTTTGAGAATTTCTTATCCACCGTCTAGATCACCATGGGGGACCATTCAAACGATTGGCTACTGTGGGAGCCGGGTTTTTCCCGTGCTGCGTAGGAGGGCAGGGGATCAGCACATCGGGTTCTCAAGGGAGTGTTTATTTAATCTACGCTACTTGCGGACTCAGGTGCGTGGTCCTAACTTCTCAAGTTAGAGAAACTCAAAGTCGCCACCTAGGTTAGGGCCTAGGACCCGTGCCTATTCTTCCAATGAAATGAGTGACGGTACTCGAATTTCGTTAGAAGAATAGTAACCAAAGGGATTCTTTTGCTCTGGGTCTAGAACCTTATATTTTGCTCTGTTTATTTAAGGCATGGTCCTTACAGATATCTTGATAAGGATTACGATGACAATCGGGAAAAGTGTTTGGCATCCCTCTTGCCCAGACGAATCCGGTCTCTTAACTTAGATTGGTGTTTTTCGAAGAATTTGAACCAGGATAACTTATCTTTTTATCCTTATTTAAGTTATGCTTAATTCCAGGATGCAAATAAAGATGTATTTACAAAAAGACAAAAAATAAGTGGTAGTTAACATGATCGGTGTCGTAGTTGTGTACGGATCTCGAAAGAACTTGCAACTACTCACGATCAGGTTAACTTAAAACAAACGAAAAAGGACAGTGCAGAAAGTAAAAGAAAGGGAGAGGGGTTTATATCATTAGTTATGAGGGCAATGTGAGGCGGAGAACTTATGTCACCCCCTCGTGCATTACTTTGTAAAGGAAATTGCAGAAAACTAAAAGAAAGGCGGAGGGATTTATATCATAAGTTCTGAGGCAACGTGAGCCAGAGAACTTGTGATGTCACCACCTCGTACCTTTCTTTGTAAAGAAATTTATAGAAAAGTAAAAGAAAGGCGGATGGATTTATATCATAAGTTCTGAGGCAACGTGAGACGGAGAACTTGTGATGTCACCACCTCGTACCTTACTTTGTAAAAAAAATTGCAGAATAGTAAAAGAAAGGCGGAGGGATTTATATCATAAGTTCTGAGGCAACGTGAACTGGAGAACTTGTGATGTCACCACCTCGTACCTTACTTTGTAAAGGAAATTACATTGAAGCAGTTAAATAAATGTAATTTTGCCAGTAGATGATCGGGCATCGTAACTGCGCTTGTTTGGAAGGGAGGAGCTCAGAAGTTGCCGAGATTTCGACGACGTAACGGCATTGTTTTGAAGTCAAGGCCTTTGAAATTGTTGAGATTTCAACAGCGTAACGACGTTAGGTGGCCGAAAGGACTTTGAATTTGTCAAAATTTAGGTAGAACAACGACGCTACTTTGAAAAGTTGTTCGCAGTTCTGCGAATTTCGGCATAACAACGGCGTAAAATAAAAAAAAGTCACTCTGAACCTTCAGAATTCGGCCGAGTGCCGACGCCCGGCGTGAGCTACCTAGAGTTTCTCTACTTTCTCTCTTCTAGAAACAGAATAGACTAGGGTTTTTATCTGAAATTGGGCAGGGGTTCGGGATAACAGAAAAGGGGGGGTGAAAATATCACCAGAGGGGGTGTTAAAACCAAAACAAGGGGAGAGAGAGAGAATTTGTGTGTAAAAACACTTAACAGGCTAATTTAATCAATTTAATTTAGGGTTGGAAAATGATAAAGAAATAAACAAGATAACCCTAAAACCCTACTCGAGTGTGTAGGGTCAACTTGAGCTTGGAATGCCATTCAAGTTGCCTACGTACCCAAGCCTCACTAGGATCAAAGTCGACGTAGTTCGGTGCACCTAAACTAAGCTACTTATACCTAACTCATCTATGACACCGATATAGACTAGACTCAACTGTTTCAACAGTTTATGAGAAATTAATTAATTCAAGTTGATTAAGTTTTATTATCTTAGAACTCCATCTAAGATGCTAAATGATCCTATCTAAATGCAAGACACTCCCTAGACCAATGCTGGTGGGTCCTACATCCTAGGTTATCTAGACATGTCCTATAGGAAAAAGGGGTTAACTAATGAAACCTAATCTATGGCTCAGTTGCTATCAACAGCATCCAGTCGTGATGAGGCTAACTGGACTCCTAACTCTAGGACACCCTAAAACCTAGAACTCAACGAGACGTAAGTGTTCCTAAATGGGGCTCTAGTTCGGTTTTGAAATAGTTGCCTTGTAAATCAGCCTAAAGATCAATTGAAACCCTAATTCATTGAACATCTTATTTTTCTTATGTAAAATGATTTTTCTTCCACCAAGTTTGGATTTCCAATGTTCCTTTGATTTAATTAAAATTCATAAACTATATCCTCGCAAAAAACCTTTGGTTTTAAACTAGTTGCTTTGAAAATCGACTAAAAACCCGATTAAAACCATAATTCATTAAACATGTTATTTTCTTCATGTAAAATGATTTTTCTTCCACTAAAATCAATAATAACATGAATTGGCCCATCATGAATCATATTATAATCATGCAAAATAAAATCTTATGAATTTTCTAGAAAAACATGGAAGAACAAGAAAGGAATACTCCTAAACATGTTACTAGTTTTTATCCAAAAAAAGTTTAGGGCACTAACCTTTGATCGCAAATCCAGGGTCTCTAGGGCTTGTAATCCGAGATATACGCTTTGTCAAGCCCTTTCATACGCAAAAAGAAAACCCAAAGTTGTCGAAGAGAAGAGCCGCTTCGAATAACAATTAAGAAGAGATGAAAGAGTTGGATTTGTATCACTTGAATTTTGAGAAATATTGTAAATTCCTCCCCAAAGAAGTGGACGAATTTTCTTGGAGACAGTAAGGGTTGGACGAATTTCCAAGAGAGCTTCAAAGGTTGATTTTAAATCTTTTTTGTAGAAAAAGCTAGGGCAAAAAACAAGTATAGCAACTTCCCATGTGAGAGTTGTCATTCTTGTTTTCTTTCTAATTCTCTCCACTAGCTTGCTTTTCCCTCTTGTTTCTTAATTGTTTGTGTTTCTAAATTCATCATGAGAAGCTATCTTAATGTCCAAGACAATCTATATTGTATAAAAGAAGGCCTCTCATGACTTTTCTGTAAACTTTTTCATAAGAAAGCATCTTTTTCATAGATTCTTTTGGAGATTCCCGTCCAAAAAGCACTTCCAAACTTTAAAGCCCAGTTTTGACCTATTTAGGATAAGAATCACGAAAAGTTGTAAACTACAAAGTTGTAGCCTTTTGAAAGATCTTTCCAACGCATATTTGTACTTTAAATTTGACCAATCAGTTAAAGAGTTATGACAATTTTAATCGGCTGGAATTTCCATTCAAATGGCACTGTCTGATTTTAAAGCTCGTTATTGACTTATTTCGTAGAAGAATCACGAGAAGTTGTAAACTATAAAGTTATAGCCGTTCTCGAGATGTTCCCAACAAGTACAAGTATGGATTTTTTGGACAAGTGGTTAAAAAGTTATGGTCATTTTAGTGATTTGATCATATTAGCCCTTTTCTCTTTTTCATCTTTTATTTTTATCAACCAAATCTATTCAATATAGGGGAAGCCCATCATGTGGGCCGACCCACACATGTGACCGAACCACACATGTGGTTCCCACATGGGTTTAGCCCATGGGCTTTTGTATTGCGAGCCTTTTTAAGTGTATTATGTATCAAACCAACTCTTTTGAATTTATAATGATGGGCCCATACTATGTAATGCACATGGTGGGTCCCACACACATGGCCAAACCTCTCTCATCCCTTGAAAAAATCATTTTTGCCCATATAGGCCCAATTCACCCATCTCACATCAAAAGTGACCAAAATACCCTTAACCGGAATATCCTTTAAGGATGAAGTTAAAAATGGCAAGTAGGTAACGAAGATTTCAAAAATAGAAAGTATTGAAATTCACTTGAAACGAAGGACAACATCAACCACGAGAGACCTTCGAGATTTGTGAACCAACATTAAAACACTTAAAATGAGACGAAATTCACTCTAAAATGCAAGAATGCCTAACCTAATGCCGATGACTGACTTGAGATTTAACAGATCAATCAAACCTTTTGCTTTTTAAAGGGTAGCAAAATGGGGATGTCTACATTGCCAAACAGTGTAAATCTATCATGTTTAGCGTATATGTTGAACTTCTTCATTTTATTTTCCGTTTCCGTCAAACCATAGATCCATGTTGCACAGCTCGTAGGCTGAATCTATGGCCCCACATTTTGAGTCCATGCCAAAGTGACTTATAGCAATTGAAGTTAACAACCAATCCTTCATGACATTACAATGGCTGATGATGCACAACCAATAGGCTCAATCAATGGAGCAACATTTCGAGTCCATGTCTGAGTTTGCAACACGTAAACCTAGACTAAGTTGAATTTCCATCCAAGGAAAAATGTCAATGACTCCCCTATGAAAGAGACATTCCAAAGCCAAAAAAGTAATTGTGAAATTGAGCCATAACCTATCTGCCATCACTCTCTTTCTATTTAAAAATCAGTAAGTTGTCAAGCAAACTCTCATTCTCTATAGAAACATAGAAAATGAAAATCCAGCCAGCTGAGCAAACGCAAGAGCAAACAGAAAGAAGCTTTGAACCCAAACCACTTCATCAATACTTTCATGTAGAAACCACATTCCGTAGCGCACTCTTCGTCTGTCTCAATGCATTGTCAGGTAATAAATAGAGTTTACGAGAGAATTGACGCATTTGTGTTCTTCGTTCCCTATTTCTTCACATTAGCATTTTAGGTATGCTTTCTGTTCAAATTATATAGTGTAAAAATAGAGTTTTCAGGAGAATTGATTTATAGAGAGATAGAGGAGGAGGTTAGGGAGAGAGTAGAAGTTACGAGAGAGAGGGGAGAGATATGGAGATAAGAAGGCCATCTTTGCAAAAGATGTCTTCCCATTGACAGTTGGAGATGGATGGAAGCCATGAAATAATATGTTCTCGGTTTTTTAAGATGTTTTTGAAGGAAATGGTGAGATGGATGGAGCAGAGGACAAGAGAGAAGACAAGGAAGAACAACTTTATTTCCATGGCCATTGCCATTAACACTCAACAGAGAGAGGTGGGTCTTTTTCTTTTTTCTAAGGAAATCTCTGTTGAGGATGTGTTTAGGCAAAAACAGTCGGCTTATTTTTTTGCCGGTTAAGAAAAGATGGGAAGTGTGAAGTGTAAGGTGCATGGAGGCTGTGAACAATGTTAGATGGAGCTACGACTAACGATCTTGGACATCCATTAATTGAAATTTGTGGCGTACTATTTTATTTTGATCCAACCAATAAAAGCAATCAACTCTTTTTTGTTGGTCCTACCTTGGTTAGATGATCCTAGCCCTTGATTTATTGAATGGATCACTTCAAGATAGTTGACTAGATTAAAGGCTCATGATTAGGCGCACATCCTCATGTCGGACCCATTGGAGATCATTAGGATTGATCCTAACAGTGATTGTGAAAGATCCCACATCGGAAAGGGAGGAAAAGTTACTAGGCTATATATGTGGATTTCTCCTCTCCCTATGTCGACGTGTTTTCAGCATCTCCAAGGGGCGGGCCCCGCGGAGTGGGTCGGGCACGGTTATTGCTGCTAGAAAACAAAACCGAGGAGAGTAGATGACCCAGAACCAGACAATATCTACACAGTGGGGTCGGGGCGTGACATAATGGTATCAAAACGGGACCTCCCATCCAGTACGGTGTGCCAGCGAGGACACTGGGCCCTAAGAGAGGTAGATTGAAAGATCCCACATCGGAAAGGGAGGAAAAAGTTACTGGGAGATATATGTGGATTTCTCCTCTCCCTATGTAGACGCGTTTTCAGCATCTCCAAGGGGCGGGCCCAGCGGAGTGGGTCGGGCATGGTTAGTGCTGCCAAGTTCAAGAGGAAAAAGGTGGTAGAACAAAAGTCTAACCTAAATGTTCAGAAGAAGACTTTCAAGAAGGAAAACTGCTACAACTGTGGAAAGCCTGGCCACTATGCTAGTGCTTGCAAGGCACCGAAGAAAGAGTCTATGGCTGTAGTGGAGAATTTTGTGGCAATGGTGTCAAAGGCTGTGGATCCCTCTAAAGTTTCGGACTGGTGGCTAGACACGGGTGCTACATTTCATGTCTGTGCCAACAAGTCCCCATTCTCTACCTACACTGCACGATAAGAATCAATGGCTATGGCAGATCGGTCTTCTGCTGCTGTTCTCGGGGTCAGAACTGTGGTAGTGGAGCTCACATCTGGCAAAACTCTTACACCGAAAGATGTGAAGCATGTTCCTTCAATCGCCAAGAATCTGGTATCAGGGAGTCTTCTTTGTGATACTGGAATGCGCTTGGATTTTCAAGGAGGTAAGGCGGTGCTATCCTTTAAGAATTTGTACTATGGAAATGCATACAAGACTAATGGTATGTTTAAGATGAGCGTTGTGACTCATGCCCCTAAATTAATAAGGGAATGAAGTTTCTACTTACTCCTCTGAGTTGTGGCACAATAGGCTTGGTCATGTTAACTATAGAAAGTTGCATGACATGTGTAAGCTAGGTCTTCTACCCAACTGTGGGGGTGAGAAACCATGCAAATGTGAGGTTTGTGCGCAGGCCAAGATCACAAGGAAGCCTTTCCCCAGTGTCACTAGGAGTACAGAGGTGTTGGACCTAATTCACTCTAACACATGTGACTTCAAAAGTTTTGTTTCAAGAGGTGGCATGAAGTACTTTATTACCTTCATCGACGACCGGACAAGGTTCTGTCATGTCTATCTACTGAAGTCCAAAGATGAGGCTTTCGATAAGTTCGTCGAGTTTCTAACTCGAGTCGAGAAGCAGTTGGGATGTTCAGTGAAAAGACTTCGAAGCGACAGAGGAGGTGAATACCGCTCTAAAGATGTTGAGACGCACTTCAAAGAACATGAGATTGTCGCTGAAACGACCTTATTCTCCTCAGTCAAATGGGATAGCAGAAAGGAAGAACCGGACTTTGACCGAGATGGTGAATTCTATGCTTCGGACGTCTGGACTTCCAACCTGATATTGGGGTGAGACGCCATCTTGAACAGAGTTCCTTATGCCAAGATGTAGATCTCTTCGCATGAACTCTGGTTGGAGTATCCACCATATTTGGGAATGCTCAAAGTGTGGGGGTGTCTGGCTTATGTTCGAGTGCCAAATGTTAGAAGGCCAAAACTTGCAGCCAATGCAAATAAGTGCCTTTATAGCAGAGTTGACAAAGGCAAATTTCTCTCAACATAGTTCAACATGAAGGATCTTGGAGATGCTGACACAATCCTTGGGATTAAGATCTTAAGGACTAAGTTTGGGATTGTTCAATCTCAATCTCATTGCATAGAAAAGATGCTGAAGAAGTATGGCTACTTCGACTTACCAGAGCTGTATGTGCCGTATGATTACAACAAGAAGCTTGGACCCAACACTGGTGGGACGATCAGACAGTTGGAATACTCGAGGGTGATTGGCAGTCTGATGTATGCCATGAGCTGTACAAGACCGGATATAGCCTTTGCTGTTGGGATGCTGAGTCGGTTTACTAGTAATCCGGGAAAGACACATTGGGATGCAATTCAGAGACTAATGAGATATCTGATAGCTACCCTTAGTTATGGATTACTATATTCTAGATATCCGGTAGTGGTCGAAGGTTTTTCAGATGCTAGTTCGTGTTCAGAGCCGGATGAGTGCAGATCGACATGTGGATTTGTTTTCACCCTGGGTGGTGCAGCTGTGCCGTGGAAGTCTAAAAAACAGACTATGATAGCACATTCATCCATGGAATCTGAGTTCTTTGCCCTTGCAAGCGCATGAGATGTGGCAGAGTGGCTCAGAGATCTCCTGTTGGATCTTCCGTTACAGAAGGAGCAGCTGACTGCGATCACAGTGTATTGTGACAATCAGGCTGCTAGTGCTGTTGCCGAGAACTCGTTATTCAACGGAAGAAAGTGGACAATTCGGGTGCATCACATCTATTTATCTAATTTTATGAGTCGAGGAATCATTGCAGTGATCAATGTTCGATTATTAGAGAATGTTGCTGATCCTATGACAAAAGGTCTGAAAAGGAAGTTGGTCCTGTAGACATCCTCCAGAATGGGACTTATGTCCATTTGAGGTATGGTTATTTACATTTGAATTATGGTAATTTGCATTTGGGAATGGTCATTTGTGCTTATATCTACCATTGTAATGTCATTTATGGTTCAAAGACTTGTCTACTAAATTATGGCATTCATGGTTCAAAGAATAAAGCACAAATAGACTGATTCATGGTTGCTTGCATTTGTTGCAAAGTAGACTGTTTGCATGTGTTGCAAATCATATTATGTGCATGTGTTGCACAAATGATTAAGTGCATGTGTTGCACAAGGGTCAAATTGCATGTGTTGCAAAAAGGACTATATGCATTTGTTGCAAAAAGGACTATATGCATGTGTTGCAAAAATAGTATCTTACTTGTCGGAATGGGTCTAATGCCTCGGTAATCTATTTGTATTTGTATTTACTATTAAACTATATTAGTGGTTCAAAGCTTAGTTTACCATCAAATATAGTTCATGGATCAAAGAATGAAATACAATTGGATTTGTTTTGGTGCACTTTAATATAAATTGTTTGAGACTATTCCTATGTTAGTGCACTTAACCTGTCGGAGTAGAGGATGATTGTAAGCCTTAATGAGCCCAAAGCACTTTGTGTGCGTGATGCCCGGCAGGTGCATGCCCTGAGGGACTCACCTTGTATGGGATATCACCTCTTATGTAGTCTGAGGAGCCAAGATTGCTAGAGCCCATGCAGAAACATGAATGAGTTGGCATTAGTGCCTTAATGAGTTCTGAGTATTTTGTATACTCTAAGGAGCTCACCTATGTGCGGGTGGAGATTTGCCATCTCCTATGTAGTCTGAAAGATTGCTAGAGCCCACACAGAAACCTGTCATAGTAAAGAGGTTGGCTTTTAAGCCTTAATGTGGTCCGAAGTACTTCGGGTACGGGGTGTTGGACATGAACACACTAAAGGACACACCTATGTTAGGGTGGAGACTGTGTGTCTTCTATGGAGCTAGCATACTCTTAGAGCCCTCACAGAACCAGGACGAGCACTTTGTGTTTGCTATTTGTTTAAGGCAAGTTTGTGAGTAGTGTGATAGTTCAAGGTTTGGTCCACTATGCACATAAACTCTGGATCTAGTCATGTGTGATTACTGAAAAGTAGAAAGGTGCTGGTTCAAGGCTAATTCCACCATGTACTTACACTACAATTCAGATAATCTATTTGAAAATTCAAGTCTTCGGACATTTTCATTATGCACAATGTAACTAGTGCTCTCTAATACTTGGTTAATAAGTTTGAAACTTGTGGGGGATTGTTGGATTTTGTTCCAATTAATCAGTTTCAAATTATCAAAATAAATTAATGAGGCTTTAATGGTTACTTTTCATAGTCATGGATGTGGACCCCGATCCGGGAGAGAGGTGAGGGACGAGCCCCCAGCGGCCTCTAGGATCATCCACGTGTGAAGGAGAGCTCTACCAAGGAACTCTCGAAATGGATGCCACCCTCATAGAATAGCACGAGTGGCGATATAAAAGAGATACCTTTCGATTCGGGAACAAGTCCGGATTCGAAACGTACCTAAACAAACTCAGAGTCGTCATCCACGGTATACGGCCATGGATCCTTTAAACAAAAATATGCTCTGTATACCATGGATAACGAGAAATATATATGGGTTCGTGCCTGATTACGAATGGAGAAGGTCTGAGAGCACCCCCAATTCGTCCGAGTGCAAGCACTTGGTCTCTTATGCCATTTATTAATAAATTTAAAGAGTTTCGGGCAAAAATCATATGAAATAGGAACAATTCTCAGGAATCGTCTACCTAAGCATGCATTTCCTGAGGATAAAGAAATAAACATACACAAAATGAAATGAAAAAAATGTGTCACCTAAGCAACGCTAGGTTATAAGTGACATGCCTAATGGGGGTCTAAGTTCTGGTGGACATACACATGCAAGCTACAGCTAAAGGTATAGTATCAATACAAGAAAGTAAGAAAACACATCAAAACATAAAACACAAATCAATCTTATATATGACAGGAAAAGACATCCTAACTCTAATGCGACTTGACTCGGACCAAGATGGCCGTCCATCCTAGCTGCTCTACGTATCCTGGCCTCGGGAAAAATCGGAGTCAACGTAGTTCGAATGACCTATTCTAAACTACGATGCCTAACCATCTAGAACCGTTATCCTAGACTCGATCCACTAGACTCGACTGATTTTTAAAGCTTTTTACACAATTGTTTAAATTCATGTGAATTGTAATTTTTAGGACTCTCTATATGCCCTAACTAATGCAAGTTGATTAGCCTTAAGCTAATGCAGGTGGGCCCTATATCCTATGTGTAACTAGGCTGTGCATCTTAAGGAAAACAATAGGATGACTATATGCTTCCTAGTCTAGCCATCAGTTCGATTAAATGTCTAACCGATCGACTCGAGGCCTCCTAACTCTAGGGACACTCACACGACAGGACACACCATATCAATACAAATCAAAATAAACCCTCTAACTCTAAAACACATCAAACAGCTACGACAGACTCCTAACTTTAAATGAAGATCTTTTGAAAAAGGTTTTGAAGAAGCTTTGTATTTTTTTGAAGATTTGAAATGTTTATTTTTAAAGGTTTGGCTGGACTTGGGATGTGGTTCCCAAGCTGCACTACGTACCTCGTGGAAGAGGATCAAGCCAACGTAGTTCGGAACGAACTCTCAAACTACGCTTCTAAAAGAAACACTCAACACTTTAGATTTTTTTTTAAGAGTTTTTGATGCTTTCAAATGTTTTTGATATTTTTAAAGTTTTCAAATGTTTTTGAGTTTCAAATTTCTAATGTTTTTGGATTTTAAAGCTTTTCCAATGCTCTGAATCTTTAAATGCTTTCACTCCTACTGGGAACACGCAAGCATAACCACAAACTAGGGCAAAGCCCTGAAGCAAAAGGGGAAACCCCGAATAAGCAACGAGTGTCAAAGACACACAAATAAACCACAAACAAGTAAAGAAGCATCCCAAGAACAGAGAAAACAATCTAAGACCCCAAGCAGGGAAGGCTCTATATGACTGAGTTAGTCTCTAATGGAAAAACTCCTAACTAATAACACTGGGGGGGAGTACAAATGAGTCAGAGACTCTCTAATAACACTATCAAATCAAAGACTCGCTCTAAAAGAGGAGGCCACTCTAACATGAGGCTAGGTAAGCCTCCTAAAGGGGAAACTCTCTATATGAGACAAGGCTTGTCTCTGAGACACAAATGACGTAAACAAGGGATGAGACTGGGCAAGTCTCCTATATACAAAGGAGGCGTATGCTATTTGGACTAAGCAAGTCCCCTAAGGATGGGCTTGGGCTAGCGCCTTCATCGCCCTAATCTGAGAGGGTGATTTTTGAAAACTCATGGAAAGATCAAATGCTGGAGACAATCCAAAACTCTGATGAAAATCACGCATACGGGAAGAGGCTCAGAAACGAGACTCAGATATCAACACAAAACCTGAGGGGAGAGCAGGAGAAGAAGAGAAGAGTGGGGCTCTGAGCGCGCGGGCTAATGTCCTTATAGAAACATGGGGATATAGACATCGATTTTCAAGAAAAGAGACATTTCCATCAAATATAGGCTAAGAGCCTCAAATCCAAACCAAACTAAAGTGAAGAATTAAACCCCTCCTCACAGATCAAAGACCAAAAGCAAAATGAAACTTGTCCCAGAAGTATATCCGAGAATCATATATTCAACAACGGATGCGACTTTACCATTACCCCAAAGACCAAGTTCTATTATTCTTCTTTTTCAATTAGAAATAAGATCAAACAAACCTTGCTACTGACTTTGCATTAAGATAAAAAATGAAGGGCAAATTTCCAATAGAAATCAAGATGAAGAGCAACAAGTTAGGGAATCAAAGAACAGTGAAGCAAGCCATGGCTAACACAATTCATTCGAATGAACTAAATCAAAAGATAAAGTAAGCTGGCGATTACCTCTTCTTGGGTGTGATACAGTGATGAACGATGGCTGGCCGGCGATGAAGCTATCGGAAATGAGCTGCCGGAGATCGCGGATATCACCAGAATTGGTAGAAAATTGCTGGAAATGATGCTCGAATGCGATAAAATTTGATTGAACTGTCAGCGAAACCCTTTTCTCTTTTTATTTTATTTTCTCTCTATGTTGGAAACCTCCAAAATGAAATGAAACCCCCCCTAAAATCTGCGCCAGAATGGAGCAATAGCAATCCGGCTCATTCCGATCATACGCTGAAAATGGGAGAAGTATAAAGGTAGGTGGATTGAGGACTTGATGATGATGGAGATTAGGACGGTCAGATTCCGGCAAGATTCCTGCCTGAATAAATGGAGGTTGATGCTGGAAAGGGGGTTTTGATGTCTGTGGTGGAGTGGGTTTGGGTGGAGGCCGGAATCCATGGAGATGGTGGTCGGAGGTGAAGAATTGAGATGATCGGAGATGATGGTGGAAATGGGCAAAGGCTGGATCGAAGGGGATGGCCGAAGGTATTGAATAGGGTTTAATCGGTGTTGAAGTGAGGTAGCAGACGAGCTTTGGTTGTCGAAAACGGCCGGCTAGATGGTCGGAGAAAGGGAATCCGAGACCCAAACTCTGCAACTTCTCCTCTTCTCTCCCTGCTCTTTAAGTGAAGAAGAAAAACCCTCTGTGAATGACAATGATGGAGGTGGGTGATGATGATGGTAGCAATGGGGGATATGAGTTCTGGAAAGATGAGGAGAGGGTTTGGGGATAATGGTGGTAGAGGTGGAAGAAGATGGAAGAGGGTTTGAAGAAATTAGGAAGGGATCTTAGTGGTGGGGAAGGTGAAGAGCAGAGAACGGTGGTGGGTGATGGTGGCTGCAAAAAGAAATGGGTTGAGATGGGTTTCAAGCGGTATTGAAATAGGGTTATGGTGGAGACAAAAATGGAAGGGTGGCTGGAGGTTGAAGATGGTGGTGCCGGATTGTGGGTTCGATGGTGGCTCAAGGTGGTCGGATTCCGGTCAGGGTGGCCGAGGAAGATGATAGAGTAAAGGGATTTTGTGGAGGTGGTAAAGGGTAGTCGGATTTACGGTTTTCTCACTGGAGAAGACGAAGATTGGAGGTGGTGGAAGGAGGTGGCGATTGGGGTAGAGGTGGTGGCTGAGGCTGTGAAGGTGGTTGGGTGTGGCTTCGATGGAGGCGATCGGAGATGGGGATGGAGGTCGGAGGTGGGGAAGAAGAAAAAGAAGAAGAGGCCGGAGATGGCACGGCCGGAGATGGTGAAGATGGCGGCTCCTCCCCTTCTCTCTTCCTCCTTTGCTCCAAAATGAGGCGCCTCCCCTCCCTTTTCCAGAAAATGGGTTCTCCCCCTCAAACCCTAATTCTTTTTCTCTTTTAAAGAGGAAATGATGAATTCGTACCCCCTCTCTTCTCCTAAGACAGCCCATTCTAGTGCATTTTTAATACCCTTTATCACACAGGGGGGTGCCTCGGGTAAGACATGGGCATAAAATTATTTTCCCTCTACATGCTCCTAACCCTATGATTTGATCCAATGGCCCATAACGATTGCTTGCAAAGGAAGCAACATAAATTTCCAAGAATGCCCTCTTGTACATGGGAAATGACATTTTTCACCTCCGCCCTTCTGAACTTGCACCACGGCACTGCCTTAGCTCGTTCACTAGGTAAATGTGCACGGATCTTGACAAAATTTCATAGGGACCCTGGTGGGACCCTAAGCTAGCCTAAGGTGCAATTTGGGGCCCTAACATACTGATTTGAAAAAGTTAAGCACAAAACACGGAGGTATAGGGCACGGTCAAAATGGGGTGTCTACAATGGATAAGTGAATGAGTTGTAGCAATGAATCTATGTAATGGCTCACATTAATAGGTTCATGAAAGCTTTGACTTTTTGTGAGCAACTCTTCACATTCCATGAACCTTTGGATTAGCCATTAATTCATGGTTTTGAGTACCCCCATTAGTGATGACTCTTGGGATTAATTAGAGATTCATGTATGACTCATAATAGACTTTGAATCTACGAAGAGTCATCTAGAATTCTATGAATCCATTAATTGTCACATTAAATGGGTGTATCTCTTCAAGGAGTCCCTTAGTTTTTCAATGAGACCTTTGGGTTGCTATTTGAACTATATATATAGAGCCCTCATTTTAGCATCCAAGGAAATGAAAAGGAGACTACTCAAGAACCGCAAGAGAAATAGAAAGTATTCAATAGAGAGCTTGCCTTATAGGATTATTGAGTGGTGCATTACAACAATCCATTCTCCTGCTGTTCCTCGAGGTGGTTCGGTCATGTGATCCTTGCATTGGAGTAGGGCCGAATAACACTTTAAGGTGGGGCGTTCAAGGACGTACGGCAGTATCGCAATCAAGATCGTTATTAATCCATCCTTCATTCAAGTCAGTATAATTATATATTTTTGCACTGTTTTTCATTAGTAGATCCATTGTTTTCACCCGCTTGCTCCAACAGTCTCCACATATAGGAGCAAATATTAAAAAAAAAAAACATACTGTGGATCCTACATGTTCAAAGATCTAAAACATGAAATTGTTGGCCCCACCAAGGAGTTGTGGTGTGTGTGTGTGTGTGTGTGTGTGTGTGTGTGTGTGTGTGTGTGTGTGAGAGAGAGAGAGAGAGAGAGAGAGACGTTTTTTTTTTCTTGGGGGGGGGGGGGCATAGTTAGCAAAAACGTGATTTGGCAATAAAACGGGATAGCAAAAATTTTTGGTTAAAAAAAAAAACAGAAACACAAAAAAAATACATTTAAAAATTTGAAATTTACAAACTATAGTAAGGGTAAACTTGGAAAGTTGGCTAAAAAACGTGTTTAATACATTTAAAACGTCTTCTCCTTCACTCGAAAAGTTTTAAACGGCAACCCATTAAAATGAGTCCCAAACAGCAATTTTTAAAGAAAAAAAGCCATTTTTGCTAACTATGAGAGAGAGAGAGATAGAGAGAGAGAGAGAGTAAAGTTAGCAAAACGTGTTTCGGCAATAAAATGGGATGGCAAAAATTCGATTTTAATATGGTTTTGGTTAAAAAAAAACGTAGTAAAAAAACAGAAAGACAAAAAAAAAATACATTTAAAATTTTGAAAATTTCAAATTATAGTAAGGGTAAAGTTGGAAAGTTGGCAAAAAAACATGTTTAATACATTTAAAACTTTTTCCTCTTCACCCGAAAAATTTTAAACGGCAACCCATTAAAATGAGTTTTAAATGGCATTTTTTGAAGAAAAAAAGACATTTTTGCTAACTATGACTATGAGAGAGAGAGAGAGAGAGAGGTTATACTGGCTGTACCGATTGCAGCTTCACAAGCCAGTAAAAGGGGGGTTGTTAGAGGGTGCATAGGAGCTAGACGAATTGGAGATTTTCAATGGTGGGCATCCGGGACTGTAACATTTCACCATGCTCCAGTATTCGCTATCTTTGGTGGTCCACTCTGTGACGGCTTTCACTCTCTATAGGTTGTCCCTTCCATGACTCGAACACCGGACGAGGCTGCTGCTCTGATACCAAATGTTAGGTCCCTAACCAACACGCCAAAAGCTCCAGATCATGGTACGCATAAGGCAAGGCCTTTTAATATTGTCCCATACTAGGTTGGGTCTCACACCAATCCCATACCTAGGCTAGGCCCCACTTAGGACTGTAACGGGCAGGAACTAGCCGAACCGGGGATTTTTGGTGGTGTTCAGGAGACGAACCGAAGATTTTCAGTGGACAGGAGATGAACTAGGGATTTCTGGTCGTGGGTTGGAGAGAGAGAGAGAGAGAGAGAGAGAGAGAGAGAGAGAGAGAGAGGAGAATGAAACGTGCTAAGAATCAAGAATACCACCTCTTGGGCAACTTTCGTAATCCACCCAATAATCTCACCCTAATTCCGCAGGGAGACTCCATTCTGATAATTATTAGTAATCCAAATGCATGAAATTGTGGAAACAGAATGGGATACCTATTCTTATTCCGAATTTCGGCAATCTAGACGTGCCCCCTTCGATTTTTGTGGCTAGGTGGCTAGGAGGCTTGTCATTGGCTTTGCTTATATGTCTTTTATCATAGATAAAAGTTTGGAGGCCCACCCCAGGGCCGCATTCCTTTCCGGGTTAAAAAAACAGGAAAATTACATATACACCCCCTGTGGTTTGGCCATTTCCGCTTTAAACCCTGTGGTTTGGAAGTTACCAACGACGCCCCCTCAACTTTTCGTGGGTTTTTTAACGTGACAGAGTGGACGGAAAAGGGGAAATGACTGTTAAGCCCTCGTCTTCCCCAAACTGAGAGTAGGGTTTTCGTACTTTAAAATTGAAAATTAGGGTTTGATTCAAACCCTTGTGTATTTATCGACATAAACCCTCGATTTAGGAGTTTTATATGTCTTCATTCGCATCAGTATCATGATTTGCACATAAACCCTAATATTTCAGGGATTTTTTTGTTTTTATCATTATTTTTTTCTTGAAATGTGGGTTCGATTTAGCCATGGAGTGGGCTTTCATTGTTTGTGGGGGAGGCGACGGCGGCGGGAAATGGCGTAACCCTAATCCCTTTGCAAATGGCTTAAAACCAGTGATAAAGGGCATTTTTGTCTTCAAAATATTAACCATGGTTAGTTTTACTCTTTCCCTCAGGTTAAACTAACGGACCGTCAACGGAGGGGGTCTACTTTAAAATGTCAGAAAGTTGAAGGGGTGTATTTGGCAACTTCAAAACCACAGGGTTTAAAGCGGAAAATGGCCAAACCACAGGGGGTCTATCTGTAATTTTCCCTAAAAAAAACCTAGCCAGACTGCTGATACAAACTTTCTAGCTAGGTTACTTCCAAAATATAGGCCTGATTGACATATTTATTTGTTAGAAATACTCATTTATTACAACACAGACACTGCACACACTACATTTTATTTATCGTCATATTAACTATCTAAAATCCATGCATCAAATTTTAATTGATACACTACATTATTCATTTCAATTAATTAGGTCCGGTGATATTGGCATTACCATGTTTTGATAGTTTCACTAACTCATCTTGCTTTTTATTATTTAAAATGCAATCGTTATTACTGGGCCCAAAAAGCTCTCAAAAGCCAATTAAAACAGAAAAATCAAGCTAATTTTGTGCAATTTTTAAAACACGGTAGTGTCAATATCTATAGCCTTTATTAATCACATCATTACAGGGATGTTTTAGAAATTAGCTTCTAAAACGGTAAAGGGTGTGTTTGGATTTCCAGGAATCGGGACTCGGTATTGTAAATTAACAAACAAGAAAATGTAAGAGACTAGCACTCTACAATTGTGTATCATTCATATAAAAACCCGAGAATGTATGAAATATTTATTGAAAACTTGATTCCATTCTGGCGTTGGTCTAACAAAATGCTATAATCAAATTTACGATTGATTCCGTAGATAAATTCCAGGCTTACCGCTTACACAAACACTAGAATTGGAATCATTGTCCGTTTACAAGGGAAATTGGATTGGAATGTGATACCGATTTGTGATTCCCGTAATCCAAACGCACCATTCTTAATGATGTTTTGCAAGAATTTAGGGGCAAAAATATGATGGGAAGTGATTATTTTGCCTTTTTTTCTTCCCCTGCCACCCCCTTGTAGTGTATTTAGCTACGTTTGGTTGCCATAATTTTTTTGATTCTTGGGACTTTTGTGGAATTTCCACAGGAAACCCACGTTTGGTTGGTGGGCCCAAAATAATCCCAGGAACCAAAATAACCCCGCACGAAACCCCGGGAAGGAAAAAAAAATACTCCCAGGAACCAAAAATAAGCTTGCAGAAGAATTGTTTTCTTTCCAACATTTCAAGCAACCAAACAAAGCATTTTTTTTCCCACCATAGTCCGGTCAACCAAAATGGGATTTTTATTTTACTGGGATACTTCCAGGGAGTTTTCTTCCCACCAATCTCCCAGGGAATTTTTTGTTCCGCAAAAATCCCAAGAAATAAGAAAATTCCGGCAACCAAACGGAGCCACGACAACGGGCCCATGCGGATTTAATCAATAGTCACGATTAAAGGCCTCTTCATTTTCGACTTTGAGTAATGCTTATATTTTCTCCCGGCTAATGATGAATTCGCACCCCTGTAATGTGAATTGACGCGTTAAAAAGCGCTAAAAGGCTCCCACGGGTAGGGCTGGCAACGGGGCGGGTCGGGGCCGGATGTTGGGGTCCCCTACTCCTTCCCCTCTGCGGGGAATTTCCCCCCTCCCCACTGCGGGGATGGTGGGGAATCCCCCTCCCCTCCCCACGGGGAATATCTAATCCCCATCCCCTCCCCTTCCTCGTCCCGCATCTTTCGGGGACAATCACTTTACTTTCTCATTTTACTGAGAGTAGCCACACAACCCACATAGGCTAAGATTTTGTCTTATTCATTTTATTAACCTGGGGACAAAGGTGGTTGCTCTCAGATTCATTTAATTGATCACTAGTCCTTAGCAGATCCCTAATTCCCAATCCCACTTGCGAAAAAGTACTGTACGTGCCACACCATAGGAATATCCAAACCGTCCATTTGATGGGCACACCATACTACCATAGGCATAGGATGATCCAAACCTTCCACTTGATGGGCACATGTAGGATGATCCAAACTGTCCATTTGATGGGCCACAACGTAAATAGGTTGTGGCCCAAAAATCATTTCCATAGGATAATCCCAACCCTCTGATCTATAGAGGAATTGCATATTATGGTACCTTCTACAGATCAGAGGGTTGCAATCATCCTATGTAAATGATTTTTGGGCCGCAATCTATTTACGTTGTGGCCCATCAAATGGATGGTTTGGATGATCTATAGTGTGGCCTGTAAAGTACTTTTAAATTGTAGCCTATCAAATGGACAGTTTGGACCATCCTATGGCGTAGCCCGTACATTACTTTTTGAAAAATAATGGACTATACGAGCGCACACCATATAAAATCTCATCACTCATCAGAGAGATGTTGCCTTTATTTGGGGAGGGAGATTTCAAAAAATTTAATGTTGCCTTACAGTGATGGTTCGAGGGAGAGATTTTAGGGATTTCTAAGGGTAATATACTAATATAATGAGGGACAATGCACAATGGATTATGGGTAAAAGAAAACATAAAAAGCTATGTCAGGGACAAAACTGTATTAATGGAAATTATGAAAATTTTGGGAGAATCTTGTAGATATGTTTTGATCCAAGGGGTTTCTAGTAGTTTTCCCAAAAAAAAAAAAAACACTTAAAAAAATATAAGAAAAAAATGGCATTAATGTGGGGCGGGGCGGGGCTAACTCCATCCCCTTATCCTCCCCTTCCCTGCACCGGGGAATTTTTTAAATCCCCTTCCCCACTCAAATCGGGGAATCCCCTCCCCAAGCGGGGCGGATCCCCGCTTTTCCGGGTGAAATTGCCAGCCTTACCCACGGGCGCATACTCTCCTTTCAAATGGTGCGAATTATCGTACGGGGTGTGCGAATTTATCATTGCCCTTTCTCCCAATAACAAAGCAAATAGCTAAGAAGCGAAGTGTGTAGAATATTTAAGAAGTTTACGAAACTCTCGCCGTGAAATTATTGATAAAAGATTACTGTTTCTTTGTATAGATTTCTCTGCTATACAAAGAAATTCGCAGTGTGTTGAGTTGAATTCTTTCCCAAGTTCAGTCACATCTTCATTGAAGAAGAAACTATTCAGTTAAACTCTTAAGCTGTATTGAATCATCTCAAGGTATGTCCCCTTAGGGTTTTTTTTTTTGGTTTTGAATAAAATTTTATATGGGAAACTGCTTCTCAACTAGGTAATCTTAATGCCCATATAAAAAAAATGCCTACAAAACTGTCTTGTTGAAGACGCACAAGACCTGTTTGACAAAAAGCCTGAACTAGATCTCTTCTTAAATTTTATAATTTCACTGCTAGGCAACTTCCTAAAACGTGAATAGGAAAAGATGGTTGGGGTAATAAACATGAATGAGTTTTGGGGTTTCCCAAATGTTGCTGAGTTGGAAACCATAGTCTATGGTTCATTCATTCATTTCATATTGCATATTCAGATTTTATAATTGTATTATGTAAAAAAAAGAGACAACATAAATATAAACTTTGAAAATGAATGATTTATATTGTCAATAGGGAGGGGTCTTATGGCTAACTGACTGTGGAGGACTGTTAGGTTTTCTTGAAGGCGTAGGGGTGCCAGTAGAGTGGCTCAATGATAGGCTGCTTTGCTTTTTATAGGCAACAAGATTTGAACAAAAACGGTTACCGAATTTTATTCAGGGATTGAGCCTATAACACTATAGCTTAATGGTCTAGGGTTTGTTCTTCGACTTAGAGCTCGGAGGTTCAATCTCGGCTTATCCACAAAAAAAAAAAAAAAAAAAAAAAAAACAAGCATCTGAACAGGAGAATACTTTTGATCATTAAAAAAAAAAAACAAAAAAAACTGGGAGAATACTTTTCCAGGATTTTTTTTCCCTTTTTATGTTTATTGTATCAAACAGCTAAATAAGTTTTCTCGAAAAATGATGCAAAGGAAAAAATTCTTCATAGGAAAAACTTTTGTTTGTGGAAAGATCTTTCCCGTCAACCAAGGTTTTAAATTTCGGCCGAAACGTGTCGTTTTGGCCAAAATATTTCAGTTTTGGGTCGAAATGAAATTTACAGGAAATAGATTTTTACAAGATTTCGGCGAAATTTCCACCTGTGGCCGAAACCGAAACCGAAATTTAAAACCTTGCTGTCAACTAAACAGCCTGATAGGTTGGTTTGAAAAAGATTATTTCCCCCACAAGCACTGTACTGTGAACAATTTGTTTAGTGGAAATATGGTCATTCTCCAAGAATTCGGTTCATTGCTGCTGCTTCTACCATGATCGGATGGTCCTAAACCCTCTATCAAGGCCAATAAAGTAGGCATTCTCTTTGGATTTTGGGAAAACATTCAGCTATCATTATTTCTTCCTTGATCTTGCCATGATATCCATTTGACATCGGACTTCGATACGCTATGTTGCATGGTGGTGGCCATCAAATTGGTCCCTATTGCCAGTCACATGCCCTCCACAATTAGTCTGAATCGAAGGGGATTTGCTCAACACAATTCGATGGACTAAAGAAGATTCTTGTCATTTGTGGAGATTGAGAAGCTACTTTCGAGAAGCGAAAGAAATTGGTGTGTTGAAGAGTGTTCCTTACCATTCAAAAAAAAGAAAAAGAAAGAGTGTTCCTTCACTCATATTCATTTAAGGCTGATATTTTAGCAAATTTTGGAGTTTATTGTACAAAGTTAGTTGTGTGACAATTTATGCCTGAAATGCAGTTTTTTTTCCTTTTCCCTTTTTTTTTGTTCTTGTTGGTTTTTGGCCAGGTCCCTTTCACTTTTCTTTTAAATAAAATTTCGGTTCCAGAAAATAGACAAAATCTTCTTAGTCCCCAATTGTGGAAAATCCTTTAAAATCCAAAGGTAGCATGATGCACCTATAAAGCATGACCTCTTACGGATTGCTTAACACCTCTTCTAAACACGGGTTACTTTATCTATACGCTTGAAACAACCACTTGAGGATTTGAAACATGCTAAAACTCATAATTTTTGTTGTAGTCGTCGACTCGTCGCCATCATCATCATCATCATCTATTCCTCTTTGTAATTTACACATCATTCTGATATCATTTGATGAAACCATTGTTTAAAAGTTTAGACTCAGTTTAAACCAAGCTAATGAAAATTTTTTACTCTCCCAAGTGAGTTTCTGATTTATATGGTTGGGAAAATTCTGGACTCGGACTAGAACTCAGCCAAAGTAAATTTGAGTAGACTCAGGAGAGTTGAAGATAGACTCAGAATTTTTTTACAAAGTGGATTAAACTGTTAGAACCATCCAATTGGTGATTGTTACGGCATGACCTTTATCCATCATGGATGTCACAATATGGTTGGCTAGGGTCATCCAACAGTACAACCACATGCATGCGTAGTAGTTTACAATGCCGCATTTGTCACAGAGAATTAGGAAAGAATCTTCATTTCAGCACGCTTAAAAAAATATCCCATATAAATAGGGCATCCAATTGGAACTCGACAATATTAGTTGTATACTTGTATATAATCTTTTTAGCAAGGTATCCGAACAACGTACAATATCCCTAATGATATATGATGCACATCCATTTAATTTTCTAACATTGTTCATATATGATGGAATGCAAGTTATTGTTTTTAATTCAAGCAGGATCAAAATATTTTTATTTAGCAATCATATGAACTCTATGCAAGTTATCTGTGAAACCATGATTTGGCTTGATTATTGTTAACCTTTTGCAATAACTTTGAATTTGTTAAATACAGAGGTAGTAGGGGTTTCGAAGATATAGAAGAAGGATGGTCTTCGGTCAAGTAGTTATTGGTCCCCCAGGCTCGGGAAAAACAACTTATTGCAATGGCATGTCACAATTCCTCAAACTCATTGGAAGGTAGTTATTAGTGCCAGTTTTTTGTTTCTTTGAAATGGTTATTTCTCTCGATAGTTGCTTTTACTATTAGGACTGTAAGAAGGACACCATATTCTGTTTCAATATGTGTGTCATAACTTTCTTATGCACTTTTTAAAATGTGATCTAGTTGCATTGTTAGAATTTCGTGCATCTGAAGGTTCTTGCTCTTGACCCCAGGGGTGTTACATTGATTTTTTTTTTTTGGTG
This sequence comes from Tasmannia lanceolata, assembly GCF_043159265.1. NCBI lineage: Eukaryota > Viridiplantae > Streptophyta > Magnoliopsida > Canellales > Winteraceae > Tasmannia > Tasmannia lanceolata. The sequence goes on along the minus strand of NW_027518697.1, from coordinate 21,870,656 downwards.
TATATGGGTGGGGTGGGGTGCTGAGGGAGTCTAGTTGGCATTGTTATTTCTCTCGATAATTGCTTTTACTTATTGTTAGGACTGTAAGAAGGGCAACATATTTGTTTCAATATGTATGTCATGACTTTCTTATGCATTTTTAAAATGTGATCTAGTTGCATTGTTAGAAGCTTGTGCATCTGATGGTTCTTGCTCTTGGCCCTAGGGGTGTCACATGGCTTGTGTGTGTGTGTGTGTGTGTGTGTGTGTTAGTTACACAAAATTGCAATTTCCTACATTGGTCGAAGGAGATGCGTAGAGGGTGGGACTTGAGTCACCATGCTAACTCCTTGGGGCGAATCGACCTTGTGACCGACTAAGTCTTGATTCTTGTTTATATTTTCCAACTGTTAACCGTGTACAAGACAAAGTGAAGAGTGGAAGCAACACTCAAAGAGAAACTATATTTTTAGAAAAATATTATCATATATGCCTTTTAGCTTCTAATTTTGTTTGAGTTATTCTTACTCAATCTACTGATTAATAGAGTCCAATTTTTTAATTGTTTTAAAAGTTAATTATTTTATTTATTTTTGTTAGAAAATCTTCTAAAATTTCATCATTTTATACCATTTCAAAGAAATAAAAATAAAAAATAAAATTCCATCACTATTGTACTCCCCCATTATAAAATTAGTAATGTACTGTTTTCCCCCCTACATTTTGTGTTTATTTGAAGCCTATGTATGCATATATGGTTTTATACATTTCAGTTTAGAGTGCACCTTATTGTTCTAAACATGTGAGACAACACATGTCGTTACATGTTTGATCTCGTTAAACCATTATGGATGGTTATCTTGTTTATGTGATGGTTTCTAAATGTGTATTTGTGCATATTCTAGCATTCCCTGAAATTTTATCTTAAGTTTTCATCATTTGCATGGATTTTCATAAACTTACATGCTTTTATAGGATTTCCACCAAAATTTATAGCCGAAACCGACATGTTTCTATTTTTGCGCCGGCCGACATGCATACCAAAACTGACATTTAAAACCTTGGATGAATCAGTTGGGACAATTAGAAGATCAAGAGTAGAAACAATAGTAGGAGGCAAGGATGGATCATGCCTAGGATCAACGATTCAGATAACAGAGGAGCATGGGTGTCGATACATTTGTCTCCTTTTTTTTGGGAATGAGATTATCCCGCAAATACAAATATAATGGATCTAGATTACAACTTATCTATAGAGGGATCATGATTTTAGACAAAAGATACACATCCAAACACACGTAGGACAATAATAGAAGATGAACAACCAACATTAAGGCAAGTAACATGAGATTTATAATTTAACATAGAAGAAGGCAAACATTTAATCAAATAGCGAGCAACAAGGACAACATTGCATCAAAAACATTTATGTATCTGCATCTCTGTTAGGAGAGAATTGGTGACTTGAAGTAAGTGGCGGTGCTTCCTCTCGGCTACACTATTCCGCTGAGGGGTGCAGTGACATGAAGATTAAAATTCTTTGCCATTATCCTGGAAATATAATTGAAGATCATGAGCACAAAATATTCACCTCCATTATTAGCATGGAATATTTTAATAGTACATTGAACTTGTGTTTGGGCCCAAAGGTTTTATCTGATTGTGAACTTTTGAACTATCTTTCATCAAGTAGATCCAAGTCATATGGGGAGCATCATAAATGAATGAACTATAGTAACGATTACCAACACACGAAGTAATGGAAGCAGGTCCCCAAACATCAGAATTAAACTAACCAAAGTGGATTAATACATCTATCATTGAAACTCTTAGGATATGTAGATTCATGATACTTAGCAACTCACAATTTTGACATTTAAAGTTATCACAAGGAACAAAATTAAAACTTGGAATCAAAGACCTAATAATACTAGACAATGTCAGATGTCCAACGCGACTTTGCCATGACGAAGGTCATCTTTATTTAACTCGCTATCAGTTGTCAGATAGAAAGCAGGTTGGTAGATAAGTCTCTACATGTAAACTAGATAGGAGGGGTATGTGAAGAGGAAACATGTGTAGTTCCCTTACAAGAACTCTTAGTAAGGGTACAATTGGCTAGTCTACCATTACAAATAGATTTCAAACTATCAAGAGAAGAAAACAACTGTAACGTACCAAACATATGATGATTGGCTATTGATGTCATTCTAAAAAAAGCTATTGAGCCAATCACCTAGGGGATCTGAGATGGAGAATGAATAATATGGAGATTCGTTGAAGTACCTTATGAGGCAAGAGAGGCGGTGCGGTCTATGGAGTACCCTAGAGGCGGTTTGTCTTCTGGACAATATAATTATCTGCATGGGCCACTTGATTTATATCACCTTTTGTAGATGACTGAGGAGCTTCAGGCTCTGTAGTATTCTGTAAAGTCCTGCCTATGGATGAATCTGAAGAAGCACCATTGGCCATAGATGATGGCTAATCTTGGAGATCCCTACACCATCCCGTGGAGTGATTGCTCGTATCACTATGGAAGCACCTTTTTTTTTCACTTACTGTTCTTCCTCTACCTTTGCCACCATCCCAAATATAGCTGGTATTCCCTCTGCCACCAAAGTCATTACTTCGACCTCAACCTCTACCCCTTCCGTCTGATCCTCTAGAATTAGATACAAGGAAAGATTTATCATGAATTGTCGATGTGTTATCTATAGCTATTCTTCTATGATCATTTGTCTTAAGTAAAGTAAATATAGTATTGAGTGTGGAAGAGTAGAAAAATTAAGAATTTGAGTTCAGATGGGCTCAAATTCTGCATTGAAGCCGACGAGTAACTTGAATATCCTTTTTCTCTTGATATTTCTTGAATTGTTCAGCATCTATAGGGCAATGGAATCAAATATCTTTAATGAATTCTAACTCCTCTCCCAAACATTTTAAGTCAGTGATACTCCTGAAGTGACTTACCCTGACGATGCTTCTTAATGAATTGTCGATGTGTTATCTATAGCTATTCTTCTATGATCATTTGTCTTAAGTAAAGAAAATATAGTATTGAGTGTGGAAGAGTAGAAAAACTAAGAATTTGAGTTCAGATGGGCTCAAATTCTGCATTGAAGCCAACGAGTAACTCGAATATCCTTTTTCTCTTAATATTTCTTGAATTGTTCAGCTATAGGGCAATGGAATCAAATATCTTCAATGAATTCTAACTCTCACAAACATTTTAAGTCAGTGATACTCCTGAAGTGACTTACCCTGATGATGCTGTGAAATTTCTTGGTATAACTGGTACACGAGTTATATTTTTCTGATCTGAATACATCTCAAGTGCCATATCCCATAGTTTCTTTAAAGTCGAAAATACGCACTTATGACCACTCGAGATTCTACGGAGTTCAATAACCATGATATTACTACAAGGTTATTGGACCCTAATCATCATATTTGGGATCTTCAGGTTTATGAGCTTACAAATACCTTAAGAGCCCGTTTGGATGCAAAGAAGATTCTGATTTGGATTTCTCACATTTGCAGCCCTTTTTGCGTTGTAATTTGGATCCGGATCAAATTCTTGGATTTCCAATTCAGCAACTGACAGTGAAAAAATTCAGATTTCCAAATATGCTGTGCAAATAAGAAATTGGAAATCCACAGATCTGGCAGTTTCCTTCACCCTCTTTGCTCCTCAACCTCTCCCCTCCAATAGGAAGTACCCCCTTCTCTCTCTCTCTCAACATGAGCTGCCGGATCGATTCATTTTGTATTCAAAACTCAATTCCAAATCCAAATACAATATATGAGGTATCCAAACGGGCCCTAGATGTAGACTTCATCAATCCATGGCTTTCTGTCACAGATCTGATATAGATGGAGCCATACAACCTAAGAAAATAAGAATCCCCATGCTATGGCAATGCCTTAGGTTCTCCTCAAGCTCCTGGGTTTCAATTAGGGTTGGATTAGATCTCTCCTTGAGTCTTGATCTATACCCTGATTCATTGGTTTGATACTATGTGAATGAAAGAAGAAGAGAAGAATGAAGGAGACGCAGTGGGAGAGGAGAAGTTGTGAGAGAGAGGGAGAGGAGTTGTGAGAGTGATTACCAAATGTGGATGCTTTAGGTTCTCCTTGAGCTCGTGTCTCGACTAGGGTTGGATCAGATCTCTCCTTCAGTCTTGATCTTAGAAGCACGAAACAAGTGCGCGATCTGGGGCGGGGGCGGGGAAGCCTGGGTCAAGAAGAGTCTAGGTTTGGAGCGTCGTGGGAGTGTTCATGTAATATTTTCTTTATATGTTTTTTAAAATTCAAATACATCAAAATATAGTAATTTCTAACCATCTTCACATATATCTTTCAAATTTTAAGTACATCAAAAGGCAATAATTTCTAATTATCTTCATTTTTATACCCTTTGTTGGAATATGTAACTTGCCTAAGGGCATTTAGGACTTTGTACATTCCTTTATGTTTTAGTATAAAGATATGAATCAGGGGGAGATTACCCTAACTCATTCAATTCTCTCTCTAAACTCTCGGTTAACATGGTATCAGAGCCTTAGGGTTTTCTGATCCCTAGGGTTCTCTATCAGCCTCCACCTTCTCCGCCACCCTCACATAGTCAAACCCCCCCTTCCCTCTCGTCGCGAAATCCTAACCCCAACTCCGGCCAAACTTTCATCAGAGGCACACCGGTACGCTGTCTTTTTCCTGTTGAGAAAGAGTCGTCTCCATCGACCCGACGGTATCAGCCCTCCCTTGCCACTATCTTTTTCCCCGCGCATACCCCCTAGTTCTCCCTTTGCTCGCCCCGTTGCAGTCTCCCGTACCTCCTGGCCGGAAAAGTTCTTTCAGGAACGAGGATTTGCACCCCCCCCCCAAAAAAAAAAATTTTCCCAGGAAAATATTTTCTGCCCAGACTGGAAAATTTTTCCAAGAACGAGGATTTGCCCCCCCCCAACAAATTCACTTTCCTAGAAAATAGTTTCTAGTGCTACAATCCGCCCCGCCCCTGAAATTTTTTTTTCCAGCCCCCAATTCTTAGGTTTGCAGGTAAGCCCCCCACCCCAGTTTTTCAACCCACATCATTTTTCCTCCTCTTCCTCTCATCCCTCGGTAAAGCCTAAAACTCTTTTCTTCCTCTTACTATGTGTTAGATCTTCATCTCCTATCCTACTTTGATTCTTGTTTGTCTTTGTGACTCCTCTGTGTGCCTTATGTCTTCCCTCTTGTCACGCTTCGTCAACGACCATCATTCTTGGAGCCGCGTCTAGCTTTCTTGGCGTGTCCTAGTTTGCCCACCTATTCAGTTATCTACTGTTATTCGTCTTGATTTGGCTTGTCTGTTTCTTTCTTGCTTGTTGTTATGGAGGAGGTGCTTGACAATCCTTCCACAGGAGTGGCTCCTGGTGTTTGTCCGACACCCTCTTTGACATCTTCTTCGTCATCATCTCTCTCTGTGGATGGATCATTCCCACATATCACTACTGTTAAGTTGGATGGGGCAAACTAATTTACTTGGAAAGCAGCCGTCGAGAAGTATCTTATTGTCGTGGGAAAGCCCACGTCATTCGTCGTGATCCTCCTACGACGGATCCCACCTTTGATCGATGGGAACAGGAGGATGCTCTTGTTTGTACCCTTCTGTGGCAGAGTATGGCCCCTCACGTGTCTGGGTCATTGATGCTTCTGCCTACTGCGAAACGGATATGGGATCAGGTTACTGTTCTTTACTCTGGCGTGGCAAACATTAGTTAGATCTGCTCTACCTATTCTGAGTGGGTGCGTTTCCGCCGTGGTGATCTCCCTCTTGCCACCCATTACAGCCACTTCGTTGGCCTATGTTAGCAGCTTGATGTTTACATGCCGCTTACCACGGATCTCACAGAGGCTGCCCGTCAGAGGGATCAGATCCGTGTTGTGCAGTACCTTGAGAGTTTGGGTCCAGAGTACATGCATCTTCGTTAGCAGATTATCGGTTCTGGCGATATTCCTTCCCTTACTGCGGTTTACTCCCGCGTCCAACAGTGCTCTCCTGGTGATCTAGTGATATCTGTTCCTATTCATGGTTCTGTGCTCGCGACCTATGATGGCAGTATTCGTCCGCCTCGTGGTGGAGCCTCCTCTGGTGGTCGTTTTGGTGCTGGTCGTGGCTTTTCTTTTTGCACTCACTGTCAGCGCGAGGGACATTATATTGACCATTGCTATACCCTGCATCCCGAGCTTCGTCAGGTACGCTCGGCTCACATGGGTGTTACTACTACTTCTGCTCTAGATTCCGCTCCCTCTGCTTCTGTTCCTGCACTAGCGGATTCCGCCTATACATTTTCCCGTGCCGATTATGAGGAGTTCCAGCGTCTGAGGCTCAATTCTCGTCCTCCCTCTGCAGGTTTCGCCCAGCCAGGTAGTTCACCCACTACCCTTCTATCTAGCTCAGGGTCATGGATCATCTCCGCGTGCGTGGTTTGGGAGATTCAGTGAGGCAGTCATGCACTATTGGCATGAAACAATGCGCAGTGGATCACTCACTCTTCAGTTATCACTCTTCAGCTGGTTGTATTTTGTTGATAGTTTATGTGGATGACATAATCATCACAGGGAGCAATTCACAAGGTATACAGCGTTTGAAAACCTTATGGCAAAAGGAATTCTCTACTAAGGATTTGGGTTAGCTCAGGTATTTCTTGGGGATAGAGGTTGCTCGTTCTTCTAGAGGCTTGTTCCTCTCACAGAGAAAGTATGTCTTGGACTTGTTAAAAGAAACAGGCAATCTTGGAGTTAAACCATCTTCTGCACCCATGGATCCTAATGTGAAACTCGTTCCTGAAGAAGGAGAGTTGTTGGAGGATCCTGGCAGGTATCGCAGGCTTGTCGGTAAACTTATATATCTCACGGTTACTCGGCCAGATATTTCATATGCTGTTGGAGTTGTCAGTTAGTATATGAGCTCTCCACGTACTTCTCACTGGGCTGCGATGATACATATTCTCAAGTATTTGAAAGGGGCTCCAGGGAAGGGATTTATGTTCAAAAAACATGGCCATATGAAAGTTGAAGGCTTCTCTGATGCAGATTGGGCTGGATCCCCAGCAGATAGACGGTCCACCACTGGGTATTGTACATTTGTAGGTGGCAATCTTATTTCATGGAAGAGTAAGAAGCAGGATGTTATAGCTAAGTCCAGTGCAGAGGCTGAATATAGGGCAATGGCACAGACAAGCACAAAACTTATTTGGCTACGTTCACTTCTCTCTGAAATTGGCTTCATTTCATCTTCTCCTTCGCAGCTTTATTGTGACAACAAAGCTAAATATATATTGCCAATAATCCAGTCTTCCATGAGCGCACCAAACATATTGAAGTGGATTGTCATTTTATCCGTCAAAGAATCCAGAAAAGAGATTTGTACTGTGTTTACTCGGTCAGGAGACCAATTAGCTGATATGTTTACAAAGTCCTTAAATAATTCAAAATTGAGTGATATATGTAACAAGCTAGGAATGTATGATATCTACATTCCAGCTTGAGGGGGAGTGTTGGAATATGTAACTTGCATAAGGGCATTTAGGACTTTGTACATTCCTTTATGTTTTAGTATAAAGATATGAGTCAGGGGGAGATTACCCTAACTCATTCAATTCTCTCTCTAAACTCTCGGTTAACACCCTCTTTCCTCATGCCTTCTAAAGATGCCTTTTTCCTCGCTCCAACGAAATATTTTGAAGAGTTGAAGGGGTTTGATTCTAGGAAGATGGTGATAGTGGGACTGATGGTGTAATAGCAGCAGGTTGGGAGCGCCATGGGAGCGGTTCTCTTCCTAAGGGGCCCCGAATCGCGGTTTTGACTTGGGAGCGGCACCCATGAGGAAGGTTGCTGCTTCTAAGGTTTTGATCTACACCCTGAGTCAATGATTTGATACCATGTGAAGTCATGAGAGTGATTCCCAAATGTGGGAATCCTCTCATTTTATTCATTACTGATTCAATATGGAGAACTTACATTATTATTATTTTTGAAATGCAGAACTTACATTATTACCATTATTGAAGTGAAAAGACAATACTTTATGTGATATATTCAACAGTGGAGACTTTTCAGTGACAATCACGAATTATGGGCTAGGGTTTTCTACTCAAAATACTAAAATAACAATGTGTCTTATGCACGAGGAGTGGGTGAATGTTGGAGATAAGGAATCATACGTAACTGTTAATGTATGTATATGCCTATGGGCATATTGATCTTTTGTATATCTCTCGTTACATATAAATACATAAGTTAGGGGGAGACTCCAACTCACTCTTTCTCTTTCTTTCTCCCTCTTTGGTGGCTTCTAACATGGTATCAGAGCCCTAGGGTTTGAAGCCTTAGGGACCACCTTGCAAGCCCCATTCCTCCTCCCATCTCCTCTCCCATCTCATCTCATCTCCTCCACTCCCTGCTACAGTACCCGCTATAGTGACCTATCTCATTGCTCGGGGGAAGATCTCTATTCTTTGTCGTGACCCCCTCCTTCCAGTGATCCCACTTATGATAAGTTAGAGCAGGATGATGCTCTTATCCGTACTTTCCTCTGGCAGAGTATGTCGCCTGAGATTTCGGGGACCATGATACACCTTCCCACTGCTCGCCAGGTTTGGGATCATACCGTTACTACCTTCTCCGGGAAAGGGAACCTATCTCGAATCTGTGCCACATATACTCAGTGGATGAACCTTCGCCGCGGAGACACTCCTTTCTCAACCTACTACAGTCAGTTTGTTTCCCATTGCCAGTAGTTGGATGTTCTTATGCCTCTTACCTCTGATTTAACTACGGCCGCTCAACAGCGTGATCAGATACGTATCGTTCAGTTTCTCGAGACTTTGGCTCCTGAGTTCCTGCATCTCCGTCAGCAGATATTGGATCTGTCACGATGCCCTCTCCTCAGGAGGTTTACTTGCGTGCCCAGCAGTGTGCTCTTAGTGACTCTGTGTCGGCCCTTTATGTTGATATTACTGCCACTGTTGCCTATGGTGTAGGTGATTGTGCTATACGTGGTGGGGGCACCTTTGGCCGTGGCCGTGACTTTAGTCATGGTGGTCGTGGCAGTGGATGTGATCTTCTTGCAGGGCGTGGTGGCCGATCACACCCATATTGCTCGCATTACCGTCGTGAGGGGCACTATATGGAAACTTGCTATGTACTGCACCCTGAGTTTCGTCCTTCCTCTGAGGCTCGTTTTGGCCGCTACGCACATCTCGCTGCACCAGATTCTTCTGAGTCTCTACTTCGGTTCTGCCCAGCACTGGGCCTCAGGCTGATGGGGTTCTCATGTCTCGTGTCAACTTTGATGAGTTACACCGTCTCAGGTCTACCAGCCATCCCCCGACTGCGACTTTTGCTTAGCCAGGTAGCTCCCCTGCATCTCTTCTTACTAGCTCCAGCTCTTGGATCATTGATTCTGGAGCCTCCAATCATATGACAGGTACTTCTTCCTCACTGAGTTCATTTCGTCGTATTTCTGATCAGTCCATCATACTTGCTGTGGGAGTTCCACTCCTATCTCTGTTGTTGGTGATATTTCTCCTCGTGTTGGACTTACATTGTCCTCGGTTCAATGTGTGCCAAAGTCCCCCTTTAGTTTACTCTTAGTTAGTCAGATTACTAAAAATCTCAACTGCTCTGTATCATTTTATCCCTCTTATTGCTTCTTTTAGGATCTCGACTGGGAGGACGATTGGCTTGGGCCGTGAGATTGATGGGCTTTATCGTCTGGACTATAGCCCTCCTCGTACCATTTTACACAGCTCCAGCGACGCATATCAGTGGCACTACCGTCTTGGACATCCCAGCCTTGATCGTTTGCGGCGAACATCTATCGTTTCTTCTTCTGTTACCCCTTTTTCGTGCGAGGCCTGTGAACTTGCGAAACACCTTAGGGTGTCCTTCCCCTCTAGGCCTGTTAGTCGGGACTCGTTTTGATTTAGTGGATTCCTCCGATGTATGGGGTCCCTCGCGGACTACCTCTGTTTTTGGACATCGTTATTTTGTCATTTTTATTGATGATTAGTCACGTATGTGTCGGCTTTATTTACTGAAAGATCGCTCAGAAGTGTTCAATGTTTTCTGTACTTTTCATCCAGAAGTTACTAACCAATTTAATTGCACTCTTAAATGCCTTCGCACTGATAATGCCAGGGAATATTTCTCAAAATCTAATGGTTTTGAGGAATTTCTTTTCACTCGTGGTATCCTACATCAATCTTCCTGCGCTCACACCTCTCAATAGAATGGTGTTGCCGAACGGAAAATGCGATCATTATTGGATGGAGCTCGCGCTCTTCTCTTCCAGATGCGAGTTCCTAAGTCTTATTGGGGTGATGCAGTTCTCACTGCTAACTATCTGGCCAATCGGTTTCCTTCCTCGGTTCTAGGTGGCTCATCACCTTTCTCAATTTTACGTCCTCATGATGAGCCATTTCCTCTTACTCCTCAGGTATTCGGATGTGTTTGCTTTATCCACAACCTTGGGCCTGGTTTGGATAAATTAGATCCTAAATCTGAACGATGCCTTTTTCTCTGCTACTCACGCACCCATAAGGGTTATCTTTGTTATAGCCCTCGGTTGGGTCGATCCTATATCTCGGCAGATGTTACCTTCTTCGAGATTGAGCCCTTCTTTCTGAGCTCTTCGGATACAACCCCTCTCTCTCATTCTTCATATCTTCCACTACCGATTCCCGTTCTTCCAGACCTGGTAGTCTGTCCGTCTCCATCGTCTCTCTTACCTTCCCCTTCTGTGGTTCCTGTTCCGGAGACCTCTCTTCCCTTACAGGTACCTGCTCGGGCTCCAGCTCCAGTCATTCAGAAGACTTATCAGCGCCGCCATACCTCTGCAGCTCATCCATCTCCGGCAGCGTCATCGGCAGCCCATCAGGAGCTCCCTCCTTCCACATTCGAGGTATCTATTGACTCTCCATTTGCCTCCCACACTCGTTCTCATAGTACTGCTCATCCTATATCGTTTGTTGTTTTATATGATGCTCTCACGCTCCACAGTTTTGTGTCCTCTCTATCTTCTATTTCTTTGCCAGAATCCTTGGCTGCCGCACTTGATCACCCGGGGTGGCGCGCTACTATGGACCTTGAGATGGATGCCCTTCATGCCAATCAGACTTGGTATTTAGTTCCTCTGCCTCCTGGTGCACGCCCTGTTGGGTGTCGTTAGGTCTATACGGTGAAGTATTTGCCTGATGGCTCTGTTGAGCGCCTTAAGGCCGCTTGGTTGTCAAAGGGTACACTCAGACGTTTGGGGTGGACTATGGTGAGCCATTTTCTCCTGTTGCAAAGATTCCTTCAGTGCGTGTTCTACTTTATCTTGCTGTCAATTAGGGCTGGCCTCTACATCAGTTGGATGTAAAAAATGCTTTTCTTCATGGTGAGCTCACAGAGGAAGTTTACATGGAGCAACCTCCTGGGTATGTTGCTCAAGGGTAGATGTCATCCTCTGTGTGTCGATTAAAGATATCCATTTATGGTCTCAAGCAATCTCCTAGAGTATGGTTTGGAAGGTTCAGTGATGCCATTATGCGCTTTGGTATGAAGCAGTGTGCAGGTGATCATTCTGTCTTCAGCTGTCTACAGTTGGGTGTGTACTCTTGATAGTCTATGTCGACGACATCATCATCACTGGCAGTGATACAGTTGGGATTCAGAAATTGAAGACCTTCTTGCAAAATGAGTTCTCTACCAAAGATTTGGGTCGTCTTAGATACTTCTTGCGTATTGAAGTTGCATATTCGACGAAGGGGATCTCTCTCTCTCTCTTAGAGGAAATATGTCTTAGACTTGCTTGAGGAGACATGTTATCTTGGAGTGAAACCTGCCTCAGTTCCCATGGACTCAAATGTGAAGTTACTACCTGAAGAGGGAGACTTGTTAGATGACCCAGGCAGATATAGGAGGCTGCTGGTTGGTAAACTTATCTACCTTACAATCACACGCTCAGATATCTCCTGTGCTGTTGGTGCTGTCAGCCAACATATGAGTTCACCTCGTACTTCACACTGGGCAGCAGTTCTTCAGATTCTTTGGTATTTGAAAAGTGCTCCAGGTAGAGGGTTGCTATTCAAGAAATATGGACATCAGAAGATAGAAGGTTACACATATGCAGATTGGGCAGGATCTCCAGCTGATAGGAGATCTACCACAGGATACTGCACATTTGTGGGAGGTAACCTTGTGTTATGGCGAAATAAGAAACAAGATGTTATCTCCAAATCTAGTGCAGAGGCGGAGTATAGAGCTATGACACACACAAGTGGAGAGCTCATTTGGTTACACTCTCTCTTGTCAGAGATCGGCTTCTCCCCATCATCTCCTTCTCAGTTATATTGTGACAATAAGGCAGCGATTCACATTACTACAAATCCAGTTTTTCATGAGAGAAGTAAACATATCGAGGTTTATTGCCACTTCATCCGGCATCGGATTCAAAAAGGAGAAATATGCAGAGTGTTCACTAGATCGGTGGACCAATTAGTGGATATGTTTATCGAGCCATTGAACAAAGTCAAATTGAGTGATAATTGTAGCAAGCTAGGAATGTTTGACATACACATTCCAGCTTGAGGGGGAGCGTTAGTGTATGTATATGCCTATGGGCATATTGGTCTTTTGTATATCTCTCGTTACATATAAATACTTAAGTGAGGGGAAGACTCTCCTACTCACTCTTTCTCCTTTTCGTCTTTCTTTCTCCCTCTTTGGTGGCTTCTAATAGTAACAAAATTAGGAATTGGATGCAATGTATTATGATGCTTTCCTTTGCGTAAAGCAACCAGAATATCAATGTTGCTAGGAAGAACATGTTCAATAGGAGTAGAGCCAGAAGTAGGAAGACTAGACTTAGAAGTTGGATAGGGAAGAGTAATACCAGTTGTACTTGGTTCCAAATCATCTATTTAGAGTGGAGGATCCAGTGCTGGCTATACTTTTTGCCATCTTAGATTCACCAGTAACTTTTCAACCCCTTCAAACCTTGTAGATGGATGAGAATCAGTCATAGGAACTGGGATATGATGCGGATACCTCTATTCCATGCAATTACTATTCTCCCCTTCAACAAGGTTTTAAATGTCGGTTTTGATATACATGTCGGTCGCCACTGAAATGGAAACACGTCGGTCATAGATGGATGAGAATCAGTCATAAGATTTTTTTGTCCGAAAATATAGTTTTACCCATTTTTAGACGATTCTCTAACCAAAACAATATTATAATCAATTTTTGACTTAAAAAAAAACCGACACTGTCAATTGGTAGATCAAGCAAGAACACACATATAATAAAATTAGAAACTAGCATGCATATATGATTAGTATGCATTTCAAAATATTCTTCCAATTTTCAGAACCTTAAAATGATGAAAAATGAAAATTCGTTTACTAATCCATGTACAAATGCATCAAATCAGACGCATTTGCACCATAATTTAAGAAATAAGAAAGAACATACAAAAGAAGCACTTACTAAGCAAAAATGTGAGAACCTAAACTTCTCTATGCACTTTGGTCAAAATATCGATACGGTGACCGAATTTTTGTAATTTATATTCTAAAGTGGTAGTGGCTTTATCAACAGACCGAAATGTTACTGAAATCTATACATGTGACTGTAGAATTTCGTTTCAGTGGGGATGAAATTGAAAACATGTTGGCTGTTTTGTGTCGATTTCAACTGACATTTTGAACCATGTCCTTGAAGAGGGAGGGGAGGTGAAAAAATAGAGTGAACTAAAAAGGTGACAAGCATAGTGGCATCAGTGTTTTAAAACTCCCCTGTTTTAAAACTCCCCTGCGTCCGCGTTGACTCCCCTGAGTCGACTCCCTTTTACCTTGGCCGCGTCCGCGTTGCACCGCATTCCACATTTTGCCCTACAGAGTCAATAGAGACTCCTTTGACTCTCCCGAGCTATGATCACATCAACAGAGTACTCAGCCGCGTTCTTGGCCGCATCCGCGACGAGTCGACAAGGATTTTTCTTGGCCGCGCTGCACGTCGAATCCGTGTTTTAAACACTGAGTGACACACCATTTTCCAGAGCACAAGATCAAGGTGTCAATACCCCCTTTGAGTGGGCGAGCAACCAATAAATATCCCACACAGAGCTTTAGGACCCAATTTACCAATTTGGACCCCACATATGAATTAAACCGGCGCACCCAAACACGTGAGGAGGAAGAACAAAGGGTGGTTGGTCTATACACAGAGCTTAATAGGGGACTTCAACTATAGTGTGTAAGATGGCATCCGATTTATCAAATATGTGGCTGTATGGTCCACATCAGCCCAAAACATTTTTGGCATGTACATTCTTAATGACAGTCCACGAGTAACCTCCAATAAATAACTATTTTTTGGTCTTGCAAGTTCATTCTGTTGTGGGGTATAATCACAAGTACTTTGTTGTAGAATACCATGATCTTCTAGATATGCCTTGATGTCGCCTTCAAAGTACGCTTTGGCATTATCAGCTTTGAATATTTTTACTTGTTTATCAAATTGAGTCATCACCATCTTGTGAAACACCTTGATTATATTTGGTACTTCACGCGAGTATGTCATATAAAGCCAAGTATATTGGGGAAAAACATCTACAAAGTACAAACGATATAACATAGTGATAACCACCCATAACCACAATTTGGGAAGGACCTACACATTGGTATGCACAATGTGAGATGGAAAAGAGCTTTTATTGCTAGATGGATAATTTGATTTACAATATTTAGCAATTGTCACGCATGACACTGACTAGACTCAATGTGGAATAGAAGCAAATAACATGGGAAATAGATCGCTGAAAGACTGAACCCACCCGAGTGTGCTATAATTTTATTCTTTCTGTAGTAGCACCAAGACTATGACTAATGAACTAAAGAGTAAAAGAACATAGGGGTGGAGAATCCATGACATAGAAGCCACCAACTTCACATCCACTGCCAATCATCCTCTCCTTAATCAAGTCCTAAACACGCAATGACGAAGAAAAAAGTCACCACAATATAATTTTTTGTTATGTAACTGTTTGACAGTAAATTTGTAGATAACGGAAGAACATGCTTAACAGATGTGAGAGACGACAAGTGATCGTTGATCTTGATGTCACCTTTTCCTGCTATGGAAGAGAGGGATTCATCTGCTATTTTTACCTTATCTCTCCCAAAGCACAAGGAATAGGAAGAAAATGAGGTGGATATACTTGTCATGTGATCATATATACCCGAGTCAATAACCCCAGATGAACTGGGAGAGGAAGAAAGATTGACATGATGAGCAGAGGCTTGTTGTGTATCTTAGTTCGTCAATGGTGTGGAAGAAGGGGCACCTTCAAGTTGGAAAAGGAATTAACGGGCTTTCTATCTCATTTTGTGTAGCAGTTATTACATTAGGGTGTGCGTTTCTGTGTGTGTGTGGGGGGTGGGGGTGGGTCAACAAAGGAAGCCCTTGTGTGTGGCCAGCACTAACAGGCACAGAAATGTTTGACGCGGTAGTAACATTGGCAGTCAACTAGGAATTGTGGGATTTATTCCGGTTATTCCTTTTTGGTCGGCCAACAATATCTAGCAAGTCTCAAGAAATGCTTCTTTTATCTTCATAAGAGCTATTGCGTTAACGATATCATGGGCAATGATTCTGCCTTTCTTTAAATTTGTATCTGCTTATGAATTGTGGGAAGGATGGAGGGAAGTGTGCTCTAATTCGGCCCTCATCCAAAAAATTATTCAAGATTAGGAGCCTCCTCCAAGGGGTTTTCTAAAACTGAACTTTGATGGTTCTAGCCTAGGGAACCCTGGTCCTACAAGGATAGGGATTGTTCTTAGGAATGATGTTGGGGAATTAATCTGGGCCTTTGCAGGGCCTACTGGCATAGGGGATGCATGAGAAGCAAAAGTTCGAGCAGTTCATCAAGGAATAAAGCTATTGGATCGTAATCAAATGGACAAAGTTGTGGTAGAAGGGGATTCCTTAAATGTCACTCGATGCCTAAAAGATTCGCAAAACCACCCATGTAGATTCGATAGTTTCTTTGACGAGATGAATGATAGAATTGGATCTTCTCCTATTATTTCCCATCATGTTTGGAGATCTACTAATTCAGTGGCTAATAATCTTGCTAGAGGAGTCTCCAAAAAAGCGCTGGCCTTGTTTGACACCCTTCCTCGATTCTTGTATTTATGTATGAGCCATAAGCTCGATTTCTTTCTTGTAAATTCTTTGTACTTAGACCATAGATGCAGGAAACGCCTAAGGAGGAGGGAAACGCGTTTCCGCGGAAAACCGTTTCCGAAACGGGTACGAAACGCTCTTCGGAAAATTGTGAAACGCCTGTGAAACGTATGTGAAACGTTTGTGAAACGTCGGTGAAACGTTTCTGAAACGCGTTTCCCATTTCTTGGAAATGCGTTTTATTTCCATGGAAACTCGTTTCTTGCAATTTTAAGACTTTAAAAGGATATATTAAACCCCCTTTAGTTTACTGTGGATAGCCCTATCTAGTTTAGAATTATATATATTATATTCAAGATTCTAGTACAAGCATTTTCCTATTAATGTGTGTTACCATCACATTTATGTGTTTCACTAGCTTTTCCTTTAGGTTTCACGTACGTTTCACTAGCGTTTCCCAAACGTTTCCCAAGACGTTTCCCAATGCTTTTCACGTGCGTTTCTCTATCGTTTCCCGTTTCTCGTTTCCCCTTTGATTTTTTTCACCCGTTTCACGTTTCCGTTTCACGTACCGTTTCCCGTTTCCGTTTCCCGAACCGGTAACTATGACTTAGACCATCTCAGTCTTTCTCTTAATATATTTTCCGGCTACCTTTCAAAAAAAAAAAAAAATCTAGCAAGTGTCCCTCATATGACGACTCTTCCTACAATAATCACATCTAACTATATCTTTTTCATCTGGAACTCTGTTATATCTCTGATTTCCTCTCTTATTTCCAGTCAATGACGTAAAAAAAAGTAGCTAGAGCTGCATGCTTGGAAGATGAGTAGAGCAAAGTTCCAAAGGAGCACATCTCTCTCCAAGAAGCAGATTGGGCATAGCAGATTTTTCAATTTCTTAGCTGGCTGAATGCTGAATATGGGATAACGAGGGTGCATTTAGTCTCCATCAGTAGGGGTGCCCCACTGCAATAACAAGTAGTGATTCAACTCTTCCAACAACCCTTGAAAGAATAAGTGGCAAGATGCTTCTCTCCCTGATGAAGATTTGCGATCCCTTGCCGAAGATGATATAACCTGGGAATAAGTTCGAGCAGTCTTATCCCAAATCTCCTTGGCACTCCGCAAGAATAAATATCCACGACTAATACCAAGTTATGATCTACAGTAGGGTTGATCAAGAAAGATGAAAGAAGAAGAGAATAAAAGGAAGAATAAAAGGAGAGAGAGAGAGAGAGAGAGAGAGAGAGAGAGAGAGAGAGAGAGAGAGAGAGAGAGATCATCTGTGCTTTGTGAATTTTGTTTTACTAATTCATTTAGAAGGTGTTGACTAAAATGCCCCTATAGGGCTACGATATGATGTTGCTCAACGGTGACTGTAGATCTAATGTACAACCCTATCTGCATCACAATCTATACATCACGGCCGTCATCAGGCAGTGAAAATCACTGCTAATTAAGGTATCCTATCAACACACCCTCGCTTTTCCTAAAAGTCTGCATCTGCCTCAGCATTCTATCCGCATTATACCTTTTTAAAAAAAAAAAAATCTCTATCCGCTTTACCAAAAAGCAACCTGGATATTGATTCCTCAATGGCATGTGCCACTCTTCGAGACCGAGAATACTCTTTCCATATTTCCATCCACATTAAGAGCCCCCCTCCATAATAAAAGGACCATCATAAAAGGAAGTGAGGATATTAGTTCTAATTTTATAGCCAGCACCTCCGCTTCAATAGTCCTTTACCCCAATATGAGTTGAGTAAACTAGCCTCACTTTGCATATATTGTTTTCCTTTTTTTTATTTGTTTGGGCAAATGGTAGGATTGTGTTCTGTTCGCCATCTGTGCACAACGTAAAGGGTGTCCGGTTGGAGGGATGTTCTATATATTGCAGTTGAAGGGTTATTGTGAGACAACCCAATTGCACCAAGGATATGAGCCTTTGAAGGAGCTGAGAAATATACCTCAACTTCTCAATGTAATGATTTTCTACATATTTTGTTATTCATCATGTAAGGCATGATTAATGTTATGTGATAACAAAAATGCAAGTTATATCTTTCCAACCAGTTGAGCTTTTCAAAAGAAAAAAAAAATCTTTCCTACCAGTTATTCTTTTTCATTCATATGTATGCTTTTACAATTGATATGGTTTTTCTCTTTTGAATTGTTTCTTCTGTATTCATATTTATACCCAGTACATTCCTCATAAAATAGCTGACATTCTTTACAAAGTCCAAATTTCCACTTCACTAGAAGCTCTAAATTTTGCTTAAACTCATAGAACTGTAACAGTGATCTAGCCTTGGGATCAGAATACAACATCATTATGACGGATAGTCATAACTTCTTTGATTTCAATAATTTACAGTTGGGCGGGTTTTATGAATGTTTGGTCTTTGGGGGATAATAATTTGGTTCTATAATTTGCTTGCTACTTAACTAGGTTAAAGACAACTTTGGTTGGTATCTTGATTAAGACCTCTTTCTACGAGTCTGCTATAGCCATATGAGTTAAAATAAAATTTTCAATTATGTTTCGTCTACGCTACCATGTTTGAGATCTTAACACTGCTGAATGCTTATGACATAATTTCTTAAAGCAAAATCATAGTTTCATGAAAAGTAGAAGTTGTTGGTAAAGGAACCGATGTATCAGTTAAATTGTATTCCATATATATTTTATACCGTAAGCCAAATATTTTACATTATTGACCATGAAAAGCACTATTTATCCTTGCAGGAAAGTAGCTGTTATCAATTTGGATCCTGCAAACGATGCTTTGCCGTATCCTTTGAATTTAGGGTCCCACTTTTGATTGGATTCAACACTCAATATGTGATCAAAGGATACATTTGTTGGTTTTTTCTTTCCAGTGCTTCATTGGCTTTCTTTACATGAGATACAGGTATGATTGTGCTGTGAATATTGAGGATCTCATAAAACTAAGTGATGTAATGGTTGAACATTCTCTCGGTCCTAATGGAGGTCAGTCCTCATATTTAGCAAGTTCTTTTTTCTTTTTTTTGGGAAGATGATGTGGTAATGGTTGAACAACGTGTTTTGTCAAGTGTGCACTTTTACATACCTTGAAAACTTTTCAACAAAACCATAACATGTGATTTATTGTATCATGTGTACTAGGTCTTGTTTATTGCATGGATTACTTGGAGAAGAACATTGACTGGCTACAATCCAAATTGGAGCCTCTTCTTAAGGGTTAGTAAATTATGGATTCGCAGTTCCGATACATGATTTGGATGTAATTTCTCATTTTCTTTTGATCCACTTTAAGAGTCCATAAATCTTGTGGTTTTGGATGATTGGCTTGATAGGTTTCAATCCAAGTATATTCTTTACTGTAAAAAGTACTTATGCTTTTTGCTATGCCTTATTGTTTGTGGACCGAGTAGACTTATGCCGAGTTAGACTAGGAACTCGATTATAATTGAAATGGGAAAAATAGAAACCGATCTTCTTTATTAACTTAATAATACAGCAACACTACAAAAATGCCCCTTAGACTGGAAATACAAAAATACCTTTGACCAAACATGTATTATAGTACCAAGCACTTAACTCCCTCCCCTCAAGGGTGCATAGATGTCCAAGATGGTCAGCTTCTATAAAGAATCAAATCATAATTTTTTCTCCAATTGCCTCAGGATTTTTGCAAGCTAATTTTCTAGTAGGAGTAGAAACCTCTAACTAATTCTCCCTAACGAAGTGGCGATCCACTTCAATATGTTTAGTTCTTTATCCAATTCGGTAGGTTTAGTTCATTCATGTAAAAATGATTTGAAGGCAATATGAATTGCTGCCTACTTATCACAATACAAATTCATAGGAGTTTTCTAGAGATTCCTATGTCATACGAACGATATTTCAACCAAACGATTTTGAAAGTGGCATTTTCAAGTGTAGGAACTTGATCGAGGAAATAACTATTTCATCTATTCTACTTGACATCTATGTTGCCTGGATAGAAAAAAAGGGCATGGGATGGGGTAGAACTCTATTAACTCTCAATAGTTGGATGAGTGCGTGATGGATTCAAATTCGCATTTCGAGATCCGACACAGATTCGAGGTATCGGATTCGTGAAACCCCAAAACGTAGGATTTGTATATTCAGTAATGTTAGATGTTGTATGTGTGCTTAAGGGCATTTTGGTTATTGTATTTCTTCGTTTTATATAGATACATTGGTGAGGGGGAGCATAGCTCTCTAACTCACTCATTCTCTTCTCTCATTCTCTTCAAGATGGTATCAGAGCCCTTGGGTTGTGATGCCCTAGGGACCACCATTGGAAGATCGCTCTTCCTCTTCTTCCTTTCTTCTTTTTTTTTTTTTCTTCCTCTTTCTTCTTCTCCTCCACCTCCACTCCTTCCACCCTCCACCGCCACCCCCACAGATTCGCCACCCCTCCTTCCGCTCGTGACCCTACCAGCCCATCTCCCACTGCCGCAACCCTCCAAGAACCCCACTCTTCCCGCCGCGACTCTCGCTGACCCCCCTCCACCTCCACAACCCTCCCAGACCCCCCTTCCACCCGCGACTTTTCCAGCCTCCATGACCTTCCAGCTCCTCCTCCACGTGTTGTGACACTCCCTTTCACCTTTAACCTATCCTCAAGTTCTTCCTAAACCTTAACACTCTCATTATAATCCTCCCTCCAAACTAAACTCCTCTCCAAGGGGCATTTAGTCCCCTTCTCCTTCATGAACTAAATCTTTCTACCTTCTTTTACTCCCTCCCGCGACTGCGATCTCTCTTCTTCCTTGCTAGTCGCACTTTGTCTATCTTTCACTTGGCCCTTTTCGAAGCCGCGGTGTGCCGTTTGGGCCATTATGCCGTCTTTTTCCCTTGTTTTCCTTCTCTCTATTAGTTGTTTTTCATGCCTTTTATTTTGATATCAAAGGTGCACACCAATTGTTCGGTGAAATGTCCAAGTGAGGTGTTATGCCTCCGATTTCATCTCCTAACTTCTATTCTCATCCTGGCTAGTGTTCATATGTCGATTGCTGCTATGTCTCTCCATCGGCTCCGTGGTATCATAGCTGGGCCTGTCGTATGATTCTTCGCCTCTCTATTGTTTATCTTACGCCGTTGTGATTGGATTCTCCCTCTATCTCTACCTTCCTAGATCCTCCAGTCCTCATGGGTCCTCTTCGCTCGACCCCTATTGCTAGATTGACTCCACCTTCGGCTTCCTTTTCTAGTTGTTCCCCTTCCGTGGAGGCTTCTTTCCCACATATGACTTCCGTCAATCTCAACGGGTCTCTTCTATCCATCACAACAGTACTCCCTAGTGCGCAACGATGTATGCGAAGCCGTGGGTCTCGTGACCCCTCTATCGATCGTTCTGTTCTCAACGCGTACGTTGGTGGTGACCTTAGTTGTAAATTCCGTTCCGGTGGCCATTCCGTTTTGGGCCACCGAAATGGAATTCGGGTGGGATTTCGGTCATTCCGGTCGAAACTTTTCGGTCACACAAATCCCCTTTCTCTAAATTTTAGTGGGATTTCTGTCATTCCGGTGCATTCCAACGGCCATGAAATGGTCATAAACGGTCATAAAATGAGGGTAAAAGGGTCAAAAAGCAATCCCAACAGATATAATGGCATTGTCGTATTTTTTTCAAAAAAATTGTGCATTTTTAGTCGATTCTGGGGAAACAGGGCAATTTGCCGGAATCGACCGGAATGGGCCGGAATGGACTAGAATGACCGGAATTCCGGCCGGAACGGAAAATATGCCCAAACCGTTCCTGATTCCGAGTCGGAACCGGAATTCCGGTCCATTCCGGCCGGAACGGAATGGAATTGATAACTAATGTGGTGACTGTTCTGGCTGTGGCGGTCGTAGCTAGTGGTCAGGGCCGTCGAGGCCGTGCTAGTGATCGTGATTCTCGAGGCGGGCGTGTCACCGGTGGGCGTGGGTGCCCTTTCTTCATTCATTGTCCGGCAGTGAGGCATACTGTCGATACATGCTATACCTCTACCTTCTCCTCCACTGGCATAGTAGCATATGATGGTTCTCTCCTCGTCTCCAGGTTCGACTATGATGAACTTTTGCGCTTATGTGCGCACCGCCAGCCACCTGATACGACTTTTGTTTTGCCCATCACGGTAGTTCACCTGCTTCTCTTCTTACTACCTCCAGCCATTGGATTATTGATTCAGGGGCCTCCAACCATATGACGGGTGACTCTACCTCTCTTTGTTCTTATTGAATATCATGTATTAGGGTAGTTTAGTCATTACTTGTAGTATTAGGGTAGTTTAGTCATTACTTGTAGTATTAGGGGTATTGTCGTCTTTGTACACTATTGCCCTAATTTGGGCCTATATATTCATTATTTATATGAGGAGCTCCTTACTGGAGACTCTCCATCCCTCCATTCCTCTTCCTCTCTCGAACCCTAGCCTCATTCCTAACATGGTATCAGAGCTTCAGGGCTCATCCTCGAGGGAAGGAAAGAAGAAGAGTCTACACCATTCTTTCTCTCCCTCGTTATCTCTTTTGCCCATCTTTGGGGTTATCACAAACCCCCTGATTATCTCATCCATCTCTCTCTTGCGTCTGTATGTGTGCAAACCCTACTTTTTCTCTTCCAAAATCCCTAAAATTTCTCCCTCTCAGATTCTCTCTCTCTCTCTCTCTCTCTCTCTCTCTCTCTCTCTCTCTCTCTTGCATTGCGATGTTGCGCTAACATTATTCAAATCCACAAAGAAAAATCAGAAAATCCTAAAATTCTCTCTTCTCAATCCCTTGTATTTCTCTCCGCATGATGCTAGATGGGTCTTGTGATTACATCTCCTCTCTTACGATTACAAGTTTAACATCATGTTGCGATTAACATACTTAGCTCATCTTGTTGGTATCTTCTCTTCTGTCATCTTGCGATTACCTCTTTATTTGCAGCCTGCGATTAAGTTGGTTTATCCAACTTGCTATCACTTTTCCTCAGCATGCGATTACTTCCTTCATCTCAATCTTGCGATTCCTTCATCCCATGCGATTATTAATCGCAGGTTGTTCTCTCCTTGCAATTGTTTTTGTGTTGTTTTCTCACAATACTCAATGCGCATTACGGCTACCCTCTTGGTTTGCTGTAAATATTAAACAAAAAAAAACAATAATATCTTCGATTAAACCTATTTTTGGGTCTTCATTATCTATTCCTTCTTTCTCCTTAACCAAATCTCCATTCCAGCTCCTATTTCCTTCCTTTCTTTCTCTTTTGAATTCATTTGGGAAGAAATCTTCTTACCAAATCCCTTTTGGCATCCTCTAAAATGCTAGATCTACTCCCCAAAACCCCAACTCTCAAATTTTCTCTTTTCTATATTTTTTTGGCTTCTATGACCTTTGTCTTCATCTCCAAGGTGCATCCTAAGTGTTTGAATGAAATGTCCGAAAGAGATTTGGTGCCTTATAAGTCTTCTTTTCTTTGCAAGTTGAAGGTATTCGGCCTTCAACTTTAGGGGGAGTGTTGTCATGTAGTTCTTTGTTGTCTTTTCTTGTCTTTGAGTTGTCTCTTGAGGGAGTGTTGTCCTCTTTGTTTTCTTTTCTTAAGGGGGAGTGTTAGTTTTGTCTTGTTTTCTTGTCAAATTTTTTTGTGTTGTCATCTCTAGGCTCATGTCTTGCCCAAGGGGGAGTGTTATCGTCTTCTCTTTATGTTTTTCGTCCGTCTCATTGGTGGTTGTTTTTCCGTTGTCAATTTCTTTTCTTGTTTGTTGTTTCTTATTTGATGTCCTCTTTTGACACAGTTTTACGCATTATTGTCCGGCTTTATGCCTTATCAGTCACTAGGCGATGGTTTTCCCATCGTTGGTCGGTTCACAGGCGGCAATGTTCATGTCGTCGACCTTCTTTCTAAAGGATGGTGTCCCCATTGTTGGTTAGCTCTCTTTAGGCTACAGTTTCACCATTGACCTCCCTTTAGACGATATTCATGTCGTCGACATTCTTTCTAGACGATGGTGTCCCCATCGTTGGTTGGCTCTCTTTAGGCGATGATGTTCATGTCGTCGACCTTCTTTCCAAACGATGGTGTCCCCATCGTTGGTTGGCTCTCTTCAGGCGACATTTTTCCCGTCTACCTCTCTTCAGGCGATACTGTTCATGCCGTCGACCATCTTTCCCGACGATGGTGTCTCCATCATTTGTTGGTTATCTTCTTTATCTCTTCTTATCTCCAGGTGACAATTGCCCCGTCGACCTTGTCTCTGAGGGTTTCCCCATCGCTTGTTCCTCTTTTATTGGCGCTATGCTACTTAGGTGGTGTTCCCGCTCGTGGTGCTTCGCCGTTACTAGTGTGCGCGCCTTTGGTATGCCTTTCTTGCTCGATAGTTTGTTGCTATTTCCCTGCCGATGTGTCTATGTTCGATCCTTCGTGGTTTGCAGATCTATTCGCTAGGCTCTCTTTCAGGGGGCCATGTTCTGTTCGCTTTCGCCGTAATGCTGCTTCAGGGGAAGCTGTTCCTTTTTTGTGGCCGCTAATCTCGACGATTGTACTCTCATGGTGACCGTTATCTTTTTTCTTTTATGCTTTTCATTATGTATGTATTCATCACACAAGCTTGAGTGTTATACAAAGCTGGATGTGTGTATGAGATTATTGTACTTTTTGTTATTTTAGTTGGTGGTTGTTTTCTTTGTAGCAAGCTGGAGTTCCATAGTATATACACTTCAGCTTAAGGGGGAGTGTTGAATAACATGTATTAGTGTAGTTTAGTCATTACTTGTGGTATTAGTGGTATTGTAGTCGTGTACACTATTGCCCTAATTGGGGCCTATATAATATATATACATCATTTACATGAGGAGCTCCCTAGTGTAGACTCTCCATTCCTCCATTCCTCCATTCCTCCTTCCTCTCTCTAACCCTAGCCTCATTTCTAACAGTTCTTTTAAGCCCTTTCAGTCTACCTCTCTTACTATTACTCTTGTCGATGGCACCACTACACCCATTTCTAGTATTGGTACCATTTCCCCTTACTCTGGTCTTCCATTGTTCTCAGTGCTTTGTGCTCCTCAATCCCCGTTTAATTTACTATTTGTTAGCCAAATTACAAAACGTCGTGACTGCACTGTCTCTTTCTTCCCTTCTTATTGTGTTTTTTAGGATCTATTGATTGTGAAGATGATTGATTCGGGCCGTGAGGTGGATGGTCTCTATCGCCTTCATTGTTTTCCCCATCGTGATGTTCTGCATAGCTCAGTCGATCTTTATCAGTGGCACTATCGTCTCGGCCACCCTTCTCTCCAAAAGCTTCAGCAGTCACCTTTTAATTATAGTCATATTTCTTTATTCCAGTGCAAGTCATGTGAACTCAGGAAGCACCGTCGTGTGTCCTTTCCATCCCGAGTTAGTAGTAGAGTCTCTATTCCTTTTGCTTTGGGGTATTCTGTTGTATGGGGTCCCTCCCGGACCACGTCTCTCCTTGGTTATCGCTATTTTGTCATATTTGTGGATGATTTCTCCCCTATGACATGGCTATTTCTTCTCAAAGACCGCTATGAGGTGTTCACTACTTTTCATACTTTCCACGCTGAGATTAGTAACCAATATAATCACACTCTAATGCTTGCGCACTCATAATGCTAGGGAGTACTTGTCTTTTGACTTTCACGATTTCTTATCCACTCATGGTCTTGTTCATCAATCCTCTTGTACACCTCTCAGCAAAATGGTGTAGCCAAGAGGAAACTCCGATACTTACTTGATATGGCCCTCACTCTTATCTTTCAAAAGCGAGTCCTTTAAACCTATTGGAGCGATGCCATCCTTACATCTAGTTTCCTGGCTAATCGGCTCCCATCTTCTGTCTTAGATGGTACATCCCCTTTCTCGGTCCTACATCCTCCAGGAGACCCTTTTCCCATCATCCCACGAGTCTTTGGTTGTGTCTGCTTTGTTCACCACCTCTCTCCTAGCCCGGATAAATTGGCTCCTCGGGCAGAGAGATGTGTCTTTCTGGGCTACTCCCGTACCCAGAAAGGTTATGGATGTTATAGTCCTCGGTTGCACCGGCTATTTGTTTCCACTGACGTCACCTTCTTTGAGTCTGTCTCTTTCTTTCGACTCCCATTGAGAGTAGTTCAGGCCAGACGCACAAGTCCCTCTTCCAATCTTTGTTCTCCCTGACCTTGTTGAGTCCGCTTCACCCCCATTGCAGGTGATCTCGGCTCCTTCGACTCCTTCAGCATACAGAAATTGAAGGCGTTCCTGCAAAAAGAATTTCCACCAAGGATCTAGGTTGCTTAAGATCATTTCTGGGGATTGAGGTAGCTTACTCTTGTAGTGGCCTTTTCCTTTCGTAAAGGAAATACGCTCTAGATCTATTCGATGAGACCGGCTCTTTGGGTATGAAACCAGCTGCTGTTCACATGGACCCAAATACAAAGCTACTTCCAGATAAGGGAGAGTTGTTAGATGATCCTGGCAGGTGTTTGGTGGGAAAGCTTATATACCTCACAGTGACTCGCCCAGATATTTCATTTGCTGTAGGGGTAGTTAGCCAGTTCATGAGTGCACCACGTAACTCTCATTGGGCAGCTGTGATTCGGATCCTTCGCTACTTGAAAAGCACACGAGGTATTTTGAAATGCAGACTGGACAGGATCCCCAGCAGTATGGAGATCCACCACTGGGTATTGTACCTTTGTTGGGGGAAATTTAGTGTCATGGCCAAGCAAGAAGCAAGGCATAGTATCCAAATCTAATGTAGAAGCCGAATACCAAGCCATGTTACATACTAGTGGAGAGCTCATGTGGTTGCGCTCACTCTTATCTGAGATTGGGTTCTCTTCCTCATCTCCAGCTCTCCTACGTTGTGATAATAAGGCCGCTATCCATATTGCTACCAACCCAGTTTTGCATGAGCGAACCAAGCATATTGAAGTGGACTGTCACTTCATTCGTCAAAGAATTCATATGGGTGAGATTAGCGTCACTTTCACTCGATCAGTGGACTAGTTAGCCGGTGTATTTACTAAGTCATCGAGTAAAGTAAAAGGGGGTGATATTTGTAACAAACTAGGAATGTATGATTATGATATATTCATTCCAGCTTGAGGGGGAGTGTTGGATGGTGTATGTGTGCCTAAGAGCATTTTGCTCATTGTACTTCTTCCCTTTATATAAATACATTGGTGATGGGGAACATAGCTCTCTAACTCATTCATTCTCTTCTCTCATTCTCTTCAACAAGTAATTTTTATTAAATTAAATAAAAATTTTAATACTTTATATATATATATATATATATATATACACACACACACACACACACACACACACACTAGTAAGAAACCCATGCGATGCACGGGGCGAAAAAGAAAAAAAATATAGAAGACATTAATCGTGTATAAAAAAAATAAATGATACTGACCGTGTAAAGAAAAAGTAAATGAATTTTTTTTGTAATGAAAAAAAAAGAGAGTGGATGATATTAATAGTGAGGAGATGCCACAATTCACCTTTACAACGGGGAGCATAATCCTACGGGTGGGTGAAAAAATCATCTCCCTAATAGTGTTACCCAAAAGAAAATGATTAAAGTGATTACCTACCAAGGCCTCTATTACTTCAATAAGATTCAAGATCTGTAAAACCTAAATTCCATTATCTCATAAGAAAACCACATGGACTAATGCCCTGTTTGGAAAAACAAATCTCTGGAAAAATTACTTATACAAACTTTTCCAGAAAAGTCTTGCAATATGAGCATGGATTAAAGGAAACAGGAAATTCCAACAGGCTTTCGATTTTCTCCTGGAGGTACATTTTTTTCAGGTGTAAGCAAATAATGGAAAAGTATAAAATTTTGTAAAATTTCTTCGTATCCAAACTGTGCCACAATAATTTCATTTATATATGGTAATTGACCACACAACTTCTCTTTGAGGGAATGAAAGTTGAATAACAAACAATCAAAACTGAAAAGAAACTGAGAGGGAATGAAAGTTGAATAGCAAACAAACAAATGAGTTGAGCAATGCCATGTGGGAGAACAAAACCGAAGAGTTGAGCAATGCCTATGAGGTTTACATGTATAAGTTGTGTGTGGGGGCAAAATTATAATCCCAAAGTAAAAAGCTCATCTAATCCAGAAATTACATATTCATGAAATAATAGCTCATTGACAAAATGCTTATTAACAGCATGAGAAGCAAAAGGTCAACTTGTGTGAGGCATGTTGATGAACCTGATCGGCAAAATCGAATGAGATCTTCATGTGGCTCTTCTGCAAAAAAGTGTAATTGCAAATAAATTGTGAGGCATTGTGTGGAGACAAAACTTTAACAAAGAATACACTTGATGATAGTGAAGATGCAAAATACATCAATTATTCAATGAAGAATCATAGGAATAAATGACATTCCAAAGTAAAAGGATAATAGAAATCAAGAGAATTGTAGCAATATGCCTCTCCCACTTTAAAGTTGAATTCCTCATCTGAAGAAGTAGAAGCAGACTTTCATCCGTACCACATCAGAGGTGATACAAATCACAGACACAAAAATGTATCTCAGAAGCTTTTTGAAATTTTGACTACCGAGTTAGAAAATAGGAAATTTGATTTACACCAATGAAAAAAACTTTTCAGTGCCCAGCAACTATTTCTCTTAATGATATGTATTGGAATTTAATAACACAACTTAGCCACAGTGTAAATTATATTAAAAAGATGAAATAAAAAAAGAAGAAGGAAATAACAGCCATAATAATCCATGCTCCTTTTCCTGTCATAGCCAACATAATGTAGCAATTAATAGTATTACAATCATATATAAAAGAAAACAACAGATGCATGAAGAAAGAGAATGCAGCAAAACTTTTGGAATCTCAATTGAACCCTCTGCAGCTCCTTTCTCTAACCTGTATAGATGGTAAAGCTCTTCATCTTAGAAGCTCTTCATCTTGAAAACCTAAAGAAGTACATTTCTACCAGCCATATGTTCTCTGAGTTCCATTTACATTATTAACCTCATGAAAAGCAAGCAGAAAAAAAACATAAAAAAGCTTAACCCTATTAAAATACCCTAACCCTAGCTCCAATTAAGATAAACCAAAACGGTAAAAAAAAACCCTAACCCTAAAATCATGGAAGACAACTTAACCCTAACCATAAAATCTTGGGAAAAAAATGAAGGTATTAAAATAAAAACCCCAACCTAGAATTAAGGGTATTAACCTTAACCAAAAAGTGAAGAAAATGAACGGCTAGCTTACCTCCTTGACGAAGTCGAAAAAGAAGAGATTAGGTGCAGATGTGGAGAAGAAGAGGTTTCGAAGAGCGCCATGTTCGGGACGTCTGGAGGGAGAAAGATGAGTGGGGTTGGAATCCTAATACATATATAAGTAAACGTCTTCCCGAAGCTTTTAGAATTCTGAAACGTTCGAATTCTGACTTTTGGAATTCCTTGATCTTCAAAGCGGCTAGACACAGAGAATGTGTATATCGCCACGGGATATAGATTGTGTGTATATAAATTGGCTATACACAGAGGATGCGTATATCGCAACGACATCTCGCGAGAAAAAGCAACGATATGTCGCGAGAAAAAATCTCTACAGAAAATATGGAGAGAAAATCTCAGGCCGATATTTCAGGCGTTTCGCTGGACATCCTAATTTCGATTGCTATTTTTTCTCTCTCTTAACGTGAGGGCGAAAGGGAGAGTGACACGTAAGAGAATCTTTTTTTTTTAAGTCACTTTCGAAATAAAAAAAACGCAGAAAATATATGCTAAGACGAAGGAGAGGCTGACATGTCAGCAATGAACAGTAAAACGCCCTTTCCTCTTTAATATAATAGACATATATATATTTGTAGGGATTTGCTTGGGACCATCACTGGAGGCATTTCGCGGATGGGCTATTGCATGTGAGAGCAGCCACATAGGCTAAGATTTTGCCTTATTCATTTAACTCATCTGAGGTGGCTGCTTTCACATGCAACAGGCCCATCCGTGAAATGCCTTCTACGATGATCCCTAGAAAACCCAACAACAACAACACCCCCCCCCCCGCCCAACCACACACACATATTCCTGAACAATTTTAGGGGGAAAGGTCAAGGCATTAGGGATTAAGAGATTCGAAGAAGGGGGATTGCTGTTAGAGGGTGGAGGGTCGAGGCACTAGGTTTTTTAATAAAAGCGGAGGGGTTATGCTTTTATTTATAAAAAAAAGTTAAAAAAACTCGTTTAAAGGGAAAATACACAGGATTCGCATCTCAACAATGTGTCAGATTCACCTGAAAAAATATGATTCGTGCGGGACATGGCTACAATAAGAATCCGGTTGTGTCCCATGCGAATCCATGTCCGAAACGCATGTCAAAACATGTCGACATGGATTCGGCATTGGAGGGAGGGGGGTAAAGAATCCATGCAACATAGATGGTAAATGGTCTTTACTATGCATATGGATGCAATTTTAATGCGGGGATAGAAGAATAAATAGGTAGTCTTTTCTAAGGGCTACTCATATTTGGCGCAAGAGCCCGAATGAAATTGGATCTTATTTTACCCTATTATTCTAATATTAATTTGCTGAGAAGCCTGATAGCCATAAGACCACATTTGGTTGATACATGATAGTATGCATTAAGCATGGAGTAGAGAAGGATAATAGACCCATCAAAAAAGTTTGTGCTATTTACTTCTTGTTAGAAGGAGACGAGATGAAAATGAGAGAAAGAAAGAGTGAGTTGAGGATAGCTCCCCCTCACTGATGTATTTATATAAAGAGAGAAGAGTACAATGGCCACTATGCCCTTAGGCATCAACATACACACATACTTCTAACACTCCCCCCTCAAGATGGAATGTATATATTATGCATTCCTAGCTTGCTACAAATATCACTAAATTTAGCTTTGCTCAAGGGTTTGGTGTAGTTATCAGCTAGTTGATCTGTTGACCGAGTGAAAATAGTGCATATCTCGCCCTGTTGGATCCTGTGACGTATGAAATGGCAGACCACCTTTATGTGTTTGGTACGCTTATGAAACATTGGGTTGTTATCAATGTGGATAACAACTTTATTGTCACCATACAACTCAGCTGGGTAAGATGATGAAAATCAAATCTCAGATAGAAGGGAGCGCAACCAGATAAGCTCACTACCAGTATGTGACACAACTCTGTATTCTGCTTCAGCACTCGACTTGGATTCAACATTTTGTTTCTTGCTTCGCTAGGACACTAAATTAAAACAAAGGTGCAATATCCAGTAGTGGATCGTCTATTAGCCGGTGACCCTGCCCGGTCAGCACCACAAAAACCTTCTAACTTCATATGGCCACGTCTTTTGAAAAGCAGTCCTCTCCCTGGAGCGCTTTTCAAATATCTAAGGATCTGAATCACATCTGCTCAGTGGGAGGTACGAGGAGTACTCATGAACTGGCTGACAACCCCCACGACATATGAAATATTTGGGCGAGTGACTGTGAGGTATATGAGCTTACCAACTAGCCGTTTGTACCTGCCCGGGTCTTCTAACAAGTCGCAGATGGGAATAGCAGATGGTTTCATACCCAAGGATTTAGTCTCATCTAGTAAATCTAAAACATACTTCCGTTGTGAGAGAGAGAGAGAGAGAGAGAGAGAGAGAGAGGCTACTACCAGGGTAAGCTGCCTCAATCCTAAAAAAATATCTAAGGCGACCAAGCTCTTTTGTGGAGAACTCTTTTCGCAGAAATACCTTCAACTTTTGTATGCCAGCAATGATAATATCATCAACATAGACTGTGAGAAGGACATGGACAACACTCGACTGATGACTAAACACCGAGTGGTCAACTCTACATTATTTCATGCCATATCTCATGAGGGCATCACTGAACTTCCCAAATCAGGCTCGAGGTGATTGTTTGTGACCATAAAATGATTTGCGAAGTTGGCATACTGAGGAGGACATACACGACAATCCCGGCCATAATAGCGTAGCTCCGATGAAGAGACAAAGCATAAGAAGACATAGGATCACTACCCATGAGGAGAGGAGAGGTTAGGAGATGAAGGCGGAGGCACAATAGCTCACTTATACATTTCAGCAAACACGCAATGTGCACCTTTGATAGAAGAGAAAGGGTAGGAAAAACAAGGAAAGTGGAAGTAAACAACAAAAGATAAAGGAGCTTAGATTGGCCCAAAAGACATACTGCGGCTCCGGAGAAGAGAGATAGTGGAGGGAGGCGTAAGACTACACGCCAAAATAGAATGGCAATCTAGTGCATTAGGGCACTAGGAAAAATAGAAAAAGCTGCGAAGGAATAGAAAATTGTTTAGGGTTTTAAGGACGTGAAGTAAAATAAGGTGGGGGCAGGGTTTAGGAACATATGTTGGGGTAGGATAGAGGGTGCGATATTGATTTGGGTAAGGGAGAGAGGATGCAGCACTGATTTGGAGTTGGAGGGGGCACTATTCATTGTACTGTTCACGGGTACTATTCACGATATTGTTCACGATACTGTTCATAGCACTATTCATGGTACTGGTCACGGGTTAGGGTTAGGGTTTGGAAAGGATGGATTTGGTGTTAGGTTTTTCAGAGAGAGAGAGAGAGAGAGAGAGAGAGAGAGAGAGAGAGAGAGAGAGAGAGGGAGGAGAGGTGGAGGCGAGGCGAGGCAGATGTGGTCCCTAGGGCATCGTAACCCTAGGGCTCTGATACCATGTTAGAGGAAGAAGAGGAGATGAGAATGAGAGAAAGAGAGTTGAGGATAGCTCCCCCTCCCTTATGTATTTATATAAAGAGAGTATTTATATAAAGAGAGAAGAGTACAATGACCACTATGCCCTTTGGCATCAACACACACATATACATACTTCTAACACTTTCCATGCAAAGTGTTTGCATAAAGATTAAAGACCACACATTATGGTTGCTTTCTGTTCCAACTGGTTCGCATTGAGATCAGTTGATTTTGTTACTTGTGTTACAACCATTGTTGTAAATTCCGTTTCGTTTCGTCCGGAATGGACGAAACGAACCGGTTTCGTTTCGTCCGGAATGGACGAAACGAACCGGTTTCGTTACAATGCCGGAACGAAATTCTCCATTCCGGCCGGAATCGTGCATAACGGCTAGTTTGACTAGATTTTGCAGATTTTACAACAATGCCCCTGAAACCTGGTGCGCACCACGCGTACCCGACAAGTCCTGCTTCTTCCTGCTGCTTCTCTTTCCTCTCCTATACTTCTCTCTACTTTCCTGCACTCAGTATTTACATGTAAATGGCCTGCTTCTTCCTGCTGCTTCTCTTTCCTCTCCTATACTTCTCTCTACTTTCCTGTACTCAGTATTTACATGTAAACCATTTAAGTAAATGTCTTTACTATTTTATTGTCCATTTACTTAAGATTTACATGTAAATAATGGAATACCCCCCTTTTGGATTTATTAAAAATAGTTTCAACACCCAAATCTAAAAGGAAAAAAAGTCAACTCTCCAGTTCTAATACAAAGTTCAAAGAAAAATGGTCGGGTCAAAATTTTAACTTTCTTAACTTCCAAACGGTGGGGTATTTTTCAAATTTTAAAAATTCATAAAATCTATTTTGTCCAAACATTATTAAATCCCAAAAGTCCGGTAAAAAAAATCTCATAATTTGGTCTCTAAAAATTATTCATCTTGTCAGGCACTGGTCAACACACTGGTGACAGACTTTTTTTCTAATGAATGATGTATTGATGCCTCATGTTATGAAATATGGAACTTAATTACTTATGAAATGAAGAGTAATATTAGAATTTTCCATTTTGGTGATGTTATTGTTATTTGATTGCTCTACAATTTTTTTTTTAAATTTTTATAAATATATAATAAAATATTAAAATATATTATTATATTTGGCGTACCCGAACGCACCCGCACCCGGCTTTTTTGGCAAATCACGTACCCGTGTCGTGTCGTACCCGCACCCGTACCCGTGCTTCATAGCCTGGAACGGCTCTTTTTGGTTTTTTATGTTTTTCTATGTATCAGACTATCAGTTGGACTTGTGCAAGACTTTATGTGTTTAAGTAATGAATATGCCTTTTGGGACACATATTTTGGACTATTTATTAGTTTTTCATCTTTTTCTATTGATTTTTTATTTTTTTGGATTTTTCTCATATTTTTTAATATATTTTTTGTGTGAACGAAAAGTTTCAACCGAAATGCACCGAAATGACCGAAATCCCACCGAAATTTCGTTTCGGTGGCCAAAACGAAATGGCGACCGAAACGGAATTTACAACTAAGGTTACAACCGGGTTTCCATGTGATTCAAGCAACAACTTTGTTTTTCTTAAGCTAAAAAAGAGGGATGATAAACTCACAGGAGCCCTTGTAGAAACAGGCGACAAGGGCCGCACCATTGGAGCCATGTCATTGCCTTCTACTGTTATCAGTGCCATTATAAATGCACTGAGGATGATGTGGCTCCAATGGTATGGCCCTTGTAGCCCGTTTCCACAAGGGCTCCTGTGAGATTAGCATCCCTCAAAAACAAAAACAAAAAAAATTGTTCTCTACCCTCTATAAATTCTAGAACCCTAGATACTGTACTGCATTTTGTGGTATTCCGAGGCTAAAACAGGTTCACTCACTATCTTAACCACATAAATCTTCCATAACTAGAAAATTCTATCGTTAACTTCTTAATACCCCGTCCTTGTGAACTATCTAATACTTTGGCAATCGTAAAACGGTTGCTGGGGAATGGTTGCTGCACTGTTTGTTTGTACCTAATGTCTCAAAATGATGTTTATTGAGCTTCTAATTGTTATTCTATTGTGTTGTCATCATATTTCTTTGTTATTTCAATCAACTGGTTCGCAATTTTGTAAATACTAGTGAAGCTATTCAAGTTACAATTACCTTAACATTTCACTTGCTAATGAAGCTATTGAAGTTACATAATACCTTAACATTGCCCTTTTTCTCTTATTACACTGTCTTTACCTTGCAGATCACTACCTTCTGTTTGATTTTCCTGGACAAGTTGAACTTTTCTTCCTTCATTCAAATGCAAAGAAAGTTATTTCCAAACTCATAAAGAAGATGGACCTTAGGGTATGATTATCCATAGAATATTGCAGTGGTAGTTGTGTGCATTGTTTTAAATTTTGGCCAAAATCTGAAATTTCGCTCGGGTCCGAAATCAATAAATTTCAGATTTTGGTTTCAATTTCGACAGAAATCAGGTCATTTTGACCGAAATTCCGAAATTATTAATTTCGGCCGAAATGACCGAAATTTGCAATAATAATAATAATAATAATAATAAAGGGTTTCGGTAGGGACCGAAACTGAAACTGAAGTTTAAATCCATGATTGTGTATAATTCAACACAATTTTATGAAAATGACTACGTTTCGCATAGGAGTATTGCTTCAAAATGGTGTCATGGTCTCAATGTTTTTTTTTTTTCATGTTTTGCAGTTGACTGTTATGCACTTAGTTGATGCCCATCTGTGTAGTGATCCTGGAAAATATGTGAGTGCATTGCTTCTCTCACTATCAACCATGTTACATCTGGAACTGCCACATATCAATGTCTTATCTAAGATCGATCTAATAGAGAGCTATGGGAAGCTAGGTATGGCTAGGGCCTTGTATTCTGGTATATATATAAGTATCTCATCATTCTGTTTTGGTGCGGTCACATATATTGAGCACTCTGGATCCTTAATGTGCCTGTATCTATTGCAGCTTTCAACCTCGAATATTATACGGATGTTCAAGATTTATCGTATTTACAATACCATCTTGATCAAGATCCTCGCTCAGCCAAGTACAGGTGTGATATTCGGTTGAAGATTTTTTATAACGATTTTTATGTAAATCGGATCCTTGCAGCATTATCCTTTTCCCTGAGTTGGTTGACAAGATGACTAGTCCATTATTTTAAGCTTGTTGACAAGATGACTAGTCCATTATTTTAAGCTTGTCCATTATCTTAAGCTTAAATGGCATTCGCCATGATAAGTAGTATTCTGCTCCTAGGTGGGGTTGGATTCTTTGTCATCTATGATGTTGACATTACAGTATCATTGTCTTTGTACTTTTCTCTTCCATAGTGCGAATTTAACCCTTTCTTGTTCCCCTTAGAAGTATAGTGATAAGAGTATATATTGCTTAGAAAATCTAGAAATATATTTACTGCCTCATGAGATGAATTTTGTATTTCTGATCAAGGTTCTTAATTTCGGTTTCGGTTTCGGTCACCATAGAAACTTAAACATTTCAGTTTCTGTTGGAAATTTCAATGGAAATTCTGTAAAATTACGGAAAGTCGGAAACATATGGAAACATATGCTAATGATAATATTTTAAAATAAAACTTCAGGAACTGCAAGAATAAGCACAGATGCACACTTAGAAATCATCGCATAAGCAAGCCAGTCATTAAGGATATAATAACTTCCAACACCTAGTGAGATGCGCTGATAATTCAGTACACACCACATTTCACATGTAATTCGTGATTTCAGATAAATATTTATACATAATAAATACACCGCATTTCACATGTAATCCATATAAGCTAGGCAATTTCGCGGAAAGCTATTTCACGGCTGACTTTTGCATGTGAGAACAGCCACACAAGTTGACTTTTTTTGCATGTTTTGTCTTATTCATTTAATTCATCTGATGTGGCTGTTCTCACATGCAAAAGCCAGCTGTGAAATGGCTTTCTGCGAAATTGCCGAGCAAATCCTGTATAGTTATGTAATATATATTGATATAGTATACTAATGCGCTTAAACATTTCGGTTTTGTTTTTTGCATACATTTTGATTTTGGTACTGTTTTGGTGGGGAGGGAAATGGAACATTTTGGTCGTTTTATGTTGGTTTCGGTGGAGATTTAAAAATATCTTTCTGATTGATAAATGCTATTTGAGTATTTACAATGAGGACCTAAATGAGCAACAACACCACTATAGAATTTTTTGGAAGCAATTAATGCCAACATTGTGGCCATTGTTGAGCAGCACATTGTAAGTGCAGATCCTCATAAGCAATTATATGTCAATTGATTAAAATGCGGAACTCCCTGTGCTATTTCATGATATTGCCCTTGGTAGTATATACTAATACTTGTAGTGTAAAATAAGCAAATAGTGTTGACCCAGATCTGATATGAAAAGCACTGCTGAGAAGCTCGAAATTTGCTGAAATATTGGCATGATTTCAGGCAAAATGGTTTGTTCCTGCCAGAATGACCGGAACAGACCAGAATGGGGCAGAACAGAAGGGTGGAACAAAAGAAAAGGCGAGGGGGGTGTTTAAATGTGAATGAGTGGGTTCTCCCTCAAGTCAGGTCACTGGCATTTTTCTTTTCCCTTCGCTTTGATCCCTTTCTTCTCCTCGTTTCTCTTTCTTGATCAACCTCATTTTTTATCACACCTAGAACTTTTATTGACAATAAAAAAATCACAATGTTCTTCTATATTTCATTTTTTGAAAATGACATATATGTATATATATTATTATTACTCATACGAGAATTACAGAAGATAGGGACCAGAAGTCCCTCTCTGATTTACAACGTATGGGATCCAGGGGATCACCACTCGGCCATAAGAAAAAAATAAAAAATTCCTTAAGTCACATCTGTACCATCCCATCCATCGAGTTAGATACTTTGAAGGCTGTAACCATCGAAAAACCAATATACCTCCATTCCAAGACACTTGTCAAAACCTGTCCAACCTGCTATTAAATAACTTGAATCAGCTTCCCTTAAGATGAGCATTTTTGTAAGTCCGACAGAAGTCGCTCAATCTCAGATGCAAAGACCTCCTCATCAAGACTGATAGCCGAGAGTTCCTCAACGTTTGTGTCCTTTTCTTCGGATGCCCTTTTCCGTTTGATCATAGCCTCCAACTTCTGAATCCTCGACGTTTTATCTCCTTCCCATCGTAGAAGCCTCAGATTCTTTTCATCTGCTAGGACCTTGGTAAAGAAGGGGTGTTTATGCATAGGCGAGTGAGTTTCTTTAACATTGCACAACCCAGCGACACTAAAAAATACTTCCGATCTCTTATTAGCTGCCTCTTTAAAGAGCTTCCATTGTCTCTTCAAGAAGTCCCTAATGACTTCTCTCGGCGTTGGTGATAATTTGGAAGCCAACTCTTCATTGTAGACCGTAGCTTTTATCCTGCTCAGAGTTTCCTCCATCTCGGTTAAGTCCACAGTCTGCTTCCTCTTCCTACCCAACACCAGAGTGCTCGAGGAAGAGGACCGGCCTAAAGAAGTATCATTCAAATTTTTCATCTGGTCTTCTGCTAAGTTTTCTTTTCCTCTATTCTTACTATTTGCAAGGGAAGCGAAGGGACAAGAAAGGTGGCTATTCCTACTTTTGTGATTCACCGCCTCAGAATGGCCATTGACGAAGGACCAGGTGTCAACTCACACTCATTGTAGAGTACAAAGATCTCATCCTGCAATAATGGGCATTAATGGCGGCGTAGTACTCATTGCCATCCAACCTAAATCGAGGAGACCTTTTCGACTTCCCATGATGTAAAAGACTGTAAAAATTGAATACTTTAATCAAAAAGTTTGAAAATGGCTTAGGTTCTTGTCCCAAAACGGATATCTCAATTCTTCCTTTTTTTAAATGAAGGTGATCATTTCTCCGTGTAGCACCATCTCTTCAATACCATTGTCAAAGTCAATAGATAGTAGATGTAACCTTCCTCAATGCTATCCCCAATCCCAAGCACCACCTAAAATCTCCCTAGCCAGAGGCTTGGGAGACCCAGATAACCTTCATCCGTATGCGGCAAATGCTTGGGTAGCTGGGAGGCCCAACCATAACTCACAAGGGTCCTGGCAATATTTTTCTTTTTATCCTTCAGCCCTTCTGAAGGGACCTTTTTGGAAGCATCCAGTTTTTTCATGAGTAATTTTCCACAAGGGTACTCCCCATGACGGCCGGACACTTCCACTTCAGATCTTTGCTCCCATGCTAAGCTGGGTTTCAGCTTTCGAGATATAGGCTTTGACCCTAAAACTGCTCTCGGCAAATATAGTCCAGGAGTCCCAGCTTTAGTGATTCCCAACAATTTCCTTAGCCTCGCAAGCCTACCCTTCCGGGTCAACATACGTGCGAAACTAGCACGCCTGGGTGAATATTTAGGATAGAGACCCTTTAGCCTGAAACTTTCTTTAGTGGGACCCGATGCAGTAGGTAAAAGGCATTCTTGTCCAGGTTGTTTGGTTGATTATCCCAAGGCACTTCCGTCAGTCAGAGAAGGAAACAGAAAGGGGGAAGGAAAATCACCCTGCAATTTTCCTGTTGCTTCAACTGAACAATGGAATTTGAAATTTGAATTCAAATAAGCGGGCCCCAAAGGATCAACGACCCTCTTGCCCTAATTTTCCGAAGGATGTAATGAGGGCCTCATCACCTACGCCGACGGCTGCCTTTCCAGATTCGGGTTACGATCCCTCACAGATTCTTTCTCCGGGGAGTGTAGTAGCTCCGTACAGTGGGATGGCTCACAATGAGCAGTGTCGGAGCCCAACTAAGGTGCAGTATTCTAGACTTCGATTCCAACGGTGTAACACCGACCTGAGATCCGAATTAGAACAAGGGATGGGGGTAACTTCCACCAAGGAGCAAGGATTTTAGCGGACACAAAGTTTATACACCGGTTATGGCTCCCTTCCATTTTCACCTCCAGAACTGACCGAATATGTTTCCTAAGGCTTCAACCGTTGAAGTAGCCCATACGTGTAGTGGGATGCCATGGAAATTAACCCAAAGTGCTTCTGTACCTTGAACATATTCTCGGCTCCAGGTGTACAGAGAATACAATTGATTGCCCCAGACCTCGTTTCCCTTGGCCAGGATCTCGACAGTCTCCTCCTCCGATTCAAACATAAAAAAAATTACGTCCTTTGACAGGGTACATGGGCAAGAAAGGGAGGGGATATCCCAAGTTCTTTTAGCCCACAACCAAAGTTCATTAAGGGTCCCAGATGTGTCCCTCCTGCCTATCAAGCAAGCTTTTAGAGTATCCAACCTCGTTTCCACCTCCTTACCTGATATAGATAAGGACGGGATACCTCCCTCTACTGATGAGGAGATCGTCCCAGAGTCAGGCCACCGGTCAACCTCCTTACTAACATCAGCCGATGAGGCTTCCGGATTGATGTGATTCACACCAAAAGGTGAAGCACCTCCCTTTCTGTCCAAATGACACCTTCGACATCTGCCCCACCATCTGAAATTTAGGTAGTCGCAAGATAAACACCGCCAATCCCCAGGCCTCCGGATCGATTCCTCCTTTTTTCTTCCTTTCCACGTACCCCCTCCCCCCCCCCCCCCCCCCCCCCCCCACACACACACACACACCACCACCCATGAGATGGGGTTATAACTCCAGTTGGGTGATCCCGTTTTTTCTACTTACACCATCGGCAACGACTCCGCCATTTGAAATTCCAATAAGTACAGGCTAAGCAAAACCAATCCCCCACCCGTCTTAGCATTTGAAAGTGGTTTTGCGAACTCCCTGTGTTCTCTCGTGCTTGTTCCAACTCTTTAGAACATATGTGCTCATGTTCTTCTATATTTCATTGAAGTCAACTATATTAAAATTTCTTATTTTATGCTTCATTTCATTTCGGCCTCATCAATCATTCAGATACAACTTTTCTGCCATTCTTTTTTTTTTTTTTTGAAGATGACATATCTATTAATAATAGCAAAGCGTGCAGAAAAGTTGGGGACCAGTAGTCCCACCCCTATACACAAACACCCAGTAACAACATGAGAAAAAACAAAAAATAACTCCCCAGACCATACAAATCCAAATAGTACAACTGGGATACAAGATAACTCAAAAAACGCGAAAGACCAAGGTCTCTCCTGCATAATCGAGCGATGCAAGGAAGAGATCATTTCCCATCATCCATTCTGAACCAGGCGTCCCATAAAGTCAGAAATAGGAATCACCACTCCATGGAGACATCACAGTAAGCCCTCAAGCATCATGCAACGAAGGACCACAGCCCGTCAAGCGCACTTGCTATTGACAGTGATCCATCGTTTACCAAAACACAGAAACAACAACCTTCAAAACAGCTAAAAGAAAGTCCTGGTTTTTTGAGGAAGCGTACTTGGGAGCTCACCAGGGAGGGGGCTATTAGATACGTAGAAGAAAAGATCTTTATCCGAAAAATATGTCATATTTCAAAAAAAAAAAAAAAAACAGCTAAAGGAAAGAACTCCACTATCCCCGCAGGCTCACAAAAGACAAAATCGCAGTGCATTCCAGAGGAAAACCATATCTACACCCAAGAGAAAACAAACTCTCTTTATGTAAGAACCGGTAAAATATATATATATATAAATATAAAAATGGCCTCATAGGTGGGTAATCATCGGCCATTACTCATTTTCCCCAAGTTAATCGGGCATGAGGACATCTGGCATAATGGGGCGTACACGATTCGAACCCAAGTCTAAGCTAAGATTGAACGGCTTCCTACCACTAAGCCACCGCCCCAGATGTCAACAAAAACGGAATAGATATATATATATGTTAAAAATTTCCAATAGTCACTATTCACAATTACTATTCACAATAGTCACTATGCGAGATTACTATGCAGAAATACTATGCAAGTTCACTATTGAGATACACTATTTAAAAGTATTATTCACAGTAGGACCCACCGAGTACTATTCATAAGCGGGTCCCACATCAGCGGGCCCCATACAAGCAGGCCCCACATAAGCGGATCCAACACCAGTGGGTCCCACATCAGCGGGTCCCACACGAGCGGGCCCCACGACCAGCGGGTCCTACCACCAGCGGGACCCATCCCTAGTGGAAACGAAAATATCATCGCACCGACGAAAATAATAATAAAAAAATGCAAAAATACTATTGACCGACAAAATTAATAATAAAAAAATATTATTAACTATGCAAAATACTGTTAACCGACGAAAATAATAATTTAAAATAGTAAATAGTTTTTACTATGCAAAAGTACTATGCAAAAATACTATTGACCGACAGAAATAATAATTTAAAATAGTAAATAGTCTTTACTATGCAAAAAGTACTATGCAAAAAAATGTCTATAAATAGAGGAGGAGGAGGAGAAGAAAAGGAGAAGAGAAGAGAAGAGAAGAGAAGAGAAGAGAGAGAGAGAGAGGAAGAGAAGAGAAGAAAGAGAAAGAGGAAGAGAGAGAGAGAAGAAGGAAAAAGAAAATCCACTACCAAGTAAGTCTTTTATAATAGTCTCTCTTTCATGGTTGGTTCTACCACCTAAAATTATTTGAAAGCAATGATCTCTTTCAATGGTTGGTTCTACCACCTAAATTATTTAATGATCTCTTTCATGGTTGGTTCTACCACCTACCTATATTTTATTTGAAGTAATGGTTGGTTTTACCACCTATATGGATAAAGTAATGGTTGGTTCTACCACCTATATACTGAACGGTGAAATGCTCGCATAGTAACCGTAAAGTAAACTGTAAGGAAAGAAAGGCGAAGAAAGGCGAACTGCTGAGCATAGTAGCCAAAGAATGGTGGCCCACATGAATAATAACATGCGGGGCCCACATGAATAGTAACATGCGAGGCCCACATGAATAGTAACATGCGGGGCCCACATGAATAGTAACATGCGAGGCCCACATGAATAGTAACATGCGGGGCCCACATGAATAGTAGCATGTGGGGTCCACATGAATGGTAACCTATGGGGTCCACATGCATAGTAACATGTGGGGTCCATATGAATAGTGTCTGCTAGGCCCCATGATCTTGAAATATGAATTTGATAACAAATAATATGGGGTCCACAGGGAACATTATTTTGGACATTGATGGACACAGAAAGGACAAGTGTTGTCTGTGTGATATTAAAAGGACCTAGACTAAAATAAGTTGACCTATTTCACTTATTTGCCTACAGGAGCCATCTCGTCCTACTGCGACTATAAGAAAAGGCAGGTGACAGCTAGACCTTGTCTTGTAATGGTGTTCAATATAATTGTCTATGCAATGTAGCTCTGCTTATAAATTGCCTGATAAATACCTGCTTAGTGAATTTATACTCGCTTGCCTGGAATCAAATGAATTGAAATGAATGCTGGAATCAAATGAATTGAAATGAATGCAGGAAGAAAGGCAAAGGTAAGTAATTGCATACATGTTGCATACATGGGGGAAAGTGAAGGGGAACTTAAGGGTGTGGTGGAATCATCCTGGGACCTAAGGTCCAAAGGCCAACGCGAGAAGCGTGTACTGCCTTTCGTTGGCAAACCAACCAAAAAGGGAAAGTATCCCCGAGGGATAGTATCCCCGGCTCGGCAAATGCGAGACCGTAATCCAAGTCCATAACGTCACTACCTTCAGACAGGGGTAGTGGTTAGCCGTGCGGCAAGGACACCGGCAGAAAAAAATAAAAGAAAATGAAAAAGTCAGAAAAGAACTGACAGAAAAATAAATGGGGGAAAAGCCGGATGTACCTGGGGAATGTGCTGTCTCATTTTATAAAATAGTTACATGATTTTTGCTTTCTTTTGCTCGTAGCGACTCGTCGGAAATCGGGTCGTTACAGTTGTGGTATCAAAGCCCGGGTTTACGGAAACCCTGGTGCTTGTGGGTTGTGTCGTTAAGTAGGGTTAGATAGCTAATAGGTGACATATGATGTGTCACATTTCAAGGGTAAACTGGAAAAAAAAAAATAAAATTGATAGTGGTCCACCATCAAAGAACTTGTGCCCCCACTGTGGAAGGATTCACGTTGGGCAATGCTGGAGAAGAAGGGATTGCCCTAAGGCACCAGCCTTCATCCAAAACCGCCCACCTCCGCCACAATATCAACCGGTGCAAACAATCAGCAGAACCAGGGAAGAAGAAATCAGTACCGCCCTCTGACCCAAGATAAGAACGCACAGCCAGGAACTGAAAAGCGTTTCTTCGCCCTAATCAACGATGACAACGAGGTACAGGATGGGGCAACAGAAGGTCAGAAAACTTATTTATAAATTTTGGATTAT
Source organism: Tasmannia lanceolata (assembly GCF_043159265.1). NCBI lineage: Eukaryota > Viridiplantae > Streptophyta > Magnoliopsida > Canellales > Winteraceae > Tasmannia > Tasmannia lanceolata. The sequence continues at coordinate 21,826,401 of NW_027518697.1, read as the reverse complement.
GGGAAACAAGGGAATTCATAGGAGTAAAATGTCTGCCTAGAATAGAAGATTAGTAGTATTTAAGAGGCAGTGCAGATTATGATGGATTTCACAAGACGTTAATTTCTAATCAAAATTAAGATTTACAAAGTAAAGGAGATGATCTTAAATTATCATGTGTCGAGATTCTGATTATCAAGATATCTAGGTTATGGGCGTAGGAATTTCGGGGACGAAATTTTTTTAAGGGGGGTAGAATGTAAGAACCGGTAAAATATATATATATATAAATATAAAAATGGCCTCATAGGTGGGTAATCATCGGCCATTACTCATTTTCCCCAAGTTAATCGGGCATGAGGACATCTGGCATAATGGGGCGTACACGATTCGAACCCAAGTCTAAGCTAAGATTGAACGGCTTCCTACCACTAAGCCACCGCCCCAGATGTCAACAAAAACGGAATAGATATATATATATGTTAAAAATTTCCAATAGTCACTATTCACAATTACTATTCACAATAGTCACTATGCGAGATTACTATGCAGAAATACTATGCAAGTTCACTATTGAGATACACTATTTAAAAGTATTATTCACAGTAGGACCCACCGAGTACTATTCATAAGCGGGTCCCACATCAGCGGGCCCCATACAAGCAGGCCCCACATAAGCGGATCCAACACCAGTGGGTCCCACATCAGCGGGTCCCACACGAGCGGGCCCCACGACCAGCGGGTCCTACCACCAGCGGGACCCATCCCTAGTGGAAACGAAAATATCATCGCACCGACGAAAATAATAATAAAAAAATGCAAAAATACTATTGACCGACAAAATTAATAATAAAAAAATATTATTAACTATGCAAAATACTGTTAACCGACGAAAATAATAATTTAAAATAGTAAATAGTTTTTACTATGCAAAAGTACTATGCAAAAATACTATTGACCGACAGAAATAATAATTTAAAATAGTAAATAGTCTTTACTATGCAAAAAGTACTATGCAAAAAAATGTCTATAAATAGAGGAGGAGGAGGAGAAGAAAAGGAGAAGAGAAGAGAAGAGAAGAGAAGAGAGAGAGAGAGAGGAAGAGAAGAGAAGAAAGAGAAAGAGGAAGAGAGAGAGAGAAGAAGGAAAAAGAAAATCCACTACCAAGTAAGTCTTTTATAATAGTCTCTCTTTCATGGTTGGTTCTACCACCTAAAATTATTTGAAAGCAATGATCTCTTTCAATGGTTGGTTCTACCACCTAAATTATTTAATGATCTCTTTCATGGTTGGTTCTACCACCTACCTATATTTTATTTGAAGTAATGGTTGGTTTTACCACCTATATGGATAAAGTAATGGTTGGTTCTACCACCTATATACTGAACGGTGAAATGCTCGCATAGTAACCGTAAAGTAAACTGTAAGGAAAGAAAGGCGAAGAAAGGCGAACTGCTGAGCATAGTAGCCAAAGAATGGTGGCCCACATGAATAATAACATGCGGGGCCCACATGAATAGTAACATGCGAGGCCCACATGAATAGTAACATGCGGGGCCCACATGAATAGTAACATGCGAGGCCCACATGAATAGTAACATGCGGGGCCCACATGAATAGTAGCATGTGGGGTCCACATGAATGGTAACCTATGGGGTCCACATGCATAGTAACATGTGGGGTCCATATGAATAGTGTCTGCTAGGCCCCATGATCTTGAAATATGAATTTGATAACAAATAATATGGGGTCCACAGGGAACATTATTTTGGACATTGATGGACATTACCTGGATAGAAAGGACACTACCTTAAAATATGAATTTGATGATAACTGTTAATTTTTGGGCCCACTTGGTAGGGAGGCATACACGTGCAAGGTGGAACCACCCTCAAATTGGGGTATATATATCTTTGGTGGAAGTTTGATATAAAAAAATGAGACAGCAGTATAGCGCCTCAAAATGAGTGTCTATGCCAAAACAGAACGTGAATATGATTTTATCTTCAGGATGATGCCCCTCACACCCTCACTTAGAGGCCGTCCCAATATATATACATCCGAAGTCTTTACAAGGCAGGTGATACCTAACTTTGCTCGTACGACTTTCAATGTATCCAACAAGAATGGTGAAGTATTTGATTTACATTGTTTCTAAGTTATTCTATATTATATGTTGAAATGGATTCAGTTTAAATTGTATTTATTTGAAATGATTCTGAAAATCTCGAGGAAAGGTAGGAAAGGTTGCTGGGCTGTATATGAGAAGTTTCTCCTCACTATGTAGACGTGTTTTAAAACTGGGGAGGGCGTGGACCCAAAAGGGCAGTGACCCAAAAGGGCATGACCCAGAACCGGATAATAGCGGACAATATCTACATGGGTAGGATCGGGATTTCACATCATGGTATCAGGGCTGGACCTTCTATCATATTGGAAAAGTATTTGTTCAGTTTATTTGAATTGAATTCTGGTTTAGAAAATCTCTATGAATTATTATGTTGGAAAAGTATTTGAATGTTATTTGAATAAATATGGATCTTGATCTGCTGTTTAGATTGAACTATCATACCTGCTAGGTTACTATCACTCTGCTTGACGTTGATTCCTCCACCACAGGAGTTGAGGCATTAGATGGTGGAGCATTTGCAAATGAAGGAACCATGGGATAAGGGACTGTGTTATCAGAGAGTTTGTTCCTGAGTTTTTACATTTTGACGCCTTGCGTCATTTACCATGTCTATCAATACTTTGTTATGATAAGACATCTTTCAGTTGTAATAAGATTCTATCGTGGTTGATGCTTGTATAAAAAAAAAAATAGTTACATGATTTTTGCTTTCTTTTGCTCGTAGCGACTCGTCGGAAATCGGGTCGTTACACTTTATCTACTCAGGGCCTTCCTAGAAGTCTTCCCTTTCTTTTCTTCCCCGGCATCGCGCCTCTCAATATCAGTGAACATTCTCTTTGTTTCCTCCACATCTTCTTCATAATCAATCCCCAAGTCTAAAATCTCCTCAAATTCTTCCAACTGGATATCTCCTTCCTCCTCTGACAACTCTTTGTCCCTCTCCATCGGAATGCAGTCAGCCCTATTGAGACAAGATTTGATGTTACTGCTGAGTTGAAACGGCTTAAGGTTGCAGATGGTTTCTGTTTGTTTCCTTTCCAGCTTTTTATCACCATGAATAAGACACTATGATTTGGACAAGGTGAAACTCAATGTCCATTATTTTCTTTTGGTATATGGAAGCTTGGATTGAATCTGTAACCTCAAAGAGGCACAATATGCAATATTACTTGACTATTAAAATATGGGTTCATGATAACTTGTAGGATATCTTGCAAATCATAAAACTAGAGGATACTAAAAAACTAAACCCATAAAGTTCCAGCTGAAAGAATATAACATCTGTATTAAAGTATTGATTTACCTTTCAAAAGAAAAAAGAAAAGAATATAACATCTGCTATTTTGATTAAAATCACAAACAAAATCTTTCTTTTTTACCTTGTCATTTTCCTTGTGAAACAGGTACATTCAGACGTGTCCAAATGAATCAGTTGGCTGAATATTTCTCAGTTTTTCTCATCTAGGAACTGTTAATGGGAGTTTTACTACATTTAAGTTTTTTTTTTTTGGTGGGTTATATTTAAGTTTTCTGTAATTTTGATTGCAGAAAGCTCACAAAGGAACTATGTGAGGTCGTAGAAGATTTTAGTCTGGTTAACTTTACAACCTTAGATATTCAGGTACATCGGCTTCATAAATTTTTCGTGTTTGCTATCTTCATTTTCAGCAAATTTACTCTTTCCCGTTTTAGCTTTGCCATGTTGATGTTCAAATGATGCCTCTTTTTCCATTTAGCTTGACTGGCTTTGATTTTCAGGATAAAGAAAGTGTAGGAAATCTTGTGAAGCTGATAGACAAAAGCAATGGTTATATATTTGCTAGCATAGAAGGGAGTGCCGTTGAGTTCAGCAAGATTGCCGCTGCTCCCCTTGATTGGGATTACTATAGATATCCTTTACTTTCCATTTGTGAGAATATCTTTTCACATAGGCTACTGATATTGGCACTACCATGTTTTAATAATTGCAAAAACTCAGTTTGTCTTTTCTTTTTTAATGGGCTTCTTAGAGCCTTTTGAGAACTGTAATAACCTTTGACAGCTGTTTAAATAGTAAAAGACCCAGATGAGTTAGTGCAATTATCAAAACATGGCAGTGCAAATATATATGAGGAATGCTAAAGTGAAGGGCGCCCTTGCAAAAACCAGCCCCAAGGATGCCCCCATTAGATCCATGCCACCCAACGTGCATTAATTATTCCGTGTTTTTATTAAATTTACAGTTTTCAATGCTATTTTAAATGCACTTTCTGTAACGTGGATCCAATTAGGACGCCCTTGTGGCTGTTTTTTGCAAGGGCGCCCTTCAGTTTAGCTTTTGGGAATTGTATCAGCCTTTAAATTATTATATAGAATGAAGAGATGATGGGTTTTGCCTTGACAAGGGACTCGTACAGCAGCAGCAGTGCAAGAGAAGTACATGAAGGATGATGATGATTTTGAGGACTGATTGTGGAGAAGGTGTCATATGTGTTTACAGCCATAGGCAAGCATGTAATGATTTGATGCAAGCCAAAGTAGTCTCAGTTGCCTTTGGAGGTATGAATAGCAGCCTGGGAATGATCTAACTCTTCTTTTTTTTAACTTAACAGAGTTTGACGGGTGTATTATACTGTATTGTCTTCAACACTTTATTTTCTTTTTAAACTTATTAACAGAGTTAGCCTAGTATATTATATTGTATTCTATTCAACACTTTCATGTTTTGCAGGGAAATGAAATAACATTTTGCTTTGGGAGATGATAAATTAGCACCCCCTGTAGGATACATACCCGTTCTAACTTGAATTGTGGCCAGACTTTAATGCTTTTTGAGGTCGATTCACGTTAAAGGGGGTGCGAATTATCCTAGGGGAGTTGCGAATAAATCGTCGCCCCTTTGGTTTTCTCTTTGTATCGCCCCTTTGCTTTTCTCTTTGTATCTTTTGCATTTGCAACCTTTTTAAATTCAGACGACTGTACAATGTGTCTTCTTGATAATGAGCCCAATCTGAAATCGATATGTTGATTTCCTTTTTTTCCCCTTTTCTTTCAATCTGGTAGCCATCGAGATGCTATTTCGTAGCATCATTTGGTTGCCATGTGCTATGTTGTTGGCTGAAAATAGGCCGGGCTAGTTGTTAGGCCTAAAATCGGTAACAGATATGACAGTGACGTAAGAGCCGAGCCGGAGGACCAGAAGAGCCGAAGTGGAGGAGCTGAGTAGCTGAGCCCTGCGTAAAGAGCAAACGAGGTCAGAATGACCAACCCGGAGTGTTACTCCGGACAGGCCCTTCGACACTCAAGTCAGTATGAGCAAGAGTGCAGAGCTCGTTTTAGGGTGGTGGATGAAGAAGTTATTACCCTGTTTATGAGCTTTGGAAGCCCTTTTATAGAGGGAAAACGGGGGTAGTTGAGGAGTTATTACTCCAGGACAGGTGTCGGCCAGCGATAGGTTCGAGCTCACCTATTCTGCTGTAATTACCAAACTACCCCTGCTGACGCGGGGTCTGCGGTGGACCATCCTTGGGCCACGTGTCGACAGCTAATAGGCTGCTACTTTTATACCCCATCAGTTGCCCCCCAGTTCTCCGAGCCATTGTGATGACTTGGGGAAGTGTGGTGAGTTACATCTCTGTTCGGAATTTGCTGCTCGGAATTTGTCAGTTCAGCTGGCGAATCAGTCCGGAATTTGTCAGTCCGGCTGGCGAAACAGTCCGTAATTTATCAGTCCGGCTGGAGGAACAGTCCGGAATTTATCAGTCCGGCTGGAGGAACAGTCCGGAATTTGTCAGTCCGGCTGGAGGAACAGTTCGGAATTTATCGGTCCGGCTGGAGGAACAGTCTGGAATTTGTCAGTCCGGCTGGCGAAACAGTCCGGAATTTCGGCTGGAGAAACAGTCTGGAATTTGTCAGTCAGGCTGGAGGAACAGTCCGGAATTTGTCAGTCCGGCTGGCGAAACAGTCCGGAATTTATCAGTCCGGCTGGAGGAACAGTCAGGAATTTAGCAGTCCGGCTGGAGAAACAGTCCGGAATTTGTCAGTCCGGCTGGACGAATAGTCCGGAATTTCGGCTGGAGAAACAGTCCGGAATTTGTCAGTCCGGCTAGAGAAACAGTCCGGAATTTGTCAGTCCGGCTGGAGGAACAATCCGAAATTTGTCAGTCCGGCTGGCGAAACAGTCCGAAATTTATCAGTCCGGCTGGAGAAACAGTCCGGAATTTATCAGTCCGGCTGGAGAAACAGTCCGGAATTTGTCAGTCCGCCTGGAGGAACAGTCCGGAATTTATAAGTCCGGCTGGAGGAACAGTCCGGAATTTATCAGTCCGGCTAGAGAAACAGTCCAGAATTTGTCAGTCCGTCTGGAGGAACAGTCCGGAATTTGTCAGTCCGGCTGGCGAAACAGTCCGAAATTTATTAGTCCGGCTGGAGAAACAGTCCGGAATTTATCAGTCCGGAATTTGTCAGTCCGCCTGGAGGAACGGTCCGGAATTTATCAGTCCGGCTAGAGAAACAGTCCGGCTGGAGGAACAGTCCGGCTGGCGAAACAGTTCGGAATTTGTCAGTCCGGCTGGCGAAACAGTCCGGAATTTGTAAGTCTGGCTGGAGAAACAGTCCGGAATTTGTCAGTCCGGCTGGAGGAACAGTCCGGAATTTATCAGTCCGGCTGGATAAACAGTCCGGAATTTGTCAGTCTGGCTGGAGGAACAGTCCGGATTTTATCAGTCCGGCTGGAGGAACAGTGCGGAATTTATCAGTCCGGAATTTGTCAGTCCGGCTTGGGCCGGACTGATTTTGTTGTGTAGCGAGACGCGTCATATCCAGTCCGGCTTGGGCCGGACTGATTTTGTAGTGTAGCGCTTTGCGCTATATCCAGTTCGGCTGGAAACTCAGTGCGGCCAAGCCGTCAGTCCGGCCTGGACATTCAGTGCGGCTTGAGATGGACTGATTTGTGTCCTGTATCGCTTTGCGCTATATCCAGTTCGGCTTGAGATGAACTGATTTTTGTCCTGTATCGCTTTGTGCTATATCCAGTTCGGCTTGAGATAGACTGTTTTTTGTCCTGTAGCGCTTTGCGCTATATCCAGTTCGGCTTGAGATGAACTGATTTTTGTCCTGTAGCGCTTTGCGCTATATCCAGTTCGGCTTGAGATGGACTGATTTTTGTCCTGTAGCGCTTTGCGCTATATCCAGTCCGGAATTTGTCAGTCCGGCTGGAGGAACAGTGCGGAATTTATCAGTCCGGCTGGAGAAACAGTCCGGAATTTGTCAGTCCGGCTTGGGCCGGACTGATTTTGTCGTGTAGCGAGACGCGTCATATCCAGTCCGGCTTGGGCCGGACTGATTTTGTAGTGTAGCGCTTTGCGCTATATCCAGTTCGGCTGGAAACTCAGTGCGGCCAAGCCGTCAGTCCGGCCTGGACATTCAGTGCGGCTTGAGATGGACTGATTTTTGTCCTGTAGCACTTTGCGCTATATCCAGTTCGGCTTGAGATGAACTGATTTTTGTCCTGTAGCGCTTTGTGCTATATCCAGTTCGGCTTGAGATGTACTGTTTTTTGTCCTGTAGCGCTTTGCGCTATATCCAGTTCGGCTTGAGATGAACTGATTTTTGTCCTTTAGCGCTTTGCGCTATATCCAGTTCGGCTGGAGATGACAGATGAACCTTCTTCAGGTTAAATTTTACCCACGCGTTATATCGAGTCTGGCTGGACATGTTCTGAACGGCTTAGGATGACCAAGTTTTATTGAACTTGGGTTTCCGAGAAGCGAGTACCCTAGTTTTAGCGAACTGGGTTTCCGAGCAGCGAGTACCCGAGTTTTAGTGAACTGGGTTTCCAAAGTACCCGAGTTTTAGTGAACTGGGTTTCCAAGCGGCGTTGGTTTTTGCATCCGGGCTGGTTCCGGACCAGGAGTGCGCTCCCAGTCTTTGCGGAGACAAGCCGTGGCGAACCAAGCAGCGAGTACCCTAGTTTTAGCGAACTGGGTTTCCGAGTAATTAGTACCCGAGTTTTAGTGAACTGGGTTTCCAGAGTACCCGAGTTTTAGCGAACTGGGTTTCCAAGCGGCGTTGGTTTTTGCATCCGGGCTGGTTCCGGACCAGGAGTACGCTCCCGATCTTTGCGGAGACAAGCCGTGGCGATCCAAGCAGCGATTACCCAGTTTTAGCGAATTGGGTTTCCAAGTAATGAGTACCCGAGTTTTAGTGAACTGGGTTTCCAGAGTACCCGAGTTTTAGTGAACTGGGTTTCCAAGCGGCGTTGGTTTTTGCATCCGGGCTGGTTCCGGACCAGGAGTGCGCTCCCAGTCTTTGCGGAGACAAGCCGTGGCGAACCAAGCAGCGAGTACCCTAGTTTTAGCGAACTGGGTTTCCGAGTAATGAGTACCCGAGTTTTAGTGAACTGGGTTTCCAGAGTACCCGAGTTTTAGTGAACTGGGTTTCCAGGGTGTACGAAGAGATTTGCAAAAGAGTTTCTATCATTCACATTCAACATATATTTACAAAGTCGCTTTCACGCCGGGTGGTCTATTACTGATAGTATCCTCTGAGGTCTTCGGCGGGTTCAGTCACCTGTGCTTCGTCTCTCAGATCAAGTAGTTCAATCGGCAAGGATTCTGATGCATCTTTGCCTTTTGAGTGCCATGGCATAGCACTCCCTGGACATTGGTTGATCTCCTCTGACCTCACCTACGCCGTTTGGCGTTATGAACTTCATTTTCTGGTGATACGCTGAAGCGACTGCGCGGATTAAGTTCTGCCCGGGTCGTCCCAAGATAGCGTTATAGACCGAAGTGGCCCTCACTACCTGGAAGTTGACCACCGCGAAGGCTTGACAGGGCGGCTCTCCGACGAGGACTGGGAGTTTAATCTGTCCTTTCGTTTTCACGACTTCCCCCGAGAAACCGAACAGATCGGAGTTTGCCGGCCTCAAACGGTCGTCTCCTATCATCATTTTCTCGAAAGCGTGATAGTACAAAATATCGGCCGAGCTCCCATTGTCGACCAGGATTTTCTTCAACTCCCAGTTTGCGACGAGCATGGTTAAGACCAGTGCGTCGTCGTGTGGCAGTATCAGATTGTTGAGGTCCGCATCTAAAAAGGAGATCTCATTGTCAGTCTTCATCTTCTTGCTGCATGTGTGCACGGCGTTGACTCGGCGTGCGTATGCTTTTTGAGCTGCAGATGATGTGCCCCCAGCGGCGGGTCCGCCCATAATCGTGCCGATGACTCCCCTTGGCTGGGATCGGTGTGCCTCTGGTTGTGGACTGGATGGCGGAGGAGATTGACCCCGGGCAGGGGGCGGCTGTGACCGCCGAGGGCTCCGGCCTTGGGGACTTTTCTCCTTGCGCTCTCTTTTGTGGCCGTCACTTCGGACATACCTTTTCAAGTAGCCCCGGCCAATCAGCAGCTCGATTTCTTCCTTGAGCTGCCAGCATTCGTCCGTGTCGTGGCCGTGGTCCCTGTGGAACCGACAGTACTTTGATTGGTCTCTCTTATTTCCCTTGGAGATCATTCTTGTTGGCCATCTTACGAATTCTTCTCCCTCGATTGCGGCTAGTATGCTTCTCCTGGAGGCGTTGAGAGGGGTAAAGTTCTCCTCCCTCCTCTGGGGGGACTTCTCTCTTCTGGCGATCTTCTCATCCCTACTCTGTTTAGTAGGGTTCTTGTCTTCAGAGGTTCTCCTCCGATTTGAGTCCAGGGCCGCCAGTGTCTCTTCTACCGATATATATTCCTCTGCCCCAGCCATCAGATCTGCTAGTAAGTGCGGATTCCGGCGGGCCACTGCTCGGCGGAAATCATTAGATCTAGCTCCTGCGAGAAGCGCGTTTGCCGCGGCTGAGGGATCTAGGTTTGGCACTTGGAGTGCCTCCCTGTTGAAGCGGCTGACGAAGGCTTTGAAAGATTCATTATCCTCCTGCCGCAAGGTCATCAGGGATGCTGTTGTTTTCCTTGGCCTGCGGCTGCTCATGAAGTGGCGGACCAGGTCTTCCCCGAAGTCATCGAAGTTGCTGATGGAGTTCGGTCTGATCCTTGAGTACCAGTCCCTTACTGCACCTGTCAGGGTCGTCGGGAATGCTCTGCAGAGGAAACCGTTTGACGCACCGTGGAGGAGCATCATTGTCTGGAACGTCTCCAAGTGGTCCACGGGGTCAGTGGTCCCATCATACTGCCGAATAGTTGGCATTTTAAATCCCCTGGGTGCTGGGGCACCCATCACGTCATCGGTGAACGGCGTTCCGCTTGAGAACGCCCTAGGCACGGGCCGGCTTTGATCCTTAGCCAGCTCTTCGATTCTGTGGTCCATCTCTTCTATTCTCCGCAGCATCGGGTCAGCTTTACGGTCTGGTGACCTGTTTCTTTCCACAGATTGGCTCGCCGCGGAGCCGGAGTGGCTCTCCGGACTCCTACGATGGGACCGGGATTTTGCCTGTGGTGCGCGCTCTTCATGAGCTCGGCGCCTTTGCACAGGGCGAGACCGCGATCTCAGGCGGTGGTGAGGTTCTGTATGGGCGTGGCTCGTTGACTCTCCTCCGTGAGGGCGCGACCTTTCCTGTGCAGGTCGTGGAGCTCCTGGAAGAGGCTGGGGAGGTGCTTGGATCAGCTGCTGGTACTGACCGACAAGAGCTGTCATTTGTTGAAATAGAGCTTGGACTTGATCCGGAGTGGGCGTAGGATTGAGGTGGTCCGAACGAGCCGGGCTCCGTTCGGCTGTAGCAGAAGTAGCCTCCACCTGTGAGGCGATTCGCTCACTCCGGGTCCTGCAAGGTAGCACTGCACGGGTAGTCCGTCCGGTTGGTACTCGAGCAGTCCTTCGTCCTGCCATTTTGTAAGGGGACTTGAACAGCTTTTAGTTCAGGGGTCCCACGGATGGCGCCAATCTGTTAGGCCTAAAATCGGTAACAGATATGACAGTGACGTAAGAGCCGAGCCGGAGGACCAGAAGAGCCGAAGTGGAGGAGCTGAGTAGCTGAGCCCTGCGTAAAGAGCAAACGAGGTCAGAATGACCAACCCGGAGTGTTACTCCGGACAGGCCCTTCGACACTCAAGTCAGTATGAGCAAGAGTGCAGAGCTCGTTTTAGGGTGGTGGATGAAGAAGTTATTACCCTGTTTATGAGCTTTGGAAGCCCTTTTATAGAGGGAAAACGGGGGTAGTTGAGGAGTTATTACTCCAGGACAGGTGTCGGCCAGCGATAGGTTCGAGCTCACATACTCTGCTGTAATTACCAAACTACCCCTGCTGATGCGGGGTCTGCGGTGTGCCATCCTTGGGCCACGTGTCGACAGCTAATAGGCTGCTATTTTTATACCCCATCACTAGTATTTTTTTTTGTGTGTGTGTTTTGAATGTCAGCCATTAAATTACTGAAAGGACCGAGATGGTCAAAATACAACAGAAGATTACAACCGAAAGACAATAGAGAAACAACAAAGAAAAAGAGTAACTCAAGGGGGCATATGGTCAAATAAGGTTAGCTCAACACTATTCACTTCCTATCTAGCTAGACCATCCGCCACTTGATTGGCAGAACGACGAATGTGATTGAAGGCTAGCATCTCATCAAAAAGACTATCAAATCTCCATGGATGAGAGTGTGAATCTTAAAGCCATCTAATAACATTCATGGAATCACCTTCAACCATACCATCACTGGTGATGACAAACAATATTTGTGGATCTGATTCCCATACGAGTGAAAGTGGTCCATGTTGCAACCGGAAGGAATTAAGCCCAAAGCCTTGAAACCCACTACATCACACAAGAATGTGTTGCGGTTGCGTTGTATTATGAAAGCTTCTATTATATGTAGAGAATAATCTGATAATCACTTGCACTCATAACGACTCAGTTGAGTTGACTCAACTTGACCCACCTTGGAGTCAGGTAGAGTTTTTGTGATTGCATATTGTCGATTATAAAAAAAACCCATTTTGTAGAGGTGTCAATGGACCTAGGCAAGCCAATGGATCCGAATGTGTCCATTTGATCTACATCCCACGAATTATTTTTGGATTGTGAGCCAGACATAGCAACAAAATCTGATGGAGCGCCTGGATCCGAATGAAGGGCGTACCAATGTACAAAAATGCTCCATATATGCCTATTCAAGATGAGTACTTACATATAGGGAGATGGTATTTTCACTCTCCCTGCATTACGCGCATGCTCCCTTTATAACGTGAGCTTACTTTTCACGTCAAATAAGGGGAGCTGTGCTCGCAATGCAGGGGGCATGCTCCCTTTATAACGTGAGCCTACTTTTCACGTCAAATAAGGGGAGCTGTGCTCGCAATGCAGGGGGAGTGAAAATATGATCGCCCGCTAATATATACTATTTAAAAACGCTACTTAAAATGAGTAATAATATTTTATTTCCAAAACTATTCCTCTCTGTCTGTAGTTTCTTCCTTCTTTCTTGCTTTAATCCTAAGTCTTAATTGTGTTTAACATAAGTAAGACCTAGGACACTGATGACAGTCTGACTCGAAATGGACCGTGACTCAGACTTAGAAAATAAAATCCGAAAAAGTACTGCAAAAAGAATCCGAACAGCAAGGGATTTGAACGGATCGTTTGACTAAGGCATAGGTAGATCCGATCTGAAATGGATCCATTGACCTGTATTAGAGGAGAAGTCGAGGAAGTCTTGTAACAAGCCCACTAAGGTGTATGTGGTGCTCACCAATCATGACCATAGCTTCACAACTAAGAGAATGGGATAATATTGGCCCACAACAGTGAAAAATGTGATAGAGTTTGCCAAAAGATGCAAGCCATGACACTCCTACAAAATTTGCTTTGGAAGACCGCCTCATAATATATGTAAAATTCACTATACAGGGAGTTGCTAGGCAATTTCCTAGAAAGCCATCTCACGGCCCACTTTTTCTCTCCTGGAAAAGGGAGCCACAAAATGGTTTTGTGCAAAATTGCCTAGCAAATCCCTAATTAGAATGGTTGTGATCCATTTCTCATGCCTCACCCACAGGAGTTAAGAACCCATGTGTTTCTATTCAAAGTGGTGGAGAAAATATATGGAAAACGCCAAGTTGTGATGTCCTTTTGCATGAATATTGCGTAGAAAGTTCACCTTCATTGCAAGTAAGGCTGAGAAAGGAACGAAAGAAGTTACATGGAAATTTCGGATTTCTAACCCACCGATCAAATGGTGTTTGGAGTGAGTCCACACTCCACAGAAGGAAGTTTCTTAGAAACTTCACATTTGTATGCAGTTTGGTGTCGTTTTTGTAAGTGATAATACAAAGCTTAAAATCCCGAATCAATCTCTTCTATATATTATAGACGTACTGCCCATGTTTTTGTAAGGGCAAATGAGAATCGAGGAAATTACCAGCTGTGATGATGAACTGCCACTACTCTCCCTAAATCACATCTCCTTTGTATGCAGATCAGTGAGGACTTCTGTAAGGTTTTATGAGGAGGTTTTGGGCTTTGTTCTTATCAAACGCCCTTCTTCTTTCAATTTCAATGGAGCTTGGTGGGTTCCTCTAAATCTCCATCTTTTTTGCTTCTTCTTAATTTCCTTATTTGAATTGTCACATAATATGTTTTGAATAGTCAAAGCATTTTTAAGCAGAAAGATTTCTCCGGAAAATATTTTCCATGCACAATTTATGGGAAAAAAATACAGTTATGGTTAATTTAGAGGGATATCATTAAAAATTGATGGAAGGTCTCTCTAAATAAAAATTAAATAGGTTGGTCAAAGTTAGCTTTTTTCCATATATAAAAAAAAGTAGGACATTTTAGAAATATTTTTCCTTTCCAAACTTTTCCAGACAATTCCTTCAAGTTCTCGTTCGAGTTTCTACTACCGAGTCAATTAAAACTCCTTTAACTCACCAAAGTCAATAAAAAATTAGCTGTGTCAGTCATCAACTCGGTTTAGTCGACTCCCTTTTACGAAAGGCTGATTTGTTGCCCGAGTCCGAGTTTTGAAATTCTATAAGAACTATTAATCTCTTTATTAGAATGGAAATCTCACATACTCCACCAAGGCCTCTAAAGAATGATTGAGAAAATGCGTCATTATGATTAGTGGTAAGATTATTTATTTTGCATATGAGGGTACAAGTAGCACTAGTGGTTTTGAACAAAAACTTGCTAGGAAAACACTCTGACTCGGACGAGAACTCGATCTATTTAAAACAAAGTCAACTCAGGCGAGTCAATGATTGACTCCAATGGGTATTTAAATAGTGGATGGAATACTGGCAAGACTACCTTTTATCACCAATTTTTAATGGGAAATAACTGATTTATCATGAATGTTGCAGGTTGTTCAATTATGGAATTGGGATACACTTGCTTGAGAACAATTCAATCAAAGACCCTCCTCCGAAATCACGAGTCATCAACCCCAAAGACAATCACATCTCCTTCCAAGTAAGAAAAATATGTTCCTCTAATCACAAAGTTTAATAACTTATCATTCATTCACATCTTAAGTTAATCCATCATTTGTGGCATAATTGTTTACGAAGCTTGCGAAACAACCAATTACGTACTCCAAAAGCTTAAGCTGTTGGAGTTGGTGTTATTTAATCATTTATACTTCGACAAAGATATAATAGTTTCTAATTCCTTTTTTTTGTTTTTGTTTCCAAACTTCTCTTTCGAAAATTTTGTAGTGTTCAGACATGGCTGTCGTGAAGAGAAAGCTAGAAGAGATGGGAATGAAGTATGTGACCGCAGTGGTCGAGGAAGGAGGAATCTATGTTGATCAGCTCTTTTTCCATGACCCTGATAGCTATATGATCGAGATATGTAACTGTGAAAATTTCCCAGTTCTTCCACTCTCTTCTTGCCCTCCCAAGCCAAAGCAGAGCACTTGGAAGAAGGTCAAATGTGGACTAATGGAGGGTTTGATGATGGAGAGCTTGAGCATGGATATGATAAATATTTCCATTTAGTTCCTTAAAAATTTGGAAATTATGTTCATGCCGTGGTTTAATCTAAACTTAATACCAATATGTATTTTCATAAGTTTGTGAGAGACCATGTATTGTTTCAATAAAATTATTAAGAAGAAATAGACCACATATTGGGCAAGCATATTGTTAATCAAAATCTATATTTTTAATCGACTTTAATGGAAATTCTAGTAATTTCTAACAATGTTGTTGTGGATGTGCAAGACTCCGAGTGCTGGACTTTTACAACTCAACAAAAGAAGAATATATTGATTATTTGAAATGAACAAAACATTATCCAAACATATATCATTTCAAAGGTTGTTCAAAATAAAAGATGGAGGGATTCCATTAAGAAAAGGTAAACAGTTGATTTTTTAGATTGTTTTATCTAATGCATGGGATATGTTTTGAGATGGGACCAAGACCATTTGGATTGCCTCATGACGTACGTGCTACAAGATTGAGCTCTTAATTTGATATACATGCTCCATATCCCCCTCTATTGGGCCCTAAAAGTGCCTTTTAGGCCATGTTTAGCAACCATGATAGTTTTGCTGATTCTCAGGTGAAGTTACGATAGGATATTGCCAAAGGCTAAATTGTTAGAGGTAATTAGGTCGAGCAAAGAGTGCTTGAAGCATTACACCCAACGTATCTAGTTTGGAATACCAAGTTTGTTACCTCCAACCCCTATATATAGAGATATACTAGGTTATTGACTGGTTAATGGACTCTAGCCCATGTAGGCCCACTATACCAGTCCATTATCTTATTGGGCTTATATTAGAACATACATGGGCTATATCATATACCCAATAATCTCCTCCTATGTTTTACATATAGCACAATCCAATAGATAGATAATGTGATGTCCAAACAAAATATTTAATCATCCATATCACCATATCAAAAAAGATCTGTAATCCAACTGAAAACAAGAATACTTTTACGAATAACCAAGAGTTTTCGAAATAATCTAAACTCAAACAAAAGCAGTTTCACATGTAAGTGAACTATTTAATCAACTGAAAGAAAATAATAGTTCCCTCATGGCTCTATAAGGATTCACTCATCAAGTAAGTCATCCTCATCAAGATCTAAATCGAGGCAATCTCCTCCATTTTTGCCAATTCTTGTAAATTACCAAATATGAATTTCATTAAAAATGAATCCAATCATTTGTGTAAATTACTAAAAGTATCTAATTCTACCAGAAGAACCTAGTACAATTTTATAATGGCTGGAAAGCAAATATCAATATCAATAAGCATCAACGTCAAGTTTCAATCAAGAACGGGACCTCAAAAGTTTCTTTTGCAAAGAACCATTCTATGTTTCCATTTGGAATGTTACAACCATCATATCCAAATTGAGTTAAGTTGTATCATCAAGTTTGGAATGAAACAACCTTCCCAAGAAGGACATGTCATCATATGTGGAATGACATAAAGACAATTGTAAACATCATTCAAACATATAAAGCGCTTATCTTGGCCAAGAAAGGGAGCTTCGAAAAATTCAAAATAACATGGTTGTAGGTTAAGACATGTCTACACAGTCTTTGACCTAATTACCTCTAATAATCTTGAAGCATTACACCCAAGGTATCTAGTTTGGAATACCAAGTTTGTTGCTTCCAGCCCTATATATAGAGATATACTAGGGTTAATGACTAGTTAATGGACTCTAGCCCATGTAGGCCCACTACACCGGTCCATTATCTTATTGGGCTTAATTAGAACATACATGAGCTATATCATATACCCAACATAAAACTCCTAAGGGGACCCGGTCACCTATTAACAAAAGAAGAACTCTACTCAAAATAGAGTTTTATTTTTCCTATTTTCAGCCATCTCTTCATTCTATGAAAAAACAAATCATGGATTGGCCTTAATATTTCTCTAAGACAGTATTCCTTAGATCAACAGTGACGATTAATGCTAGTCCCACCTAACTTCTAGCGTTGGATTTCTAGGCTTTGGGCTTCCTTTAGGCTCAATTTCTCGTCAAAGCATGTTTGGGAACTAGAATTTTTTATGTTTAAAGTAGGATCAGGGCATTCAATCAACATCTAATAATGCCATAATCACACATACAATATATCTAATCAAATCAATATGATAGCTCTATTGGTCTAAACGAATCTAACAATTCAAGTAATTAGAATACAAAGAAGAATTAAGAACCTGTCTCAATCGGCCATGGCAGTGATCATTCGGGTTGGATCATCTATTGCCACTCTTGTTTGCATGATCTTTGGTGGGGAAGCTCTCCTTTGATCAATTAGATGTCAGCCAAGACCAACCTCTTTATTTATAGAAAAAAGACTCATAGAGTTACACCAACAATAGAACATTAATTAGCTTAATTATTGGGAAAGTGGCTTGTTTCCTAAGCTATGGTAATAGTTACCAATATTGGTGGGTATCTGTAATCACAATGGTTCCCACCTTGGCATTACCTTCTTGTTTTGATGATTCCAAACACAAGTGGATGTGTTTTGTTTATCTAATGTGTTTGATGTTTCAAAGTGCATGTATTGAAAATCAAGAAATCCAACACCAAAGTCAAGGAAGCATGGATCGTGGCATGAACCAATTGAAGACATCTCATTGGAAGCCAAAGGAATTCGAAGACTTGGATAAATCAAGGAGAGATCTTGAAGAGCCAAAGAATCAAGAGAAGATTCATGGAAGTGACCAAGACATGAAGGGCTTCAAAGTTGAAGATTTATTTGTAATTATCTTGTGTTAGAATGTAAGTCTAATTCCACTTAGACATCCCTTTTAGAGGCACAAGTAATTGAGTTTCAAAGGCCTTAAAAATTATTTGAAATTAACTTGAAAATGTATTTGAAATGAACTTGAAAATATATTTGAAAGCATAGGGAAAAGCCCAAAGACCTTGGCCCAAAAGCCCCTGAAGTTTTAGAGTTAACATGGAATTTTTACTAGGGCCGGTCGACCGAGGTTTGTCGAGCGACCGAGGAAGCAAGTCTGGAAATCCAGACTTGGCTTTCAATAGTGGATCGGTCGACCGGGGTGTTTCGGTCGACCGCGGATGTGTTTCTGGAAATCCAGAAACAATCCAGTAAGGTTGGGCCGGTCGACCTCCATAGGGCCGGACGACCGCGGATAGAAATCTGGATGAAAATAAATATGTCCAGGTTGCTCTCCCCGGACGACCGTCATAGCCCGGTCGACAGCTGCGGTTTGAAATTTGAAATTAAAAAGATGAACCAGATAAGGGCGGGCGACCGCCACAGCCTGATCGACCGCCGCGGCCTGGCAATGTAGCCATTGGAGCCTGCAGAGCTTGACTTTTTCAGCCCAGTTTTTTACCCTTTTGCCCTCAAACGGTCATATTTTCAAATGGGCTATATATACCTCATTTAAGACCTCTTAAGAGACAATTCTTATATTCACAAACATGTTTTAATCTTGTGAAGAGTGATTAAACACCATTGTGCCTCATTTGAGATATATCTAAAGTGATTAAATCTAGAGCTTCAATTTGTACATCTTGTGAGCAAGTTTTATTTGTATAAGCTTGAGAGCTTCATCCACCCTTGAAGAGGATTTTGTATTTTCATTTTCTTTTTACATTCATTTGTATATTTGGTGAGTGCGAAGAGACGCGTAGCCATCTCAAGAGCGAGTGTTAGAGATGCGGAGCTTTCTCCGGTTCGAGGCGAGTCTTGCAAGGCATAGCCGAACCAAGTTGTAATTGGGGTTATTCCTCGCCATTAAAGGAATCCGTAGTGAAGCCATCAACGGTTTTGTTGGTGGAGTGGAGTAGGTCCGAAGTTGTGACCGAACCACTTAAAAATCTCAGTACACTCTCTCTTTACCCTTGCTTTTTATTTTGTGTTGTGTATTGGATTTTTACTTTGTGTGCTTGATTGTTTATTTGCCATTTGACTTCGCTTCCGCAATTGTTTTTGGCAAAAAAAATTTAATACCCAATTCATCCCCCCCTCCGGGGTTGCCATCTACCCTGGGATTTCAGTATCCAAATAAAGAAAGTTGCTTTTGGGTTTGTGAAACCATTGAGGAAATATTCCTCACATCTCTCACGACTTTACAAGTGAGAAAAGAAAAAGTGGCGTTTTTTCTTGGACTAAGAAAAAGAGAAGAAAGGTTTTGTTGCTTAGTGCCTCTTGGAATTGGAGAGAAAAAAAACAAGGATTTTTTGTGCCTCTTGAATACAAGGGAAAAGAAGGGATTCTTTTGGCTTGTGGAGAAGGGCGAATAAGACGGATTTTCTCTTGTGTGCACTACAAGAGAGGAAATCAAGAAGGGGTTTTGTAAAAGGGTTACAAGGGAAGGGCTTGAGAATCGATCAAGTGTTGGATCGATTGAGGAATCTATTGTAATCTTTGTTACTTCTTGATTAGTGGAATATTTCTCTTGGATCGCCCGTGGACGTAAGCTTTGCCGGACCACGTAAAATTGTGTGTTCTTTGTGGTTGCCATTGTGTGGTTTATTTTATCTTGCTTTGAATCGCGATTTTGATCGGACCATTGCCCGTCGATTTTCTACAATTTACTTAACCAACTATTATCTAGACCTACTTGATCTAGGTGAACTAAGGCTGCACTAATCATTCATGTCTCAGTAATGATGAGACATGGATGATTACCTTTGGTCAATGAGTACCTCTAGTAATTTCATTCTTAATCCTATTCTTCAATCTAGACTGTCGATCTTAGAACAGTGATTGCCCACATAAGATCTTACATTGGAAGCCTAAATCTTGGCTTCCCATCAAAGCCCGAAAAGCCCACACCAGCCTCTGCCGTAAGTTGGGGTTCCCTAGAATCCAAAATATCCATCTTCCCATTAAAGTCAACGTCCCAAACATTGTGTTTCATATGATAGCTTCCTATCCCCCAAAGCGCTTTCCCACCCTCAAGAATCTCAATCAAAGGGGTGTAAAAGACAATTCGGGCTCCCACTTGCCTCGTTTACATGATTATTGGCCCAGATGCAATAGATATTAAAATGCTTGGAAGATGAAATCAAATGCACAAAAATAAAATGAAGAGATAGAAAAGGGTAAGAAGATGTGCATCAATGATTCTATAGCGGTTTGGCCCAATCCGGCCTACATACACGCTCATGAGATATTCCCTCCCGTACTTCTACTATATAACCCGGTCTTCTTACGTATAAAGACCAAATCATTTACAAGCTCCCATGGTTTGAACTAGTACCCACCCACCAATCCAAGGCTTTTATCCCAAGGCCTTGAGTCCGAAGGTTGATGCGGTGTACTTCTCACCAATTACAATAAAGAAGAAAACACAAAATACCTCTCAAGGTAGATTTACAATGGTAGCTCACAAAACAAAACTCAAGAAAAATTACAAGTGAAATCCTCACTTATCCCTCAAATGATCTCACAAATAATGGAATAAGGGTTTAACACTTAGTATATGACTCGAAGATAAGCCCATGCAGGGACGGAGCTAGGAATTTACACCAGGGGGGGTGGGTGTGTGGCCATATCACTTGGAATTTCTGCACATATCAATACTAATAAAAGGGATTTTACAAGTCATCTGTTTTTTTTTTGGGAGGGGGCGAGGGGGGGGGGATGCGGGGGCTCCGCCCCATAGATTAATGCGGAGGCTTTCAACGAGCTCCGTGCAACTAGCCATTGCATATTTTTTTTTGGATAGATCACCCCCACGAAGGTCAATGTACGTAGGTGGGGGCGTGGCCATATCACTTGGAATTTCTACACATATCAGTTCTAATAAAAGGGATTTTACAAGTCATTTGGGCGGGGGCTCCGCCTCAGAGCCCGGGAGTATTAGATTTAAGTTTAGGAACCAAAGGATCCCATCTATAGAGGTCTGGAACCAAAAGTAGCCGATATTGGGCTTCAAATGACTAGTGCAGAGGTTTTCATGGAGCTTCGTGAAGCTAGCCGTTGCATTTTTTTTGGATAGATCACCCCCACGAAGTTCAGTGTATGGAGGTTAGTCTAGATTTTCTACTTTTCACTGTTAACTTTGGAAATTCATATCTCCCTTGTTCCTTATAGGATTTAACCGTTCTTGTACATTATAGGCAGCTAAGAAAGTCTAATTTCTGTTAAAAATAAGTTAAATATATTTTGAAGTCTCCTTGAATCTATTATCCTTGTTTTATATTAGCCCTAGTGTCATTATCCATATTTTTATGACATAGGGTATCCCCAGCCCAACTTTTAGAGTGGGACTATTCCCTACCAATTCGCGCAATCACAATTTTGTAAGCCCAAGGGTTCCCATGGGTTAATCATTCACCTTACCCTCTTGTTTTGATTATTAGCAAACCAAATTGATTAGCATTTATGGACTAATGTGTTGCTTTGATGTGTTGCGTTATATACAGGATTTTCATGTCACAATCGCCATTACACAACTCTTCTCAACACATGGCTTGTGGATCAAGGATCAAAGGAACCAAGAGCTTGCACCTACAGTGAAGACATCCTCATTTAAAGATGTTCAAGTAAAGAAGCTCAACATGAAGATTCCACAAGTTCCTAGCAAGTGTCAAGAAGGAGCTTCGAGTTGAACATGCCATGCTGACACCTCATTGTGGACCCCGATCCGGAGAGGACGACGAGTGCGGCGAGGGACGCGAGGTCCCCACAGCAATCCTCTAAGATCTCCACAATGTGAAGGAGAGCTCTGCCAAGGAACTCTCGAAACGGATGCCACCCTCATAGCATAGCACGAGTGGCGATATAAAAAAAAGGGATATGTCTTGATCCGGAACCGGGGTTCGAAACCGAGACATACCTATAATAACTCAGAGTCGCCATCCATGGATAGGCCATGGAACCCTAAAATCAAATCCTCTGTGCAATGGATAACCAGAAATATATATGGGTTCGTGCCTGGTTACGAATGGGGAAGGTCTGAGAGCACCCCCAATTCGCCCGAGTGCAAGCACTTGGTCTCTTATGCCATTTTCATTAATTCCAAAGAAGTTTGAGTAAAAATCATGTGAAATGGGAACAATCCTCAGGAATCGTCTACCTAAGCATGCATTTCCTGAGAATGGAGAAATAAACACGTAAAATGAAATGAAAAATGTGTCACCTAAGCAAAGCTAGGTTATGAGTGACATGCCTAATGGGTGTCTAAGTTTCTGGTGGACACGCACATGCAAGCTACAACCAAAGGTATAGTATCAGTACAAGAAAGTAAGAAAACATATCAAAACATGAGACACAAATCTATACTATGTATGACGGGACAAGACAAGTCCTAACTCTAATGCAGGACTGGACTCGGACCAGAATGGCCATCCATCCTAGCTGCGCTACGTATCCCGGCCTCGGGAAGAATCGGAGTCCACGTAGTTCGATGCCCTATTCTAAATTATGATGCCTAAGACATCTAGCCCTCTATCCTAGACTCGATCTAAAAGACCGAACCAGTTATTAAAGCTTCTTGTATGATTATTAAAATTCCAGTGAATTGTGGATTTTAGGACACCCTATATGCCCTAACTAATGCAAGTTGATTAGCCTTAGGCTAATGCAGGTGGTTCCTACAATCCTATGTGTAACTAGGCTGTGCAACCTAATGAAAACCACGGGCTGACTATATGCCTAGTCTAGCCATCGGTTCGACTAAATGTCTAACCGATCGACTCGAGGCCTCCTAACTCTAGGGACACTCACACGACAGGACATACCATATCAATACAAATCAAGACAAACTCCTAACTCTAGAACACAACCTAAACAGCTAGGACATACTCCTAACTCTAGAGGAAGATCTTTTTGAAAATGGTTTGAATATTTTTGTAACTTTGAAAGATTTAAAATTTTTATTTTTAAAGGTTTGGCTGGACTTGGGATGTGGATCCCAAGCTGCACTACGTACCTCGTGGAAGAGGATCAAGCCAACGTAGTTCGAAACGAACTCTCTACCTATCAAACACTTACGGCAAATCAACTATGCTCTAATAATACTATTATAAGAGCAAATGAGTCAAAGACTCTCTAATGACAGTAACTGGAGAATAAATGAGTCAAAGACTCTCTAATAAAAGCGACTAAAGGATAAACGAGTCAAAGACTCTCTAATAAGAGCAACTGATAACACTGAAATGAGATAACGAAGTCAAAGACTCTCTAATAATACTGCAAATAAAACAGATGAGTCAAAGACTCTCTAAAAACGGAAACACGAGTCAAAGACTCCAATGACACCAACTAAAAGATAAATGAGTCAAAGACTCTCTAAAGGAAAAGAAATACGAGTCAAAGACTCCACTAACATTAACTAAAGGATTAATGAGTAAAGACTCTCTAAAAGAGATGAAAAACACGAGTCAAAGACTCCACTAACACCAACTAAAGGATATATGAGTCAAAGACTCTCTAAAGGAAAAGAAATACGAGTCAAAGACTCCACTAACACCAACTAAAGGATAAATGAGTCAAAGACTCTCTAAAAGAGATGAAAATACGAGTCAAAGACTCCACTAACACCAACTAAAGGATATATGAGTCAAAGACTCTCTAAAGGAAAAGAAATACGAGTCAAAGATTCCACTAACACCAACTAAAGGAATAAATGAGTCAAAGACTCTCTAAAAGAGATGAAAACACGAGTCAAATCAGATAATATAAGATTGAAAATCTGTGATCAAGATGAAATGAGATAGCATAAGATTGCTTTCAACGGATGGATCATGAATGACTAATCCTATGAGATCTTTGGAAATGAATGGGATTTACATCCTAACCCCAAAGGAAAAGTTTTTTAATCTTCGCACATTTTATCAGTGTTACCTGAAGGCATCAACCCTAACCCTAATCTAGCGGAGTGGAGAAAGGATCTCGACTCATGACTTTGTTTGTGTACCTAGGACCGATCGTAGCCATTGGAAGATGGACTACGGCCTAATCTAGACACAAATGGGTAGGATATCCTAAACTAGGCTCACACACGTGATGCACATGTGTTTGTATACTACATGCATGTGTGGGTTAATCTAGGGGTAAGGCCAAGAGTTCCCTTAGCGCGAATCCATGTTCGATATACTGTACCAGTGTCCGGCGTATCAGTACGTGAACAAGAGATCCGTTTACGTACCATAAAGGTACTAGGCTAAGGGTGGAATGCTTCTCTAGCACAGAGGCACCAGGTGATGAAATCCCAGTCAACCATGCTAGATAACACTCCGGGTTCCTAAAATAGGACGTGTGTGCATGTGAGATGCAGGGGTTTAGATGCAAGTGATGTAAGTGTGTGCAATAAGTTCGCGCAATCTATGATACCTTCAGGTTTTGTTAGATTAAGTTTGAGTAAATGTGATTTTATCAATGGATTTTATCAATTTTAATTTCGAATTTCGAATGTTGAAAATCACTTGGTAGTAATTAATTTCGAATTTTCAATGGATTGTATCAATTTTAAGCATATGAATGATTTTACAAGTGAAATTATTGCAAACGAATTCGAAATGAGTTGAAATTTCTACAGCAGCAAGATGGGAATGTATGTAGCTTAATAGATGAGTTTTGCAGATTTTTACATTAAATTCATATTTAATCTTGATTTAACAATTAAATGACCAGATTGCCAAATTAACACAGAAACTACAAGAAATAGACATATAAATTCTATGAAATTTCTACAGAAATAAGATATCAATAAAATGAGCATGCGGTGAGAATTTCATAAATTATAAAGACTATTTACTACCGATTTCGGATTTTACAATTTTCAGACCAGATTAAGAATTAACACTACATCCCATATGAAAACAGATCAAAATCACTCGAAAATTTTACAGTAACAAGAAATATGGAAGATAAGACTACTGTAAAAATTTTAAGAATTTTAAGGGTGATTTGATGTCAGTAACAAGTCTCACAAAATCTGATAATTTTCAAAGAAAGCATTAAATAATATACCAAATAAACTCCAAAAATCCTTAAAAATTCATGGTAAAATGAATCAGTACCATATTAATTTCCCACGAAATTGCATTAAATTTGGAATCTGTTTGGTATATAATTTAATTTTTCTTCGTCAAAAGATGTTTTTTTGAAGAGTTTTCTATTTTTAAAACACAATTTGCGGAAAAAATCAGAAAAATTCGGAAAAATACAGAAATATTTTGAGAAAAATGCACCTACCTGTGGTGAAGATCTTGCCGCCGCCGATCCGATCCGCCGTCTTTCGCTTTCTCTTAGAGGGAAGGATTGGGAGGTGATTGGGAGAGATAATGGAAGAAGAATATAGGGAAAGGGATTTGAGGGAGTGATTGGAAGAGATAATGGAAGAGAAAGAGATAATGGAAGGTAAATCTCCTTTTTTTCTCCTCCCCTCTTTTTTATGGATGGGAAGGAAGAAGATATATATAGGGAGAGAAAGAGAGAGAGAGATGTGTTGGTGGAGAGCTCATCATGTTGTCCCTCTTAGTGGAGAATCCATCATCATTCTTCTTAGTGGAGGGCCCATCATGTTTCTTAGTGGAGAATCCATCATCATTCTTCTTAGTGGAGGGCCCATCATGTTTCTTAGTGGAGAATCCATCATCATTCTTCTTAGTGGAGGGCCCATCATGTTTCTTAGTGGAGAATCCATCATCATTCTTCTTAGTGGAGGGCCCATCATGTTTCTTAGTGGAGAATCCATCATCATTCTTCTTAGTGGAGGGCCCATCATGTTTCTTAGTGGAGAATCCATCATCATTCTTCTTAGTGGAGGGCCCATTATGTTTCTTAGTGGAGAATCCATCATCATTCTTCTTAGTGGAGGGCCCATCATGTTTCTTAGTGGAGAATCCATCATCATTCTTCTTAGTGGAGGGCCCATCATGTTTCTTTAGTGGAGAATCCATCATTATTGTTCTTCATAAGAGGCCTCACAAGAGGCCCTACTGAGGCCCCACAATGTGGGCCCCACAACGCGGGCCCCACAACGCGGGCCCCACAATGTGGGCCCTCGGTTGATTCGAATTTTAAACAAATGTTCAATGCGGGCCCACCAAACGGGTCCAAATTCTCCCTCGCTTGGATTCTTATGAATAATCTCTCTCAACCTCTCACGGAAAAATGCGAAACATGGCGGAAATGATCGGATGGGGTTTCTCCCAAGCATAGCGAACTTGGGTCCGGTCAAAATGGGGTGTCTACAGATGCCCCTCTTTGGCAGAGCGTGTGTAACACGCGAATGGCAAAGCTGAACAGACGACACATTTTGACTGACCCGAAACCAAAACAAAGCAAATTTTTGGGTTTTCAGTTTTAAAACGATATTAACAAAGATAAAACTCTACTAACAATAGGGAGATAGTCTCTCACCGACTCTTAACTCGGCAACTAAGACATCTCAAAGAGATAGTCTCTCCCTAATACTCATGACTCAACTATCTAAACTAGTTAACAAAAGACGAACGAACGATTGCAAAAAACACAAACACACATTTTTTTTTATCAGGCTAAGCCAAAGTAAACATAACAATTGCTCAAAGAGCATCAACCAAACAAACAAAATAATCATTTTAATTACTCAAAGAGTTTCCATTTTTTTTTATATCAGGCTAAGCCAAAGTAAACATAACAATTGCTCAAAGAGCACAAACCAAACAAACAAACCAATCACTTCAATTACTCAAAGAGCTTTCATTTTTTTTTTCTTAGAAACCACGTTGCAATTTGTCTAAGACAAGCACAAACTCAAACACTTAAAGAGTTTTTCCTTTTTAGAAACCTGCAAAAATAGGCCAAAGACCAATGTATTGAAACTCATCCAAAACAAGTTCAAAACCAAACACTCAAAGAGTTTTTCCTTTTTAGAAACCTGCAAAAATAGGCCAAAGACCAATGTATTGAAACTCGTCCAAAACAAGTTCAAAACCAAACACTCAAAGAGTTTTTCCTTTTTAGAAACCTGCAAAAATAGGCCAAAGACCAATGTATTGAAACTCGTCCAAAACAAGTTCAAAACCAAACACTCAAAGAGTTTTTTTCTTTTTAGAAACCTGCAAAAATAGGCCAAAGACCAATCTATTGAAACTCGTCCAAAACAAGTTCAAAACCAAACACTCAAAGAGTTTTTTTTTTTTTTTTTTTTTTTTAAATCATGCCGATCAGTCAAAGACTCGACCAATTATTAGGGTAATCGAATATTCAAGCTAAACTCAAACTTCTAATACCCGAGGCGAGACTAAGTCTCAAGCCCAGCGATAGTTATACAGATCATTGCTGAAAATAAATCTGTGTAACTATCCGAGTAACTCTGACTCCTCTCTTTCAAGGTAGCGAATCACTCCGGATCATGCGGTTCTGCTAAACAGTTCCACGTAAATCCAAATTCGTAGGTCCTGCTAAACAGTCCCCTACAAACCTCTTCGCAGATACACATGACTCCTAACACGTTAGGAAGCTGCACATTGCGGGACGATGATTAGGTAAGTCACCACTTGACATTACACTACTAATCATCTGGGTACTAAGTACCAGAGGCGAGACTAAGTCTCAAGCCTAGCGATAGTTATACAGATCATTACTAAAAATAAATCTGTTTAACTATCCGAGTAACTCTGACTCCTCTCTTTCAAGGTAGCGAATCACTCTGGATCACGCGGTTCTGCTAAACAGTTCCACATAAACCCAAATTCGTAGGTCCTGCTAAACAGTCCCCTACAAACCTCTTCGCAGATACACATGACTCCTAACTCGTTAAGAAGCTGCACACTGCGGAACGATGATTAGGTAAGTCACTACTTGACATTACACTACTAATCATCGGGGTACTAAATACCCGGGAGAAGGAAGAAAAGACCAATCCGTGTAACACAGGATCGGAAATATTTTCCTTATTAAAACATTTCAAAAAGACCAAACCGTGTAACACAGGTTCGATAATTTCCATCTCTACTAAAATCTTTCAAAAGGACCAAACCGTGTAACACAGGTTCGGTAATTTCTATCTCTGTTAAAAACTTTCAAAACGACCAAACTGTGTAACACAGGTTCGGTAATTTCAAACTCTGTTAAAATCTTTCAAAAAGACCAAACCGCGTAACGCAAGTTCGGTAATTTCAAACTCTGTTAAAATCTTTCAAAAGGAATGAAGAATTTACCATCTTTGATCAATTTCACTAATGGGCCAGTCATCTCTTACCAAGAATAACTAGGAGCGCATGATCTTTGCTGAAAGCAAAACTCAAATAGATTGATGAGATTTTCAGGTGCTGACTCTCTTTAACAGGTGAGAAGCATTCTGATGAGGTTTGAAGGATGCAGGAGTAGATTTTATACTCCGCTGGGAATTAAAGTTTCTGAAACTGACTCCAAAAGAAACAATTGGATCAAGGAATTCAACTCAAAGAGTATGTTCAAGCTTCTCTGGTTTCTATTTGCTAAGAATAGATATCCCAGTTATCATTGTGTAATATCTTTTATGACGCAAGTCATAAAAGATGCCCCTAGTATGATGTGCTTCCATGACAAAGTCTTAAGAAGGCAGAACCAAGGTAAGTAGAAAAAATTTGAGTTTGCATGGGTTCTTTCTTTGGTATAGTGGTAAAACCAACTCTACAAAGGCTGAACGTAAGAATTCTTCATTTTGCTCAGTGTTTGAGGCTTTGATGTTTCAGGCAGGTCAGAATAAAAAATCTCTTGCCCTTCTTTGATTCTTAAACCAGGATCTACTTTGAATTTTCTTTTCACTTTGGAAGGTATACACCCATTCTCTCCAGTGCCAAACACTTTTGATTCTAAAAGAAAACAATGATAAACAAGGAACAGACTCCTGAAGACTCTTTCAAAGAAGACTTACAATATTCAAATGATTTGACTAAATTTTGATTCACTCTTAAATCAAATGTATCATTTTTTAATGGTAAGGTCAGCCACTCTCAGAGTAGTCTAAAAAACTATGTCAAGATGGCCTAATTTCCTCCATCGGGATCTCCGTCATGGTTATTACCCCTTTCGGATTGCTCGGTCTTAATGCCCCTAGTTTAAAAAGGTGTCAAAATAAGTCTCGCTGACACTACTCGGATTTCAGGATTCTGCCCTGTGCAGAGGTGGCTTCTCCGTCTCCCTGATTTCTCTCTTCAAAAGAAGTCATAACTTTTGCTTTCCAAGCTTTCAGTCTGAAAGACCACTTATCTCAACTTTTGCTTGTACTCAAACTTGGGAATTCTACGTAACTGAGGAACTCCTTCTGCTTCTATTCAACTCAACTGTTCATGGGAAGTCTTTGCCCTTGACTGGATTACCTCTTCAAGTTTTCAATCCAGCAGACCACTACCCTGACTTTTTGCATAAGCTAACTCTTTTGGCTGTTAACTTAGCAAATGTATATCTCTAGGCCGCCCTTTCGGGTTTTCAACCTAGTGGGTCTTCAGACTCTCATTCTTTTCTTTCTGTTTTTCTTTTCATTCGCCTCGAACCTTTGCTTGTTTCACCAGAAGGACTTTCTAGGTGGGCTTGGGTTCGAAAGGGTTGAATACCTAAGGTTCTAAAGATTTGAACCGAATCTGGTCTAGCCAGACTACCTACATACCCCAAAGATGGAGGATCAGATCCGCGTAGTTCGCTTTGGGATTTTTCAAAGAATGGTTTAGCATTTAGCTTCAAAATTTTAAAAGGGGATTTTATCCCAAGGTTTGACCGAACTTGAATTAATCAAGTTGCCTACGTACCCCTGAAGAGGTGGGGATCAGGTCCGACGTAGTTCGGGTGCATAAATGCCCCGGGTTTATAATGTGTTTGAAAAGAAGTTGTTTTAATTTTGCTTTTGGCCCAAAGGGTTTACAAATGGATTTTAAAACATTAGGATTTTGGCTATAAAAGCTCAAACGATCAAGGATGGCCTCCTGATGTATTTGATGTACAAGCCTTTTTGTTTAAGGTTCAAAGCCTTTGAAATTTTTTTTTTTTTTTAGGAGTCTGGCGGTTTTCTGGCAAAACTTCAACCACTGTGCTCCACTCCCATCTCGAAGATCTTGAATTTATGCTCAAGATTCCACAACTCTGTCTGAAAATCTTCTCTCAATATCTCATCAGCTCCACAGGATGCCTGACGCTTATCTCTTTAAAAATTTATTCCTCAACTGGATGTCTAATGCAGATGAAGTCTTGCTTTGATCAACGACAGGGCATTCCCCTGGTTTATCCTTATAGGATCAAGCAAGACTACCTCAAACCCCTCTAAACAGGTTTATCAATTCTTTGCGCTCCTTAGGAGATAAAGTTTTTCCAATCCATCCATCCCGAGTTTCGGATTTCGATACCACTATCAATGGCTTTGATTTCTTCTTTAAGTGGCTATGCTCGACGCTCTTCCTCTCGTTCGACCATCTTTCAGATCTCGAGGTGAATTTCGTCTGCATTCTCATCCGAGAAGGGGGTCTTTAGTTGTTTAAACATTAGATCTAAGAGTGAATCATAGAGTATCAAAGATACGAAATCAACAATTTTATTGAATTGAGGACTGTAAGTACATTGATGATTTTTGACACACCTCGAAGGGCTCTTCATCAGTCCTGATAGAAAACAGAATACTGACTCTGTATAAGAAAGATTGACAGACATGACTTCATTTTTTTTTTTTTTAACATCTACGTAACTGAACTTTTTCAACTTAGAGAGAAGAAAGTTGATGTACACTCAATGAAAGACAAATCTAAAGATACAGGACACTTCTTCAAAGGTAGTGAACTGACACTGAAAGCTTATAGGTGATACACCTTTCCTCATGATAATGATAACTATAAAGTTCAATCCCGGAGTAGAAATCACAGAAAAGGCAACTCCACAAGGTCTAGGTTAAATGGGGCAACAAAAGGCTTATGTTGACAATGTGGGTAAAACAATAGACTGCCTGGATCAAGTATGATTAGAAATAGTCAGTCTTTAGAAAAAATGGTCTTTCGCTAAACATAGACTCTTGACTTGGAAGCACACACACTAGATCAATAGTCATGGGATAAAGATTCTGAACAAACAGAGAAAAGAGTAATCTTGAAATACACCAAAGGGTATTTTATTCTAAAAATCAAAGAAATATTGTCTATGAAGGTCAAAGCAAAATAGACAGTGATATTATGACCTACATCAACAGGGTTTCAATGAATTCTCAATCCACACCTTGAAGTCTCATTTGAGTATAACTGCTCTTCTTTTTGGGAATGAAAGAGTCAGGAACGATAAACATCCATAATCAAAATAAATTTCGATCTCAGCAATGATCATGCACTCAAAGAATACAGGTAAGATCAAACTTTTCCATTAATGATTTCGATATGATCCAAGGGTAAAAGATATATGATAGGTAAACATGGATCAAAAAATCAATGGCTCAGATAATAGACCATGGCCATAAGAATGACAAAAGTAGGGTCAAAGACCAGATCTAAAATCTGAATGATGGATATCAACAACTGTACGATCAATATGAGATGAAATGATAGACCATGGTCATAAGGACAGCAAACGAGCTATCGGCCAGATCTCAAGACAAACAGGTTGACAAATAAGGATCTAATCCTACTAAATGATGTATACATGAGAATCAAGACAAGGCAGACTGACTCCAAAGGATAGCAATCATGCTTAACATACTTTTGGATAAAATCCAGCAGCATAACAGCTATACGAGGAGGTCAAGGTCCAGACTAAGTAAACTGACTCTAAAGAGTAGCCGTCATGCTCAAAATGTTCTGGATAAAATCCGGCAGCATAACGACTATACAAGGGATCACCCTAGCTCAATCGAAAGGTATGAATAACGGTTACTAGAGAAGGGTGATCAACAGATGGACTAACCAAAGGTGAGAATATACAACAATGGGTCAAACCCTATAATCAACAGATCAAGGGCTAAACTCGGCCAAGGTAATGACGGTCAAAATCCACTGACTAGATCTAGATCTAAATTCGGAATGGATATAACCGACTGAAAGGAATAAGGAATCTCTGACTAAGAGGAGAACCATAATATACATAATCAGTATATATAAGTAAATACACATACACACAAATCCTAACCAGGGGCACCAGCCCTAATTCTAATCTAGCGGAGTCGAGAAAATCTCGACTCAAGACAGACTAATGAGTGTACTAGGACCGTACTGTAGTCATGTAAAATGAACTACCCTAGTCTACAAATGGGGCAAAGCTCCTAACTCTAGGCTTCACATGTGTAAGCAACACATGTTCGACCCTATATGAATGCAATATACACACGGGTACTCCCTAGTTGGGCTTCACTAGGTCAGTAAGTATATATATAAAACAAAGTAGGGCTCCGGACTCAATCTAATGGGTGCTATGCATATGAAACATACTTAATATGTAGCGCTGGCGCATAGCTTGGAAATAGATTCAACAGTACCATCAGGATGTAATAACATCCCAGTCAGGCACGCATTGAATCTATCCCATGGAGCCAATAATGAAAAACAATGAAAAACAATAAAAGAAATAAAAAAAATATGACAATGCATGATGTGCAGTGTGTGAATCCTTTGTTTTAATTACGCACCTACCTGGTGCCCCTGGATTCTAACGATAGAGTTCCCATTTAAAATGATTTTAGCTCAAATTTCTCCAAAGTTAATAAAAATGGCATTTTTTAGGCAATGTTTCAAGAACTCCCCAGCAGAGTCGCCAGCCTGTGGACCCCGATCCGGAGAGGACGACGAGTGCGGCGAGGGACGCGAGGTCCCCACAGCAATCCTCTAAGATCTCCACAATGTGAAGGAGAGCTCTGCCAAGGAACTCTCGAAACGGATGCCACCCTCATAGCATAGCACGAGTGGCGATATAAAAAAAAGGGATATGTCTTGATCCGGAACCGGGGTTCGAAACCGAGACATACCTATAATAACTCAGAGTCGCCATCCATGGATAGGCCATGGAACCCTAAAATCAAATCCTCTGTGCAATGGATAACCAGAAATATATATGGGTTCGTGCCTGGTTACGAATGGGGAAGGTCTGAGAGCACCCCCAATTCGCCCGAGTGCAAGCACTTGGTCTCTTATGCCATTTTCATTAATTCCAAAGAAGTTTGAGTAAAAATCATGTGAAATGGGAACAATCCTCAGGAATCGTCTACCTAAGCATGCATTTCCTGAGAATGGAGAAATAAACACGTAAAATGAAATGAAAAATGTGTCACCTAAGCAAAGCTAGGTTATGAGTGACATGCCTAATGGGTGTCTAAGTTTCTGGTGGACACGCACATGCAAGCTACAACCAAAGGTATAGTATCAGTACAAGAAAGTAAGAAAACATATCAAAACATGAGACACAAATCTATACTATGTATGACGGGACAAGACAAGTCCTAACTCTAATGCAGGACTGGACTCGGACCAGAATGGCCATCCATCCTAGCTGCGCTACGTATCCCGGCCTCGGGAAGAATCGGAGTCCACGTAGTTCGATGCCCTATTCTAAATTATGATGCCTAAGACATCTAGCCCTCTATCCTAGACTCGATCTAAAAGACCGAACCAGTTATTAAAGCTTCTTGTATGATTATTAAAATTCCAGTGAATTGTGGATTTTAGGACACCCTATATGCCCTAACTAATGCAAGTTGATTAGCCTTAGGCTAATGCAGGTGGTTCCTACAATCCTATGTGTAACTAGGCTGTGCAACCTAATGAAAACCACGGGCTGACTATATGCCTAGTCTAGCCATCGGTTCGACTAAATGTCTAACCGATCGACTCGAGGCCTCCTAACTCTAGGGACACTCACACGACAGGACATACCATATCAATACAAATCAAGACAAACTCCTAACTCTAGAACACAACCTAAACAGCTAGGACATACTCCTAACTCTAGAGGAAGATCTTTTTGAAAATGGTTTGAATATTTTTGTAACTTTGAAAGATTTAAAATTTTTATTTTTAAAGGTTTGGCTGGACTTGGGATGTGGATCCCAAGCTGCACTACGTACCTCGTGGAAGAGGATCAAGCCAACGTAGTTCGAAACGAACTCTCTACCTATCAAACACTTACGGCAAATCAACTATGCTCTAATAATACTATTATAAGAGCAAATGAGTCAAAGACTCTCTAATGACAGTAACTGGAGAATAAATGAGTCAAAGACTCTCTAATAAAAGCGACTAAAGGATAAACGAGTCAAAGACTCTCTAATAAGAGCAACTGATAACACTGAAATGAGATAACGAAGTCAAAGACTCTCTAATAATACTGCAAATAAAACAGATGAGTCAAAGACTCTCTAAAAACGGAAACACGAGTCAAAGACTCCAATGACACCAACTAAAAGATAAATGAGTCAAAGACTCTCTAAAGGAAAAGAAATACGAGTCAAAGACTCCACTAACATTAACTAAAGGATTAATGAGTAAAGACTCTCTAAAAGAGATGAAAAACACGAGTCAAAGACTCCACTAACACCAACTAAAGGATATATGAGTCAAAGACTCTCTAAAGGAAAAGAAATACGAGTCAAAGACTCCACTAACACCAACTAAAGGATAAATGAGTCAAAGACTCTCTAAAAGAGATGAAAATACGAGTCAAAGACTCCACTAACACCAACTAAAGGATATATGAGTCAAAGACTCTCTAAAGGAAAAGAAATACGAGTCAAAGATTCCACTAACACCAACTAAAGGAATAAATGAGTCAAAGACTCTCTAAAAGAGATGAAAACACGAGTCAAATCAGATAATATAAGATTGAAAATCTGTGATCAAGATGAAATGAGATAGCATAAGATTGCTTTCAACGGATGGATCATGAATGACTAATCCTATGAGATCTTTGGAAATGAATGGGATTTACATCCTAACCCCAAAGGAAAAGTTTTTTAATCTTCGCACATTTTATCAGTGTTACCTGAAGGCATCAACCCTAACCCTAATCTAGCGGAGTGGAGAAAGGATCTCGACTCATGACTTTGTTTGTGTACCTAGGACCGATCGTAGCCATTGGAAGATGGACTACGGCCTAATCTAGACACAAATGGGTAGGATATCCTAAACTAGGCTCACACACGTGATGCACATGTGTTTGTATACTACATGCATGTGTGGGTTAATCTAGGGGTAAGGCCAAGAGTTCCCTTAGCGCGAATCCATGTTCGATATACTGTACCAGTGTCCGGCGTATCAGTACGTGAACAAGAGATCCGTTTACGTACCATAAAGGTACTAGGCTAAGGGTGGAATGCTTCTCTAGCACAGAGGCACCAGGTGATGAAATCCCAGTCAACCATGCTAGATAACACTCCGGGTTCCTAAAATAGGACGTGTGTGCATGTGAGATGCAGGGGTTTAGATGCAAGTGATGTAAGTGTGTGCAATAAGTTCGCGCAATCTATGATACCTTCAGGTTTTGTTAGATTAAGTTTGAGTAAATGTGATTTTATCAATGGATTTTATCAATTTTAATTTCGAATTTCGAATGTTGAAAATCACTTGGTAGTAATTAATTTCGAATTTTCAATGGATTGTATCAATTTTAAGCATATGAATGATTTTACAAGTGAAATTATTGCAAACGAATTCGAAATGAGTTGAAATTTCTACAGCAGCAAGATGGGAATGTATGTAGCTTAATAGATGAGTTTTGCAGATTTTTACATTAAATTCATATTTAATCTTGATTTAACAATTAAATGACCAGATTGCCAAATTAACACAGAAACTACAAGAAATAGACATATAAATTCTATGAAATTTCTACAGAAATAAGATATCAATAAAATGAGCATGCGGTGAGAATTTCATAAATTATAAAGACTATTTACTACCGATTTCGGATTTTACAATTTTCAGACCAGATTAAGAATTAACACTACATCCCATATGAAAACAGATCAAAATCACTCGAAAATTTTACAGTAACAAGAAATATGGAAGA
This sequence comes from Tasmannia lanceolata, assembly GCF_043159265.1. NCBI lineage: Eukaryota > Viridiplantae > Streptophyta > Magnoliopsida > Canellales > Winteraceae > Tasmannia > Tasmannia lanceolata. The sequence goes on along the minus strand of NW_027518697.1, from coordinate 21,790,476 downwards.
TAAGACTACTGTAAAAATTTTAAGAATTTTAAGGGTGATTTGATGTCAGTAACAAGTCTCACAAAATCTGATAATTTTCAAAGAAAGCATTAAATAATATACCAAATAAACTCCAAAAATCCTTAAAAATTCATGGTAAAATGAATCAGTACCATATTAATTTCCCACGAAATTGCATTAAATTTGGAATCTGTTTGGTATATAATTTAATTTTTCTTCGTCAAAAGATGTTTTTTTGAAGAGTTTTCTATTTTTAAAACACAATTTGCGGAAAAAATCAGAAAAATTCGGAAAAATACAGAAATATTTTGAGAAAAATGCACCTACCTGTGGTGAAGATCTTGCCGCCGCCGATCCGATCCGCCGTCTTTCGCTTTCTCTTAGAGGGAAGGATTGGGAGGTGATTGGGAGAGATAATGGAAGAAGAATATAGGGAAAGGGATTTGAGGGAGTGATTGGAAGAGATAATGGAAGAGAAAGAGATAATGGAAGGTAAATCTCCTTTTTTTCTCCTCCCCTCTTTTTTATGGATGGGAAGGAAGAAGATATATATAGGGAGAGAAAGAGAGAGAGAGATGTGTTGGTGGAGAGCTCATCATGTTGTCCCTCTTAGTGGAGAATCCATCATCATTCTTCTTAGTGGAGGGCCCATCATGTTTCTTAGTGGAGAATCCATCATCATTCTTCTTAGTGGAGGGCCCATCATGTTTCTTAGTGGAGAATCCATCATCATTCTTCTTAGTGGAGGGCCCATCATGTTTCTTAGTGGAGAATCCATCATCATTCTTCTTAGTGGAGGGCCCATCATGTTTCTTAGTGGAGAATCCATCATCATTCTTCTTAGTGGAGGGCCCATCATGTTTCTTAGTGGAGAATCCATCATCATTCTTCTTAGTGGAGGGCCCATTATGTTTCTTAGTGGAGAATCCATCATCATTCTTCTTAGTGGAGGGCCCATCATGTTTCTTAGTGGAGAATCCATCATCATTCTTCTTAGTGGAGGGCCCATCATGTTTCTTTAGTGGAGAATCCATCATTATTGTTCTTCATAAGAGGCCTCACAAGAGGCCCTACTGAGGCCCCACAATGTGGGCCCCACAACGCGGGCCCCACAACGCGGGCCCCACAATGTGGGCCCTCGGTTGATTCGAATTTTAAACAAATGTTCAATGCGGGCCCACCAAACGGGTCCAAATTCTCCCTCGCTTGGATTCTTATGAATAATCTCTCTCAACCTCTCACGGAAAAATGCGAAACATGGCGGAAATGATCGGATGGGGTTTCTCCCAAGCATAGCGAACTTGGGTCCGGTCAAAATGGGGTGTCTACACTCATGTACCTCAACATGCATTGAAGATTGGAGGACAAGTCCCAAGAGCCAAGACAAAGTTCAAGATGTTCACTCAAGTCGAAGAAGTCCAAGAAAGTGCAAAAGAGCAAAGACATTCCAAGAAGACTCAATGGTACACACTATTAGAATGTATTTGGAGTCCTCTTGATTTTATGTTTAAATGCACTTTCAAAAGGTTTTTACACATAACATTTTACATCCTTGAAAACCATCAACACACGCAAAAATATGTTTTGAAAACCCAGGACTTAAGCCCAAAGACCATTGCCCAAAAGCCCCTGAACTTTAAAGTAAAAATAGAATTTTATACAGAGCTGGTCGACCGGAGTGTCCCGGGCGACCGCGATAAGCTTGCTGGAAATCAAGCACTTGCAGGAAAATAGCAGGCCGGTCGACCGGGTTGGGCCGGGCGACCGCGACAAGCTTGCTGGAAATCAAGCACTTGTAGGAAAATAGCGGGCCGGGCGACCGCGACAAGCTTGCTGGAAATCAAGCACTTGCAGGAAAATAGCGGGCCGGTCGACCGCGAAGGTGTCCTTGGAATGCCAGGAACAATCCGTCATTGGTTTGGGCAGGCGACCGAGATAGGTTTTTGAGCCGAAGTTTTGATCAAACAGGTTGACCTCGCCGGACGATCGCCATGGGGTCGGTGACCGCTACGGTAAGAAATTTAAAAATATAAAAGGGCGCCATATAGGGGCGGGTGACCGCGACGGTCGGGTAAACTAGCCGTTGGGGCTTGCGCATGTTGACTTTTTCAACCCAGTTTTTTACAATTTTACCCCAAAATGGTTATATTTTCAAATACACTATATATACATCATTAAAACCTATCTAAATAAGCTTTTGAAGATTTGAGAAAGATCAAATCCCATTTCTCTTTGAGCTTTAACTTGAAAATCAAAAGCAAAACCTCTTTGAACTTGTATTTCTACATTCTTTCAAGAGGCACTCCATAGGGCTTTACTTTGCTATTCTTTTGGAGTGATTGTGAGCTATTAACTTTTTAATCCACCTATTAAGAGGCATTGAGTATTTTTTATTTTCTTTCTTCTTCATTGAGGGTCTTCTCTTCGGCCCGGTAAGAATTGTGAAGATGAGGGTCTTCTCTTCGGCCCGCTAAGAGTTGTGAAGACGAGGGTCTCCTCTTCAGCTCGTTAAGAAAGGTGAAGAAAGGGCGAGGGTCTCCGATTCGGCCTGATAACAAAAGTGAATCATATAAGAGGGTGTGTCCCTTCGTAAGGCTTCGTGCAGAAAGGATTTGTTCCCTTTGGAGTTGGAGGAGTCGGGTGTACGGCTTCATCATATTCTAGTGGAAATTCCAACGAGGTAAACTAGGAAGAGTGGAGTAGGTCTTGTGATAGACCGAACTACTATAAATCTTGTGCCTTGTGGATGCTTGCTCTTCTCCCTTCTTTTGCACGTGTGGTGATTGGTAATCTCTAACCCTAATTTGTTTATGTTTTAATGGAACAAGGGTTAGTAAATGCACTTGATTGAAATGTTTAAACCCTAATTGCATTAAAATATCTATTTGAACAAGGGTTAGTAAATGTGCATAATTAGAATGTCTAAACCCTAGCTTTCACTAATATACCTATTTGAACAAGGGTTAGACTAATTAGTGCTTAATTAAATGGATTAATTTTCAATCTTCCCTTAATTAAGCCTAAAATTTCTAATTGACCAATTCACCCCCCGTCTTGGGTTGTCACACCTGCATTTCACCCGTACACCACATGCATCGGGTAAGCCCGGGGGATTCAAACTCGTGTCACTGGGGAGCATACCCATGACTTTAAGCCAAAGAGCATCACCCTAGTGCCATTATCCACACATACCATTGAGGGACTACTTTATACACTCTAACAATGACTTGGATACTTCAAATCTTCACTTGAATCTTTAATTTGATCTTCTCCAAGTCTTGAAATCTTCTCTTATTCTCTTTTTGGTTTTTTGAAATGGAAAATTGAGATTAGTTAATTTTCTCTGTTCTTACCTCACAAAAAATAAGGTCTTATGGTCCAGTATTTTTCAAAAAGTACAATATGACTTGCCATTGATGGGCACAATGTAAATAGGTTGTGCCCCAAAAAAATAATTTCCATAGGATGATCTTAGCCCTCAGATCTATAGAGGAACTGCATATTATGGAAATCTCTACATCCTATGGAAATAAATTTATTTTTGGGAAAACCTATTTACGTTGTGGCTCGACAAATGGACGGTTTGGATCATCCTATGGTGTAAGTCATATAGTACAGTTCCTATATAGATCACAGAACTAGGATCATGTATGGAAATGATTTTTGGAGGAAAATACCAAAGGCGGCTAGTTTATTTTCTGAACATCGAAAGGCGGCGAGTTTTCAAATTTACACCATGACACCGCAAAAGGACTGGTGTCATAAGAAATACAGACCATTTTGCCCTTTCTTGTTCTAGAAGTGGTACACATCACAATCAACCTTTTTCCAACTAATAATGTCTCTTTTCTACCTGTATTAAATATACCTCCTCGACATCCACAAAATAGAAATAAGGAATAATCTTTGCCGTTGAGGCGGAAGTCGACGGCTACAAGGTAAGGTGCGACTGGAATGCAAATGGGTGCGATCGGAAAATACATGGGTGCGAGTGCATTAAAGAAATTTGATTAATATGTTTTGATCTCGAGGCCCACGCCTTCGAACTTGATAAAGGAAAGAAATACTTAATCTACGACGTTGAACGATTAATCTACGAGTAGGAACTAGGGTTCGTCTTGAATTAAGTGGGGTTCAGATTTTTTCCAAAAAGTTCATTTCTCAACGTCGCCGTAACCAGTATCTTCTCCTTTTACCGTCTATAAGCCCAAGGATGTATAATTAAATAAAAAATCAGCTTCACAAATTTTTTTAATTTTTATGCTAGTGGGTATCCCTCAATTACATTTCCATTTCCATTTCTCTCTTCTCTGCTACAAGAAGAAAAATAGAAGGCAACCCGGAGAACAATAAGAAAAATAGAAGTAAATTGTTAATTTCGAAGTCAACGCCGACGTTAACTTTGACAGAACTAATCACTCTTGTGCATGATTAGCCATAACTGATCAGTTCCGTCGAAGTTAACGTCGATGTTAACAATTTACTTCTATTTTTCTTATTGTTGTTTTAATAGAGATTTCCTAGCGACCATTGCTAAAGGCTACTTCTCGCCCATCCTTTGCAATTGCATATGATCATGTGAGGATAGCCATTATTGTTGACTTTTGGGAGATTTGTCTTATTCATTGACCATGGTGCAAACTACAAAGGCTGTGCAAAGGATGTACTTTTCTTTGAAGGTGGCTAGCAATAATAATCCAAAGGTGGGTAGCAATAATAATCGCTGATAAGTACCTAAGTTTTGGAGAAAAATTATAGGAAAAATGTTGTAAATTAGAGAAACTACTGAAAAAATACCAAAAGAAGGTACCTATAGAAAATTACATAAATACCTATTAAGAAAATGCATCAAGATATGAAAATTACGGGGAAAAGGTCCAAAATAAAATATTCCAAACGCACCTACATACATTCCGATCGCACCCATCACATTATTCTAAACACACCTTACTTTGTATCCGTCGATTCCCGCCTCAACGGCAAAGATTATTGCTGTATTCACACTTACATTCACAATGTCGACGTTGACATGAAATGATTTACATTCTTGGGCAGATTTCAAGGTATATTTAATGCAAGTAGAAAAAGAGACGCAATGAGCTGGAAAAGTTGGATGTGATGTGTGCCACTTGGGAACCTGCTAGGAAGGGTAAAATGGTCTTAATTTGTTCTAACAGAGGTCCTTTGGTATTTTCCTCTGATTTTTGGGGCACAACCTTTTTACGTTGTGGCTTGTCAAATGGACGGTTTGGATCATCCTATGGTGTAAGCCGTACAGTACATTTCCTCTATAGATCGGAGGGCTAGGTTCACCCATGGAAATGATTTTTGGGGACAACTTACTTACGTAGTGGCCGTCAGATGAACGGTTTGGATCATTCTATGGCGTAAGCCGTAAAGTACTTTTTGAAAAATACTAGACAATACTAGTTTACACCATATAAAATCCCACCGGGGAAGTGATATATTCGTCCCTTTTGTTACTTAGGACAGACCTCTTTAGTATATTTATAACTACTTTTTCAAAGTTCAGGGGCTGTCCCAAGTAAAAAAGGTCAAGTGATATATCCCCAATTCCATACAGGTGGTGTACTTTACGTGGAGAGGTGGTTTTGTACTTCACGTGCGAAAGATTTAACAGGCCTGATTGCCACGTACACATGTGGGGGCGAATTTATCATTCCCCACTCCGTTCTTACCTCAAAAAACAAATTAGGCAGAAAACCCCTGTATTTTTTTCGCGTTGTCGAATGACGAGGGTTTTCAAAGTCTTCGTTCAGTTTCTGCTTTTGCTGATCTCTCATGGCGTCGTTGAATCTCTTATTCTCCACCGCACAAGAAGTAGTAACAGTAACAGTAGTATTTACTTAACCCAAAAAGAGCAATGGTTCAATCAAACCCTCGACCACTTTTCCCCAACGGTAACTCTCTCTCTCTCTCTTCCCTTTTCTCTCAAAGGATTTTCATTTGTTTGCTTGAATTTTGCCTTAGAATTGTTAGTGTTCATTTGATTATTTTACGCGATAAACGACACATTGTTTTACACATAATTACCACAAACTTCTTAGTTGGGAAGTTTGGAAAGGAAAAATAATTCTAAAAGTTCGTACTTTTTGTACACATGAAAAAAGATAAATAGAACCAACCCTATTCAATTTTCACATGGTGGGACCTTCAATTTATGATAATATCTGTCCAATTAATCATATAATCATATCATTTCCCTCCATGTTCGTTTAAGATTATGACAACCGATTGTGAGTGCTAAATCGATTATTGTACTTGTTGCCGTTGAAATCTGACCTAAGTTTGAATCCGTCCCAGCTGGTAACACACTTGGCGAGATGACTTGCGCTCACAATCAAACGGAGCCACCCAGAGGAAGACTCTCCGATGATTTAAGTCAGAATTGGCAACCATGATATGAGCTCTCTGATGAGAATTCTAGAAAATGGCTGAATGTAAAAAATGATCCCCCCAGTCCCTACCTTTGAGATTATACCTCTATTTATAGGAAATATTAGGGTCCTCACTTAACATTGGTTGGGTGTTTGGCACTCGTCCACCATCTATTGGTGCCACATGTTGGCCTCCTATCGAATGCTAGTTTTCACCCCCAACCGTACTCAAATATAAATGTAATTTTGAGTCCAATAATCAGTTTGGCACTCACAATCGGTTGTCATAATCTTAAACGAACAAGCCCAAATTGTGATATGAAAAAAACTTTCTAAGAAAATTTTTCCCTTAAAAAAGGTTTTTCTTGCAATCCAAACAGGGCCTAAGTTCTTCTCGCTTCCCAAATTTAGGGGAAGCACGCTTCCTAGACTCTCCCTACACATTTTCCTCTTAATTAAGAGTACACTTCTAACTTAGGTGATTATTTCTTCCTAAAAGAATATTTTCTCCTTTTGATATTACCGACGGACCGTATTAGAAAAGAGTACTTTTAAAACCTGACAGCTTATTTTATTTTCAAATGAAAATTATGTGGATCTTTGTAGTTTTTACAAAAAAACATAACATTAAATATGCATGAACAAAACATGTGAAACTGTAAATTCCTAAAACCTTTAACTCTAATTAGTCACGAAGTCTTCTTTTCTATTTGTAATTCTTTTCACACATTTTCTCTTTGTTTTCTTTAAAACTTTTGCTTCCCATATTTTCTTTTTTTCTAAACCACACCCCCCCCTGCTTCCCACTCTGGCAACTATGGTTTTATAAATCAAAGCTAATCAAGAAAATAACTCTTGATTTTCTAATTTTTCTTAGGACATGATATATTCACCCCTTATTCTTCCTTGGGACAGCCCCTTGTAATGTAAAAGCGTAGTAATAAACAAGTTCCTTGGGACAATCTCTAAGTTTTTTCTTTTAATTTTTTGATCTATTGTAAAGTTGAAGAATTATCTGATTGGAGTCACTTCTCTTGGATGTTTTTTTTACTATCTCGATGTGTCTTTTTGTACTTATGTGATCGGAATTGTATTTGAATGGGCCTTCCTTAGCAGAAAGAGACAAACCAATATAACAATGGAGCGCGAGGTTTAATTTTTTTATTTCTATAAAAAGTTCATCACAGGACTAAAACAGAGTATATGGAGTGCAACTTTAGTAATGTAAGGAGGCGGGGCGATGATGTAGTAAATATGACTGGACAGGAGGTACCTAAGAGGGATATCTTTCGCTATCGTGGTTCAATCCTACATAAGGAAGGAGAGATTGAAGAGGATGGTAACAACAGCATAAGAGCAGGTTGGTTGAAGTGGAAGCATGCTTCAAGAGTTCTGTGCGATCGTAAAATACCTACCAAGTTGAAGGGAAAGTTTTATAAGACAACTATGAGGCCAGCCATGCTGTACGGCTCAGAATGTTGGGCCGCAACATGTGCATAAGATGTGTGTAGCAGAGATGTGAATGCTTAGATGGATATGCGGCCACACAAGGTTAGATCGAATTAAAAATGAAGACATCCGTAAAAAGGTGGGGGTGGCACCAATTGAGGAGAAGATGAGAGAGCACCGCTTAAGATGGTTTGGGCATATCCAACGTAGGCCTTTGGATGCTCCAGTGAGAAGAAGTGACTCGTGCCAAGTTGATGGAGTAAAAAGAGGTAGCGGCAGATCGAAAACAACTTGGGTAGAAACAGTGAAGAAAGACTTGAGGGCTGGGAACATAACAAAGAACATGACCCTGGATAGGATAGAATGGAAGAAAATGATCCATGTAGACGAACTCAACTAGTGTCAGGATTAGACTTAGTCAATTTCACCTTCTTCATGAAAATTTTCTAAAGGATTCATTAGCTGACCCCAACTAGTTTGGGACAAAAGCTTAGTTGAGTTGACTTGAGTTATAAAAAGTTCATCAGTGTTCAGGATTTGATAATCAGTGTCTCGGCCACATGGAACTATTTTTTGTTCTGATGTACTTGGTCATCCACACAAATTCATTCTTAGTTACGTGATTGGACCCAACATGAAACTAAAATAGAATCCAAATAATTGTTGTTGTTCTATTCCTCCCATTAGTTAATTTGTACTTGGATCCAACAAGGACATTGATCTCTTCTAAATTTAGTTCTATGATCAACAAGAAAAGCTTCGATCGTTCGAATTCTTCTTCTGGATTCATACATCAGGAAGACAAGTATGTGTTAACTCACATGGAAGCCAATTCTAGAACACCCACTATCCCCATGGTCTTTGGTAAGTAAAAGTATAAAACATTGTTTTGAAAGTGCACAAATGGCTCCCCATTGCAGATGTCTTATGGTTGCAATATTGGTGCTAATATCGAAGCTGTGGTTATTGAGCTTCGAATTGTTGCAATAATGTCTTGCTGGGACAAGTTTAAATAGTGTTGGAAGTTGTGGGGCCAAACACTTTTGGAAGAGATTCCCTGATTGTGGCAAGAAGGCAACCGAATTTCCAGTAGGCAACCCAAGAGGGGGAAGGAGGGAGAGAGGGGGGGGGGGTGATTTGGGTTTATAAAATATGTTCCCTTGTTAGCTTTTGAAACAAATTAGCTTTTACAAAATTTGCTTGAATAAATAAATAGAGTTAAGGAAAGAGATTACCAATCACTACACAAGAGGAGCGAGAAAGAAATACACAAAGTTTTTATAGTGGCTCGGTGAAACCCCTACGTCCACTCTTCTCAAGTTGTCTCCTTAGGCTCTATTCTGTTGTTTTCATTGGCCAGGAATCCCTGGGAAATGATGTGTCAAAAAAGAAAAAGAATAGAAAATGAAAATGAAAAAAATTAAATAAATGGCATTATGTTAAAACGAAAAAGAAAATGAAACTCATCTTCATCCTTAGAAAACCCTAAAAATGTCAGCAAAAAAAACCTAGCTGTCATCACTAAGGCTGCCTCAAATGACTTTACCATTAATATCATCACTAGAAAACCCTTAATTCATTAGAAACCCCTATTTCCACCGACCCTAAACCCATTAATGTCTGTAAAAAAAAAGAAAACCAAGCTTCAAAACCCTTAAACCCATTAATGTCTTTGCCTTTCATGTTTGAAAAAAACCCCATTTACGCCATTGACAGATCATCTAATCTTCTCCATTAACACCTACAAAAACAACCTATTTCTGCCATTAGGAGTCCCTTCTCACATGTTCTTATCTCCAACCTGTCTGCAAATGAAATGCCCGTCTCTGGGCGAGGTTGCTGCCATCAACGAAGGCTGAATCAAATGGAAGATGTGGAGAGAGAGAGAGAGAGAGAGAGAGAGAGAGAGAGAGAGAGAGAGAGAGATTGTTTTGGGGAAGTTCGAAAATGACGAAGATAGTTTGTATTTTGTATCCCAAAATTGTAGATTCCGAGGGATTTTAGCCCTTTCCTCTCCAATTTGATGGATTTTAGGGCATGGACTTTGAGTGTAGACGTTGGATAAAATGGAATCCACGTAAGATGCGTGGATTCCCAAAGTGCAACAACATAACGCCCGAAAATTGCTTTTCCAGTGGAAAATAGCCTAAAATCCTTTTCCTTTCCACCCAAAGTTACCCGACAGAACACACCCTTAAGGAATCCACTAAAATCGATCCTCCTTGCGGCTGGATCCATGCCAATACAATTGAGCTTCCAAGCTCCAAACGTTTTAACTTTTAAGTAGGGTGCCCTTTCCACCAAGTATAATGAGGAACAATAAAGAAGATTACAACACTCTTTGCCTCTTTGTAGGTTGATTGCAAAATGAAGATCAATCTCACACTCTCAAAAAATTACAATGCAAGGCCTAAATCAAACCTCTTAAAGACAAAGTTCATGGCACAAGGAGGTGGGTGTGAGAATTTAATGCCAAAGAATGATTCATAGCTATGGAATATGGCTTAGAAGTGATTTTGGATTATTAAAGTTATCTTAAATGCAAAACCAAGCTTGTATCTATAGTGGAATGAGAAAACTAGCCGTTATAGAGCTTGTAACGATCATTTCGGGAGATACTCGGACGCCCGAGCAACTATTGCCGTTACAATGTAAAAAAAACCAGAAATTTGACCGTCGAACGCCTGAGCCATTTCTTCATATGCCCGAGCGAACCTTCGGGCAATCAAACCAATGTGACTGAGAATTTTGATGTTTATGTTGACTTTTCTTCGGGCGCCCGAGCATTAGGCCTTCGGGTGTCCGAACAAGTGATGTTTTGCACACTTTCTCAGATCACTTGTTTGGGCTATCACATTTGATTTCAATTGATTTTTCAAGTTTTTTGAGTATTTTTAAGACCTTTTAAGTGCTTTGAAGTTGGTTTTGACCTATGGAGGTTTAGTTACATTCTAAAGTTTGAAAACTACTCTCCTAGGCCTTCAATATTGCATATCTTCTGAATCTTCTACATTTCGATCTTGGCCTTAGCTTGTGACTTTTTCCATTTGGTTCTGGCTTTGACTTTGATTTTTAATCCATGGGTTGTCCATGAAGCTTCTTTGATTTCACCATTGCTTTGCACTTTGGATGGTTTGTCATTTACCTAGACTTAGAGCATATACTAGCACACCAAAGCCATTAGTCCATTAATCATTTCGACAATCAATTTTGGTTTGTAATCTATCAAAACAGGGTAATGGTTGAACCCTTGGGCTAACAGCAACTCATGATGATTAGATTGTTATCTTTCCACTTTGAAATTAGTCACTATCCTATGCTAAACACTAAAAACTTGGCCCAAGAAACTATCTCGAGTAGGGTTGGGTTTATGAATACCGGGTTTTCTCTTCAAATACGCAATCTGACCCGAGATAATTTCTTGGGTATGGTAGGGTTCGGGAAAACCTGACCCTCCCAACCCGAGTTGCAACCCTAAAGATGACTCTCTAGGTGCTTATTTATGTTACATTGTTGATAGTTTGACAAACACAGTTGTTGGTATGAGCATTGGAGGTGGGAGTTCGAGTAATGTTTGCAATAAGAATTTATGGTCTGTATGTTTATGGAGTAATTGTTACATCTTCTACGAGTGGATGAGGTTCAGTTGCTTCATATGCTTATGGTTATGGATATGGGTACCTATAGGGGTTGGCACTTACACATAAACACAGTCCTAGAGTGAGTCATATGAGTCTGGGATGCTATATGGCTCATATGCGCATGCACATGGACTGGGTTCATCTTCTTATGGGCCAACAACATCATCACTTGATGTAAATGCCATGTACCCATGTTTGGCATTGCTCATGCATGTTGAGTGGTAAGTCTTTGATCAATATGTCTAGGATTACCAATGATTGTACTTGGTTATCATGTCATGGTAGGAGTGCTGCTACTTCATTGAGGACCAGATTCGTCATTAGATGCACCATGGCCATAATGGCCGTGATGGGATTGTTAGATTTGAATCGGCCTCTAACTTTTTGGGATTGAGTATTAACATAGGGTTGGGGTCCACGAGGGGATGAGAGGATATTGTACTTCCTTTATGTATCTACCCCGTCGTTATATTGTATTCCATTGTATTGTACTTTCTTTATGGAATTAATGAATGAAGTGGTTTTCTACATTTTGTGTTTATTACATTTATGTGGGGAAGCCGACCCCAACTAGTTTGAGACAGAGGCTTAGTTGAGTTGAGTTGAGTTTACATTTATGTGGGGAAAACGACTTCCAAAACGGGATTGTTTTTGAATGGTTGCAATTTCATTCAATGAGAAAGGGAAAACCGGCATGGTCTCCTGGGAAATACAATATAAAACAACAAAAAAGAGGAAAGATACAATAAAAGAGAGAGATCAATATCAAGGGGGAAGGAAGTCAAACATCTCCAGCCCCGACCTCCCCACGCTATCCCTCACAAGCCTATCTGCTACACTATTAGCAGATTTTCTCAAATGTTTAAAGATAATAGATGACCCATGCACCCGATCTGAAATCTCGTCAAAACAATGGGCAAATCTCCACGGAAGTGATGTTCTTGGAATCTCCCTCCACAATAACCTTATCCAAGAATGCTTTGTCCAAACATTTTATGCCCTGGTAGACTACTCTAACCTCCGCCTCACTAGCGTCAACTAATCCAATAGGACCAGAAAAAGCCCAAATGATGGAATCCTCTGAATCTCTAAGAACGCCACCTACTCATGTAGGGTCAGGACTACGCAAACTTGACCCATCAAAGTTAAGAGCCTCCCATTCTTGAACTATCAGCAGATGCCTTTCCAAAACGGGATTTTGTTTGGAAAATAAAGACATAAGTGGAATTAATCGGAGATTTGGTCAATTCCACAACTTTTTTTTTTTTTTTTTTGCAGTTAGTGGGGATACGGGCTCATTTATTGTCTTTTACCCATGTATCACAACATTGAATTTCGTCTTTATCTTCCCAACGAAATCCCGTTTTGCTAGCAGCCCTCTTTATGTGGTTATATATATATTGGCTTTAGAATGAACCTTATTGCTTTAGACATGTGTGACATTGCAAATTGACGCAGGGAGTGTGGAGTGACAACACCAAGATGAAGATCAACACAAGAAGCGACTAAAATAATCTCGTGGGGGTTTGAAAACCCATGCCACGGTTTGGAGAAAAACTCCAATATAACACGTGAAAGGAGCCAAGCTCCTTCACCCACGTGAAAGAGCCAATGCTCTCTTCACAAGTGATATTCCAAAAATAAACTTTATTCAATCTCCTTTTCTTTCCTCATGCCATTACATTATATAAAAAAGCCAAAGCCTAAGAATAGCAACCCTGAATTCTTGCCTAACTATTATTCTCAATCTTCTAACTAGAGCAAGATAAATAAAAAGTAGAAACATGACTAAAACTTTTCTAAAATAGAAATCCCGTAATATAACTATACCATATCTGTAAAATGCCTATAACTTACCCAAATCAAGTCCAAATCGCGTAATCTTGGGTTCTTTAGATGGGTAATCGAAAAACTTTTCTAAAACACCAAAATCATGCTAAAAGAATAAGATTTGATGCCCTAAAAAAATACTACAAATAAAATGATGAAAAAAAAAAAAAAAAAAAAGATTTGATCTACGCCACACGTTTTGCATCATTCACCCCCGCTTGAAGAAAACTCGACCTCGAGTTTAGGCCATCGTCCTCCAAATCTAATTTTCGGTACTGCATCAATCTTCTATTCTTCATTCCCCTTTATTATTTTTTTATTTTTTTTGTGATCCCTAACATGACGCTTAGCCATGAAAAGGGCTCTCGAAGGCACTCTCAGATCCATGGCCATCTTCTCATGGATGCGGGCTTCGAGTAGTGTTAACTGTGTGTGAAAGTCTTCACTTGTTGTTAGAGTTCTTCGCCGCTAGATCAGGCTGACTGACGTTAGGTGCAACGACTTCTTCATTCCGTCGGGCATTCGTCGGAGATACCTTGTGCTATGATACCAACTGACGGAGGGAGCTTGGAGCGACAACACCAAGATGAAGATCAACACAAGAAGCAACTAAAATAATCTCGTGGGGGTTTGAAAACCCATGCCACGGTTTGGAGAAAAACTCCAATATAACACGTGAAAGAGCCAATGCTCTCTTCACAAGTGATATTCCAAAAATAAACTTTATTCAATCTCCTCTTCTTTCCTCATGCCATTATATTATATAAAAAAGCCAAAACCTAAGAATATCAACCCTAAATTCTCGCCTAACTATTATTCTCAATCTTTTATCTAAAGCAACATAAATAAAAAGTAGAAACATGACTAAAACTTTCCTAAAATAGTAATCCCGTAATATAACTATACCATATCTGTAAAATGCCTAAATGTAACAACCGAGACCTTTAGGGGGCATTTTTGGCACTTCATAAAAATCATTAGAGATACAAATTTCGACTTTGGTGAAATTCTAAATAATAATCGTAAAAATGACCCTCTTATTGTAGTTTATAAATCGAAAAAAAATTATATTTCCACCCCAATTTCTAATTTAAAAGGGTGTGACTAAATTGCCCATGTAAGAGTAAATCACTAGACATTAGTTTAGGAGTACTTTGGACTAGAAAAATTAAATTGAGATTCCACTTTAGGCCTCCAAGAGTTGGTCGTATCTTGGCTCCCAAAAAATAGGCGTTTTCACCTGCCTTAAAGATATGTGAACGAAGAAAAGAGATGGGAGTCACACTGATGAACGAAGAAGTCAACCTATAAGTGACACCACTCAACTTCTAAGCTTTTATTTTGCTACAAGAGACTACTAATTTCATAGTTTTTCATACTTCTATTTATCGTCTCAAATCTGGATTGATTTTCATACTCCAACTACACCTACTCGACCACCCCAAATCAGGTCCCTTTTTTTTCTCGAGCCATACACTCACACATCAGCACATAAACTGTTCTTGTTTTCCTAAATGGCATCCAAATAGTTCTAATTGGGACAAATATAAGTCCCAAAGTTGGGGCACATAGTTAACCCATCTTTGGACCATTACGTGCTCCACTAAGATGCTTAAATGCCCAAATTATCTCTAGTAAAACTGCTGAAATTGCTGAAATAAACTGCCGAAATAAAACTGCTGAAATTTCAGGAATAAAGCTGCTGAAATTTGCAAGTAGCTTCATAAAATACATGCCTTATGAAAAGTGCTATGAGGGTATCTCTTTGTAGATATTTACACAAAATAACTTGGTAAACCAAGCTGACGAAACGTCAACCATTGAGACTACATCGGTACTTAAATGAATTAGAAAACCAATGCACACATACGTATATATATATATATATATATATATATATATATATATATATATATATATATATATATATATATATATAACTAGCTCGTTTAATCTTAAAGGGAGTAGCAAATAAATTATTTCATACCCAAAAACTGTTTGGTCCATTAGGTCTGGCCAAAATCAAGGCTTGTAATTAACGTTATTTAACCCAAAAAAATAATCGAAATATATCAGTGCATAAAAAGATATCGAGTGCATAAAAAGATAACATAAGATCGTTTGATTCAAAGTTCATTAAGAAATAAGTATTAAAATGATTCTCAACAGTTAAAAGTTTAAAACAACATTACAAAAAAAATATTTTGTAATAATTAAAAATTTTCATTCGAATTATATATATTTAAGCATTGTTTTGTAGGAGAACTTTTACTGAAGAAATAAGAGCCGTCTAAAATCCCTTCAATTTAACATAAAAACTTTCCACTAACACTATTAGAAAAATAAAACCCCTTCGATCTTTATGATAGCGTCAACTATTGACGTAAAGCCCAAAACTTCGGTTCAATTTCTTAAAAAGAAAAAACAAGAACCATAAGTGAAGTACTTGTATGATGAATCCCTTAGTATAGATTTTGCCCCGAGTTGATCAACCACTACTTCTTTCTTTCTTTTCTTCCTTTATTATTTTTTTTCAGTTCTCACTCTCCCTCACTCTCTCTTGGGCGTCCAGCAATTTGGACGTGGGAGAGAGCCCAGGATATTTATATTTTTCTCTTGTTTTGTTGCTGCTTTGGTTGGCTTCCCAAAATTGGAAATTTAGAATCCCTAAAATCCCTCACCTAACTTAATCCTTATAATTACTTAATCTCCAAGTGACCCTACCCCTTTCACTAATTACCAATTAAAAGGTTAATAGTATTTTTAGCAAATCTAACGGGGCCCACCAATTTTCGCCCAACCAAAGAACTAGAAGAGAAAATCGTGCAAACTTCCCTTGTTGGGAGTGAGTCACGATTCGAATGTCCCCATTCTCTTAATATGGCTTTCTTATTTAATTTAGTTTGCCAAAATTTCTAATTCCCTAACTTTTGGGGTTGAATTCTCATCTAAATTAGCTTTACTAATCTTTATGGACTCTTAACTTTCTTTCCTTCTTTCTTCTTAGCAAGATATCTTGATAGATATCAAATCCACAAGATGCCCATCTCATTTAGGCGAGAATGGGAGGGAAGAGATTTTTTTTTTTTTTTTTTTTGTAAAAATATGAAAACGCCTATTTTTTTGGGAGCCAAGATTCGACCAACTCTTGGAGGCCTAAAGTGGAATCTCAAGTTAATTTTTCTAGTCCAAAGCACCCCTAAACTAATGTCTAGTGATTTACTCTTGCATGGGCAATTTAGTCACACTCTTTTAAATTGGAAATTGGGGTGGAAATATAATTTTTTTCGATTTATAAACTACAATAAGAGGGTCAGTTTTACGATTATTATTTAGAATTCCACCAAAGTCGAAATTTGTATCTCCAATGATTTTTATGAAGTGCCAAAAATGCCTCATAAAGGTCTCGGTTGTTACATTCTACCCCCCTTAAATGAATTTCGTCCCCGAAATTCTCCCTTCCATATCTTAGATAACGGAGTAAACTAACATCCGTAATGAACTTAAAATAATAATGTATACCTACCTCTCAGTCACTGCCGCTGTCATAATCATCTTCCTTGTACTTGTCCAGTACGTTCCCAAACACAGATATCCTTCTACGCTTACTTGTAACCTCCTCTTCCGAGTATAGTGGCTTTTGATCGCCAATTGAGTACGAGGATATACTGATGATTCCTTGTTCTTGTTGCACAGGTTCCTCCTCTGGATCTTCTTCTGGATCCTCTTCCGGTTCTTCCTCCGGTTCTTCTTCTGGATCTTCTTCGGAATCGGATGAAATTTCTATGGGTTCCGAATTGCTAATTTCTATGACCTCTCTCCTTGCTATTTTCCTTTGCTCTTGATTTCTTTGCTTATCCCATAGCCTTTGTTTGAGCATACTTTTCCTCGTGGTCAACTTTGTACGTGCCATCCTAAATTTCACAATATAAATGACAAGTTATATGGGTCAGTAAGGTAAAATCTAGAATTGTTTTCTTAAGCTTATGATAATACAACACGGAAGCATAAGAGTATACCCAAGTCAGTAATCACATTAATTAGTGTTTTCATCATTGGCAGCATTCGTCTTCAGGTCATGAAATTTCAACATTACACAAAAAACAAAAACAAATATTCACAGAAATCTATTAACTTATCCTTGAATCGAGTCCTCAACTTTCAAGAAGAACAGTTTGCTAATATATTCCACATTATTCTCTCTTTATTTAGTTGATTTCTCCTTCATTTCACACCACTAAAATAATTTCTTAATTCCAATAACTACCTAAAGCCATTAAAGATACTGATCTCTATTAACATCCATACTGAGAAATTTTTTAAATCCCATCAAGACAACTCCCCCAAAACATCTCCGACTCGACACCTTAATATATCCCAGTCGGATCCATCTCTTCCTGTTATAACACCTCTTCTCCTAGCGCGAAATTCTTAGTGATGCGATCCTAGTAGTGAAATATGGTCTAACTTCCTTCTGAATGAAATTTCGAACATTAGTAACAAAATATTAGCTATTAATTGAGTCTAATGGTACTAATCTCCCTTTCCAGGATCAAGACCTATCACTGCAATTTCAATGCTACACATGGCTTTAGATTATAAAAATGATAAAATTTCAAGGAAAAGCATTAGTTAAATCCTGGCCTTCTGCCGCCCCATCAGGTACGTCGGTCTTGTCGTTAACTAGAGCAAAGAAACGTCTCTCGGCTCCCTGAGGCACATTTTTGACTTGAACCAGGGGACGATACTGATTTACCTTCCCTTGTTTCTGCTGATTTGATTGAGTCTGCTGCTGCGGCGGAGGAGGACGACGCTGAACGTAGGGTGGCGCCTTAGGGCAATCCCTCCTGTGATTTGGGTCTCCGCAGTTGAAACACACCGCCATGGTCTTCCAGCACTGTCTGGTGTGAACCTTCCCACAGTGAGGGCACAACACATTTTGCTGACCCGAATTAGCCTCAGTCTTGGCCTTCTTTGGCGGGGGTCCTTGATTTATGGGGGCTGGAAGTTGAGACCTGGCCGCTTGCACAATTTTCTCACTTTGTTCTGCTACTTTCGCTTTCTCACAGGCCTCTGCCAAAGTTTGTGACCCCAGGTTAATAATGCTCGCCATCAAGGAAGAATGTAGACCATTAATGAATTTTCGTACTTTATCTGCCTCTGTGGACGCATAACCAGGCGCATAGCGCGATAATCTCCTGAACTTAGCTCCATACTGAGCTATGGACAATGCACCCTGCTTCAACCCAGCAAATTCCTCTACCAGTCGATCCTTGACATGTGTAGGGAAGAATTGATTGTTGAAACGAGTCTTGAATTGTGCCAACGATTCATTCACTGCATTCGGATAATTTTTTCTCAACGGATCCCCTCCAGATTCCTGCCTCTCTCACCAGTAAAAACGAGGCAAGGCAAATCCTTTGTGCATTAGTGCACCTCATAACTCTAAATATTCTTTCTATCTCCACGTTCCAGTGGTCTGCTGCCAAAGATTCACCTGTCCCATCAAAGTTAGGGGGGTGGTAATCCTTGAATCGTTTGTGCAACTGTGACGCCTCGTCCCTAGCCCTCGGCCCTTGACGAGTCCCAAGACTGGTTAGAGTTGTCGACCCTGCTTGTACTGCCCCTTCTTTGATACATCTATAAAATACAAGAGTAAATTGGAATGAGAAGAAATCTATGGGGTTAGAATTTAGTCTTTTTATTTCTTTACTGAAATTTCAAGATGTGGCTGTCTCTACTTATATTCACTTACTAAAGCTTTTAGGGTAGTTCTGTTATCCTGTTCGAAAATTTTTAGTTGACCTTAAAAGTGTGACATATCATATGTCCCCTATTAGCTATCTGATCCTAATTAACGACTCAACTCACAAACACCAAGTCTTCCGTAGACCTGGGCTCTGATACCACAATTTGAAAATTTGGATGCGAGAGTATTTGTCAATGAGGAACTTTAGTTATGAGAGAAGTGTGAAGGCAACTTGAGGAAAAAAATGATGAACCTAGTCAATCTCCTCAGATGTAAAAAGGTTTTAAATCTGTCATACTTGGGATTTTTTGTAAATTCAGGATGTACTTTAACCTTCCGCTGCGTATTTACAGGCATAAATATGTTTTGTTGCCCGTAGCGATCCGTGCAGTAAAAATCCGGGACGTTACAGTTGGTATTAGAGCGGGACCTCCCATCCAGTACGGTGTGCCAGCGAGGACGCTGGGCCCCAAGGGGGGTGGATTGAAAGATCCCACATCGGAAAGGGAGGAAAAGTTACTGGGCTATATATGTGGATTTCTTCTCTCCCTATGTAGACGCGTTTTCAGCATCTCAAAGGGGCGGGCCCCGCGGAGTGGGTCGAGCACGGTTAGTGGTGCTGGAAAACAAAACCGAGGGTAGATGACCCAGAATCGGACAATATCTACACAGTGGGGTCGGGGCGTGACATAGTATTGAAAGATCCCACATCGAAAAGGGAGGAAAAGTTACTGGGCTATATATGTGGATTTCTCCTCTCCCTATGTAGACGCGTTTTCAACATCTCAAAGGGGCGGGCACCGCGGAGTGGGTCGGGCAAGATTAGTGCTGCTGGAAAACCAAACCGGGGAGGGTAGATGACCCAGAACCGGACAATATCTACACAGTGGGGTCGGGGCGTGACATAGTTGTTGTATCGAAGCCCAGGTCTACGTAAGACTTGGCGCTTGTGAGTTAAGTCGTTAATTAGGATTAGATAGTTAATAGCTGACATATGATGTGTCACACTTTTAAGGTCAACCAAAAATTTTCGAACGAGATAAGAGAACTACCCTAAAAGCTTTAGTAAGTGAATATAAGTAGAGACAGCCACATCTTGAAATTTCAGTAAAGAAATAAAAAGACTAAATTCTAACCCCATAGATTTCTTCTCATTCCAATTTACTCTTGTATTTTATAGATGTATCAAAGAAGGGGGAGTACAAGCAGGGCCGACAACTCTAACCAAGCTCCTGCACCTAATAATAAACAGGGCCCAGCTCAGGCTCAAAATCAAGATGGTCTACAAATGTTAGTTGAGATCCTCAGAGCAAATCAGGAGGCTAATCAGACTGCCCTTCAGGCCATTGCAGCCAGTCTTGGGACTCGTCAAGGGCTGAGGGATAGGGACGAGGCGTCATAGTTGCACAAACGATTCAAGGATTACCACCCCTTGAGTTTGATGGAGCGGGTGAACCTTTGGTTGCGGACCACTGGATCGTGGAGATAGAAAGGATATTTAGAGTTATAGGGTACACTGATGCACAAAGGATTTGCCTTGCCTCGTTTTTACTAGTGGGAGAGGCAGGAGTCCGTTGAGCAAAATTATCCGAATGCAATGAATGAATCGTGGGCACAATTCAAGACTCGTTTCAACAATCAATTCTTCCCTACACATGTCAAGGATCGAATGGCGGAGGAATTTGCTGGGTTGAAGCAGGGTGCGTTGTTTGTAGCTCAGTATGGAGCTAAGTTCAGGAGATTATTGCGCTATGCGCCTGGTTATGCATTCACAGAGGCAGATAAAGTACGGAAGTTCATTAATGGTCTACGTCCTTCCTTGATGACGAGCATTATTAACCTGGGGTCACGAACTTTGGCAGAGGCTTATGAGAAAGCAGAAGTAGCGGAACAAAGTGAGAAAATTGTGCAAGCGGCCAGGTCTCAACTTCCAGCCCCCAGAAATCAAAGTCCCCCGCCAAAGAAGGCTAAGATTGAGGCTAATTCGAGTAAGCAAAAGGTGTTGTGCCCTCACTGTGGGAAGGTTCACACCAGACAGTGCTGGAGGACCATGGCAGTGTTTTTCAACTGTGGAGACCCAAATCACTGAAGGCGGGGTTGCCCTAAGGCGCCACCCTACGTTCAGCGTCCTCCTCCGCCGCAGCAGCAAACTCAATCAAATCAGCTGAAATCAGTACCGTCCCCTGGGTCAAGTCAAAAATGCGCCTCAGGGAGCTGAGAGGCGTTTCTTTGCTCTAGTTAACGACAATACCGAGGCACCTGATGGGGTGGCAGAAGGCCAGGATTTAGCTAATGCTTTTCCTTGAAATTTTACCCTTGTTATAATCTAAAGCCATGTGTAGCATTGAAATTGCAGTGATAGGTCTTGCTCTTGGAAAGGGAGATTAGTACCATCAGACTCAATTAATAGCTAATATTTCGTTACTAATGTTTGAAATTTCATTAAGAAAGAAGTTAGACCATATTTCACTACGAGGATGGCATCACTAAGAATTCTGTGCTAGGAGAAGAGGTGTTATATCAGGAAGAGATGGATCCGACTGGGGTATATTAAGGTGTCGAGTTGGAGATGTTTTGGAGGAGTTGTTTTGATGGGATTTAAAAATTTTCTCAAGTGTGGATATTAATAGAGATCAGTATCTTTAATGACTTTAGGTAGTTTTTGGAATTGGGAAATTATTTTAGTGGTGTGAAATGAAGGAGAAATCAACTAAATAAAAAGAGAATAATGTGGAATATATTAGCAAACTGTTCTTCTTGAAAGTTGAGGACTCGATTCAAGAAGAAGTAAATAGATTTCTGTGAATATTTGTTTTTTTTTGTGTAATGTTGAAATTTCGTTACCTGAAGACGAATGTTGCCAATGATGAAATACTTATTGATGTGATTACTGACTTGGGTATACTCTAATACTTCCGTGATCCATTATCATAAGCTTAAGAAAACAATTCTAGATTTTTCATTACTGACCCATATAACTTGTCATTTATATTGTGAAATTTAGGATGGCACGTACAAAGTTGACCGCGAGGAAAAGTATGCTCAAACCAAGGCTATGGGATAAGCAAAGAGATCAAGAGCAAAGGGAAATAGCAAGGAGAGAGGTCATAGAAATTAGTGATTCGGAACTCATAGATATTTCATCCGATTCCGGAGAAGATCCTGAGGAAGAACCGGAAGAAGAACCGGAAGAGGATCCGGAAGAAGATCCAGAGGAGGAACCTGTGCAACAAGAGGAAGGAATCATCAGTATATCCTTGGATTCAATTAGCGATCAAACGCCGCTATACTCGGAAGAGGAGGTTACAAGTAAGCGTAGAAGGATATCTGTGTTTGGGAACGTACTGGACAAGTAGGAGGAAGATGATTATGATAGCGGCAGTGACTGAGAGGTAGGTATACATTGTTATTTTAAGTTCATTATGGATGTTAGTTTACTATGTTATCTAGGATATAGAAGGGAGAATTTCGGGGACGAAATTCATTTAAGGAGGGTAGAATGTAACAACCGAGACCTTTAGGGGGCATTTTTTGGCACTTGATAAAAATCATTGTAGATACAAATTTCGACTTATGTGGAAGTCTAAATAATAATCGTAAAACTGACTCTCTCATTGTAGTTTCTAAATAATAATCAGCAATTTCAGCAGTTTATTTCAGCAATTTCAGCAATTTTATTTCAACAATTTCAGCAGTTTATTTCAACAATTTCAGCAGTTTATTTCAACAATTTTAGCAGTTTTACTAGCGATAATTTGGGCATTTAAGCATTTTAGTGGAACACGTAATGGTCCAAAGATGGGTTAATTATGTGCCCCAACTTTGGCACTTAAATATGTCCCGATTAGAAATATTTGGATGCCATTTAGGAAAACAAGAACAATTTATGTGCTGATGTGTGAGTGTATGGCTCGTAAAAAAAGGGACCTGATTTGGGGTGGTCAAGTAGGTGTAGGTGGAGTATGAAAATCAGTCCAGATTTGAGATGATGAATAGAAGTATGAAAAACTATGAAATTAGTAGTCTCTTGTAGCAAAATAAAAGCTTAGAAGTTGAGTGGTGTCACTTACAGGTTGACTTCTTCGTTCATCAGTGTGACTCGCATCTCTTTTCTTCGTTCACATATCGTTAGGGCAGGTGATAGCTAAACTGTGCTTGTATGACTTTTCAATGCTTGCAATAGGGATGGTGAAGTATTCTAATTGTATTGTTTTTCTTAATTGTTTTATGTTAAATGAATTATAGTTTCCTATATCACATGTTTGGAATGAAATTTAATTGTCAATGGATAATTGTTAAGTTGGTTGTATTTTTATCACATGGAAGTGATTGAAAGGCATATGGAAATATAGAAAACTATTCAAAGAGGAATAGGTCAGGGTGATGGGAGACCATTGAGTTATCCCCGAAATTAAGAGTAAACAACTTGAGAGGACCGCGAACCCCTCGTTGATGTCGGAATCCTATGGAGACCATGAGTCCCTAGGCGGTATGATCTACTGTAATAAGACCACGCGGAATCGACCGTGTCGGCAAGGGCAACGAGCTAGTTGGAAGCTGGAGTGCCCTGGGTAAAAGAATTGTAACGATTAAAAATGTAATTGAATAATACTCACTCATATTGTAGTTGGTTCTTTTCATTTCAAGTTGCAAGTACATTTCGTTTTTTTAAATGGTTTCTCTTATTAAGTTATAGAAAATTTTGTAAATCATCATTATGGAAATTCAACTGTTTTGTTTATTTTATTTATTTCCTAAATATGGATCTTGATCTGTTATTCTACTTGGATTTTTATACTTGCTTGGTTTCTATCAATCTGCTCTTCGGACCCAGTTTTTCTCCCAGGATTAGAAGACGTAAGCGTAGGAGCGTTTGCGCAGGAGGATGTCTAGGAGCATAGGAAATAAGGGAGCAAATAAATGAGGGAGACGATACTTTTCGTCGACGCCTTTAAATATTTAAATTTTCTTAAGTCGGATTGACTAGTTATTGGGACTTTGAATAGATGAGTAATTGGATTTAGTTAAATTTATTCTAATGAAACATTCTTGGTATTGGAATAAGAGTTATGGTTTAGTTAATATTTATGTATTGTTTTAAAAAAAATTTCGAGTGGTTTTTAGCAAGTTTTTGCTCGTAATCTTGGGTTCTTTAGATAGGTAATCGAAAAACCTTTCTAAAAACACGAAAATCATGCTAAAAGAACAAGATTTGATGCCCTAAAAAAATACTACAAATAAAATGACAAAAATAGAAAATAAAAAATAAAAGATTTGATCCACACCACCCGTTCTGTATCACAAATTACTAGGTGTTTGATGTTGTTAGACCATTAAGAATATCTTGCTTATGTTATGGTTTTTAAGAGTGTATTTGTGCCCATTCTAAGTTTTCTCAAAATTTCATCTTAAATTTCCAATATTTGCTTATGTTTCCATTAGTTTCTGTGATTTTATATGATTTCCACCAAAATTTCCAATCGCAACCGACATGTTTCGATTTCTGTGGTGACCTACATGCATACCAAAACTGAAATTTAAAACCTTGTTGCTATAAAGGATTTCAAGCATGATGAATTAGTTTTTTAAATGATTTTAATTTTATGATTTATTTATTTGATTAATATAATTTCATAATTTAATCATTTTCAAAAGAAAAAAATTTCACAATTTAACGTCTGGAACTTCATATTGTGAATTAAATTGTTAGAATAAAGTTACTATTTAGCAATTTATTTAACAAATTTATTAGGACTTTTTTTTGAAACAAAAGTAAAAAAAGAAAATCAATTTCAGTATTTTTTCTTCTTTTATTTTGTTTATGATTATTTTCTTACCCAAAATTATGTGCTTGTAAGTACAAGCCATTTATAGTTGGTGCTATATATGATGGTGGGTAGTTTTTGGTTTAAGTTTATCTCTTTCTTAACACTAGCTGAGCTCATGGACCCATGTTGTATGGAATGCGCAGGATCACCGTCAGTTTGGGCAGCGTTACTATGAATATCTTGGTTCCTTCCAAGCTCCCGGCGGGCCCATATTTTTGAAAATATGTGGTGAATCTTCATGTGATGGAATTGCCAATGACTATACCAGTGTAAGTTCTAGTTTGTGACAAGTGTTGCATTTTATTGGCAGAATTTGTTATGATAGTCGTATTTCCACATTTGATTACTAAAAGCTCGAACCTTTGTAGGAATTTTGCCCACTCGAATCAATAATTTATTTTTATAAAACACCCAGGAGATGATTGACTGTAACAGTTAGTTTTGATTTCATCATGGAAATAATTATAGGGCGATGATATCCCCCCCCCCCCCCCCCCGCGCAGTACGCCCACGCTCCCCTTATAGCGTGATTTGACATGAAAAGTGGGCAACTTTAACACTTTTTGACGTCAAATCACGTTATAATGGGAGTGTGCACGTAATGCAGGGGGAGTGAAAATATCATCTCCCTTATTGATAATTATAATGCAGGTCAAAGTTCTTTGTTTTCTTCTCCATTTCTTCTGATTAATCATTTTCTTACCCCGCCACTCTATTGGGAAACTCTTTTTATTTTCTTCTATTGTTTTCCTTCGCTTTTTACAGTTATAACTACCACTTTCTATGGAAAATTTGCATTAACAGAAACGATAGGAGCCTCTAGGTGGGTGGTAGAAGTTGGCGGAAACTGTGTCCATCTTGTTATGTCTGAGGGGTGAAAAGTAGGCTATTCTGCTGATTTGTGCATTTCAGTACTTATCATGATTCATATTGACATTGGAACAAATATGGACTCTTCCCTGTTTGGTGTACACTAGTTAATTTAGTGGGGATATATTAAGGGAAGTGGAAGCTCTTGCTTTGGGCTCAAGATTTATTATAAGTTGGCTAACCATTCTGGAAATGAAGGTGGCCCTTCATCTGATGGGAAATCACCTTTCCGATAATTATTGTCTTATTTCTTGGATCCGACAGTTGCAAAATCTTGCATACATAACGCTGTGAATTAAAGGAAATCGAAGTCTTGGGAGTTTAATATGGTGTTTTCATTTTGATAACTGTAGTTTGGTGGTGTAATGATGGTAGGCTGGAGACTGATGCTACTGTAGAAGTGGAAGCTCTTGCTTTGGGCTCAAGATTTATTATAAGTTGGCTAACCATTCTGGAAATGAAGGGGCCCTTCATCTGATGGGAAATCACCTTCCCGATAATTATTGTCTTATTTGTTGGATCCGACAGTCGCAAAATCTTGCATACATAAGGCGGTGAATTAATTTGCAGATCTCTAACCTTAAGGGGCCGTTTGGATACACAGATTTTAGAATCTTGGATTTCCTCCAAATGGTCTGTTTGTCTGTCGTTTTCAGATTTCTCGCCCTTCTTTCCGTTGAGCGAGAGAGTAGGAGATCGTCCCATTTCCAGGTGTTAGAAATCTCAGGATGGGGGAGAGATTTCTAAAACCTGGATTTCTTACTTAAATCCAGGACAATGGATTGTAAAATACAGATTTTTTCTGTCGTTGGTTTCTTGTATTTATTCATTAAGTATACATTGTTTCTGAGAAGCATATTTAAAAACTCCCTCGCGTCATCGTGGACTCCCCCAAGTTTGCTCCCTTTTCCCTTGGCCACATTCCTCGTTTTGCCGCCGCATTCCGTATTTTGCCCTACCGAGTCAATAAAAACTCTCCTGAGTTAGGACCGAGTCAACCGAGTACTTAGCCACATCAACCGAGTACTCGACTGCGTCGTGCTGAGTCGACTAGGATTTTCTCGACCGTATTTTGACCCGCACCCGTGTTTTGAAACACTGCTTAGAAGTCTAACTCTTCTGTGCTCAATTCCTTCTATAATTTGAATGCTGCAAAGGATCATGGGCAACTTCTTATCCAAATTATCATGTTTATTTTTTGTCATATTTACATAAGTATCAATTGTTTCTTAGATTTTAACTCTTCCGTGTTCAATTCTTTCTATAAATTGAATCTGAAAAGGATCATGGACAACTTCTTATCCAAAATTCCCTCTTCTCACTTGTAACAACAGGCCGTGTAACGATCCGGATTTTCAGAGAGACTCGAATTGCTACCAAAGATAGAAACTAAATGCAACTCCTATGAAAAATGAGGAATAATTTTTTTTTTTTGTTAAATAACAAACTCAAGTAATATGGATCTAAATCAAACTTAGAGAGTTTAGCAAGAGTAAAATGACGTCAATAATATAAATGAAAAGAGACTAGACACTCTAATGAATGGGCACGCTCTTCCCACGCTCCCCATTTATTCTCGATGCCGTCCAGTGTAGCAAAACTTGTGGGGGATTTTTAGGGGTTAGTTCAACGAACTAAGTATACTCATTCGGTGCCTAAACAAATACAATAACAACTCTTGAATTTAAAGCATACAAATCAATTCATTAGTGAACATGTGATATCAATTATTTCTAATTGAAACATGAAATATTAATAAAGAAACATGCCATAGTATCCATCAATGTGAATCAACTGATCTCATAGAACATACACCATTTTAAATTTAAGAGGCTTATGTTTATTATTAATTTAATACATGAGACGACTCCCCAAGGCAATCCAACTCCCCATAGCTTGTTACCTTGCCTCCAATACGTTCCACTACCCTCATCTATAAGTAGTGGGCATGGGAGACTTTTTACGACATGCTTAGTGGCCACTTCACCTCTGTGACATCTCGGTTTCTCAGAGGATGCATTTACCGCTAAGGGGGTACGCTAAAACTCAAGGCCGGCCCGAAATTTCATTATTTCTGGACGACGACTCCGCCCAAGCCACCAAATCTTTTGCCCATGAATTTACAGTCTTACCAGTACATTGGTATATCATCCATATTTTTTCTTTCCAATATCTTATAGATATCATTTAGCAATTTTCTTGCTTCCCATAATTTTGTTTTCACTTAATAAGGCATCATAAAATTCCTTCATTTGTAAGCTACCAAATTGCATCATAATTTCAACATTTGTATGCTACTAATCATAGCAGAAATATGGAAGCAACTTGCATATTAATAAGAAACAATTATTTCTACAATCATTAAAAAAAACAATTATTTCTACAGCATTGCAATCATGAATAGTTATATTCTTACTAAGAATTTTCATTATATGCAATGAAACCAATCATTGCTCAAGAATTTTCAAGTGGTCACCTATGTTAACCACTTGAAAAGTGAGAGGGTCTGAGATCTTCTAATTTAGAATAAAAGGAGCTACCAAATTTGAAACAAGAATCATGTACACACAAGTTTCCCATTCAATTATAATTAATTATGATCCTAGGATTGTTAGAGAGTCATAACTTTTTAGATTTTGTTCTTTAAATTCTATTCCCAAAGATTTCAGTTTATACCTCCAAACGATAAACTCATATATATTAATGCTTGTGTGTATTTTATCTACTGATTTAATTCTCAAATATTCTTATCATACATACATATTTGCACACATAAGTGGGTAAAAATCATGCTAGGTGCTGTTTCTAGCAAAAAGACAAGTACAAACGTTTTTTACATACACTAGGTTGTTCTTCGAATGAAAAATAATTATACTATTTATCAAGCATATCACATAGTGGCTGATTATTAAGAAAAGACACTATTTGGTACATTATTTTTTTTGAAAAATGACAATTATATTCATATCGATCAATTACATTGGGGACAAGAAGTCCCAGCTTACAATTTCATGACATGAGAAGCCAGATAAACCCAAAGGGGTAGTAAAAAAGAACTAAAAGCAAAAAGAGTCTTCTTTAAACGTTACAATGATCCTCCTTCCAACGAAGTCTAACCACTCCAAAGCCCAAAAACTGCCTTGAGACAGCCAGAGGTGTAACTCTCCGCAAGAAATTGATAGAATCTTCCGCCCACCAAACAGTTGAAATCATTTCAGGCCAGGTCTGACCGAGAAATAACTGAATCCAATCCACCAGCTTAAGACAGGAAAACCAACCACCCAAAAACTACCTCAGAACAAAGCAGAAAAAAGGATAAATGAGCCCTGAATTTAATCAGGCAACTAGGCCGAGACTTTGCACACCTTTTCAATTTACAGTCTCAACATAGGAGAAAGAATCCAGGGAAAAGTTCCCTGAGCAGCGAAGAACAGAGTTCCTCAAGCATACTCGGATATAGCATTAGCATTCTCCCAAATGCATACCATATTGAATCTAACCGCCAGAAGCCCAAACTCTAAAGAGCAAACAACGGCAAGATGAAAAGCAACAAAGAAGACCATCTGAAGGCCCCAACAACCATAGAAAATGTATTCTACTAGAACCTAGCTTACCAAGACGGCACCCGATCTCCAGGGCAGTTCCTAAAAACCCAAAAACATTTCGAAATCCAGCAGAACATACGCTACTAAAACAACAACAAAGAGGGAGGACTAAAACAAAAGGAAGGGCCAAACGCCAAGACCTACACCATATCTATTAACACTAAAAGACTGCCCTCTAATTTTCAGCGGGCAAAGCCTCCCGCTTCCCTTTTACTTTTTCCTTTTTTCTTTTAAGTCTCTTTCCGCCAATACCACAAACAAGTTCTTGGCCCCATTGCCATCCCCAAACCCTAACCCAAAACCATCCCCTATGGACATCAGTTCATCAGACTCTTCAGAAACTATCCATTCTTCCATAGCAACCCCTGAAAATGCTTCCACAGCCTTGCCTTTAATTTTCTTTTCTTCTTCCTTTCCTAAAAGATTCCCTATCGAACAACTATTTTCCAGATCCTTCAAGTCTCGAGAGCTCATAGAGCCCTTGTTCCAACTCACCACCAACTGCTCCAACCTCTTTATCTCTACCACTTTCCCCTCTTCCCAGCGGAGCCGCCGAACTCGTCTTTCCTCAGCTAAAGCTTCCTTGAAATGTGAAAGTTTATAGAGAGGAAAAAAATAATTCCTTGGCAGTATTTTTCCCCTTGATCCTAAAAAACTCTTCTGCGTTATCACTTGCATCCCTTTTAAATTGCTTCCATTGTCTTTTTCAAAATCTCATTGAAATTTCTCTCGGCGTGGGAAACTCTTCGGAAGCCAATCGCTCATCGTATTCCAGTTCCTTCAGCAATTTTAGATCCTCTTCTATGATCGGAAAGTTCTGCTTACCCTTCCATTTCGAATCCGAGCACCTTCCTTCCTCAGACATGTTGTGATTAGGTGGGATGTCACAGTCTTCCTTTGAGGTGAAAATTTCAGATGCAGGTTTTTCTTCCCGCTCTCCTATTTACAGAAAAGACCTTGGAATTTTCTTTTAAAGAGGGAGAGACCGCCTCTAGTAGCCAGTACTTTTGCCTTGAGCCGCAAGACTCGATGCACGGGAACTCTCTTTTCATCACCTGTACGCTTACTCTACCAAGGAAGATTACAGCTATTTCCTCGGTTTTGTACCCTTAAACTCTTAGGCTTCCCACTTTTCCTTTATTCTTTTTGCTCCCACTATTAAGTAGATTTTTTGAGTTGAGAATCCTTCCGACTTCTGCTGACTGCGAATCAATATTGTCAGCGAGATCTTTTGGAAAGGGCTTCTCCTTAAGGCTGGTTGTCTTGTCCTTGAGTGCTTGATTTGCCCATTTTCCACACCCACCCATCTTTCCACGCAAGGAAATCTTTTTGCTCAGAGCATCCCAGGATAATTTTTCAAATTCAAAAATCTTTGTGGGCCCTTCTAACGGCTCCTTGCCATTGACCATGTTGTCCCTGAGATTCCTTAGCAATTCCTCCTTTTTTCTAGGGAAATGTTTTTCTCCAGCGAATTTTCACCGGAGACGGGACATATAGATCCCTCATGCGAGAAACAATTTTCTTTGGGCCTGAGCTCTCCCGCCGGTGAGCAAACATTATCATACTCATTGGCTTCCACCTTCACCCCCACAAGATATGTGCATGAGTCTACCATGACTTTGATAAAAAGGGGGAAAGGATTTCTACTGTAATGTAAGAACCTTGGCGAAAGCAAAAGCTAAACAATGATCGTGGTTACCCGAAAGCTGAACTTCCAAAACCTGACCAAATTGCTAACCCAGGGCCTCCATGGTAGAAACAGACCATGCATGTAGTGGGATACCATAGAACCTAAATCTTATGGCCCTGGCACCCGCATTAGAATCGGGATACGAGGGATGAAGAGATAGAAGGTAATCACCCAGGTATCTTCCCCACCCTTCAAGATTGATGCAGCCTGAGATTCAGATTCACGACGGAACAAAATAACCGATGGGTTAATGGAGAACGGGTTTTTAAGTTGCGGGAGGTCCGAACAATACTTAGCCCAGTTCCAGACGTCCTCCAATGGTCTTGCACTATTCTTCAAGGTGCTGAAAAGACATCGGTTAAGAAACCTCTTGCGGTCCTCCACCAAATTCGATGGCACTGATATCACCGGAGGGTCATCTTTATTCTCCAGACGATGGAGTTTCCAACTTTTTGGAATCCAGACCTTCGCCGCTGCAAT
This sequence comes from Tasmannia lanceolata, assembly GCF_043159265.1. Lineage (NCBI taxonomy): Eukaryota > Viridiplantae > Streptophyta > Magnoliopsida > Canellales > Winteraceae > Tasmannia > Tasmannia lanceolata. The sequence goes on along the minus strand of NW_027518697.1, from coordinate 21,758,936 downwards.
TTTCTCCTTTAGCTTTGAACACCTTCTACAAGAGTTTCGCTTGCAAAAGTTTTTATAGCCACAGTACGAACACCTCCAGCTGATACCAATAAGATGAAAGGGGCAGGCTTTTTAGGTTGTAGAGTCCATTTGACTCCAGCTCCAAATCTCCTCAAAGAAGCAATCCTATCCTGTAACCTCCTCAGGGATCTGAAACGGTAAGAGGGAGAAGACCAGTGAGATCCAAAAGGGCTAATTCCTTGACTCAGTAAGATCAATGACCTTAGGCAACATTTGTTGAATAATCCGAGTAATTGAAACGCCTCCTTTGCAGAATCATATCAACAGCTTCCAGGAAAGGTCCGGCCAGTCGATCAAGATTGATGCCGCAACTACAAGTATTCTTACCCGATAGATTATCATAGCTTAACGCCACCGGGGTCTCCTCCTGGCGGTAACTGTAATACCTACCCGGCAATCTCACCATAATTCCTCTAGTTCTTGGCGTCAAGCCTTCTTGAGGAGACCCATTTTTGGTCAAGAAGCCTATGTCCCTACAGTTATTTTCTTTATTTCGTTTTAAAGACTGTTGTTCCTGCATTTTGGCAGTTAGTTGGTAAATTATTTTAGCACACTAAGGTACTGCTTTATCAAAAGAATCATTCATTTAATTATAGCTATATAGGTATAAATCGTTTCGAGAAGAAACTTATTCTCTACTTCAAAATTATCATGCACATGGGCTGTTCCTCGAAAGAAAACCACTATTTACTCTCTCTCTCTATATATTTCATCTAAAAGAGCTGATCTTAAAAGATTTGAATTATTTACATCACATATGATAATTAGATTATACGTGTTGGCTGATTTTTGAAGGACATGATTTTTACTTAAAATAAATCATACGTATAGGCTGTTTGAAAGAAAAACAGTTGCTATTTCATATTTAAATCACACGCATGCTTTGGTATCCATCTAGGAAACAATTCTTGAGTGTGTGTATGGCATTCATGGCCCATGCTATGCATGGGTGTAACATGGTGGCCCCACTCCATCAAAATATAGGAATAAAATGGTGGACCCCATCCTGTGTATGAGTTTGGACATCAAATCATGAGGTGCAAAATGGCTGGCCCCATCCGTCCAAAATATGTGGAGCAAAATGGTGGGCCTTGCTTGTGCATGAGTTAGGATAGAGATAGTGGTGTCATGGCATCAAAACATGCCGTGTTAGATGGTGAAGCCAACCCCATCAAAACATGATGGGTAAATAGTGAGCCCATCCAAACCATGCATGGGATGTAAAATAGTGCCCCTACTTTTTGCATGGTTGGGGTAGAGGTTGTGGGTCCTACCCCTTCAAACCTTGAGTGGGCTAGGCTAACCATAAAAATATGATGTGTAAAATGGTAGGTCCCACTCATGCTATGCATGGGTATAAAATGGAGGGCCCACCACATCAAAACATGCATTCTACAACATAAAATTTATGATATGTAATATGGTGGGTCCGACCCGCGCTATGGGTGGTCATAAATTCGTGGGTCCCACCCATGCTATGCAAGGGCATAAAATGGTGGGCTCCACTACATCAGGAGGTGTAAAATGACGGTGAAGAGGAAACCACGCATCTCTCTCTTTTGACCGCAAAATAGGAAAAGTTTTTGATAGACTATGGATACATAAAGATATACCCCAAGGAATAAAAAGTAGTTGCTACAAAAGATACACGGATTTACATTCCTAATATTTTGGTGATAGCTGGCAGTTGCTAACTTGAGATTGGGTTACATTCCTAAATATTTTGGTGATAGGTGCAATTTAAATTTCGTTATTTATGGCAAAATACGATTAGTAGATGTCAAAACCGATTTTTAAGGAGTCTCTCATGGCGTTTTAGGAAGTTAGGACATGGCAAAACCAACTTTCAAGGAGAAAATTGTTGGCAAGTGCCATATTGTTGGGCGGCAAAATCAAATTTTAGTGCGGAAAATAATTTATAAAAAAAAATTGTTTTCCTGTTTTCTTGGAAAAGGCGAATGACATTTTGGAATCCTACAGGCTTAGTATATATATATATATATATATATATAGGAAAGTGTTCCTGAGCTCGAGCTCAGATAAGCTTATCTGGGCTCGAGCTCAAAAACACATGTGGCCCCACATTTTTGGGGTGATCCAAAGCATTCATTTGGAAGGCCCTTCCATGGATAGGGCCTTCCTAGCATTCATTTTTGGGGTGATCCAAAGCATTCATTTTTGGGGTGATCCCTGCCATTTGTGGAGGGAGAAAATGGGTAGAAACATGGACACACAGTGTCAGTCCATTTTCCTCTCCATCTTTGATTAGGTTAGGATGATCTTATCGGTCTGATTTTTGGTACACACCCTATCCACGGAAGGGCCTTCCAAATGAATGCTTTGGATGCCCCAAAAAATGTAGGGCCACATGTCTTTTTGAGCTCGAGCTCAGATAAGCTTATCTGACTTTCCTCATATATATATATATATAATTATATATATATAAAGGAAAATGATTGTGAGCTTGAAGCTCATATAGCTTATATGAGCTTGAGGGCCCAAACACATGGGTCCCACATTTTTTGTGGTGATCCAAACCATTCATTTGCAAGGCCCCATCATAGATAGGGTGTGTACCAAAAATCAGCTCCATTGGATCATCCTAACCCGTCCAAAAGCAGAGGGCAAAAATGGGCAAATTTGTGGCAAACATTGTCTGTCCATTTTGCCCTCCACTTTTGGATGGGTTAGGATGATCCTATGGAGCTGATTTTTTGTACACATGCTATCTATGTAAGGGCCTTTCAAATGAATGCTTTAGATCATCCTAACAATGTGTGCCCACATGTGTTTGGGCCCTCAAGCTCATATAAGCAATATGAGCTTCAAGCTCACAATCATTTTCCTCATATATATATATATATATATATATATATATATAGTATGCGCATGAAGAAGTTTGTGGAAAACCAACCCTTCTATATATATATATGAGGAATGATAGATGCAAGGCCCCTCTTTATGCAAGGGCCCTTGAATAGATCCCCGTCATTTTCAAATTCAATTGAGAAACTGAATTTGGTTGCACTTAATGACTTGGATGTATTCTAGGGCCCTTCTTTAGCCCTTGCATAAAGAGGGCCCTTGCATCTATCATTCCTCTCCGTCTCTCTCTCTCTCTCTATATATATATATTATATTTTAAAAGAACAACTTTTCTACATGATATTAATCATAAGCATGCTGATTTTATGGAAAAACAACCACATAGGGCTTAATATAGGACATGCATGATGCTGTTGTTTTTAAAAAATATCATATTATACGAGTAACGAATCATGCGCACGATTTTTTTAGGTAAAAACAATCTTTTTAATTATAAAGATCATAACAAAACCTTGATTTGAAGGAAAAATAGCTTTAAACCCTAATTCGAAAAAGATTTAGACAAATTAAAATTAAACACTATGGATTGCAAGCAAAAAAACATAAATAGAGGTCTTAGACACTTACTTGAAGTAGATTAGGGTTTCGAAGATAAAGATCGATTCCTTCTCTTCTTTTCTTCTCTCTTTTTCTCTCCATTTTTTTGATGCTAGAAAACTAAATTGATTAGCATTTATGGACTAATGTGTTGCCTTGAGGTGTTGTGTCATATACAGGAATTTCATGTCATAATCGCCATTACACAACTCTTCTCAACACATAGCTTGTGGATCAAGAAAGCAAGGAACCAAGAGCTTGCACCTACATTGGAGGCATCCTCATTTGAAGATGTTCAAGTCAAGAAGCTCAACATGAAGATCCTACAAGTTCCCAACAAGTGTCAAGAAGAAGCTTGGAGTTGAACAAGCCATTGGTGACTCCTCATGCACCTCTCAACATGCAGTGAAGATTGGAGGAAGTCATAAGAGCCAAGACAACGTTCAAGATGTTCACTCAAGCCGAAGAAGTCCAAGGAAGTGCAAAGAGCAAAGACATTCCAAGAAGACTCAATGGTATACACTTTAGAATGTAGTTTGGAGTCCTCTTGATTTTATGTTTAAATGCATTTTCAAAAGGTTTTCAAAATGGTTTTCATACTTAAATTCTGATATCTTTGGAAACCATACACACACCCAAAAATGTGTTTGAAAACCTAGGACCAAAGCCCAAAGCCCCTGGATTTTAAAGTTAAAAATGGAATTTTACCCAGGGCCGGTCGACTGGGCTATTCCAGGCGACCGCGGGATGCTACCTGGAATGCCAGGGCATCTCGAAATTTATAGGGCCGGTCGACCGGGGTGATTTGGGCGACTCCGGATTTGTTTTCTGGAAATCCAAAAAATATTCAGGTTGGGCTTGGCGGACAACCGCGATGTGTCCGGTCGATCGCGATAGTGTTTTTGAGTTGAATTTTTATTCAAACAGATTGCCCTTACCGGGCGACCGCCATAGGGCGGTATGAAATTTGAAATTAAAAAAGAGAGCCGATAAGGGCGGGCGACCGCCGTGCCTCGATCGACCGTCGCGACCTGGAAATAGAGCTGTTGGGGCTTACACAGGTTGACTTTTTCAACCCTGTATTTTACAGTTTTACCTCCAAACGGTTATATTTCCTTATGGGCTATATACACACACTATCAAAACCTTTCTAAATAATCTTTTGAACATTTTTGCAAGATTAAATCCTATCTTCTTGAACCTAAACTTTTATATGAAAGGTTAAACCTCTTTGAACTTGTATTTTTACATTCTTTCAAGAGGATCTTCATAAGCTTTACATTTGTATCCATTCCTTGGAGGGTTTGTGAGCTTTCAAAGTTGTAATCCGCCTAATCGAGGTATTGAGAGTTTTTATCTTTTAATTCTTCATTTGTATTTGAGGGTCTCCGATTCGGCCCGCTAAGAAAGGTGAATCATTGTAAGAGGGAGTGTGCCCTCGCAATGCTTCGTGCAGAAAGGGTGTGATCCCTTTGAAGGAGAAGTTGGTGTACGGTTTTGAGATTCGCCCGTTGAAGAATCTTACATTTTAGTGGAAATCCCAAGGAGGTAAACTTGGAAGAGTGGAGTAGGTCTTGGATTAGACCGAACCACTATTTTTTTAAAAGATAGACCGAACCACTATAAATCGTGTGTTCCTTGTGGGTGCTTCTCTTCTCCTTCTTTTCTTGCACATTGGTGATTGGTAATCTCTAACCCTATTTGTGTTTATGTTTTAACTTAACAAGGGTTAGTGAATGTATGCTAAAGTAAGATCTAAACCCTAGCTTTCATTATATTGAATATTTGAACAAGGGTTAGACCATAGTTGCTTAATTAGAAAATTAATTTTATTAATCCACCTAATTAAGCCAAGAATTTTTTAATTGACCAATTCACCCCCCCTCTTGGGTTGTCACACCCGTATTTCACATGGAGACGTTCACATTTTACATGTGTTTGAAGTGCCCGATATGGCCTCATTATTCCTCTGAAAGTTTAGAATCCCCAAAGCAGTTATACTTATAAAAAGGTATATGGATTAAGAAAACAAAAGTCTTTAACGTGGCACTTAAATTTCTGGATTCTGGCCTACTACTAGTAAATGTAAAAGAAATTCTAAGTCATGGAAAATTTGGGCATATTTTTGGAAATATGTCTCATTTAACATATTTGGGGCAGATGCGTTTTTCACTCTGCCACAATCATGTTTTTTTTGCCTTCTGATTAGTGTCAGGCATAATAGTACTGTGCATAGAGCCTGATCATAAGAAATCACAGGACACAATTACATAAGGTCCCACTTGAGTCCACCTTTCTGTTATGAGTTATGACCACGGTCAACTTTCATCACAAGTCCTCATTGTGTTTCTATTTTTTTTCTACCCTGGAGCGTCAAGAGTGCATATAAAATAAAAAAATATAATGTGATTTTTAAGAAGTCCTCATTGTATTTGTAGTTTTTTTTCTACCCAAGAGCATCAAGAGCTTAGAAGCAGGAGTCTTCCCTCAGGGTGCAGATCCCGACTCGGAACCTTGATTCGGTGCTCCCAAGAAAGGAGCTTCCAGAGAGCGCGATCCCGAAGAGATGGAAATTGCTCCCATGGGGCTCCCAATCTACTCCTATTACTCCATTAGTCACATGAGCGTCAACTTAGTATCAAACTCTTCCAACTGCTCAAAGTACTTCGTTGGAAGAAGCACATAGGCATTCAGAAGGCATGAGGAAAGAGGGCATGAAAATGAAGACAGTTACACATTACTATTTACTACTTTTTGGTGTACTTAAATTTGGAAAGATTTATATCAAGATAGTTAGAAATTATTATTTTTTGATGTACTTGAATTTTGAAAGACATGATAAAAATATTACATTGATGCTCCCACGTCGCTCCCAACCTTAGACTCTTCTAGATCCCCCCGCCCCCGCTTCGTGCTTCTATGGTCAAGAGTATGGCTAACTAAAGCGCATATTAAATAAAAAATATAATGTGATTTTCTAACCTATGTTTTTCTCATTGCCGTTTCCTTTATGATCAATTAAACTTTATTTCCTCATAGCACTTTCATTTATACTTGATATACTTGATTTTCTACGGAATTGATCCCGTGTTTCAGGGAAACTAGCTGTTTTTCATTTATACTTGATTTGCTGCAAAATTGATTCTATATTTCAGCAAAACTAGCTGTTTTTCATGGAGAAATATTTTCTGAAATTTTCTGTATCAAACAGGTTTTGGCAAAGAAATTTGGTGCTGCTGTTGTTTCTCTTGAGCATCGGTACTATGGGAAGAGCCACCCTTTCAATTCATTGACGACAAGCAATCTCAGATATCTTTCCTCAAAGCAGGCTCTCTTTGATCTGGCTGTTTTCCGTCAATATTATCAGGTGATCTGCTTTTTTTATTTTTAGAGGTTGATGTTTCTCTACCCAAATCAATTATCTCCGTCAGTCATCAACCCTTTAGGTCCTGTTTGTTTTAGATTATGACAACCGATTGTGGACTCCCAAACGGATTATTGGACGGAAAATTGCACTAAATTTCTGTCCAATAATCGGTTGGGGAATCCACAATCGGTTGTCATAATCTAAAACAAACAGGCCGTTAGTGTACATACTGATTAAAACTATGAGTTTTTGAACTGCCTTTTTAACTTTCTTGTCGCACTAGAGATTATTCATGTTCCTGTGAGTAGAAGCTAGCTAACTTATAAAACGAAGCAGTGACACACACATGCTAACTCCAAATTTTTTTAGGAGGTAGCATATAATTGGAGAAAATGGTGGCTTGGGGATCTGACAACTAAAAGAAATGAAACTACCCATTTTAAGACAATGGTTTTGGTGCTCTGATGATGAAGGGGATGTATTGCAGAAGGAATTTATCTAAAAAAGGTCGGGTAGGCTTAGCTTTGTGGTGTTCTACAGGTGGGGCCAAGCATGCGGAGGGCTATTTGTACAGTGGATGATGCAGAGTATTTGGCATAGAGGAGTGGTTGATAGAGTCCATTTGTGGTAAGACTTATGGTTTGATGTTATTTTTAAATCTAATTCCTGCTAGCTATTTAGGGTTGTGAGGCGTAGTGGGTTTAGGTAGTGTGTAGTTATTCCAAGGAAGGGATAGAGTCTCCCTTTTCTTAGAAGGCAACTTTAAAGATGACACTGAAGTAGAATCTTTGTTAAGGTTGTTTACCAAGCTTGAGGAAGTCTACATAAGTATGTGTGGTAGGGATCATAGAATTTGGAGTAAGATACTTTCTCCTAAGCTTTTTTTTTATCTGTTGTTGTAACTGATATCAATGTCAGTCCTTATCTTGAGCATTGTTCAATCCTGATCCCCCCTTCATCTCAGGTAAGATTTCTCTAGAAAACTTTAATCTTTATCTGGTTCAAGAATCGCCTTTTCTTTCTTGATTCAAAACAACTTTTATTTTTTCCCCTATCAAACCTTCCTTGCACTTTGAAGCTCTAAACCAATCTTTTATTTCCATCTCCATTCCTCCCTTCAAGAACCCTAAGGCCCACTCTTTGAAAACCATAGACCTAAAAATCAATCTCCCCCTCCATTCTTCAATCTTCCATGCACTCTTTCCTTCTTTCCTCACTCTTACCACTTCTTTCTTCAACATTCCAAACCCAATTTTTCTCTTTTGTATTTTCCTTCCACAACCCAAATGCCTCATTCGACAGTCAATATCTCAAGTCTGCCCCTTCTTATACCATTCACTCTTTTATCGATCCACCCTTTGTATACCACATCTTTGTCCCCTCTGTTTTTTTGAATGATTCTATTCTCCACTCTTTTGTACCCTCAAAGTTTCAAGTTAGTTTCTTTAACATCATCTAATCAGTTAGTAACCATCATCTTCCTTCATGTTCTCATCTTCTTTTCACCCCATCGTCCACCACTTCATTGCGCATTCTTTCTCCACTTTTTACCATCAAACTCACTCATGATAACGATCTTGTTTGGAAGGGTCGGATCCTTCCAATTGTCCGTGCTCAAGGTATTCTTACCCATGTAGAGGGGGGGGCCACAATTTCTCCTTATGTTTTTGTGAACAAGGATGGAGCAGGTACAAAGGATCCTGAATGGAAGAGAAACCCGTGGTATGAATCCTAGTTTAGTAATGATCAACTGATCATTACTTAGATCAACTCCACCCTCCCAGAGGTCCTTGTAGAAGTAGTCGTCATAAAGGGATTCATACACACACGATTTTATTAAAAAGAAAGATCATAATTGGCAAGTTTACTTCCATAAAACACGTCGTAGATGAATGTTGTTAGACGAAAGTTTAGACAGAGAAAATAGAATGAGTTAGGGTTATCTCCCCCTGACTCATATCTTTATACTAAAACATAAAGGGATGTACAAAGTCTTAAATGCCGTTAGGCAAGTTACATATTCCAACACTCTCCCTCAAGCTGGAAGGTAGATATCATACATTCCTAGCTTGTTACATATATCACTCAATTTTGACTTATTTAAGGACTTTGTAAACATATCAGCTAATTGGTCTCCTGACCGAGTGAACACAGTGCAAATATCTCTTTTCTGGATTCTTTGACGGATAAAATGACAATCCACTTCAATATGCTTGGTGTGCTCATGGAAGACTGGATTGTTGGCAATGTATATTGCAGCTTTGTTGTCGTAATAAAGCTGCGAAGGAGAAGATGAAATTAAGCCAATTTCAGAAAGAAGTGAACGTAGCCAAATAAGTTCCGTGCTTGTCTGTGTCATTGCCCTGTATTCAGCCTCTGCACTGGACTTAGCTATAACATCCTGCTTCTTACTCTTCCATGAAACAAGATTGCCACCTACAAATTTACAATACCCAGTGGTGGACCGTCTATCTGCTGGGGATTCAGCCCAATCTGCATCAGAGAAGCCTTTAACTTTCATATGGCCATGTCTTTTGAACATCAATCCCTTCCCTGGAGCCCCTTTCAAATACTTGAGAATCTGTGTCACCGCAGCCCAGTGAGAAGTACGTGGAGAGCTCATATACTGACTGACAACTCCAACAGCATATGAAATATCTGGCCGAGTAACCGTGAGATATATAAGTTTACCGACAAGCCTGTGATACCTGCCAGGATCCTCCAACAACTCTCCTTCTTCTAGAACGAGTTTCACATTAGGATCCATGGGTGCAGAAGCTGGTTTAACTCCAAGATTGCCTGTTTCTTTTAGCAAGTCCAAGATATACTTTTTCTGTGATAGGAACAAGCCTCTAGAAGAACGAGCAACCTCTATCCCCAAGAAATACCTGAGCTGATCCAAATCCTTAGTAGAGAATTCCTTTTGCAAGAAGGTTTTCAAACGTTGTATACCTTGTGGATTGCTCCCTGTGATGATTATGTCATCCACATAAACTATCAACAAAATACACCCAGCTGAAGAGTGATAACTGAAGACTGAGTGATCCACTGCGCATTGTTTCATGCCAAAACGCATGACTGCCTCACCGAATCTCCCAAACCACGCACGCGGAGATTGTTTGAGGCCATAGAGTGACTTACGTAGGTGACACACGTAGGAGGAAGTCTCCCCCTGAGCAACAAACCCTGGTGGTTGCTCCATATACACCTCCTCAGTCAGGTCGCCATGGAGGAAGGCATTCTTCACATCCAGTTGATGAAGGGGCCAGCTATGATTAACAGCAAGAGACAGGAGCACACGGACAGAGGGAATTTTCGCAACGGGACTGAAGGTCTGAGTGTAGTCAACACCAAAAGTCTGAGTGTATCCTTTCGCGACTAACCGTGCTTTTAAGCGCTCGACAGTACCATCAGGGAGGTATTTGATGGAGAAAACCCACCGACAACCAACAGGACAGGCACCAGGGGGTAGAGAAACCATATCCCATGTATCATTACTATGAAGAGCGCCCATTTCTAGGTTCATAGCATCACGCCAGCCAGGATGGTCAAGAGCCTCAGCCACTGACTGTGGTAAAGACATAGAAGACAAGGAGGAAACAAAGCTCTGGAAGGTACTGGTGAGTTTATCATAAGAAACAAAACTCGAAATAGGATGTGCAGTGGAACGGGATCTCGTACGAGATGCAATAGGAGAATAAGAAACAACAGAGGAAGGCGGAAGAGAAGATACCTGAGAGCGGGAGAGAGGGATCATCGGCTCAGAAGATGATTGTGCGAGAGGAGGTAGAAGAGACCTATCTGTAACTTGGCGCCGCTGATGCTGCTGTGTAATTTTAGGTAGAGCTGGCTTCTCCAACGTGGCAGAAGTAGAAGCTGCAGAAGCTGGCCGCACGGAAATAGAAGATGACGGAAGAGAAGCAGGTAGATCTGGTAAGGGAAGCGAGACCTCGGACTCGAGAGAAGGGGTGAAAGATGCCGCGTCATGTTGGAAGAATGCCTCAGACTCAAAGAACGTAACATCGGCTGAGACAAACCAGCGACGCAGACGAGGGCTATAGCAACGATAGCCTTTCTGCGTACGGGAATACCCCAGAAAGACAACGCTCAGACCGGGGATCGAGTTTGTCACGGCCAGGTCCAAGGTGATGAACAAAACAAACGCATCCAAATACACGAGGTGTCAGAGGAAACTGTTCCTTACTAGGAGATAAAATCTCGAAAGAAGAGGCACCCTCTAAGATAGAGGAAGGAAGGCGATTTGCTAAGAAACACGCCTTGAGAAGGGCATCACTCCAGTATGCCTTAGGAACACTCATCTGAAAATGAAGAGTGTGACCTACTTCAAGCAAATAACGAAGTTTCCTCTCAGCAACACCATTCTGTTGAGAGGTGTACGCACATGAAGACTGATGTAAAATCCCATGTTGGGAGAGATAGGATTGAAAGCCATTAGAATCAGAAAATTATTCTCTAGCATTGTCAGTACGAAGACTTTTAATATTGCAATTATATTGATTCTTAATTTCAGAATGAAATGTGCGAAAAGCAAAGAACACGTCGGATCGACTCTTCAGTAAATATAACCAGGTCATGCGTGAGAAGTCATCAATAAACACAATAAAATACCGAAAGCCAGTAGTAGACGCGACCCTAGAGGGTCCCCATACATCAGAATGGACTAATTCAAATGGACTAGACACTCGACTAATGATCCGGGACGGAAACGACACACGACGGTGCTTCCCGAGTTCACAGGACTCGCACAGAAAACTAGAAAAAGGTTCGGGAACCAGAGAAGTCTGCTGCAGCCGCTGAAGTGAAGGATGCCCCAGGCGACAATGCCACTGAAATGTATCCACAGAGCTATGTAAGACAGTAGGCGGCCGGCAGTCAAGACGATAGAGTCCATCTACCTCACGACCCGTTCCAATCGTCTTCCCAGTCGAGAGGTCCTGAAATAAACAGTAAGATGGGAAAAATGAGACAGAATAGTGAAGAGATTTAGTAATTTGGCTAACTGAAAGTAAACTAAATGGTGATTTTTGTACACATAAAACAGAAGATAAGGTAAGAGCAGGATGAGGGGAGATATGACCAACACTAGTGATAGGTGTAGTGGACCCATCAGCAAGGGTGATAGACTGAGAGGGAGACGAGAAAGAGCGAAAAGAATGAAGCTGAGAAGAGTTACCAGTCAGGTGATTGGATGCGCCAGAGTCAATGATCCATGACCCTGAGCTAGATAGAAGGGTAGTGGGTGAACTACCTGGCTGGGCGAAACCTGCAGAGGGAGGACGAGAACTGAGCCGTAGACGCTGTAATTCCTCATAATCGGCACGGGATAATGTATAGGTGGAATCAGCTGGTGCAGGAACAGAAGCAGAGGGAGCGCAATCTAAAGCCGAAGCAGTAGTAGCACCCATGTGAGCCGAGCGTGCCTGACGAAGCTCGGGATGCAGGGTATAACAATGGTCAATATAATGTCCCTCGCGCTGACAGTGAGTGCAAAAAGAACGGCCACGTCCACCACCACGGCCGGCACGGCCACGACCAGAGGAGGCTCCACCACGAGGCGGGCGAGTACTGCCATCATAGGTCGCGAGAGCAGAACCATCAATAGGAACAGATATCATTGGATCACCAGGAGAGCACTGCTGGACGCGGGAGTAAACCTCAGTAAGGGAAGGAATAGCGCCAGAATCGATAATCTGCTGAGGAAGATGCATGCACTCTGGACCCAAACTCTCAAGGTACTGCACAACACGGATCTGATCCCTCTGACGGGCAGCCTCTGTGAGATCCGTGGTAAGCGGCATGTAAACATCAAGCTGCTGACAGAAGCCAACGAATTGGCTGTAATGGGTGGCAAGAGGAAGATCACCACGGCGGAAACGCACCCACTCGGAATAGGTAGAGCAGATCCGACTAATGTTTGCCACGCCAGATTAAAGAAGAGTAACCTGATCCCAGATCCGTTCGCAGTAGGCAGAAGCATCAAGGGCCCAGAGACATGAGGGGCCATACTCTGCTACAGAAGGGTACAAACAAGAGCATCCTCCTGTTTCCATCGATCAAAGGTGGGATCCGTCGTAGGAGGAGGATCACGACGAAAGACGTGGGCTTTCCCACGGGCAATAAGATACTTCTCGACGGCTGCTTTCCAAGTAACGTAGTTTGCCCCATCCAACTTAACAGTAGTGATATGTGGGAATGATCCATCTACAGAGAGAGATGATGACGAAGAAGACGCCAAAGAGGGTGTCGGACGAACACCAGGAGCCACTCCTGTGGAAGGATTGTCAAGCACCTCCTCCATAACAACAAGCAAGAAAGAAACAGACAATCCAAACCAAGACGAATAACAGGAGATAACAAAATAGGTGGGCAAACTAGGATACGCCAAGAAAGCTAGACGCGGCTCCAAGAATGACGGGCATCGACGAAGCTTGACAAGAGGGAAGCCATGAGGCACAGAGGGGAGCCACAAAGACAAACTAGAATCAAAATAGGGTAAGAGTAAGAGATGAAGATCCATTTCAAAAAAAAAAAAAAATTCCATTTCAAAAAAAGAGTAAGAGATGAAGATCTAACACATAATAACAAGGAGAAAAGAGTGGTAGGGTTTACCAAGGGATGAAAGGAAGAGGAGGAAAAATGATGGGGATTGAAAAACTTGGGGTGCGAGGCTTACCAACAAACCTAGGAATTGGGGGCTGGAGAAAAAAATTCTGGTGCGAGGCGAAACACAGCCCTGGAAACTTATTTCCAGGAAAGTGATTTTGGGGGGGTCAGAAAATATTTGTTTTCCAAGTTGGTGAGAAAATATTTTCCTTAAAAATTTTCGGGGGTGCAGATCCTCGGTCCTGGAAAAAGATTTCCGACTTGGTGGGAAAATATTTTCCTGGAAAATTTTGGGGGGTGCAAATCCTCGTTCTTGGAAAATAATTTCCACCCTGTGTGGAGAATGTTTTGGGGTTGCTGCGCGGGGGAGGAGGAACGTGAGGGACGAGGACGGAGGGCCTGGTGCCTTCGGCTCGGAGGGAACAACAGGAAAAAGACAGCGTGCCGGTATGCCTCGGATGAAACTTGGCCCGGAGTTGGGTTTCGCAGCGAGGGGTGGGGGGTGGCGGAGAAGATGGAGGCTGATAGAGAACTCCACGGATCAGTAAACCCTAAGGCTCTGATACCATGTTAGACGAAAGTTTAGACAGAGAAAATAGAATGAGTTAGGGTTTTCTCCCCCTGACTCATTTCTTTATACTAAAACATAAAGGGATGTACAAAGTCCTAAATGCCCTTAGGCTAGTTACATATTCCAACAAATGTGACAAAGTTTGTTACATTGAATAGTGTGGGAGATGAATTCAAAATCTTTAAGTACTCCCTACTTAGACAAAAGGAGTTGCTAACATTAACGAAGTTGCACATTCTTTTGCTACAATGGGAGATGAGTATAGAATCTTTACGTACTCCCTACTTAGACAAAGGAGTTGCTAACTGTATGCCGAATGGCTATCGATCACCTAGTTTTGATTGGAATCAAACCCACATTGATTGATACATTACACCTAATGTCGCTAAGATATCAGGTATAACACATCACACTCAAGCAAGGCGACTCAGATATTTCAAGAGATCCACGGAACCATGACGTGCTCACATTTGAATTGGAATGAATTCCAAAAGCTCATGAAGACTAGTGTAGCCTCAAGAAAAGAAGAGGAGAAGATTAATCAAGGGAAAATTTAGATTGTAGGATCTCTCCTGTTTAGATTGAAAGTGTTTGGCACTTAGGGAGCACCTAATTGACTTTAGACATGTAGAGGATAAACACTCCTCAAAGTAGGCTCAAAGTCCGTTGAAAATTCCCTCAAGAAATATAAGTTCAAGTGTTCAGGGAAATCACTGACGTCCGGGATTTTGTGGGACCTCTGTCTGAAACCTGAACATTCAATTTTAGATAACTGAGGGAATTGCGGATGTCCGGGAAATCCGCGAACGTCCGCCTGTAAGTTGGGCTTTTAAGTAAAAAAAGCCCGAGCATTCGCCGGATGTCCGTCTGAACATTGTTTTGAAAATAAAAAATATCCGAGCAAATGCCGGACTTCCGAGAATACGGCGGACGTCCGTGACAGAACTGGGCGTCTTTTTGGAATTTCAAACGGTACTATTTGCCGGATGTTCCGACTTCGTCCGCGACGCTCGTGAAGACAATATATATATCTCTGAAAACCCTAGATACAACTCTTAGCATGGTTTTAAATTTCAGTTTTGGCTAAAATTTCGGACTAATCCGAAACCAAAATTTCAACCGAAATCCCAAAATTTCGGGTGAAATTTGGTACACCGGCACGAAATTCCTGCTTTTTTTGGACGAAATTTAGATCGAAATTACTAAAATTTCAGGAAATTTCGTTTGAAATACTTTTACACAATAAAATCTAATTATTTTAGTATCAATTTTGACGAAATTCCCAAAATTTTCATAAATTTTGAACGAAATTTGGTAAATTTCTGGAATTTCAGTTTCGGTACTCAGTTCGAAATTTCGGATTTTGGTCGAAATTTAAAACCATGACTCTTACAACTCTTGCAAGATATGAGCCTCCATTGTTAAGCCTTAACTCTCACCCACTTCTACTTTGCCCATTGATTGAAAGTAGAATCTTCATTAACTTCTCTCTAGTGCCATTATTTTCATTTCTTTCAAGAGAGATTCATTAGGGCTTTGTGTATTGAGTGAGACAAGAGTTACTTTATAAGTTCATATTTTTGTATTAGCCTAAAGAAGTGGCAAGAGTGCTTATACTTTCTTCTACCATTTTAAAGAAGGGTTGTAACCATCAGAGAGTTTAAAAACTCGTTGTTTGTAAGGAGGCCTCGGACCCGGCCGTGGCATGGTGTCCGGAATAGTGAAGAGTGGTGTGGTTCTTGCTACTTCTCTCACTACTTCTCGCTCTTGGTAATATCTTTAACCATGCTCCTTATAATTTCAAGGTAACTAAGTTTTAGAATAATTGTTAGAAAAAGTTTCAAAAAAAGAGGATTTCATAAAAACAAGTTTACAAAACAACAAAAGTTTTATTATACCTAATTCACCCCCGCTCTTAAGTTGCCTAGTTGAATTTCACTAACAATAAGGAAGTTGCGATTCTTTTGGTACAATGTGATGGTCTCATGACCTCTACATGAATAATCCATTTTTTAAAAGCGCTCCCTGAGTTAATCATCAACCCACCCAAATTGACTCGGTATTACCTTAGCGAAGTTATCATCAGAGTCCTAGTTTTTCCCTACCAAGTCGATCAAAAACTCAGTTAATTGCTTGAGTTATTGTTACATTGATTAACCACCCTAGTCATTAACTTGCCGAGTTGACTCCTTTTTACCTTGGTCGGGTTCGCTGCCTAGTTCAAATTTTTTATCTATGGAATAACCACGATCATGGACGCTGTCACAAGTGTGGTTGTGGCCAAAGCAAAGAACCAAATAGAGCACAATCCTATCCACTTGGGTTTCCCAACCCTAGACCTTTGACCTACCATCCTCAGCCATCACAACATGGAGCTAAGATAACATGGAAAATAACTTGGAAAATAAAATCCTAGAAACTAAATAACATGGAAATAAGAATCCTAGAAACTAAATAACATGGAAATAAATGCCACTTATTTGGCCTACTATCTGCATCACTATGGTCCTTTGTGTTGGGGATTGGGTCCCGGCCAGAGTTTAAGAGTGTGTGTGCATGTGTGGAGGGAGTGCTCTATAAATAGGGTAGAGTCTCCTTCATTTTCAGCGTTTGGACTTGTAAACATTTGAAAGGGAGAAAATCGTGTGGAAGAGGGAGAAAATTCGGCATAAATTGCCGTCTGTTTCCAAATTTACATCTCTTTTCTCATGTTACTTTATCTTTGTCCATCTTGTGTGCTTGTGAAAGGATATGCGGTCAAAAAAGCTCCTCGGCAGTGATACTTGACATGGTGATCTTTACTTTCTTTCTGATTCATCTGCACGATGGTGTTTTCCATACTGACAAGACTCATAATGAAACTGACTAACAGGACTAGACACAACTGAAGAATGCTGCAGATGATTTGCTGCAGGGTGACCAAGACGGCAGTGCCACATGAATGAATCGACTGAAATGCGTCCTGTTCCAATCTTCCTCCCAGTCGCAAGATCCTGAAAAGAACACTAAGAGGGAAATAAGTAAGTGTGCAACTCGGGTCGGGTTGGGCCGGGTTGAGGCCAACCCGATCTGACCCGAGGAACCCATTTTCCAAACCCGAACCGGACCCGATCTGATTTCCAACCCAACGAGGTTCAAACCGACCCGACCTGAGGAACCCTTTTTTCCAACCTGATCCAACCTCAACCCCGACCCAACCCGAGTTTTTAAGCCTAAAAAAATAAAAAATCATAAAAAATGTCGGCTTACACTCGACCCGACCCCGATCCGAAGTCAACCCGGGTTGGGCAAAGTCAACCCGAACCCGACTTGATCCGACTCGACCTTTTTTCGGGTTGAACCCGACCCGAGTTGCACCCTAGAAAGAAGGTCACAGAACAGTTATGACAACGAGTAAGTTAGCTACCAGAAAGTAGATTACACGTAAAACTAGGAATACATAAAACAGATGAGATGGATAAATAACCACTGTGAGTCGGAAAAGTACCAACGAACTAAGAGATGTGTCCCCTATACCAGAGATAGGGCATAGAGCCCCATTAGCCAAAGTAGCTGATGTAGAAGTGGACATGGTTTTAAATTTCGGCCGAAACGTTTCGTTTCGGCCGAAATATTTTTGTTTCAGTGGAAAACGAAACAAAATTCACTGTGAGTCGGAAAAGTACTAAACTTCGCCGAAACGTTTCGGAAATTTCAGCCGAAAAGTTTCGTTTCGGTAAAATTTTGGTGAAATTTCGGAAATTTCGGTGAAACGTTTCGAAAATTTCGGTGAAGTATAAAATTTCACCCGGAATTTCGGTGAAATTTTTACAAGATTTCGTTCGAAATTTCGTACCGAAACCGAAACCGAGATTTAAAACCTTGGAAGTGGAAGTGGGCTTAAAGGGACTAAGAAGTCTATTGTTATCCGTCATGTGGTGGGAGGCTCCAGAGTCAATGAGCCATGAATTGGTGTGACTAAGAGAGCAGGATGGGTTGCTACCTTCCTTCACAAGTGTGGCAATGAGTTGTTTTCCTTTCTCTTGTAGATGCAGTAGTTGCTCATATTCTGTACGAGAAACAACCAGTGTATCAGAAGAACTAGGTGTGGAAGAGACAACCATCAAACTCGCTGTGGGAGTCCCAGAAACGTGATGTGCAGCCCCTGGGGGTCTAACTCTAGATGCAAGTCATTGCAGTAGTCGGCAGTGTGACCCTCCGTGCCATAGTGTGTACAATAACGGGATGGATCACGCCCACAACCTCGACCAGATCCACAGCGACCATGACCACTACTGGCACCGCGACCACCACAGGCACCGCGACCATAACCAGACTGAACAGCTAAAGCAGATCGCTCACCAACAGAATCATCAGGAACATCAACCCGAAGAGCTCGCTGAACACGTGAGAAAGCCACATCAAGAGATGGTAAACTGCCTCCCCCTAGTATCAGTTGTCGAATAGGAAGAAACTCTCTTCGTAGACAATCCAAAAACTGAACAACACGTAGTTCCTCTTTCTATTTGGCTAGCACAACAGGTCTGTAGAGGGCGGCAAGTAAGAATCTAGCTACTCACACGAGCCGACAAACTCAGAATAATACTCATAAACAAATCGCTCGCCTCTCTTCGATTTGAGGAGGTCCGAATAAACATCACAAATCTTCGTAAGATTGTCGGTTCTTGAGTAGAGTCTCTCTGCACGTAACCAGACAACTCTCGAGGACTCCAGAAACAACATATGACCAGCAATCTTGGGCTCCATACTCTGACATAACAGGGACTGAAGACCAGCATCCTTCTGGCTCCACTTGTCATAGGTGTAGTCTTTAGGTGATGGTGGGTCTGAAGTGATAGAACTCAGTTTGCCCTGGCCACGGAGATAAAGTTTAACAGCCTAACTCATGCAGGGTAGTTGGATCCATCAAGTTTTATCTAAGTCATGGAAGTCACAGGAAAAGGGCCAGAAATAGTAGAGGGCGTAGCCATGGTGAACAGCTACACGAAATCACAACAACACAAATGAACTGTAACACCACAACACAAAGCAATAAATCAGTTGCTATTCACCCAATCAAAGATGCCACATGAATAACCACCAGCAGATCCACCAATCTGACTAACATCCACCACCGACAAATACCAACTACGAATGATAAACATCCACCACCGACGAATACCAACTACGAACAACACCGAAAATCAAGCCACCAACAAACTATCACCAATATCACCAGACCTAACTTACATTAACAACAAGACATGTAACAAGGCACTACCGACACTACCAAAGCCAACAACAATTCTCTCAGGCATTTCATCAAACAATTGGCGGGCACTTATATCACCAGCAATCACAAAACCACGAATAAAGCCATTAACAAACAATACCAAACCAGCGACAAGCAACAACAACAACTAATCACCATCAAATCATGAACAGGTCACCAACAAAAGGATCTATAGAAGCTATGTCACAACACATGGTTCCTGGATGGAAAGCGGCAAGAACACCACGAACATGCATTTTGGGAATTGATTAGGTTGTCCATTTGGGTATGCACCATACGCTTTATATTATCATATTACACTTGTGCATATAGTGAGGGGGATCATTGCTTAAATTGTTTATTGTATTTAATGCTCATTAATATATTTGTTTAATATCTCCTGTCTCCCTAATCAATTTGTTTGCCATCACAAAAAGGGGGAGAATGTAAGCCCAAGGGTTCCCATGGGTTAATCATTCATCCTACCTTCTTGTTTTGATGCTAGCAAACCAAATTGATTAGCATTTATGGCTGATGTGTTGCTTTGAGGTGTTGTGTTGTATACAGGATTTTCATGTCATAATCGCCATTACACAACTCTTCACAACACATGGCTTGTGGATCAAGAATCAAAGGAACCAAGAGCTTGCACCTACATTGAAGACATCCTCATTCGAAGATGTTCGAATCAAGAAGCTCAACATGAAGATCCCACAAGTTCCTAGGCAAGTGTCAAGAAGGAGCTTGGAGTTGAACATGCCATGGTGACACCTCATGTACCTCAACATGCATTGAATGTTGGAGGACATGTCACAAGAGCCAAGACAAAGTTCAAGATGTTCACTCAAGCCGAAGAAGTCCAAGAAAGTGCAAAGGAGCCAAGACATTCCAAGAATACTCAAGGTTCTTATTTTTAGAATGTATCTGGAGTCCTCTTGATTTTATGTTTAAATGCACTTTCAAAAGGTTTTCAAAATTGGTTTTTATACTTAACATTTTACTTCTTTGAAAACCATCAACACACCCAAAAAAGTGTTTGAAAACCTTGGACTTAAGCCCAAAGGCCATAGCCTAAAAGCCCCTGGATTTTAAAGTTAAAATGGAATTTTACTCAGCGTCGGTCGACCGCGGGATGGAACCTGGAAATCCAGGCCATCTCAAATTTTATCTGGCCAGTTGACCGGGTCAAGCCGGGCGACCGCAGATATGTGTTTGTTTCAAAACAGAACAATCCAACATGGGTTTGGGTGGGCGATCGCCGTGGGTCGGTCGACCGAGATAGGTTTTTGGGCCAAAATTAATTGAGCAAACAGTAAGCCCTCGTCGGGCGGGCGACCGCTGTAGCTCGGTCGACCGCTGCGGTTTAGCACACTAGCTGTTGAGGCGTTTTCTGCTTGACTTTTTCAAGCCGTTTATTTACAGTTTTACCCCAAACGGTCATATTTTCAAATACACTATATATACATCATTAAAACATATCTCTATATGCTTTTGAACATTTGAGAAAGATCAAAATCCCATTTCTCTTTGAGGTTCAACTTTTCATTCAAATGCAAAAACTTCTTTGAACTTGTATTTCAACATTCTTTCAAGAGGCACTCCATAGGGCTTTTATCTTTGCTATCTTTAGGAGTGATTGTGAGCTTTCGACTTTGTAATTAGCCTATTAAGAGGCATTACGAGTTTTTTATTTAATTGTTCTTCATTTTCACAAACATGTTTATATTTTTCAACAAGTTCAATGTTTGTGATTTCAAGGCTTTTAATTTTTTTATCAAAGGCATTGCATCTTTGAAATAAGTCAACATTTTTCTTTATAAAAAATATGCTCAATTGACTGAATTTTTCATTTCTTTTCAAACATTTATTTATTTCCAATTTCAAATTTTCAATTTGAATTTTCAAATCAGAAATTAAATGTTTGAAACAAACCTCATTTGCAAAAGATTTTTCTGAAATCTCTTTTTGTCTAGAAATTGTATCATTTGAAAAGAGACAAACATTTTTCTCAAAGGTGTTTTCTAATGAAGTCCAAATATCTTTTTCGCAGATGCAATTAGAAATATTGTTAAAAATGTTTGGAGTTAAACCACAACACAATAAAATCATAGCCTTTGAGTTCAAGGAAAACAATTTCATATCACCTTCAGTGCATTTCCTTAAAAAAAAAATTCCCTCTTTAATAACATCTAAAATGTCATGATCTATGGATTTGAGATAGGCTAGCATTTGTGCTTTCCAAGCTCCATAATTCTTTCCATCAAAGAATGGAGGAATTAGGGTGGATCGGCCTTTCTCAAAATCCATAGGAATTTTCATAGATCTTTTCTCTTGTAGATTTTTAAGATTTAAAAATCTCTTTAAGAACCTAAGCTCTGATATACCAAATGAAATACAGGTGTGACAATCCAAAAGGGGGGGGGTGAATTGGTCAATTATAATTTTTAGGCTTAATTAAGGGAGATTAAAAATTAATCCATTTAATTAAGCACTAATTAGTCGAACCCTTGTTCAAATATATATATCAATGAAAGCTAGGATTTAGACTTTCTAATCATGCACATTTAGCTAACCCTTGTTCAAATGGATATTATAATACTTAGGGTTTAAACAATTTAGTCAAGTGCATTTACTAACCCTTGTTCAATTAAAAGCACAAAAACAAGTTAGGTTAGAGACTACCAATCACCACACGTGCAAGAGAGAAGGAAAAGAGACATCCACAAGGAACACAAGATTTATAGTGGTTCGGTCACAACTTGACCGACTCCACTCTTCCAAGTTTACCTCCTTGGGATCTCCCCTAAAATGATGAAGCCGTACACCCGACTCCTTCATCTCAAAAGGGAACAAACCCTTGCTTTTCCATTCTTAAGGGCCAAAGCGAAGCCCCTCGCACGAAGCCTTGACAAGGGAATCAAACCCTTGCACATGATTCACCTTTCTTCACGGGCCGTATCGGAGACTCTTTTCTTCACATTTCTTTACGGGCCGAAGAGGAGGCCCTCACATGAAGAACAAATAAAAATAAAAAACTCTCAATGCCTCTTAATAGGCTGATTACAAAGTTGAAAGCTCACAATCACTCCTAAAGATAGCAAAGATAAAAGCCCTATGGAGTGCCTCTTGAAAGAATGTTGAAATACAAGTTCAAAGAGGTTTTTGCTTTTGAATGAAAAGTTGAAGCTCAAAGAGAAATGGGATTTTGATCTTTATCAAATGTTCAAAAGCTTATAGAGATAGGTTCTAATGATGTATATATAGTGTATTTGAAAATATGACCGTTTGGGGTAAAACTGCAAATAAACGGCTTGAAAAAGTCAAGCAGAAAACGCTTCAACGGCTAGTTTGCTCAACCGCGGCGGTCGACCGAGCTACTGTGGTCACCCGCCCCTATCTGGCGCCCTATTCTATTTTCAAATTTCTTACCGTCGCGGTCGACCGGTCACATGGCGGTCGCCCGACGAGGGATTACTGTTTGCTCAATTAATTTGGCTAAAAAACCTATCTCGGTCGACCGACCCACAGCGGTCGCCCGCCCAAACCCATGTAGGATTGTTCTATTTTGAAACAAACACATATCCGCGGTCGCCCGGCTTGACCCGGTCGACCGGCCCGATAAAACTCGAGATGGCCTGGATTTCCACGTTCCATCCCGCAGTCGCCCGGCCTAGCTTGGTTGACCGGTCCTGAGTGAAATTCCATTTTAACTTTAAAATCCAAGGGCTTTTGGGCTATGGTCTTTGGGCTTAAGTCCAAGGTTTTCAAACACATTTTTGGGTGTGTTGATGTTTTTCAAAGATGTAAAATGTTAAGTATAAAAACCAATTTTGAAAACCTTTTGAAAGTGCATTTAAACATAAAATCAAGAGGACTCCAAATACATTCTAAAAATAAGAAGCTTGAGTCTTCTTGGAATGTCTTGGCTCCTTTGCACTTTCTTGGACTTCTTCGGCTTGAGTGAACATCTTGAACTATGTCTTGGCTCTTGTGACATGTCCTCCAACCTTCAATGCATGTTGAGGTACATGAGGTGTCACCATGGCATGTTCAACTCCAAGCTCCTTCTTGACACTTGCTTAGGAACTTGTGGGATCTTCATGTTGAGCTTCTTGATTCGAACATCTCCGAATGAGGATGTCTTCAATGTAGGTGTAAGCTCTTGGTTCCTTTGATTCTTGATCCACAAGCCATGTGTTGTGAAGAGTTGTGTAATGACGCACCTCAAATCAACACATCAGGCCATAAATGCTAATCAATTTGGTTTGCTAGCATCAAAACAAGAAGGTAGGATGAATGATTAACCCATGGGAACCCTTGGGCTTACAATGCACCACCAATGTGATAAAATCACCAAACAATTGCCCGGAACCAACCACAAGATAATCTCTGTTTAGAACATCAAGTCAAAGAGATAGAAGTAGATTAGGAAGGTTTAGGGACTGATTTGTATTGAAAAATTGGTTAATGTTAGTCTTCAAAGGGTTAAAGTGGGTTCACATATGGTACAACACCCTATGAGAGGAAAAAGTGGGTTTATATATATATATATATATATATATATATATATATATGTGAAAAGGTTTCTGAGCTCGAGCTCAGCCTGAGCTAGAGCTCAGAAACCATGTCTCCCATAGTTGTTTGATTTATCCAACCATTCATTGTATAGGTTATGATTAGGATTATGGTTATGGTTAAGGTTGTAGGTTATGGTTAGGTTTATGATTTGTGGAGGTTTAAAATGGATGGCTAGAAGATGTTCTATAGATTGAATGGTTAGGATTATGGTATGGAGATGGTTTGTTAGGAACATCCTATCTATGTGAGGTCCTATAAAATGAATGGGTTGGATGAGTCAAACAACTATGGGAGATGGTGTATTATGAGCTCTAGCTCAGCCTGAGCTCGAGCTCAGAAACCTCGCCCTTATATATATATATATATATATATATATATATATATATATATATATATATATATATATATATATAGAGAGAGAGAGAGAGAGAGAGAGAGAGAGAGAGAGAGAGAGAGAAGAAATGGTTTGTGTGCAGCTGCTCAGATAGCTTATCTGTGCATGGCTGCCACAAACCATGGGGGGGCCACATTTTTGGAGGGATCTAAAGCATTCATTTGGAAGCCCCTTCCATGGATAGGGTGTGTACTAAAAATCAGCCCTATAGGATTGTCCTAACCCTGCCATTTGTGGAGGGAAAAAATGGGCAGAAACAGTGTCTATCCATTTTCCCCTCCAACTTTGATTGAGTTAGGATGATCCTATAGGGCTGATTTTTGGTACACACCCCTATCCATGGAAGGGCCTTCCAAACGAATGCTTTGGATCCCTCCAAAAATGTGCCCCCCCCATGGTTTGTGGCAGCCATGCACAAATAAGCTATCTGTGCAGCTACACACAAACCATTTCCTCACATATATATATATAGAAAAAGACATAAATACCCCCAAAGTGGGGCGTGCACATATACAACCATACTCAACAGTTGATTTATCTGCAATCTCCACATTGCCATTCTCCTAGTTGTCTGTGATTGAATGCGATGGAATCTCTATAAACGAAAAAGATTTGAAGAGTCAATTGTCCTTCACAATGTAAATTCTTTGTCATAATCTTGTGCCATTTAGTACGAGGTGGTGCAATATTAGTCAGGAATGAAGGGGAATAGAATTATGATGGGATGGGCCTGAGGATGCTATTTTTAATACTAATGAGCATTCAAAAGTTGATCAATGCACCTACCTATGAGGATTCATGATAGTAGATGAGCAGCACTTATCACCAGATATAAATGGTATTATAAGTTTGTCCAAGAAGAAAAGTTTTAGGTGAGAAAAAAAAATTAGGGCTTCCCTGGCGTTAAAAAAAATAAAATATAAAAAATTACAGCTTCCCAATACCCAAAACGTGGTCCACTCATCCTAACTAATGACATCAGAGGAAATTAGAAGAATACCCATACATTAACAAACATGACTCAACAAAATTCACAAAATAATTCCTATAATTCCTCAGTTAAAATTGTTCGTACATTACAACACTATGCCTCAGACTAGGGCAATAATTCCTTAGTTAACTTTCTCCATACATTACAACACAATGCCTCAGACTAGGGCATATATGCCTATCATGTCCATCTTGCTTAAAATGCTTTGAAGACATCTTCCTCGAAATTTATCGAATGTGTTTGCTATTTATCTTGAGACATGAAGTATGCTAATCAACTTGGAAACAAACACCAAGTGGCAGTCAACGTTAATCTGTTTATTCTTTCATTGCAAACTGTTTTTTATGATATGAATTTGACATAACCTAATGTCTGTCTTCTATTATTTTTCACTGATTTCCATTTTTTCGTCCTGATTCTATTTCTTATGATATCTTATTTTCTTATTAATTATTCATTTCCCTGCAGGAATCTTTGAATGTAAAGCTAAATCAGTCAAATGCTGAAAACCCCTGGTTTGTTTTTGGTGTTTCATATCCTGGAGCACTTAGTGCCTGGTTCCGTTTAAAGTTCCCTCATTTAACATGCGGAAGCCTTGCAAGTTCTGCAGTTGTTCTCGCTGTTTACAACTTCCCAGAATTTGACGTACAGGTGCTTTGTTATATTTCTTGCATGTCTGAGTATATATTCATCAATGTACTTTTTTCATTACATTTTTCTCTCTATGCCCCCTCTCTCTTTCATTTTAATATTTCATTGCTCTCTATGGTTCCATCTTGTTGAATGGCATCCTATTTGCTTTTGTCATTTAGGCCAAGGTTTAAATTTCAGTTTCGGTTTCGGATGTAGCCGAAACCGAAATTTCGGCCGAAATTCGGTAAAAAAAAAGCAAAAAAAAAAAGAAAAAGAAGCAAATTTCATTATTGTGCCGAAATTTCGGCCGAAATTACCGAAATTTTGGAAAAATATTTAAAAATTACATTTTCCCAAAATTTTCGCCTAAATTTCGGATATAGGTGGTTTTGGTATCGGTCCCAACCGAAATCCGAAATTTTGGTATTTTGGCCGAAATTTAAAACCATGATTTAGGCTTGTAAGGAGATAACTCTTGTATGGTCTTCTTGCTGCAGATTGGAGAGTCAGCTGGCTCTGATTGTAAGGCTGCACTACAAGAAATTACTAAACTTGTGGAAGAACTACTTCATTCAGATGCAAGAGGAGTAAAGAATTTGTTTGGTGCCGCTAAGGTATGGGTCATTCTTAATAAGCAGGTGAATGTTGATCTTGTGTTTACCTCGAAACTTGGGTCGAAGCCTACATAATTTATTGTATTGAGAATTTTGCGCCTTCTAGTCTTGCTGGAGCCTACCATATGCTTTTAAATAATCATCTCCAAAACCATACTCAATCTCAGTGGAGATTTGGCCAGTTATTTCCTGCTGGAAACTTGTTTTCATCATGCCATATCTGTTAACTAAAGGAGATGTACTGCATAAACTAACATGCATAAAACTGAATGTGAACAGACACATATACATCATTAGAAAAAAGAAACTCTGCTAACTAAAGGAAGACTGGAAGAGAATGAGAGAAGAGTGTGAGGTATATAAGAGTACATGGAGTGACTTTAGACTGAGTAGGACTAAGACAGAGTATATGGAGTGCACCTTTAGTAATGTAAGGAGGCGGGGTGAGGATGTAAATATGACTGGACAGGAGGTACCTATTTTTCACTATCTTGGTTTAATCCTACATAAGGAAGGAGAGATTGAAGAGGATGTTACTCAAAGAATAAGAGCAGGTTGGTTGAAGTGGAAGCATGCTTCAGGAGTTCTGTGCGACAGTAAAATACCTATCAAGTTGAAGGGAAAATTTTATAAGACAGCTGTGAGGCCAGCCATGCTGTATGGCTCAGAATGTTGGGCCAACAAGAAGCAGTATGTGCATAAGATGAGTGTAGCGGAGATGCGAATGCTTAGATGGATGTGCGGCCACAAAGGGTTAGATAGAATTAAAGATGAAGGCATCTATAAAAAGGTGGGGGTGGCACCAATTGAGTATAAGATGAGAGAGCACCGCTTAAGATGGTTTGGGCATATCCGACGTAGGCCTTTGGATGCTCCAGTGAGAAGAAGTGACTCGTGCCAAATTGATGGAGTAAAAAGAGGAAGGGGCATACCGAAAACAAGTTAGGGTATATTAGTGAAATGACCCGTATACCCTCAATATAATGCGATACATCTAACAAACTCCATTTCAATTAAAACTGCTATTTCCAACCTAATTGAACTTCCAAAACAGCCCTGAAAATAGAAATGTAGAATACTTCCGCAGCTAAAAATTGCTGCTGCAATGATTTATAGCCAATAAAACAACTAGAATCTTCTTGAAAACCTTCAACTCTTTGAAAGAGAACTCTGATTAACCTTCATTTCTGGTAAATCTCCTTGTTTGAATATTTTTTGCACTGGAAAATTTCAATTTTTTTCTTACTGTACTGCACAATTTTCATAGAATCCTCTTAATTTTTTTTCTAGTCTTGCTGAAACCAAGTCTGGTTTTGTTTCCCTCCTACATAACTTTCTGTCCAGAATCCTCTAATTTATTGTGGTAAAAACCTTCAATTTGGAAACCTTTTGCTCCACTGTTTCCGGCCTGTTCCCATTTGAATTGGCTTGTGAGAGAAGCCAACTTTTGGAAACATTTCTGAACTCTACCAGAAAATTTCCTTTGCTTTAGCCGACAATTTGAATTTACAGCTGGCAAGCGTGAGCACGTGTTGACACCAACGTGTCTCAACTCTCAACACGTATCGACACTCCTTTCGATAACTGTAAACCTACTGCTAGACATCTTAGGCTTAATGTAGGCATGTTGACATGTTTTTGTGTTGTGTAAAGTGTGAAAAACTGTTTTTTTTTAATATTGTGTTTACCTCCGCTTTTATTATTAACTCTTATTTAACTAAAATTTGCTGTTACACCATCCCCATGTCCACCCCTACCCCCCTCAAAAAAACCTTAAACTTTAAACTAACTCTTCCTCCAATTTTATATTCATTGAATTCTATCTGTCTCTCTCGCTGTATATTGGAGACACTTTAGGAATAAAAGCTTTAGATAGGAAACAGAATTGTGAATAAAATGAATTAGTGGGTACCGAAAGCGGAAGCAAAATTTAAAACCTTGGGGGAAAGATATCAGAGAAGGGGATATGGAGATTATGGTTCATAAGAAAGTTGAAAATTGGTTGAGAAATAAAAGCTTTAGACAGGAAACAGAATTGTGAATAGAATGAATTATCATTTTTTGCCCATGAGATAGCTACAGGGGTTGGAATCAATTGGGGCGGATAGTCATACTCTGCACATGCACTGCTACAGGGACTGGAATTGAGCAAGTGAGCTTAATGTGTCTTACTATCTCTATAGGCCCCGGAAAGGCATCACTACTTGGACAAGGATCCATCAAAAAATGATTTATTGTTTTCAATTCTTATTCACATATGCCTCAAGCTATTTTAGCTGGGTATGGATGTTATGAGTATGTCATTGATACATATTTTACTCTTATGTTAGATATGGATATGCCACTTATTTTCTAGTATTTGAGTAATTTAGCTCCCAAATTTTTTTCTTGATGCCTTTTTTGTTTATGGGAAGTAAAGCTTAGTCTATATTGATATCTGTGTTTTCTAATATCCCTTGGGATAGCTCCCCAAATAGTTGGAATTTTTGTGTTAAAATTCTTTACTTTGGTCTTTGGTTGCAGCTTACAATTGATGCTGATTTTCTTTACTTGCTGGCAGATGCTGCAGTTATTGCGGTATGCAATGATTTATAAATGAATGCCATTCAAATTGAATTAATGAAAACTTTTTGTTTTTGTTTTTGTTTTTTTTTTTGAAATAAGTAATCTGTATGTTATCAAACTATACAGTTTCAGTATGGTAATCCGGATGTACTATGTTCCCCTCTTCTCGATGCGAAGAAATCTGGAAAGAATTTGGTGGTAGGCTCATCTCTCTTGGCAATCGTTACTTATATTTGAGTGGAGCATTGGCCTAATTTTCCATTTCTCACATTTTGTTTGAATTCAATATGAGTGCTGCATAGTTTTCCTTGTGTTTCTTTCTTACCTAGTGATAATCAAGGTTTAAACTTTTGGTTTTGGTTTCGGACCTAGCCGAAACTGAAATTTCGGTAAAAAAAACAAATTTTATTAATGTGAAATTTCAGTAACTTCGGCCGAAATTTTGGAAAAAATTTTAAAAAATTATATTTTGCGGAAATTTCGGCCGAAATTACCGAAATTTCCAATATTTTGGCCGAAATTTCGGTATTTTGGCCTAAATTTAAAACCATGGTGATAATGCAAATTTGTTCTACATCGAAGTCATTCACTCAAAGTCAATGAGAAAGTGAATTGATTTCTAAGTTATATATATACTGTGCCCAGTGTCTTCATGATTTCCATTTCATCCATTAACATTACCATCTAGATTTCTACTCTTACCATCCTTGGAGTTTGATGTTTTAAGTGGTCGGTTTGCACTGTCATTTTTCCACTCATATTTCTGTCGTGGGTTGGGAACCCAAACTGGGCTTGCACACTTGGTTGAGGGCAAATTATATTAATGATACATCAAAAACAATATATGTCACATAATTGATGTAATCATATATTTTTTTAACATGTTAGATGCACATCATACTTATTAACAGAACATTTAGAAGACATAACTGACCTAAAACTGATATTAGAAATCACCTCCAGTTACGCACAAGGAAGAGATGCATATTTGCCAATAATATACAACATTTTAGATATCAACCTACAGCAAGTTTGTCTTGAACAAAGCCACAAAGAAAGCTAAAAAAATCAAAAACAAAAAAACAAACAAACAAACTGAATGCCAGGGAGAAGTCTTCCGCATTATTCATAATAAATGAGATTCTGTGAGACTACAACTTATCTATTATGTTATGTGTTATTTATTACACATTATATTTCTAGCTATTACATGTATCACATAAATAATGATATATTCGTAAATGTGAAAGAGAGGGAGGTATATGTGATGCAACCGATGCCATAATGTAAAAATGAATAGTTGATCGGCATTATCATATTCTCTGGTGAGCCTTACATAAATGATGTCTTTCACACCGGAATCACCTATATCGTTAATTTTTTGTATGCCAATGACAATATGAGTTGACTTGTCACCTATATCGTTCATTTAATCTTGTACGCCAATGACAAAATGAGCTGACTTGTCCAACTTTCTTCCATGTTGAATTAATTTTTGACCGCTACATAAAATATGGATCATGGTAGATAATATGCTGGCTATTAAGCAGACTTTCATTTTTTATTTCTCTGATGCTTACTTAGTGTGTTGTGAATTTTTCCTTGTTGATCATTCTTTTAGAAAATCAAAGTCTGGCATAAATCTACCATGTCACAAATTTGAGGTCGTTAGTTTGCCCAGCTCCCCTACCAAGAACGAACAATTCAAGAGAAATATTGTTTATATAGGCATTTATATTGTGCTGCTGATGTTGAACTACCGCCATAGTTTTAAATTTCTTTCGGATTTCAACTGGGACCGAAACCGAAATTTCGCGAAACCCGAAATTTTGGATTTTCAGAAATTTCAGAAATTTAGTCGAGAAATTCATTTTTTTTAAAACAAATTAATTTTTTTTTCGGAAATTTCAGCCGAAATTACTGAAATGATTAGTTAATGCTTTTTTTTAACATGATTTCGGCCGAAATTTCGGTTTTGGCCAAGGCTGAAACCGAAACCAAAACCGAAATTTAAATCCACGACTACCACACCATTTGTTCAGGATGCATACGCTAACTATGTGAAAGATTATTACCTTGGAAGTTTTGGTGTACAAGTTCAAACTTATGATCAGCAACATTTGAAGAAAACAGAGCTTACTGAAGACAGAGGTAATCTATTTTGACCTTGGGACTAAATATTTTTGGTCAAGCAAATTTCTTTTTATGGACTATGGAACAATTCATGATTTCACAGGTTAATTAAGTGTTTTTATTGCTCTGTTTTGTTTCAGGTGATCGTTTATGGTGGTTCCAAGTTTGTACTGAGGTTGCCTATTTCCAAGTAGCACCCTCAAATGATAGCATCCGTTCTTCCAAGATTGATACAAGGCATGTCTCCGCTTACCATATTTGGCCTTCATTTGCTTTTTGCTATTAAGGTTGTTTGATTGCAAGTAATCTTTAGACACAGAACACAAACAACAAGCCAATCCATGAAACCAAACAATTCAAGGTTTTCATGGTAAAATACTGATGGAAGTAATGAAAACTCTCTCTCTCTCTCTCTCTCTATATATATATATATATATATATATATATATCTCCTCCTTTATATTTTGTTTCCAAAAACGTTTTTCTTAAATAACGGAAACTCTCTCGATTTATCTCCTCCACATAAATCTTCACCAATTTGGTGATTCCGGCTTTCTCAAATTAATTAATTAATTCTGTAAATTAATTAATCAATTAATATACACCATATATGCACTAAAGTACATAAACGATACATACAATGTAAATTCTCCGTGTAACTAGTACAATAAATCTGATCCACCCATGTGATCTATAAATCCGGGACACTGATCGTCCATGGATCGTAACGGGTAAAGCGAGTTATGAGTGGGATTGATGCAGGGATCCAATGATGATCCTGCAGAGACCAAGATGGGCCCTACTGTGACCTACACAATGTAGTCCAACTAGGGTCACATTAGGCTTGAAGTCCCCACCAGGTGACCTTGAAGATGACTGTTAGATCAACATACCTCTAATCACATCCAATGTCTATGTCCTTCCAATAATTTATTTACCGGGTTAGGTCTTACGGTGGTTGGCATCAATTAACCCCTTGGCCCACCCAATGTTATACCTTTTAATCTATCAGCTTGGGCTCGCAAATGGATTTACAATTCCTTTGAAAAACAAACATTTGTTGTCGAAAACCATTTGATAAACACTTTATCAATCCATCTGGCCATGCATATTTAGAAGGATTAGCCGAGTCAAAACTGTAAATGACTTTCCTCTTAAACAAAGGTGGAGGATTCCTTGTTGGGCATTCCTATTGATCCCATGGGTTACCCTAAGGCCCAATACTACCCGTAAGTGACCCCGAACCCGGGATGTAACGACCCAATCTGACGGGTCGCTACGAGCAACTCAACCTGTCAAAATTACCATCATTTAAAAAAAAAAAACATAGTTAGCACCATAAACCTGTCATCCACAAAACTGATTCCAAATAAATTTAGTCTTAACCACATATAATTAAAAAATGTATAGTATGAAACTCAAGATAACTCAAAGTCCTAAAATAAATAGAACGAAACTCCACTAGCAAGATAACTCAAAGTCCTAAAATAAATAGAACGAAACTCCACTAGCTCTAATGAAAAGACTCACGGGAATTGACGGATATCGATGCCTCCCACTTTTTCAATTATTCTTCAACCCACTCCTTGAACTCAAGTTTCCTCATTTACGAACGCTTCCTCTTCCACGTTCTCCTGGTGGGGGGGAAATCTGGGTTACACAGCAGTTTGTGATAGAGACGATACCAGTATTGGTTACCAATTAAGACAACAAATTTAAATAAATGTGTATAGGTTAGAATCAACGAATAAAGATAAATAATAGAAATGAATACTGAGTAGAGATATGCTGGAAACAGTAAATCCATAAGGCACAAGAATCAATTAAGGATAGTTAAAACTATAAGAACGGAATAGAAATCGAACTCTATCAACATAAAGAAATATGAAATTTATATACTACATTTCTGGTTTATCATTATTGACATATCTTTTAACCCAAGACACTCCAGCTCCCATGAGCTTGTTGTCTTTGCCCACATGGTCCATTCCGTGCAGATGTTTTCTGATAGATCATACCGCCTAGAGACTTATAATCTTTATAGGATTCCAACATCAACGAGGGAGTTGCGCGACCCTCCCAAGTTTTATATTTATTCATTTATCTTTTCTTATTATCCGGGGATGGCTCTACGGCCTCCCATCATAGGGGTGCAACTCGGGTCGGGTTAGGTCGGGTTGAGGCCAACCCAACCCAACCCAAAAACTTCAACCCCCAACCCTAACCCAACCCAACCCAAGTTTCAACCCGGCTTGGCTAACCCAACCCAACCCTACCCAAATTGATTTTTCCCTAACCCAAACCCAACCCAACCCGATTTCCCAAGTTGGGTTGGGTTTTTACTGAAATCTTAATGAAAAAAATGCCTCTTTAAATCAGTTACCCCATAAAATGCCTCTTTAATTCTTAATGAAAAAAATGTCTCTTTAAATCTTAATGAAAAAAATCGAGAGAGAGAGAGAGAGAGAGAGAGAGAGAGAGAGAGAGAGAGAGAGAGAGAGAGAGAGAACCTTGTAGGTTCTGTGGCGGAAGAACCGAAGAAGAATGAGAGATGGTCCGATGGAGGATTGGAGGCTGCTGGCTTTTCTCAAAGAGAATTAGAAAATAAGGATTTCCACTTTCTAGGTTAGGGTTTGCTTTTACTTTTTGTTTTTGACTTTTTGATAAGTATATAAAATATACACTATTATATTTTCAAGGATAGAAAATTAGAAGCTAGAAAAAACAACACGTGAAAAACTAAAAATGTCAAAAAGTAACGTGCTAATCTTATTCTTTGCCGGGATACGGGTTGGGTCGGGTTGCCTGATGCCCAACCCAACCCAACCCAACCCAACCCGAATTTTGGTCGGGTTGCCAAACCCCAACCTAGACCCGAACCCAACCCGAATTTTGTTAACCCAACCCGCCCAAAATTCGGGTTCAACCCGACCCAAGTTGTACCCCTATCCCATCACCCTTTCCCATTTACGTCTTCATTCATTCTTTCTTTATTTTATTCTTTGACTTCTTAATCTTTCCATATACATAAATGAGAGTGGTTATTGGGTTCATTTCTTATTGAGCATTAAAATTTCTAAACGACATATGCTTGAACAGTTAAACCAAGTTTAACGAGAAGTAAATAACGGCAGTACTAGAAAATAACTAATATCTAACGCCATACACAAATCTTCATCACCATTGAATTCATTGAATAACCATACTGATAAGGTCTAGCTATCACCTGCCTTGGAATTGAGAGGCGATGAATTTGGAGTCAATTAATGAACAGAACGATGTCAAATAAACCTAGGTTTAATGTTCTCACAACACACTCACATACAAGTCCCAAATTGGCCTGTTTTGGGACTCTAACCACACTTTCTCTAACACTACTTTGCTGTCCTGTTTTGGGACTAAAGATAACTTTACTTTAAATCACAAGCTAGGCCCATTTTGGGACCTAAAAATCATAAATCAGCGCGATCCAAATCTGGTCCGATTTGGACCCAAAATACTTATACATATGGAACATAATTCTGGACAGATTTGTGCTCAAATTTATGGCACGAAAACAGTACCAAATCTGGGCCTGTGTGTTCTCCAAAAACCACACACCGGCAGCCCAAAAATCTGAACAGTTTTTTGGCTCCAAAGTGGGGTACACAACACTATCAAATCATTTTTTTTTACTTATTTAGAGCTGATAAACAAAGGAAAACATATGAACCATCTTATTATATTTGATTATATAGGCCTGACGACCAAGGAGAACACATAAAAATTATTTGGTACTAATGACCTGACACACAGATATATATGTAGTACCTAAAACAATAAATACAATTACAAGGTCATTTGATCAAATACGACTGTCGAAAACCTATACTTGCAAATAAAATCGCTTGTCCAAAATGAACAGTCGAAAGTCCGTAGTTAAACATGTATAATTATAGGGGACTAATAAATCTGTGCATATATTTAATGGATCAAAGAACTGACAAGAATAAAAATTTGTATTTACAAAGTTATTTGATTCAAACGACTTTGAGATACAAGTATTGTAAAGATTATCTGGTATTGGGGTTATATACACTAAGTATTCACAATAAATATATATAGACATACACACACACACACACACACACACAAATCATTCGATCTATATCTATTTATAAAACTGATAACAAAATATTTGTATTGGAACTGCCAAAAATGTAAGAAAAATTTGAAAGTCATTTGGTTATTCTCAGCACATAGAATTGATCAAATAATGAAGTGACACTCGTAAATCATCTGATTTATCCCAACATATAAGAATGACCAAACTAGTGGTGTAAATAACCACAAGATCATTGGATTTTTTTACTTTACAGAACTGATATATATATATATATATATATATATTTAAAGGAAAATACTTATTTATGTCATAGCTATCATGCGTGCGACTATTCTTGAAAGAACATTGCCTCTATATCATAAATACCATAGACATGAACTGTTCTTGAAGGAAAAAAATATATCCAAATTATAAATATCATGCATGTGATCTTATTTTTAAAAGAAAAGGGTCACCATTAAGATCTATATCATGGATCACATTATTTCCCTTTTTTTTAAAAAAAAAACCACTTGGATCTTAAGATTAGGGTTTGTTTATTAAAGACATCATTAAATCATAAAATAACAATATACTTGGATTCGATCTAGGTTTTTTGAAGAGACTAAGTCTAATCTTTCTCCTTCTCTTTATTCTCCTATTTCTTCTCTCTCTCCGTTTTTTTTCCACTCTATTCTCTTTCTCCGTTACTGTTGGCGTGAGTGAATGGGGAGAGCATACGCGCTTGCTTTCTTCCACTATCTTTTGATTGATAAAAGACACCTAAGGTGAATCAAAGAGATATGGCAAGCTGCTAAAAACCCAATCCCTTAATCTTATCTATAAGGTATCTTAGCTATTTTTAAGGATTTAATTTTCAAAATATAAGAAAGATAAAAGAAGATGCACACAACTCAGATTTTGAGTGGTGCGCACGATTCTCCCATCAGTGGAGATCGTGAATATGACCACAATATTAGGGAACCTCCTATTTTATCTCCCAGTCACTCCTTTCTAATTGGTCAATAGTTATTCCCTATTATATCTCAATATACTTTGAATATTTTTTATCATATTCCAAGAAATCAAGCAATATCACTTATTTTTAGGTTTTAAATAAACTGAAAGTGGGCCCACACTCCATTTAGGAGTGTACGCACGTTTCCCCATAAAGGGAAAACGTGGGCCTCTGCGTCTTAATTCTAGCGTTTTGTTTTCCTTGTTTTAAGTGATATTTTCCATGGAAATTTATTTTTACGAAAAATCTTCTATCCTTCTCTCATTTAGAGAATTTAGTTATAACCTTTCAATAGCCATTGATTCTGAGATCAATGGATCTAAGTTAATAAAAGGGGAAAAAGTGACTAAATTTTTAAGATCGAGGGTTGATTAAAGATGGATCGACAATCTCCACCCTCGAAAATATGATCTAATGATCCAATGGCCTAAATCTTAAGGTTTCCAAGAGGAAGTTGAATGGCAGTCATTACACGGGACCACTCTGAGTAGACTAAAGCCATATGGTGGGCCCACAGACCAATATGACCCCTCAGGTCTTAGGACATATAAAGGGTCCTGACTAACAGTATAGCGTTATTCCTATCCTTGTCCACAAGCTATTCTGTAAATGACCCGGTTCAGTGCGTGAACCATTTACCGCACCCATTCTACCTACTTAGGGTCAACAATCTAAGTGACCGAGATAAGCCACCACCCTAACTCATTATGGAAGCAGCTATGATGCTGGTTGTGTCTAGGAAGAGATGTCCAGTCTCAACCCCAGCCGGGAACGTTTTAGGTCTGCAAAGAACTGGAATGTCATGTCTCCCCGCCCCTTAATATCTGTGAATCCACGGGTGCATAACCATTCTTACCATGCTTCCTACTCCTGTAAAGTACCCAATAGATGTCATAAAACAAAATAATGAAGGTTCAATACACTAAACAATGGCTTTTAGGGCATACTTTCTAACACTATAGGGATTACTGCCAACGAACTGGAGCTGAGGGTGGTACTCAAGGGCATTAGAATCACGTATGAAGGTTGTTAGAAAATAAGGATGAGAGGAGAAGAAGAGTGGGGGAGAAGATGGTGATATTCTCCACTAAGGAGCTCTCGCATGTATGATGTATATAAATAGCCCAAAATAGGGCAACATATTACAAAGACTACAATACCCCTCTCTTACACATGTAATGACCAAACTGTCCTTACACTCTTCAACACTCCCCCTCAAGCTGGAGTGTATATACTATGGAACTCCAGCTTGCTAGAAAGAAAATCATACAACAACTAAAAGGACCATACAACAAAAAGTACAATAAGCTCATACACAGCTTGGTATAGCACTCCTCAAGCTGGTGGTTAATGCATAATGAAAAGCATAATAGTAAAAGACAACGGCTACCATGAGAGTACAATCGTCAAGATAAGCGGCCACTAAAAAGGAACAGCTCCCCCCGAAGCAGCACCACGGCAAGAGCGATCACAATAGGGTCTCCCCTTGAAGCAAAGCAACGATGAACTAATCCACATGCCAACGAGCAATGACTAACAACGAGATCAACGATCGAACAACAGTGCCACAATAGAGAAATAGCAACGAACCACGAATAAAATACGCACACCATAGCGCGCATAGCGAACAACGGCAAAGCACGAGTATAGATAAGGTGAACAACACATCGCCAGTAGAAGAAGTCCAATCACAAGAAAGGTGAGAGGAACCAACAAAAGGACGATAGAAAATCAGCCCACAACAACAACCAACCCATGAAGGCCACACATACGTGGCCCGCAAAAACAACCAATGAACGACGGCTCGACAGCACGTCGCCTGGAGAAACAACAAGGCCGAAAGCAACGCTAACAACCGGGCATATAGCCACCACCTTCAACAAGGCCAATGCAACGCAAACGACCGGGCATATAGCCACCACTAACAACAAGGCCGAAAGCAATGCTAACGACCGAGCATATAGCTACCAACAACAATAAGACCGAATGCAACACAAACAACCGAGCATATAGCCTCAACAACGACAAGTCCGAAAGCAATGCTAACGACCGGACATATAGTCCCAACAAAGTGGATTGCAAAGTAAACCACTACAACCACAACAAAGGCGTAACACTACGGCAAGCAACTACACACACCATGTAGAAGCGCCGATAACACAAAGCAGGCATATAGCCCCAACAGTGTGGATTGCAAAGCAAACCCCGACAACCACAAATGCGTAAAACTACGCAAGGTAACTACGCATGTGTAGAAGCACCAACAAGGTGGATTGCAACGCAAACCACCACATCCAACAACAAAGATGTAAAACTACGCTAAGCAATGTAGAAGCATTAACAACACGGCTCGCAAAGTGAGTCTACCAACAACCAACCACAACAACCAACAACAAACCAACCAACCCAACCAAAGAACCAACAACAAGCCAACCAACTCAACCAATGATGATCACAAACCAACCACAACCAACCAACCAATAAACCAACAACTAAACAACAACCACTATGATCTCAACCGCGACCAATCCAACCGACAAACCAACCACAAACACAACCAACCAACATTGAACACACACCAACAACCAACCAAACAACTAACCACAACCAACCACCCAACAACCAACAACCAACCAAACAACCCTTGTCCACCAACAAACGAACTAAAAGACTAC
This sequence comes from Tasmannia lanceolata, assembly GCF_043159265.1. NCBI lineage: Eukaryota > Viridiplantae > Streptophyta > Magnoliopsida > Canellales > Winteraceae > Tasmannia > Tasmannia lanceolata. The sequence goes on along the minus strand of NW_027518697.1, from coordinate 21,719,955 downwards.
AAACAAAGACAACACCAAGACAACACTAAGACAAGATAACACCAACAACTACATACTAACACAACTACATGATAACACTCCTCCTCAAGCTGAAGGTTTGGCCTTCAACTTGCAACTAGAAAAAAGGGCTTTTAAGGCAAGACAACTCTCTTAGACATTTTATCAAACACTTGGTGCGCGTCTTTGAGATCAACAGAAAAGACATAGAAGACTATAGAAAGAACAAGACAGCAACAAAACAAGGATACAACACACTCCATCCAAGGAACTACACAAGGGCTTCAACACTTCCCTCAAGTTGAGGCCGAAGGCCTTCAACTTGCAACGAAAAGACGACCTTCAACACAATGTCCCTCTTGGACATTTTAACAAACACATTGTGTGCACCTTTGATATCAACACAAATGCCATAAGAAACAACAAATATAGAGGGATATAATAGGAATTGGGATGGAGTAAAAGGGGGATGAGACTCAAAACATGAAAGGAGAGAAATAAAGGATTTAAACCATAAAGAAAAGGGTAGAAAACTAGAAAGAAACCAACAATGGACTAAGATGTTGAAAAGAAAAGATTTATGGATTTATAATAAAAGAAAGAACAAGAAAGGGATTTATGGATGGAGAAAAGAGAAGAAAAGAATATACAAGAGGGGATCTTTTATGTTTTTTCTTTATTTGGAAAAATGGTGGATTTACAAATGGTATTTTCAAAAGCGGTTTGAGTTTAGGGGTTCACAAGATGGAGGTTAGGGTTTGAGGGTTATGGTGTTAGGGTTTAGAGAGGAGAAACCCAAAAAATCAAGGAGGGAGTCTTGTCGCATCTTCAGATGGTGTGTGTGTGTGTGTGTGTGTGTGTGTGTGTGTGTGGAGAGAGAGGGGGGGGGGGGTTCTCTTCTTGCGTCGCGTCTTCAGGTTACCATGTTGATGAGAGTGAGATGGAGTGGAAAGGACTCTTCTTTCCTCTTTCTTCAGGATACCATGTTGATGAGATGTACAAAGGGTAGGGTGTTTCTACAATCCGAAATTGACTAGAATCGTTCTCTGCACTGGGCCTTCCCTCAAACACCTACGGGGAACCGTAACTTGAAGTTCTTACTACCAATAGTTGAAGTTTCACTTGAGCATTTAGTCAAACAACAAGGGGGCATCATTGGAAGAGCCATTTTTGCAGCCCAAAACTGGCTAGAATTGTGTTAGCACTGAGGCCTTTCGTCAAACACCTGGGACATGTTGCCAATGGAGTGATCCACTCCTTCAATGTTGTCCAAAGGCAGCTCCATTTCCTCGCATTGCCTTTGTGACTTCCATAGGCCAGAGGGGACGAGAGATGGAACAAAAAGGAAAAAAATCAAGGAGAGATGTAGATAGATGGAATAAAGATGGACTCTTCTTCTTTTCCTCTTTCCTAGGGTCTTTGCTCTGATACCATGCAAGGTTTTAAATTTCAGTTTCGGGGGTAATTTCGGACCCAGCCGAAACAGAAATTTCAGCCAAAATCCCGAAATTCGGTAGAGAAGCCCAAATACTGAAATGTGGTAAATGTATTTTTGTTAAAATTTCGCCAAAATTGGCGAAATTTCTGAAATTTCTGCCGAAATTTGGTACGTTTCGACAATTTCGGGTTTCGGTCATTTTGGGTTCGGCCTTGACCGAAATCCGAAATTTCGGTCGGACGAAATTTGAAACCTTGATACCATGTTAGAAGATAAGGATGAGAGGAGGAGAAGAAGAATGAGAGAGAAGATGGTGAGATTCTCCACTAAGGAGCTCTCCCATGTAATGATCTATATATATAGCCCAAAATAGGGCAGCATTTTACAAAGACTACAATACCCCTCACTTGTACATGTAATGACCAAACTGCCCTTACACTCTTCAACAAAGGTATTTTGTCTTCTTTGGTGGTGGGGGACACCTTTAACATCATAAGGTGGATGCTAGGGAGCCAGCCTCACCCTTGGAGATTCACCCATTTGGTGGACGAGATTCAGGACCGCGTGGAGTGGGGGTGTTCCCGGTTACTTTCCGGCATGCGCGAAGTTCTGCCAACAACGATGCAGATAGTTTAGCCCGGGCTCGTGTTGGTATGCCCCGATTGGAGATTTTTCAATCGTAACACCTAATTTTTTTGTCACATTGTATACCTTTTTTTTAATTCAATTGTGTTAGAAGAAGAAGAGGAGATGAGAATGAGAGAAAGAACGAGTGAGTTGAGGATAGCTCCCCCTCACTAATGTATTTATATAAAGAGAGAAGAGTACAATGACCACTATGCCCTTAGGCATCAACAACACACATACACATACTTCTAACACGCCCCCCCCAATCTGGATATATGCATTCCTAGCTTGTTACAATTATCACTTAATTTATCTTTGCTCAAGGGTTTGGTGAAGGTATCAGTCAGTTGATCTGCTGACAGAGTGAAAGTAGTGCATATCTCGTCCTGTTGGATCCTGTGACGTATGAAATGACAGTCCACCTCTATGTGTTTGGTACGCTCATGAAACACTGGGTTGTTAGCAATGTGGATAGCAGCTTTATTGTCACAATACAACTCAACTGAGGAAGATGATGAGAATCCAATCTCAGATAGAAGGGAGCGCAACCAGATAAGCTCACGACTAGTATGTGACATAGCTCTATATTTTGCTTTAGCACTCGACTTGGATACAACATTTTGTTTCTTGCTTCGCCAGGACACTAAATTACCTCCAACAAAGGTGCAATATCCAGTAGTGGATCGTTTATCAGCCGGTGACCCTGCCCAGCCAGCATCACAAAATCCTTCAAACTTCATATGGCTATGTCTTTTGAAAAGTAGTCCTCTCCCTGAAGCGCTTTTCCAATATCTAAGGATCTAAATCACAGCCTCCCAATGGGAGGTACGAGGAATACTCATGAATTGGTTGACAACCCCCACGGCATATGAAATATCTAGGCAAGTGACTGTGATGTATAAGAGCTTCCCAACTAGCCATCTGTACCTGTTTGGGTCTTCTAACAAGTCACCCTCTTTTGGAAGCAGCTTAGTATTGGGGTCCATGGGAATAGTAGTTGGTTTCATAACCAAGGATCCAGTCTCGTCTAGTAAATCTACAACATACTTCCGTTGTGAGAGAGAGAGAGAGGCTACTATCAGAGTAAGCTACCTCAATCCCCAAAAAATATCTAAGGCGACCAAGGTCTTTTGTGGAGAACTCTTTTTGTAGAAATTCCTTCAACTTTTGTATACCACATGTGTCACTCCCTGTAATGATAATATCATCAAAGTAGACTATGAGAAGGACATGGCCAACACTCGACTGATGACTAAATACTGAGTGCAACTCCACATTGCTTCATGCCATATCTCATGAGGGCATCACTGAACTTCCCAAACCAGGCTCGAGGAGATTGTTTGAGACCATACAATGATTTGTGAAGCTGGCATACTGAGGAGGACATCTCCCCCTGAGCAACAAACCCAGGAGGTTGCTCCATATACACCTCCTCAGCCAAGTTGCCATGGAGGAAGGCATTTTTAACATCCAACTGATATAAGGGCCATCCGTGGTTGACGGCAAGAGAGATGAGCACTCACACAAAATGAAGTTTAGCAACGGTAGAGAATGTTTCGGTGTAATCAACTCCATTAGTCTGAGTGTACCCTTTGGCAACCAAGCGCGTCATAAGGCGCTCAACTGTTTGGAAAATATTTGATGGCATAGACCCATCGACAGTTAACAGGTTGTGCACTAGGAGGTGAAACGACATCCTGTGTATGATTGGCCTGGGTGAAGGGCGGCCTTCTCACTGTCCATAGCAACACGCCAGCCAGGGTGAGCAAGAGCTTTCTGCACAGATTTAGGCAGAGAAATAGACGACAATGATGAGACAAAAATGCGAAAAGTAGGAGTTAGATGATCATAAGAGATAAAGTGAGATATGGGATGGGCAGTTCTACTGGAACGAGTCCGTGATGCAATATGGGAGTTGCTAGCCACATTGAGAGAGGGAACAAGAGGCTTCTGTGATGAATGAGCTGGGATCACCGGCTGAGAGGATGATGGCTCGGGAGGAGGGTTGGGGGCATTTGGCTGCTGTCGGTACTGATAAACATGTATAAGAGCTGAAGAAGGAGGAGGAGGAGCTGAGGAATCAGGAGTAGGAAACGAAGGCAGCGGCAATGGTAAAGAGGGTGAAAAGGCAGGATAAGGTAGAACAGGAACATGAAGAGGAATCTGAGGTTCGGGTACAAAGGGACTACTCTCAGCTGGAGCAGTAAAGGAGGTAAACTCAAAGAAAGTGACGTCGGCGGAAACAAATAGCCGGCGAAGTCGAGGACTGTAACACCGATAATCTTTCTAGGTACGAGAGTAGCCCATAAATGCTCCGCTCAAGGATCCAATTTATCTAGCCCTGGGTTAAAGGTGTGAACAAAGCAAACACGGCCAAAGACCCGTGGGGTAGGAGGAAAGGGATCACAGTGAGGATGTAAGATCGAAAAGGGGGATTTGCCATCAAGGACTGAGGAGTGAAGCCGATTCGCCAAAAAATTGGCGGTAAGGATGGCATCGCTCCAGTAGGCTTTAGGAACCCGCATATGGAAGAGAAGAGTGCGGGCAATATCAAGCAAGGACCGGATTTTGCGTTAAGCTATACCATTCTGCTGGGAGGTGTAGGCATAAGAGGATAGGATAAGAACTCCTGAAAGCCATTAGAAGCAGAAAAGTAACTCTGGAGCATTATCGATACGCAAAGATTTAAGACACCTGTCATATTGAGTAGTAATCTCGGCATGGAAAGTATGAAAAGCAATAAACACTTGAGATCGATCCTTAAGGGGAAAGAGCCAAGTCATGCGGATCAACAAAAATGAGTAAGTATCGATAACCTAGAAGAGACATAGTCCGGGAAGGACCCCAGACATCATAGTGGACTAGCTCAAATGGACGTTAGACGCAACTAAACCAGCCTGGGCGGGAAGGACGTACGATGGTGCTTCCCAAGCTGACAGGCCTCGCACTGAACGGACTGAGGAGGGCCAGAGATACTAGAGGACTGCTGAAGTTGCTGAAGAGAAGGGTGGCCGAGACGGCAATGCCATTGATAGGCATGAGCTATGCAACACAGCACGAGCAAGATCACAGTCAAGGTAATGGAAACCATTGGCTGCACGACCACACACAATCGTCTTTCTAGTGGAAAGGTCCTGAAAGACACAATGAGAGGCGAAGAGAGAGACCGAACAATGATGAGTTTTGGTAATTTGGGTCACAGAATGTAAATTAAACGGCGACTTAGGAACATATAGGACCGATGACAAGGTAAGACTAGGGTGGGGAAACTGTGCCAATACTAGAGATGGGTGTAGAAGCGAGCTGAAGGGGCTGAAACGAGCGAAGGGAAGCCGGGTTACCCGTTATATGGTTGGACGCCCTGGAATCAATAATCTAAGAACCCGAGGTAGTAAGATGAGAAGCAGTAAGATGAGAAGCAAGGGGACTATTGGGTTGTGCAAAAGGGGCAATATGGGCTTGGCGATGTGCACACAGGCGCAAAAACTCATCATAGTCAGAATGGGAGATACAAAATGGTCCAGTGGAGGTGAAAGACAACCACCGCCATGGCCAGAAGATCCATCACCAATATACGCACCAAGAATAGAAGCCCCAATCAAAGGGGCAGGAGTCAGCAATGGAAAGGGAGCCGAAGGCGGAGAAGTCGATCCTGTAGAATGAGGGGATTTAAGATAAGGATCCATGATTATAGAAATATAGAGACACCCTCAAGCACAATATGGTAGAGGATAAACAAGAGAAAAGTGGAGAACCATACGACGAGCCCGGCCATACTAGCGTAGCTTCGACGAAGAGACAAAGCATAAGAAGACATATGATCACTAGCCATGAGGAGAGGAGATGTTAGGAGATGAAGGGAGAGGCACAATAGCTCACTCAGACATTTCAGTAAACACGTGGTGTGCACCTTTGATAGGAAGGAAAGGGTAGGAAAAACAAGGAAAGGGGAAGTAAACAATGAGAGGAAAAGGAACTTAGAAGGGTCTCTTCTGACAACAGGCACCCTTGATCCGACAACAGGCACCCTTTATCTGCCCTAAAATGAAAATGAAAAAAAATGAAAATTCCCTAGTTTGAACCTGCTCCAAAATGAAATATTAAATATTAAATAATAGGATATTGGAATGAAAGTCCCTTTCTCACATTCATTCTCCATTGCATTGGTGGAACAAAACTATCTGATGTATCATTATGAAAATATTTGGTACATGAAGCCTCTGATATTTATATCTATGTCCATATCCTTTTAAAAAAAAAATATCTATATCTATATCGATATCGATATCGATATCTATATCTATGTCTATGTCTATATCCTATATGAATATAAACTGGTCTTTTTCTGGATTAGAAAAAAGGTATTGAAAAAAAGATTGTTCTTGTGACTCTGAATAAACGTTTCCTCGTGGAGGAAAGAAATAGTGATTTATTTCGATGGAGCATACACTAACAAGAAGATTCAATCGGAAATATCGACAAATTCTTGTGGGGTCGAAGGAAATAAAATGAATAAAAGTCCGCTTCCACTGCTACAATTTCATCTCCATCAAACTTTAATATCAGAATAGCTGATAGACATGATTCAATGGTCAGGTCCACTTACATTTTATTTTCTTGGGATTCAATTTTTTATCACACTCATTGTAAGTTTGAGGTATGCTATTGGCATGGTTTTAAATTTCAACCGAAATCCAAAATTTCGGTCCGAATCGAAACCAAAATGACCAAAATTTACCTCGGCAATTTCGGAAATTTCGGAAATGTTGTTTTTTATCTTGTTTACAAGATTTCAGCCGAAATTGCTGAAATTTCGGTACAAAAAATGAAATTTCGTTTTTTATTACCGGATTTCGGCCAAGGTCAAAATTGGGACCGAAACTGAACTTTAAATCCACGGCTTTTGGATTTCCTTTGCATGAAATTCGGTTTTTCGTGAATCAATATTTTGGGAAATACACAATCCTATGATCCTCGATACTAGTGTAGGCCCAACGCGGTGTGTCCGACACACTATGATATCGATACTCGGATACTTCATGGATATTTCTGTTCATCATTATAACTATAATGTTTAAAACATGTCACTATCTTCGTTTTAACTATAATGTTTAAAACATGTCACTATCTTCGTTTTAACTATAATGTTTTTTGCTTGTTAATGTCACATATTTGCAATTATAGTTATGATATTTTATTTATACATGTCCTGCGTCTTATCTCATGGTATGTTACACGCGCATCCGTATCCGTGTCCTAGAATTTGAAACACTACTCCGTTCCCTTGTCCATGCCCATATCTCTATCTGTATCCGTATCTGGTTATCATCGACACAGTCTCTCCAAATTAATATTTAGAGTATGCATTCAAAATTTCATACAATTCGTCTTGCAGGTACAGAAATATTTAGTGTATGCCATGTCTTTCCCTCTTTCTAGAAATAGCTTTCAAGTTGAACTATTTCTTGCTCTTTGCCTATTGCTTATAAGTTATAACGAATGTTGGATGTTGGAACGTTTCATCCTCTGTGTCTTTTGCTCCCATTCTTTGTTTCTCATTTAAGTATCCTTCCCAAGGTTACCTGGAACGCGGTTTGTTCCGGTACGCGGTACGGGAACGGGTACGGGGTACGATGGTAGTCCGGTATGCGGTACGATGAGGGTGTATATATATATATATATATATATATATATATATATATATATATATATATATATATATATATATGAGAAAAGGGTTTCTACACACGTGTAGATAAGTTATCTACACACTAGCTTAAAATACAATGGAGGGCATATTGTTTGGGTGATCCAAACCATTCATTTGATTGGCCCTCAATGGAGGGCATATATATATATATATATATATATATATATATAAAATTTCATATATTTTTACAAGAATGTCATTCCATAGTACACACTACACACATTTAATACACAAAATATAAAAACCTCGTGTATGTCATACATATTTTTTCAAAAAGAAAGTTCCCGTTGGAATATATGAATATCCTTTCATAGTCCATACTACATATTTAATAAAAAAATAAAAAAACCTCATGTATGCCCTACATATTTTTTTCAAAATAAAGCTCTAGTTCCAATTCAACCCAAAATATATAAAATTTGTAGCTCTCTCCATCTCTCTTCTAGTCTATATGCATCTCTCTCTCTTTCTCTCCCGCGGGTCACCGCGGTTCGTCATTTTTGGCGATCCGAGTCGTTAGTGAACCACGTTTCGGATCGTGCGACCCCGGATCGCGGATCGGAGGGCGGATGGTGAATCCGGTAACTATGATCCTTCCTACACTTTATCTCACGATTACATCACATCGTCTAAAAGGTGGATTCTGCTTTCATCCTTCCAAATTACTTAAGCCAAATCCTACACTTATTTTATTCAGTTGAACTTACAGGAGTCTTATTCATTATCTGCTTAATATTTTCAGTTACTATATATTATTAGTAACGATCTTTGATACCAAGAATTTATACATTCATTGGTCCATTAGAAAATAATGTGTAATTCTTGCTTTTGCTTAATATTTTGCGTAGGCCAGGTAACCCTCAACAGTTTCTCTGTTATTTGTTTATTATAGATACCATTTGGACCTTTGCAAGAATGTCTTTGGAGAAGGCATCTACCCTGATGTGGACATGACAAACTTATACTATGGGGGCACAAAAATCGCTGGTCTGCACTTTAATCCATTTGGACATTATATTCAAGCATGATATCCTGTATCTATTTCTGTACCATTTGTTGGAAACTTATTATGTTTGCTGAATCATTCCATCATACCCTTTTCTTGCAAACTTTTCCTTGTTTCTTTTGCTGAAACTTTTGAATTTGTAGAAGAAATAAAATTTTTATTTTCAGTATATTTTTCAGAGCATTTATGTGTGACATTAATTCTACAATAAAACTGGAAGAGTATATGGCATGGATTTTGAGTCTTGATATAGATTGTAACAGTTCATCATTTTTTGCAGTGGGATTTTCTAGGCAATTTCGCGGAAGGCCATTTTGGAGCTGAATTTTGCATGAGAGAACAACCATCTCAGATGAGTTAAATGAATAAGACAAACTCTGCTGAAAAGTGCGCATGCGAGGCTGTTCTCTAATGCAAAAGTCAGCTGTGAATTGGCTTTCCACGAAATTATCTAGCAAATCTCTTTTGCAATAGGTTACTAGTTAAGTTTTTCTGTGCATTTATAGTACTCCTCAAAGGGTGCTCTTTTATGTTGAGCGAAACCTTTGGGTAACATTAGTGCTGTTAGAAATAGTCCACCAACCCTCGCTAATGTTATTTTGGTCATTCATTATTTTATTTATATAGAGCATCTTGTATTATGTGTGAAGAACCTTTGGATAGCCTTAGTGTTTGCTTGAAATAGTCGACCAGCCCTCACTTTTAGGTCATTCAATATTTTATGTATGTAGGCCATCTTGTATTATAGCCGACCCCAACTAGTTTGGGACAAAGGCTTAGTTGAGTTGAGTTAAGAACATCTTGTATTATGTGTGAAGTGAATTGAAAAGCAGTTCTTACTCATTCAATATGAATTCTGTCTTCTTCCAAAAATTTTCCATTAGAGTAGAGTTAGTTTTGAAATTGGCCATTTGATCAAGAAGCAAAGGTGAGGAGAGAATCTTTGTGAATTAGATATGCTGTTCTCTTGTATTCTCATTCTCTCATCTCTTCTTTGTTTTCATCCTCTCCTCTCAGTCACTTTACAGAACCCTAGATCTCTTGGATACAACGGTCTCATCCTATTTTTTCTTTCTAAAAATCCTACGTCCATCCTTTCTTTTCAAACATCTCTTCTTCTCATGCATTTTTCTCTTACTTTCCTCTCTACCAAAAAAGCTTTTAGGGTTCCCCCTCCCCTTTCTGCTACACCGAATGACTCTCCTATCTTTCCTTCATAACATGAGCCTGCTTAAGTGAGTTGACATTAGCATATTACTTAAGAGAGCCTTTAAAACTAGAACCAACAACCAAAATCTTCACCCACCCATATGTATATTTCTCTTATATATTTTCTCTCTTCCTAAAATGCTTTTAGGCTTTTGAACCCTACCCCGCACCCCACCCCCCTCTCCTCCCCATTTTCCCTTCCTTCAATCATTTCCTCCCCCCATACCCATCCCAAACATTTTTTTCCTTTCCTTGCTAACTTAAGTGAGGCACATTAGCATATTAGTTAAGAGAAACTTGTAAAACATAATATGAGCCACGATAGCGAGGTGATAAATGATCAGAGGACATAAATTGAGAAATAGGATGAATTGTACAGGAATGTTTACCTTTGAAAGTGCAATTGGAAGATTCAAAGGAGAACTATCGACGGAAGCATGGTCACAAGAGTTGTAGAAGATTGCTTGAGGAAGCTTTGGAGGAATACTGGAAGAGTCCTTAAAGTTAGAAGAAGCAAGTTTGCTCAATCGGAAGAGGAATTGTGGAAGTGGGCATAAATGCATTTATCAGGTAGAAAAATTTGGAGAATTTTTAAAGTAACATTTGGACATACAAATTGCCTTTTCAAGACTAGACTGTAATACTGATAATCAGAGATTGGAATTTCAGTTTCGGTTTCGGCCTCAGCCGAAAACGAATTTCGGTGGAAATTTCGGTTTCGGTTTTAAATTTCAGTCCAGCTGAAATCCGAAATTTCAGTATTTCGGCCGAAATTTAAAACCATGCTGATAACTACAATGAGTATGAGAATAGCCCAAGAAAGTACACTTAACTACCCGAGGATCAAGTTTATCTACCGCTAAATGAAGCAGCTGAACAAATTTATGAGGAGGCAATGAAAAAATTGAACCATGAGGAAATGAGACAATGAGGAGATTTGCCATGGAGGACAGAAGACTGCATACAGTTGATTAAATAACAACCATGGTTTTAAATTTCGGTTTTGGTACCGGTTTCGGACCTCACTGAAACCGAAATTTCAGGAAAATAATAGAAAAGTAAAAAAAAAATCGAGAATTTTGGTCTAATTTCCTTAAATTTCAGACGAAATTTCGGTCGAAATAAATTTCTGATTCGGGTATGTGTGATTTCGGTTTCGGTCTCAACCGAAACCCGAAAATTCGGAATGAAATTTCGGATTTCGGTCGAAATTTAAAACCATGATAACAACTAGTAAGTACAACATCACCCCAATACATTTTAGGAACATTTATATGGAATAAGAAGGAGCATGCTACATCAAGAAGATGACGACTTTTATGTTCAACAACTTCACTCTGTTTAGGAGTGCGCACACAAGACGTTTGCTGTAAAATGCCATGTTGTTCATAGTAAAATTGAAATTGCCTAGACATGTATTCCTTTGCTTAGACACATATTCCAAATTTTTTTTTTACTTCCATATGAAATGATTTGAAAATAAATAAAAAAATTCAAAATGATCTTTCATCAATTAAAGTCATGTCATTCTTGAAAAATGATCCTCAAAAGTATCAAGATATCTGAATCTGAATAAAATTGTAATACAACTAGGATCACATACATCAAAATGGATATACAAAAAGGAATTGTTCTATGATTGTCTGGACAAGGTGGAAATGGCACCCATTGATGTTTAGTTAGCTCTGACACTGATTACGAAGAGGGAACCATTGCTTTTTAAATCTTCAATGATGGATGTCGTAAACGGCAGTGCCACTAATAAAGTGAAGCATCGGGTTGAAGAACTTAGCTTTCAAAATGAGCATATCATGAAGTGAGCTTCCCATCCATCTAGGAAGTTTTCAATTACTATGGTACATACTTCCATCCTCATAACATTCACCAATCATCTTCTTTGTCTTGAGATATTGAAAGACAATAAATATAGAAAATGATTGAGAATAAGTTTTGTAATGACTGCGATTAACTTTTCTTTAATAACCCTAAGATTTAGGCTTTGGATCGATGGATCTAAATTTCAAGACTGAATTGTTAGAATTTTTAAACAAAATAATAAAAAGATTTGAAAAGATTTTGGAGGGAAGATTCAAATTATGTTTCCCTCTCTTGTTTTAAAGCAAAAGACTTGCATATGTGGGGACTTGAACCCAAGACCTTGGTGAATGTGCTTGTGGTGTGTTTTCAAAACAAGAAACGTTTATGTCTTTTAATGGTAATTAAGAGAGAAACGTTTTTGTCTTTTAATGGTAATTAAGAGAAACGTTTTTGTCTTTTAATGGTAATTAAGAGAGAAACGTTTTTGTCTTTTAATGGTAATTAAGAGAGAAACGTTTTTGTCTTTTAATGGTAATTAAGGGAGAAACGTTTTTGTCTTTTAATGGTAATTAAGAGAGAAACGTTTTTGTCTTTTAATGGTAATTAAGAGAGAAACGTTTTTGTCTTTTAATGGTAATTAAGAGAAACGTTTTTGTCTTTTAATGGTAATTAAGAGAGAAACGTTTTTGTCTTTTAATGGTAATTAAGAGAGAAACGTTTATGTCTTTTAATGGTAATTAAGGGAGAAACGTTTTTGTCTTTTAATGGTAATTAAGAGAGAAACGTTTTTGTCTTTTAATGGTGATTAAAAGAGAAACGTTTTTGTCTTTTAATGGTAATTAAGAGAGAAACGTTTTTTTTTTCTTTTAATGGTGATTAATTATCCTCCAACAGTCAAATTCTCATCTATATTAATGGTAATTAAGAGAGAAAAGTTTTTGTCTTTTAATGGTGATTAAAAGAGAAACGTTTTTGTCTTTTAATGGTAATTAAGAGAGAAATGTTTTTTTTTTCTTTTAATGGTGATTAATTATCCTCCAACAGTCAAATTCTCATCTATAAAAAGAAGAGAACAGCACCATTGGAGATATAGTTTTTACAGAAAACATCAAAGTTTCTGCTTGTCTTCTTCCTTTCCTCCGTTCTGATCTGAGCACAGTTCTACGGTGATTCTGGGTGGACCAGTCAGCGAGTGCACGTGGACTGGAGCCAACTTTGGCTGTTTTATCTTGGAGCGTCACACAAAGTTGAATTATTTCATCAATTTAAAACCCTTGTGTGCGTTGAGACTTTTCAACCCCTTATCAATTCTTTACATCGACTTAAAAGAACATGGATATGATTTTATCTTCAGGCTGATTCCCCTCACACTTTCACTTAGAGGCCGTCCCAATATATACATCCGAGGTCTTTACAAGGCAGGTGATACCTAACTTTGCTCGTATGGCTTTCAATTTATCCAACAAGAATGGTGAAGTATTCGATTTATATTGATTCTAAGTTATTCTATAAATAAATGAAATTATGTCTTTTATATTATATGTTGAAATGGATTCTGAATTCTGATAAAAATATTCAGTTTAAATTGTATTTCTTTTAATCATATGAAATAATGTGGAAGCCATATGTACACTTAAGAAATACCCAAAGAAGAAATGGGAAGGGTGATGGGAAGCCATTGAGCTATCCCCGTAAACAAAGGTATACAACTTGGGAGAACCGTGCAACTCCAAGTTGATGTCGGAATCCTACGGAGACCAAGAGTCCCTAGGCGGTATGATCTATCGTAATAAGTCCCCGCGGAATCGACCGTGTTGGCAAGGGCAACAAGCTAGTGGGAGCTGGAGTGCCCTGGGAATTAAATTAAATCGTTATAATGAGAACGTAACGGATTTGTAATTATTCTGGTTGTTAGTTAATTATTCTCGTTCAGTTCTCAGTAAGTTGTTCACTTTAAAAATGATCTTCTTATATTTAAATTTGCAAGTAGTTGTATTTCTTTAAAATGAATTCTCTTATTCTGGTTTAGAAAATCTCTATAAATTATCATGTTGGAAAAGTATTTGTTCAGTTTATTTGAATTGATAAATAAATATGGATCTTGATCTGTTGTTTAGATTGAACTATCATACCTGCCAGGTTACTATCACTCTGCTTGACGTTGTTTTCTCCCCAGGATTAGAGGATGCCCACGAGGGTGCGTTTGCGCACAAGGACGTTTAGGAGCATAGAGCGATGGGAGAAATAATTGAAATGACGATACTTTCGTCGACGTCTCGGTTTTATTTAAGAAATTTCTAGTTTGGATTTTATTTAGTAGAACATGTTATTGAAATGTCGATGTTATTGTAAGGAACATTTTAGTTATGGAATAAGAATGGCAGTTGTTTAAGTTTCATAGATGTTTGTTTAAAAAAAAAATTATTGCGAGTATTTTGACAGGTGTTTGCTTGTAGCGATCCGGTCACGGGAATCGGGTCGTTACAAGTTTGCTAACTTGCATGAGATTGGAAGGAAACTTGGGAGCATTTAATATAGAAGACAACAAAATGTTGGAACTGAGATGATCAATCCCAATTCCAAAGTCTTTTGATACAAATACGCAACAATACCAGAAATAGAAGATATCTTTAGAGATGAAAACATACTTAGTTACCACTAATATTATTAGATGCTCGAGTCAATCGCCAAAGGAGCAAAGTACATAGAAAAGAGCAAAGTTGTTCCTGCATTGGCAAGTGTGGTTATAGAAGTTGAAGGACCTTGATGTTTTCTTTTTGAAAATTGTAGCCAATATTATTCAAAGAAGAAAGACCGAGATGGTCGATACAAAGGAAATAAAGAGTAAATACATCACAAACTAAATACAACCAAATGTCAAAGGGGAAGGGAATCAAACAATTCTAGAGATTTTTAGCAATGCAGTCCGCCACTTTGTTTGCACTGCGATGGACATGTAGAAAGACTATTGACTTAGATCTTACTCAGTCAAACATCTCATCAAACAGCCTATCAAATCTCCAAGGCGGTTTTTGAAACCTCTTTAGCCACCGTATTAGATTTAAAGAATCCCCTTCTACCTCCACGTTGGTTATTTGATCTCTAACCGCCAATTTCAACCCCTGATATACTGCTCTCACCTCCGCTTCCGTCGCATCCGCTTCACCGATGGGACCGGCAAAGGCCCATACAACCTTCCCCAACTCATTTCTCAGCACTCCCCCAACCCGTGCCGGGCCGGGCCGGGATTCCCTAGGCTAGGACCTTGATGTTGTGGCTGACCTTTAAGTAGCTTCTGGTATTAATTATGAGGGTGACAATATTACCATTAGGGTCCGATTGTTGTAAGGAGGAGGTATTAGTAGGCAACCATGGATTCGAACCTTTTTCATTATATGATACTTGATTAGCTGATACTAGTTTACCATGTAAATCCCAAAGAAAATCAATGGTATGTTTGGTCAAGCTACAATGTGTATAGTGATGCAAGTTCCCGTGGAAGTGTTCGTCGATCTTCGATTCCTATTTTCAGCAGAGGTACGAACCAGATTTGAAAAATCTGATTTATTTTCTTCTTTTTCTTGATATTTTGGATGAAAAATGGTGGATCTTGATCTTGCTACGTGCGTGGAGACGCAAGAAATCAATCAAGTGCGGAGAATGATGGTGGATCTTGCATTCAACAATACAAAATAAAAGATGGAAGACAAGGATAAAAGATTAGAACACTAATCTTCAATTTCCTAATCTCAAGAAAAAATAAGGGATAGATGAGAAGAGAAAACTCTCTCAAATCTCTCTCAAAAGAGAATCTCTACACAACTCAAATCAATCAATCAACCACTACAAATGACAGGGAAGAGACTTTATATAGGCAGCCCCCTAATGCAACATGAAATATCCAAAATACCCCTAATGTAGCTGAGATTTCCCAAACTATGCCTACTAGTGTAAAATCAAACTCCTCTTCTTGAAAGAACTCGTCCTCGAGTTCCCCACCAGCCTCGCCGTCGTGGTAGTCCGCCTGGGTCAAATATGTAGATAACCCACTCTAGTAGTAGAAGTAGGAGGTCGTCAAAATCAATCCGCCGCACGTAACTCAATAGAAGTAAACCATCCCGACAAGTGTGGCGGAATGGAAGAGTAATATCCTGTATCAAATCAAATATCGACTGGCAATAGCGGAGAAGTAATGGAGTGACATGCGCATCTATGGTCTCGTCTACAATGATTACCTGCAGGATCATCTTAACATGAACTACATCTGCCAATATCTCCTCAGTAGCTGTATGGCTATATGTAACGTCTGTGTCATCATGCCCCTCGTGTGTAACATCTGGAACTGTAGGCATCTCATCTGCATCACATATCACGGAAATCTGTGTCAACTCCATAGATTCTGTATCTCCAATCTCGGCAATAGGCTCAGACTAAGTATACTCTGGCATAACCACCATATCAGTACCACTGTCGGTCTCATCATCACCAACAATAGGCGAATCACTAGCATCATCATCGTCGCTATCGCTAAGCTCAATACCATCTGTCTGGCTCTAAGATAACAACCTCCTTCACCGTATCCCGACACTTTGTCTGTCTGTCATCATCGTCAACAGTAGTAGTAGTAATATGTGAAGGTGGACATCGAGTTAAACATCTCCATATATCATGGTCAAGCATGCCACACCATATACATCTCACTGGCGCTCTGACAGTAGTAGATGGATGACAACGTGTCAAACCAGTGGTGATGGTGATGGTGATGGTGATGGGATAGACTCTGTCACTTCAAACGAGGATAATAGTACGAAATCAGCTCAAGCTCAAGTACCTTCCTCATCTCCTCCCATTTCCAGATCGGAGAATCGTCAATCTCTCGTCGAAGATGTAGTAAGCTACGCCCCCATGTATGCGCCTCACCGCGGAATCTAGAAGCGGTCAAAGGTACATGATGATCTGGATGAACTCTCTGGGCCCAGAAAACCTCCTCAACATTTTTCATCCAGTCAAAGATCTCCGCGTCTTCCATTCCCCAATAGAACTCAAGGATCTCCATTCGTCTATCACTATACCAGCGTGAAGTGTGTCCAGGGAATGCTCGATAGATAAAATCATAACCAAAGTCATCCTCTTCATGGCCAATCCACTCCCCTTCTTGAAAAACTGGTGTGAAAGGAATGGCTGTACATTGAATATTCGAATGCTTGTTCATTTTTTGCGCAAGCTTGTTCCAAGGCTATTAAGAACAGAACTTTTCTTATGATCTGGACGCAATGTTTACTCAATATTCGAATAGGAGTCAGTTGGCTTATGGCTCAGAATCAGTGTTTAATTGGAATACTATCCAAGAAAATATAACTTCTGCTCCATTCCAGTTGATGCATGTCCACCACCAAAGTCTATTAATTCTTCATAGAAGATGTGCATGAAATTTCAAGATGGAGAATGGTCAATTAGAAGCTTCCAAGTTTTAATATCTTTCCACTATTTTAATGCAAGTATCATAACTCTTTGAATACAAGGTCTATCAAATATCCCAATTTACCTTCCAAACCTTCAACGTGGCTGCCAATTTCCAAAATCACTGTTAGTGTATGTATATGCCTATGGGCATATCCGTCTTTTGTACATTTCTCATTATATATAAATACATAAGTGAGGGGGAGACTCCCTAACTCACAATTTCTCTCTCATTTTCTTCCTCAACATGGTATTAGAGCCCTAGGGTTTTGATTCCCTAGGGACCCCCATAGCAGCCCCTTACTCTCCTGCTTCTTCTCTCCCTTCTCCTCTAACCCTAACACTAACCCAACATCATCGCCCCTCACCTTCTTCCCTTCCCTTCCCTAACCCTAACCCTACCCCCACGCCCCTCCCTTTCCCCTCCCCAACCCCCCCTCCTTCCCCACCCAGCACCCTGTGCCCCTCCGTTCCCATCCCCGTCCCCTCCCCCCCGCTTCCTTTCCCTCTCCAGCCCCCTCGCCCTTCTCCCTCTCCCCTACACAGCCCCCGGTCCCCCTCCCTCTTCTCCACCAGCCCCTCTCTCCACCCGTACCTGAACCCAAAATGAAAAAACAGAAAAGAAACCCATTTCTATACCCTAGAAATCTGCTCCCGCAGCCTCACTTTCTCTTTATCCTTCTCCTAATGGCTTAAATCTTTTTTACCTACTTTCATCTTCTTTTCGCGGCTTCGATCTTATATCCTTAGATCTGTGTCTTCATCATGTCAGCAAGGATTTCTTTCATTCCCTATTTATCATTTGTCTCTCTTCGGAGCCGCGATCTCCATTATTGATTTCTTTGCTCTCCGTCTCGGCATTGTTTCTTGTCGTCAATTGATTCTATCTTTGATTATTTACTCATGGATAGCCCCGTTATTGAGGATCCCTCTCACAAACGGGCCTCTGTGGCTACTGTTCCTGTGGCTCGCCCATCCTCCTCCTCTTATAACCCTTCGTCTTCTTCGATGGATGGTTCTTATCCTCCCATGACCACAGTCAGGCTTGATGGTTCCAATTACCTGAATTGGAAAGTTGTTGTGGAGACCTATCTCATTGCTAGGGGGAAGATTTCTATTCTTAGTCGTGACCCCCCTCCTTCTAGTGATCCCACTTATGATAAGTCTTATGATAAGTGAGGGTAGGATGATGCCCTTATTCGTACTCTCCTCTGGCAGAGTATGTCCCCTGAGATTTCCGGGACCATGATACACCTTCCCACTGCTCGCCAGGTTTGGGATCATACTGCTACTACCTTCTCCGGAAAAGGCAATCTCTCTCGAATTTGTTCCACATATTCTCAGTGGACGAACCTTCACCACGGAGACACTCCTCTCTCTACCTACTACAGTCAGTTTGTTTCACATTGCCAATAGTTAGATGTTCTTTGCCTCTTACCACTGATTTGACTATAGCCACGTAGCAGGTTGATCAGATACGTGTCGTTCAGTTTCTCGAGACTTTGGGTCCTGAGTACACGCATCTCCGTCAGCAGATATTTGGATCTGGCACGATGCCCTCTCTGAAGAAGGTTTAATTGCGTGCCCAGCAGTGTACTCTTGGTGACTCTGTGTCGGCTCCTTCGGTTGATATTACTGCCACTGCTGCATATGACGTAGGTGATCGTGCTACTCTGGGTGGAGGCACCTTTGGTCGTGGCCGTGGCCGTGGCCGTGGTGGTCGTGGCGGTGGGTGGACGTGATCTTCGCTGCAGCAGATTCTTCTGAGCCCTCTACTTCCGTTCCCCCCAGCATTGGGCCTCAGGCTGATGGTGTTTTTGTCTCGTGCTGACTATGATGAGTTACAGCATCTCCGGTCTACCCGCCATCCCCCGACTACGACTTTTGCTCAGCCAAGTAGCTCCCCTGCATCTCTTCTTACTAGCTCTAGCTCCTGGATCATTGATTCTTGAGCCTCCAATCATATGACAGGTACTTCTTCCACACTTCATTCATTTCGTCCACTTTCTGATCAGTCCATCACACTGGCTGATGGGAGCACCACTCCTATCTCTGGTGTTCGTGATGTTTCTCCTCATGTTGGACTTACATTATCCTCTGTTCTATGTGTACCTAAGTCACCCTTTAATTTACTCTCAGTTAGTTTGCTTACTAAAAATCTCAATTGTTCTCTGTCTCACTTTATCCCTCTTACTGCTTGTTTCAGGATCTCTTGACTGGGAGGACGATTGGCTCAGGCCGTGAGATAGATGGGCTTTATTGTCTGGACTGTAGCCCTTCTCGTACCATTTTACACAGCTCCAGTGACGCATATCAGTGGCACTGCTGTCTTGGACATCCCAGCCTTGCTCGTTTGCGACAGACATCTATAGTTTCTTCTTCTGTTACCCCCTTTACGTGCGAGGCCTGTGAACTTGGGAAACACCTTAAGGTGTCATTCCCGTCTAGGCCTGTTAGTCGGGCCTCGCACCCTTTTGATTTAGTGCATTCCAATGTATGGGGTCCCTCTCGGATTACCTCTGTTTTTGGACATCGTTATTTTGTCATTTTTATTGATGATTATTCGCATATGTGTTGGCTTTATTTACTGAAAGATCGCTCAGAAGTATGCTCTGTTTTTTCGTACTTTTCATTCAGAAATTACTAACCAATTTAATTGCACTCTTAAATGCCTTCGCATTGATAATGCCAGGGAATATTTCTTAAAGTCCAATGGTTTTGAGAAATTTATTTCCACTCGTGGTATACTACATCAATCTTCCTGTGCTCACACCTCTCAACAGAATGGTGTCGCTGAACGGAAAATGCGATATTTATTAGATGGAACTCGCACTCTTCTCTTTCAGATGCGAGTTCTCAAATCTTATTGGGGTGATGCAGTTCTTACTGCGAACTATCTGGCCAATTGGCTTCCATTCTCGGTTCTAGGCTGCTCATTCCCTTTCTCAATTTTACGTCCTCATCATGAGCCATTTCCTCTTCCTCCTCGGGTATTCGGGTGTGTTTGCTTTGTCCACAATCTTGGGTCTAGTTTGGATAAATTAGATCCTAAATCTAAACGGTGCATTTTCCTCGGCTACTCACGCATCCAGAAAGGTTATCGTTGTTATAGCCCTCGGTTGCGTCAATCCTATGTCTCGGCGGATGTTTCCTTCTTCGAGACTGAGCCCTTCTTTCTGAGCTCTTCGGATACGACCCCAATATGTCATTCTTCAAATCTTCCTCTAACGATTCTCGTTATTCCTGACCCGGTAGTCTATCCATCTCCATCGTCTCTCTTACCTTCTTCTCCTTCTGTGATTAAGAAGACCTATCAGCGTCGCTATACCTCTGCAGCTCATCCATCCCCGGCAGTGCCATCGCCAGCCCATCAGGAGCTCCTCCTTCCACATCTGAGGTATCTATCAACTCTCCTATTGCCTCCCGCACTTGCTCTCATAGTACTGCTCATCCTATTTCGTCTTTTGTTTCATATGATGCTCTCATGCATGCTTTCCGCAGTTTTGTGTCCTCTCTCTCTCTCTCTTTTGTTTCTTTACTAGAGTTCTTAGCTGCAGCACTTGATCAGCCGGGGTGGCGTGTTGCTATGGACCTTGAGATGGATGCCCTTCAGGCAAATCAGACTTGGGATTCAGTTCCACTGCCTCCTGGTGCACGCCCCATTGGGTGTCGTTGGGTCTATACTGTGAAATATTTGCCTGATGGCTCTGTTGAGCTTTTTAAGGCGCGCTTAGTTGCCAAAGGGTACAGTCAGACGTTTGAGGTAGACTATGGCGAGACATTTTCTCCTGTGGCGAAGTTTCATTCAGTGCGTGTTCTACTTTCTCTTGCTGTCAATCAGGGCTGGCCTCTACATCAGTTGGATGTCAAAAATGCTTTTCTTCATGGCGAGCTCACAGAGGAAGTTTACATGGAGCAATCTCCTGGGTATGTTGCTCATGGGGAGATGTCATCCTTTGTGTGTCGATTAAAAAAAGCCATTTACGATCTCAAGCAGTCTCCTAGAGCATGGTTTGGAAGGTTCAGTGATGCCATTATGCGCTTTGGTATGAAGCAGTGTGCAGTTGATCATTCTGTCTTCAGCTGCCAGTCTACAGTTGGGTGTGTACTCTTGATAGTCTATCTCGATGACATCATCATCATACAGCTGGGATCCAGATATTGAAGACATTCTGTAACACCCGAAATTTTAATTAGGGTTTAATAGTTAAAATTTTATTTAAGGCACCTTACTTTTAATAAATATGTCAGACAATATTAACCCTAGTTAGTATATTATACCAAAAGGAGAATTAAGGGGCACTGTTGTCATGCAAAGTTAAGTGGAAAAATACCTTTTCGTAGTTGGAGGCCTCCAAATTTTGGCCGTAAATCAATCTCCAAAAAAATAGCGCAACTCTAATTTTTCTCCCCAAAAATCTGATCGTATTTCCAAGTCACTAAAAAAATTGGTTTAAATTTATATATTTTCCAAAAAAATATGGGATGTTCCCCCATCCTTTCCTAATTTATTTCCGCCCACTCTAATTTGGAATGGGTACGGTAATTATTTTATTTCTCTAATTGGGCCCACAATAAGTATAGATATTATTTATAAAAATAGATATATACTAGAAGGTAAGTGAAACCGACTATGTTCTCCAATAATTTAGCCACAATTCCACTTCCAAAAAAATTATAGCCGCACATATCATTCCCAAAATTTTAGCCACCCACTCCAAAATTGGAGTGGGTATGGCAATTGATATCCTTCCCCTTGGGCGCCATTTGTGGGCCCACAAATCAGCATATATCATATTATATATAAAGACATACAAGAAAAAAGGGATTAGAAACTTACTAATTCTATATAAAAAGAAGAAAATAGGAGGCAAGTAGCACAACATGTGATCTAGGATAGTAGGAAAAAGTTTCACTTAAAATTGGAAACACTCATTACACCACATCTATATTTGTAGGGTTGTCCCTCTCTTTCTCCCTTCAAATCCCATACGTTTGAGAGAGAGAGGTGCGTCCAGAAGAGAAATATAAAATTAAGAGAGAAGGAAGAAAAAGAGGGAAAGGAAGAGAAGGAGAAAAAAAAAGTTGAGGAATTCGATTCAACTCAGTATTTGTCTTCAAGTAAGTGCCGAATAAATAAATTCTTATTTGTCATTCGAATAAGTTTATGTTATCCGTTTTAGCACTCAAATTGGGAAAAAATGGATGAATTTCTAAAATTTTATTTACGAAGTCGGTACCTTATATAATTCTGATATTTCCTGGAGTTATAACATTTTTTTTTAATCAGTACCTTATATAGGTAAATAGTGAATAAATTAGTATCTAAGAGAATTTGTATTTTTACCGAGTTAATACTCCATAAATGTATATTATATCGATGGAAATAAAGGATTTTAGTTATCAAGTTAGTACTTTGCCATTAGTGATTGATTTCATAATTATTTATTTAATTAATATTTTTTTTAAACAACAGATAAATAAATAACGGAAGCAATAAATAAAAACTTGTCCAATTAAAACCTTGTTGTTAATATAATTCTCAACAATTAAAAATAATAAGCATTCCCAAATTAATAAAACCACTAGCTTAAATGGAGCTTTGGAATTGATTCTGGGGAAGAAGCTGAATCGCAGATCACAATATAAAACAGAAATCTGCCATTGCAGAACTCTTGTTTTACTAAAATAGGATTCAGCTCATCTGCTAATGTTGGATGATTCCATTACCATTGGATATTGTGGCCTGGGAATGATATTGTTGCTGAGCTTTGAATTGTCGTGAACCTTCTAGGATATTTTTTCTAATAGTTCCAAGCTTTTGGTACTGTTTAATGGCTTAGAATGCAACTGCCAAGTGTTAGTGATTGTTGAGGAAGAAAATGAGAGAAAGAAATTGTGAGTTAGGGAGTCTCCCCCTCACTTATGTATTTATATATAATAAGAAATGTACAAAAGACGGATATGCCCATAGGCATATACATAACTAACACTTCCTAACTCAGATCTAACCAATTTCAGTCCATCCCAAAGTTTTAGGATCTTGATAAGATACATTTTTCTTCCTGTTTTGACAAGCTCTCGTATCCATTGAAAATGAAATTCGAAGTCCATCAAATTCTCAAACTTTGGAGGAAGATGTCCCACACATACATGTTGGTTTTTACACCTAATGTGTATCTTATCATTGTATCGTTTGACACACCATTATAACTTTTTGAATGATTTGATGCGCCCTTATATGCTATTTCTTTGTATATCAACAGTCTTACTGCATTTGATAGAGGAAAAGGGGTGGGGAGGATAGATTTTTTACGATACGTATCTATCATTGCTCCTATTATTTATTGTTTAAAGTCCTTCTGAGTCAATTTTCTTCTATCGGGAAATAAGCCATCTTCTATAAACTGCAGTTTTGCTATCAACTATTTTGGTAAATAATTAGTGAATATGATTACTTTTCTTCTTTCTTTGTCCTTTTGCTTTGCTATTTGTTCTTTTTTTTTTGTAGTGAATATGATTCGTTTCACTTCTGTTTTTCATAATATCTGGTTTTTCTATACCTAGACGAACATTGATAAATTATTCACGAACCTTATTTGCTCTCCTATTTTGGATCATTAATACATATTTATGTATCTTTTCTTTTTTTGAATGGTTTGTATGCATCTAGAATTTTTGGTTAGAAAAAATTGTGATTACAATACTTTTTATCTTTCCTATGAAATTTTGTTGAAGTCGTACTCATATATTGGTTGCAATCGTTATAGGAAAGATAAATATTGGTTGCAATCGTACATTTGCAACCAATATATGAGTACGATTGGTACCAATATACGATAAATATTGGCTACTACATGATTCATTAAGAAAATATTAGGGATTGAAGTACTGTATTTGAGTAGAAGTGTTATTATCTATCCTTATGTATTGTATATTGTTGCACATAAATCCATCAATCTTTTCCCTTGTATTGTAAATTGTATTCGTAGTTCATTCATGTTATGGTGACATACTTCCAAATGAATGACCAGGTTCCAAGATAATTTTTACGAATGGCTCACAGGATCCTTGGCGCCATGCATCCAAACAGACATCATCCCCAGATCGTGAGTTCTCAAAATACTTAGATGAGAAATTCTAGAAATGTTCACGATCTCTTTTGAAGGAATGTTCTCTGTGTGATCTTTTGATATCATAGAGCTTTTGATGTTTATTTATTGGGAGGCTGACTTGGTTCAAGTTTTCTAACTAGTCAGGGGTTTGAGCTATCTTCACTATAAAACTAGGGATAATTACATTTACACCCCCTCTAGTTTCTGACATATCCACTTCCACCCCTATAGTTTAAAACGTGACAAATACACCCCTATAGTTTCAATTTGTTTAAGGTTTGCCCCCTCAGCTGAAGGTTCGTCCATAGATTGAAGGGTTCGTATGATCCGATGGAGCTGATTTTTTGGGCACACCCTATCTATGTCAGGACCCATCAAATGAACGCTTTGGATCATCCAAATAATGTGGGCCCATACCCGAATCCAAACACTACCAAAAAATCATCCAAATAATGTGGGCCCACATTGTTTGGATGATCCAAAGCGTTCATTTGATGGGTCCTGACATAGATAGGGTGTGCCCAAAAAATCAGTTCCATCGGATCATCCTAACCCTTCAATCTATGGACGAACCTTCAGCTGAGGGGGCCTACCTTAAACAAATTGAAACTACAGGGGTGTATTTGTCACGTTTTAAACTACAGGGGTGGAAGTGGATGTGTCAGAAACTAGATGGGGTGTAAATGTAATTTTCCCATAAAACTATGATTGATGGGGACCATCCGTCAAGAGGGAATTAATAGGAAGTTGGGCCCATTATCTTTGGTTAAAATGAGTATTTAATTTAGTTTTAGTGTGTTTTTAACTCCTTTTAAATATGTGAAACTACCAATTACTCCAAAAGCTTAAGCTGTTGGGGAAGGCGTTATCAAATCATTTATACTTTAACACTCCCCCTCACATGTGGCCCCTCTTTCTTTTAGGGTTGGCCTATACGTGGCACATGTGGCCTTTATTAGGTTTGGCCAGTGCATGTGGATTCTTACTATCAAGGAGGTTTGAACTCAGGACCATTGGCTCTGATACCATGCGAAACTACCAGTTACTCCAAAAGCTTAAGCTGTTTTTTTTTTTTTTTGGAAGGCGTTGGAGAAGGCGTTATTAAATCTTTTATACTTAAACAAAATCAAAGGAGGTATTATGGTCTTTTTGTCATAAAATCACTTGATTTACTTTGGTGTTAAAAGTGTCTTTTATTTAGTTTTATTGTGTTATTTAAGTTCTTGTTAATTCTACATGGTATATGAAGAAGAGAGAACAAAGAAGGAAATGGAGAAATGAATACATGAGTTGGGGCTCTCCTCCCTCACGACCACAATATATATATATATATATATATATATATATATATATATATATATATATATATATATAGAGAGAGAGAGAGAGAGAGAGAGAGAGAGAGAGAACGGTTTCTACACACAAGTGTAGATAAGTTATCTACACACTAGCTTAAAATACGGTGGAGGGCATATTGTTTGGGTGATCCAAACCATTCATTTGATTGGCCCTCACATAACTAGGGTGTCCACAAAATATCAGCTCCATAGGATCATCCCAACCCTACGATCTGTGGAGGTAAAATGGACGTGTATAAACCTTCACAAATCTGTCCATTTTTTGCCTCCATGGTTCGAAGGGTTAGGATGATCCTATGAGCTGATTTTTTGTGGACACCCTATCCATGTGAGGGCCAATCAAATGAATGATTTGGATCACCCAAACAATGTGGGCCTCCACTGTATTTTAAGCTAGTGTGTAGATAACTTATCTACACTTGAGTGTAGAAACCGTTTTCTCATATATATATATATATATATATATATATATATATATATATAGAGAGAGAGAGAGAGAGAGAGAGAGAGAGAGAGAGAGACAGAGAGAGAGAGAGAGAGAGAGAGAGAGAGAGAGAGAGAGAGAGGAAAGTGTTCCCACATTTTTGAGGGCATCCAAAGCATTCATTTGGAAGGCCCTTCAATGGATAGGGTGTGTACCAAAAATCAGATCAATAGGATCATCCTAACCCAATCAAAGGTGGAGGGGAAAACGGACAGACACTGTGTGTCCATGTTTCTGCCCATTTTTTTCCCTCCACAAATGGCAGGGTTTGGATGATCCTATAGGGCTGATTTTTGGTACACACCCTATCCATGGAAGGGCCTTCCAAATGAATGCTTTGGATCACCCCAAAAATGTGGGGCCACATGTGTTTTTGAGCTCGAGCTCAGATAAGCTTATCTGAACTCGAGCTCAGGAACACTTTCCTAGGTGGCTATAACTCTGAAATACCTTTTGCGATGGACGCTAAACCTGTTCATTTTCTTCGTCAAGTGGCTATAACTCTGAAATTAGATAGGTTGTTATAATCCCCAAGAAGCAATCAAAGCCAATCAATAGTGTTGATAAGGGGAGGAGTTTCATTACCAAAACAAGGGAGTGTGGATGTCATTTCCATATGCACATTATACTTATATAGGAGGGGGGGGGGGGTCCACAAACATGATAGAAAACAACACCAGACAAATGTAGGCAGACTAGTTCCAGGATAGAGTTATCTGGGCATAGAGCAAGGTCTTATGCAGGACAGCCTTATCTTGCAACCTATCAGGCCCAATATATACAAATGATACAATTGAAACTAAGGAGTCGTAATGTTGCTATATATATTTTTTTAACTTCACAAATTCTAACAAAACAATGTTACTGCAGATAGACCCTTGTTAAATTACTGTCAAGACTTCATTTTCTCTTTCTTACTCGGTCTTTCCTACCTCTGTCCAGTGCCTTCCTACCTCGTCTCATGTCATAATTGTGGCCACGGAACTGATCTGAGAGGATGTCCCCAATCGCCTTTGAACCCTGAAGGTATATACTTCTATCCCATATTATTTTTTTTCTGTCCAGATCCTTAATGGAACACTTGTATCCCCAGATAACTTGGAATTGACACTTTAATAGTATTTGAAGATATGTTGATGACCTTTCTACTCAATCTTTGCTTTCTAAAAATTGACTTGAGCACATATTAAGTCCTTCTAAAGTTACTGACAGAGACCTTCTGTGGGATGTTGGGATGAACTCCTCCTGGATACCATTGTTAAAATGGTTAAATTTCTGTAGGTGATGCCAAAAGCTGCACATCCATTGATGCAGTGAACAAAGTGAGACAGAAAATCATAGAACATATAGATTTGTGGCTCGACGAATGCCAACCTACAGGTAAGAGTTATATATGACTAATATTGCAGTGGATGCATCGATATAAAAGATTATTCTTAACTAGTTCTCATCTTTTTTGCTTCTAAACTAATGTGTAGTGGATCATTTACAAAATATGTACTGTGTTTATCACCATATTTTTTTCATGTACTAAGACTTGAATATAACTAGTAGAGAATCTTATATTATTTTTGTAACATTTTCTATGTTTCTTTAGAGAATATTAATATTTCTGTAACATTTTCTCTGTGTAGAGAATCTTATATTATTTTTGTAACATTTTCAATGTTTCTTTAGAGAATATTATATTATTTTGTAACATTTTCTATGTTTCTTTTTCCTCCATTTGGATCACCTACTCCCTGACCAGTATGTACCAACCAAATACTGGAACATATTGAAATCCAGGTTGGAACTTTTTCGAAAATGAAGTTGGCTGGAATTGCCCTTTTCTTGCCAAAACGAATTCAATGCCCGTATACTTTTTGGAAATAGCCAACTTTCATGAGCATGACGTGATACATGCATTCCTGTTGGTGCCATTTTCTTAGTTTTAGCCTCTTAGGGACCATGCTATGAACCAGAGTCAACGCAGGTCGGGTGGGATTTCACTGTAAGAAAAACTAAAAATCTAAAACCTTGGCCCATAATCAAAGGTTTATGCTGTAATTGGAAAAGTCACAACTCGAACACAAATCGGGAACTAAAAATTTTGGGTTGGGAAAGACAACTCATTGTCCTAGGAAGCTTTGTAAAATTTGACTTGATTTGATTTCAAATATGTAATTATTAAAAATAAAAAATAAAAAATGGGAGGCAAGACTTGTAATTTTTAACAATGCCCTCTACGATGACATGCAGTTTCAAATTTCTTAAGTGAAAGAACACCGCTTATGTTTTGGTTGCACTATGGAAAGGAAAGAAATAACAGGGGATGAAAGAGGAATGAGCGCAAAGGAATAAGTTTTTTCCTCAGAAACTCCATAACCCTTAGGGTTAGTTCTTCATCATTGGCATATTTGTATTAATTTTCTTGCCTAAGGCCAACTTTCAATAATAAAAATAAAAACAAATTTTTAAAAAATTATTAAGATTTGATGGAGCACCCACGGACACACTGCGTATTGAGAAATGAGAAGTATGAGGCAGAAAGAGAAGAAAGAAGGAAGAAAAGGACAAGAAATCATGAAGGTTGAATAATCCAACCCCTCGTCCCATGTTCTTTGATATAAGTTAGACTTTAGAAATTACATAATGTGCCATTAACACCATGTAATAATGGGCTCCATTATCAGAAACAAATAGACTTAAGTAAATACCTAAAGAGTTACCCCAAAACATTAATATGATGTGACCTAGGCTAACTTTAACACTTCCCCTCAAGCTGGAGCATAAATGACGTCATACCCAGCTTGGAAAATTTACTTTCGAACTGACTTAAGATTCTAAGTAGATTTTTTCTTTTAAAGAAGATTCTAAGTAGATATCAACTGACTCTGCCAAAATTTCACTAACGTGCAATGGAACCCACACTAACCACTACACTCGCCTAAGGGAAACACCAAGCAGTAGTAATTCACACCAATAACGCTTGAGAAAGCTCGAGAATGCAGGTCGACCCACACAAATGGCATAATAGCTACACGAAGACATAATTGTCTACACAAGAAGTTATAATAGCCCATAGAAATGACTCAGCAGCCACAATCCACAAAGAAGGCTTCATGAAAATCCAAGATAGCTCAAGTGACTCAGCTACATAGTCCAATCAAGGCAGCGCAATGCAAAGGTAGTGCAACTGTTATAACCAAGTGCACCACTCAGAGACACATCAGATCTCGAGGATAGCCTTATGAACGTGTAGCAATTCACAAGATGTAGTTAGTCAATGAGCAAGTATTACAGCAGTTCAGTAAAACACAACAGTCCATAGTCCTTCCAAACACAACACTTTACACGACGTGATAGCAGATTACACAATGCAAAACTCACTGCAAGTAAGGTTTTAAATTTTGGTTCCGGTTTCGGCGGAAACGGAAACATTTCGGTGTCGGTGGAAATTTTGGTGCAAATCTTGTAAAATCACGGAAACATATGGAAACACATGCAAATGATGAAATTTAAGATGAAACTTTGCGAAATGATAGAATAAGCACAAATATGTACTTAGAAACCATCCAATAAGTATGAAAACCATCCATAATAGCGTAATCGCATCGAACGCCTAGTGACATGCGTTGTCGTGCACGTGTAGAACAATAAAGTCAATACAGAAGAACAATGTAACGACATATAAGAATGTACAATGACCAGTTTCCCCTATAAGGACCCCAATTCTATGTTAATACCACAT